>NC_064627.1:723877185-724502185 GCF_023864275.1 Schistocerca cancellata
CGGCGAGTCGTAAGAGCAGCAGTGGTAGGTCGTACATCTACGGCATATAACAGGACTTGTGAGCTCAGACGTGTCAACACGAACTGTTGCGAAATGGTTATTGGCAGCGAAACTATGGACACACACATCTCTAGGCCGTCCTCCACGCACACCACAGTATCGACGTGTACTGCTCGACTGGTGGCGTTAGAGGATCACTTGGTAGATGGGATGGCGCGCCGCAGTCTTCAACGATGAAAGCAGATTCTGCCTGCACGCAAGTGATGGTTGTTTGCACGTACGATTTAGACCTGGTGAGTGCTGGCTCATAGAAGACATTCGTTCAAGAAACACTCACGTCAAGGGCCGGGCCTCTATAAGCTGTAACTAAAGTTCACCTTTCGTGTTTCTCGAGAGGATGCTAACATACGCTCCTTAGGTGCCGTTCCTGCAACAGAAAGATGACGTTATGTCTCAACAGGATAATGCTCGTCCACACGCTGTCCGTGAAACCCCACGTGCTCTGCAAGAAGTGCGGAAACTTCCCTGGCTAGCACGATCCCCAGACTTGTCTATAATCGAGAACCTGTGTGATATGATGGAACGAGAGGTGACTCGCACGATTCGTCAAACAACAACTCTTACGGAACTACTGAACAGGTCGAGCAGTGCATGTTATAGTGCTGTACATCCCAGAACAGTTTTCGCCATCTGTACGGTCGACTGGATGCCAGAGTCAAGGCCTGACTTGTTGCCTGTGGAGTCTACACCACATACTAACAAGGGTATTTCAGCATGAGGCGATGCCTGGTACCTCAGAACCACATATGCTATTGATCTGTAAACGTAGTCATTTGATGTATTCCATAACCACTGTTGAAACAATAAGTCTTGAGTGAACTGAAAATCTCTAAAATGTTGTACTTTTTTTTCGTCAGTGTAAATCCTACCCACAGTGATAGAAACAGAGAGTATGATCTATTAGAGGTGTCAACCTCTTCATCAGGGCTTCATGGCTTTCACTGCAACGCCTGTGCACAGTTTATAAAACTGCGTTCCCATTCCTTTGGAAGACTATTCATAGAGGTAATTTTTCGGCTAGGCTTTATTCACTTAAACTTACTTTACAGCCTAACTGCCGAATCAGATTCGGTGAGAAAGGGAGCCTGACAGATGGCGCCAAAAGGGAAGGGCAAAACGGAAGAATGATGTGGAGGGCAACAGGTGCGACTTATCCCTCATTTACATAGAGATTAAAAAATTAATCTTATCTCGACCAGTACGTAGAGCAGAAAGACAGGAGGATAGCAGGGTGCCAGACAAAAACAATGTTGAATATTTGCGACAATGGAAGCGTGTGCTGTGGATGATTCGGGCCGGGGAGGGGGAGAGGGAGGAGAGGAAGGGAAAGAGGACAGAGAAGCTGAGAAGCAGGGAGTGGGAGACAAACTGCCAGCGACGGGCCGTTCGTTAGGCGCGTCCAGACACAGCCCGTCCCGTCCAGGCCGGTATAAATTAGCGGGCCGCCTGCCGGTCGGTGCCTCATTTAAGCCGCGCAATCCTGTGGCAGGGACGCTCGTGTTAATTGCAACCCCCGTGGCGCCCCGCAATGCAGGACTGTCGGACCGATCGGCCGCTCATTTCACATCGTTTGTGCTGAACCGCCACCCTTCTGTTGCCTACAAAAGCAAATAAGAGCTCACGAAATTGATAACATTTAGGGACACTTTAAAAGTGACAGCACGTTCGCTTGATGTCTAACCATGCTTATAGGTGACCTCCACAAGTATTGTGTCTGTATGAGAAACAAAATTAATATATTAATGAACATTTAGTTTTATACAGCATCTTAATCGGAAGATACCCCTTAACAATCTGTGTCAAATTCGAAGGTTTGATGACTAATAACTTTGGTATATACGCATCCGGTTTTATGACTATTTTCTGTTGCGCCACAGTCCCGTCTGGTGAAGCACTGCGTTCTTGTGCCTGTCTCAACAAAAAAGACGTCATTGGACAGGTAACGGAAGTAGCCTCAACAGCAGGTTTTCTTGTACAAGAAAGTGTATTTGTTACTCCAACATCTCAGCACTGACAGGCTGAGAAGTTGCTGACAGAAGTTGCTGACAGGAAAGGAGAGCTGCGGCAATGTTGTCATGGTTACTCAATGGTCGTACCTTGCACATCGACCCTGTTGTGACTTAGAGGGCAGAGCTGCTACCATTTCAGAAACAACAGACTTGCTTATATGTCGCCAGTTCTAGACAAGCATCAGCCAGTTACCACCAGGAGCCTGTTACAAGTGAATGTCTACCCTAGTCTACGATTTGAGATGGGTCAGCAAGCTGCCGTTGCCAGACTCTACCAACACTAGCTACTAGCAGCAGGCTACTCTCTGCGCTAAGTGTGAATGCTGCTGCCTTGGTGCCTACCAAATGGCTGGCCGCCTGGTGGCTAACACAGGTGCACAGTTTCTGCTGTGGCCTCTTGCTGTCCCTGTACACCACCACCACTGTGGGCAGCTGCTGTTCTTACCGTCGTCTGTGTGGGCTCATATCACCACTGTTTGCCTCTATTGACCACGCTGGGGAGAGCAGTTTGAGTTTGCACAGCTCGGTGCTCCTCGAACCGACCTGGGTATTTGTAGTAGTAGACTTAGCTACCTGTGCTGGCTGCCGGAGTCTGAGATGAGGGCCGTGTCACCACCGCTTCTGGCACGCTGAGCACATCACCTTGCTAGGCTGCCACCTGCTCCCCTGGGGAAACTGCATATGATGGGACGTTGGACATCCACCAGGTAGACACCTACACCGCCACTGCAACCACGCCTAGGATGGTGAACAACAGGCCCTCCTGACCGCTAGCAGCCCGGCGTCACCAGTCCCTAAAGACATAATCGATCCCCGGCCTATAAATCTCCAACACTTACTATTTCACATACATGCAGGGTATCTTGATCAACTACAATAACTTTTTCTAGAAGCAAGATAATAAAAAATATATCAAGGACATAAAAGCCAGCCAGGAGTCATCAACCAGCATGTATTTCTTGCCTGTGACTTTTTTCCTTACGTACATACTTACAGCAATTCGTAATTTTTTTAATAGTACGCTATATTTTTAATTGGTAATCCACTTCCTTCCATCAAGATAGGTTCAGAAACATATCACAGTCTATCATTTACGTAAACTTAAAGTTGACTTTTACTCTCCTGTACTAGCACAGAGCGGAGGTGCCTGGGATAACATAACATGTCCCCTTGCTGGAGATGGCAGTAAACAGACGTAAGTAGAAGGAAAAGGTACACTGGTCATTCAGTTGCAGGTTTGTGTGAGTACAAGGTACACCAACGAAGGGAGGCTAAAAATACTATTCATGTATCTGCTGTTCCTGATCTACATAAACGATATAGGAGACAATCTGAGCGCCCCACTTATATTTTTTGCAGCTCATGGAGACATTTACCTTGTAAAGTCATCAGATGATCAAAACCATTCGCCAGATTTAGCAAACATACCTTTATGTTGCAAAATGTAGCAATTGACTCTAAATAACGAAAAGTGTGAGGTCACCCACATGAGTACTAAAAGCAATCCGCTAAATTTCGTTTCAACGATAAATCACGCAAATCTAAAGGCTGTAATTTCAAGTAAATATTTAGAGATTATGATTACGATTAACTTAAATTGGAACGATACTATGCTTTTCGTTCTCTTCTGGAGTGTTACATTGCGATATGCGATCCGCATCAGCGAGGACTGAGAGAGGGCATCGAAAAAGTTCAAAGAATGGTAGGCTGCTTTGTACTGTCGTGAAATAGGAGAGAGAGTACCACGGACATGATGCGTGAATTGTGGTTGCAATAACCAAAAAAGACGTTTTTTCAGTGCGGCAGGATCTTCTCGTCCTCCCGCATCTCGTGGTCGTGCGGTAGCGTTCTCGCTTCCCACACCCGGGTTTCCGGGTTCGATTCCCGGCGGGGTCAGGGATTTTCACTGCCTCGTGATGGCTGGGTGTTGTGTGCTGTCCTTAGGTTAGTTAGGTTTAAGTAGTTCTAAGTTCTAGGGGACTGATGACCATAGATGTTAAGTCCCATAGTGCTCAGAGCCATTTGAACCATTTGATCTTCTCGTCAAATTTCAATCATCAACTTTTTCCTGCGATTGCGAAATAATTAGTAAGAGACCACCTACGCAGTGAGAAATAATCATCATGATAATATAAGAGCTCGCACAAAAGATTGAAGTTCTCGTTTTTCCCACTCTACGTCCGACAGTGGAATGGTAGAGAAACAGCTTGAAGTTGGTTCGGTACACCCTCTGCCAGGCACTTAATTGTGAATTGCAGAGTAATCATGTACATGTAGATCTAGATTAAGGACGAAAGTTAGCAGAATAGTAATTGCAATAATGTTTAATAGAATATTCTCCTTAGGCCAGTAGCATTACTACCTTCTTTTCGTTGATGTACATTGTACTAATGAAGATCTTCGACTGAGGACGGTTAAGCGAATGAAGGTATGCATTTTCATTGTGTGAATTTTTTGTTAAATTTTCAATGAGATTATGCTTACATCAGTGGAGACCTATGATACGTTTCTGAATAAATATTGAGGGGAGAAAGTGAACTGCCGAATAAAAAAATATAAGGTTGTATTTAATAAAGACGCTATGAGACAGGCGAAATACCTTCAGACTTCAAGAAGAATATAATAATTCCAATCCCAAAGAAATCAGGTATTGACAGATGTGAAAATTACCGAACTATCAGTTTAAAAAGTCACAGCTGCAAAATACTAACACGAATTCTTTACAGACGAATGGAAAAACTGGTAGAAGCCGACCTCGGGGAAGATCAGTTTGGATTCCGTAGAAAAGTTGGAACATGTGAGGCAATACTGACCTTACGACTTCTCTTAGAAGAAAGATTAAGGAAAGGCAAACCTACGTTTCTAGCATTTGTAGACTTAGAGAAAGCTTTTGACAATGTTGACGGAATACTCTCTTTCAAATTCTAAAGGTGGCAGGGGTAAAATACAGGGAGCGAAAGGCTATTTACAATTTGTACAGAAACCAGATGGCAGTTATAGAAGTCGAGGGGCATGAAAGGGAAGCAGCGGTTGGGAAGGGAGTGAGACAGGTTGTAGCCTCTGCCCGATGTTATTCAATCTGTATATTGAGCAAGCAGTGAAGGAAACAAAAGAAAAATTCGGAGTCGGTATTAAAATCCATGGAGAAGAAATAAAAACTTTGAGGTTCGCCGATGACATTGTAATTCTGTCAGAGACACCAAAAGACTTGGAAGAGCAGTTGAACGGAATGGACAGTGTCCTGAAAGGAGGATATAAGATGAACATCAACAAAAGCAAAACGAGGATAATGGAATGTAGTCGAATTAAGTCGGGTGATGCTAAGAGAATTAGATTACGAAATGAGACACTTAAAGTAGTAAAGGAGTTTTGCTATTTGGGGAGCAAAATAACTGATGATGGTCGAAGTAGAGAGGGTATAAAATGTAGACTGGCAATGGCAAGGAAAGCGCTTCTGAAGAACATCGAGTATAGATTAAGTGTCAGGAATTAGTTTCTGAAAGTATTTGTATGGACTGTAGCCATGTATGGAAGTGAAACATGGACGATAAATAGTTTGGACAAGAAGAGAATAGAAGCTTTCGAAATGTGGTGCTACAGAAGAATGCTGAAGATTAGATGGGTAGATCACATAACTAATGAGGAGGTATTGAATAGAATTAGAGAGAAGAGGAGTTTGTGGCACAACTTGACAAGAAGAAGGGACCGGTTGGTAGGACATGTTCTGAGGCATCAAGGGATCACAAATTTAGCATTGGAGGGCAACTTGGAGTGTAAAAATCGTAGAGGGAGACCAAGAGATGAATACACTAAGCAGATTCGGAAGGATGTGGGTTGCAGTAAGTACTGGGAGATGAAGAAGCTTGCACAGGATAGAGTAGCATGGAGAGCTGCATCACATCAGTCTCAGGACTGAAGACCACAAACAACATCTACGTAAAGACAAAGTTACAACAAAGGATAGCATGTTGGTTAATGTCTTTTGGTATGTAAAAAAAACATTTTCGAAATACATTTTTGTATCTTGTTCCTTGGCAAAAAGTGGTTGGGACGAACGGGACATCATATGTACGGCGTGTTTGAAAAAGTGTCCATGTTCTTACAAGAGGTAGTACCGGCGAGAACTGCACTGCTACAGTGCTAGTCATTAAATTACGTCAAGAAGGCGACATATGGCTAACGTGAAACTGGCATGAAGTGTACTACATACTGGGATTTACAAATGATTCGCATTTCAAATGCAAATGCATCAAGCAGGTAAACTGACGCCATATACATTCTGCATAGAAGAAAAGATTGTGCATCAGATTTTTCATTCAGAAATCACATTTGAATACTGTTTGTTCTGAAAAGATTTATGCCTCGCTTAAGACACAGTTACGTCTACCATCATGTGTAGCGGTTCGATTGTGGCTGCATCGCACCCTGTTCTAGGCGCTACAGTCTGGAACCGCGCCCACTACGGTCGCAGGTTCGAATCCTGCCTCGGGCATGGATGTGTGTGACATCCTTACGTTAGTTAGGTTTGAGTATTTTTAAGTTATAGGGGACAGATGACCTCAGAACTCAAGACCCATAGTGCTCAGAGCCATTTTGCATCGCACCCTACCGCGAATGTGGGTTATCGGTCCGTGACACACAGTGGGGGAGGGAAGGGGGGGGGGTGCTCCATTTTGCTGGAAAATTATCCATGGTTGATATTCTTCTAACTGTGGGACTTTGATAGTGCGTGATTTCCTGGACGAAACATTTCCGGATCGATGGATTGGAAGGAAAGGTCCAACACCCTGGTTACTCCGCTCTTCAGACATTACGCCCCTTGACTTTTTTTACCGGAGCTATATCAAGGACAGAGTCTTCGTCACACCAGTTGCTGACGTCGACGATACAAGCTGTTGTGGGTAGCGTGACAGAACACATGTTACGAAACACCTGGGGGGAACTGGAATACCGCCGCGACAATTTCCGAGCTACCAAGGGAGTACAATATGAGGTTTACTAACGTAAGTGGTCTTAAAAAAACTAGTAACACTAACCTATGTAACGGCATCAAATGTAAATTATTATGTCAGACGGTTATTCTGTAATAAATTGTTATAATCAGGGCAAGACTTTGTGCTCACCCTGTATAAAGATAGTGTTGGTATCACGCACGCAAGAGATGAAAGGTCAGCGCATTGGCGGAGATGTCATATGTACTCATGTGATTCATGTGAAAAAGTTTCCGACTTGATTACGGCCGCACAACTGGAATTAACAGACTTTGTAAGCGGAATAGCAGTCGGAGGGAGACGCATGGGACTTTTTATTTCGGAAATCGTTAGGGAATTCAGTATTTCGATATCCAATTTGTAAAGGGTCTGCTGAAAATATCAAATTTCAGTCATTATCTCTCTCCATAGATAAAGCAGTGATCGACGGCCTTCACGTAACGACCCAGAGCAGTGGCATTTGCATCGAGTTGTCAGTGCTAACAGACGAGCAACACTGTATGAGATAACCGGAATCAGTGTGAAATGTACGACGAACGTATCCTTTAGGAAATGCGGCGAAATTTGGGCAGCTATGGCAGCAGAAGACTAAGGCGTGTGCCTTTGATAACAGCGTGACATCGCCTGCAGCGCCTCTCCTGGGCCCCTGACCATACCGGTTGGACCCTAGACGACTGAAAACCGTGGCCTGGTCAGAAGAGTCCAGATTTCAGTTGACAAGAGCTGATGATAGGGATCGAGTGTGGCGCAGACCCCACGAAGCCATGGAGCCCAGTTGTCAGCAAGGCACTGTCCAAGCTGGTGGTGTCTCCATACATGGAGTGGACTGAGTTCTCTAGTCAACTGAGCCGATCATTGACCGGAAATTGTTATTTTCGGCTATTCCAGCCATTCACGGAAGTCATGTTTCCAAACAACGATGGAATTTTTATGAATTACAATACGCCATGTCAGCGGGCTACAGTTCCTTGGAAATGGATTGAAGAACATTCTGGCCAATTCGAGAGAATGATTTGGCCACCCAGACCGCCCAACACGAATCGCATCGAACATTTATGGGACATAATGGAGAGGTCAGTTCGTGCACGAAATCCTGCACAGGCAAAACTTTCACAGTTATGGAGTGCTGTGGGGGCAGCAAGAGTCTACATTTCTACAGGTGACTTCCACTGACTTGTTGAGTCCGCACCACATAGAAATGCTGCAGTACGCCGGGAAAAAGGAGGTCCGACACGATCTTGAGACGTATCCCATGATTTTTATCACCTCAGTGTATTGCGTGATAAAGACAAAAACTGCGCCCCATCTTAGAGGTGACAATGAAATTAACTTTCTACAGAAAACAAGGCTGCATGCTGCCCCTGTCATGAGATACTTCGATACGGAGGGTGTTTCGACTATTGCCACGGTCGGAAAGTTCTCTCATCCACTGAAATCATCTGGTCAGAGTTGCCAAGAGACTGGCACGGAACCACTCGTCAGCCACTACGACCACCAGCAAGCTGGCACGGATGAAGCAGCGTGAAATGACGTGTGCGCAACTGTCACCTATCCTCATTTCGAACCGATGCACTGTGTGTTTAGAGCCGTTGTTGCTGGCACAGGTGTCAAGTTGGTTTATTAAATTTTGCAATCTACACTCCTGGAAATTGAAATAAGAACACCGTGAATTCATTGTCCCAGGAAGGGGAAACTTTATTGACACATTCCTGGGGTCAGATACATCACATGATCACACTGACAGAACCACAGGCACATAGACACAGGCAACAGAGCATGCACAATGTCGGCACTAGTACAGTGTATATCCACCTTTCGCAGCAATGCAGGCTGCTATTCTCCCATGGGGACGATAGTAGAGATGCTGGATGTAGTCCTGTGGAACGGCTTGCCATGCCATTTCCACCTGGCGCCTCAGTTGGACCAGCGTTCGTGCTGGACGTGCAGACCGCGTGGGACGACGCTTCATCCAGTCCCAAACATGCTCAATGGGGGACAGATCCGGAGATCTTGCTGGCCAGGGTAGTTGACTTACACCTTCTAGAGCACGTTGGGTGGCACGGGATACATGCGGACGTGCATTGTCCTGTTGGAATAGCAATTTCCCTTGCCGGTCTAGGAATGGTAGAACGATGGGTTCGATGACGGTTTGGATGTACCGTGCACTATTCAGTGTCCCCTCGACGATCACCAGTGGTGTACGGCCAGTGTAGTAGATCGCTCCCCACACCATGATGCCGGGTGTTGGCCCTGCGTGCCTCGGTCGTATGCAGTCCTGATTGTGGCGCTCACCTGCACGGCGCCAAACACGCATACGACGATCATTGGCACCAAGGCAGAAGCGACTCTCATCGCTGAAGACGACACGTCTCCATTCGTCCCTCCATTCACGCCTGTCGCGACACCACTGGAGGCGGGCTGCACGATGTTGGGGCGTGAGCGGAAGACGGCCTAACGGTGTGCGGGACCGTAGCCCAGCTTCATGGAGACGGTTGCGAATGGTGGAGCAACAGTGTCCCTAATTTGCTGGGAAGTGGCGGTGCGGTCCCCTACGGCACTGCGTAGGATCCTACGGTCTTGGCGTGCATCCGTGCGTCGCTGCGGTCCGGTCCCAGATCGACGGGCACGTGCACCTTCCGCCGACCACTGGCGACAACATCGATGTACTGTGGAGACCTCACGGCCCACGTGTTGAGCAATTCGGCGGTACGTCCACCCGGCCTCCCGCATGCCCACTATACGCCCTCGCTCAAAGTCCGTCAGCTGCACATACGGTTCACGTCCACGCTGTCGCGGCATGCTACCAGTGTTAAAGACTGCGATGGAGCTCCGTATGCCACGGCAAACTGGCTGACACTGACGGCGGCGATGCACAAATGCTGCGCAGCTAGCGCCATTCGACGGCCAACACCGCGGTTCCTAGTGTGTCCGCTGTGCCGTGCGTGTGATCATTGCTTGTACAGCCCTCTCGCAGTGTCCGGAGCAAGTATGGTGGGTCTGACACACCGGTGTCAATGTGTTCTTTTTTCCATTTCCAGGAGTGTATGTTCAGAAACAAATACTTGTTGAGATTACGGTTATCTTACTTTTGTCGAGAACGTTTAGCGCTCTTGATTTCCTTCGATAATTTCTTATCGACTGTGTTGGTTTCCGTACTTCTGTACTGGCCGCGGTGCTGTTGTCATATTTTCACATCTCTCCTGCGTCAATAATTTCGTATATCGTTTTGAGGCTGCGATGACAACAAAACAAGAGTTGTGAATCCGTGGTGTGTAAGTAACGTAAACGGTGAAATCGGCTTTTATTGTACCACTTGGTAATGTCAAAAGTGCTATTCTGCTATAGTTTAGGGAGCGGCATCTTTCGAGAGGCACTTGTCATGTACGCCCAGCAACAGCCTGAACACCGTATTCAATAAAAAAAGTTCACCATGTTGTTCTAGAAACTAATAGACGTGGTACCATTCGCAATAAGGAGTAGGGATCTCGGCAAACCTCCCATAATTCGCACGCTAAGATATATAGACGCAAGTGTTGGCACTAGAAGAACACGATCCTGAAATATGTGTGTGAGGAATTGGAGCTGCATTAGTAGTCACTTCATCCATATCACTTCAAGGGTACAACCTTCCAGCCTCTTCGTTCCTAACTTTGCCCATTTAGGATGGAATGCCTCTGCTAATTAATTTAGCAGTTGTGTGGATGTGGGTATATTTTGTTATAACAGGAGCAATACATCGTGGTGACTTTTTATACAGAAAATATTTGACGACAGCTAATAATCCCGCTGTATGACGTCAACAACGTGGCAAGTTTGATCAGAACAGGACTTGACAATAAAATTGTCATTAATGGAACCCTGGAAAGCTACCAAACATGCAAAGAGCTATGGATGTGCTGAAAACATGTCGAGTGCAAACGAAAACACACGAGGTGTACCGATCTAGTCGGTAAGACGCTAGACTCGGTTCAAAATCCCTCCCGGCCGTCTTCATTTCCGTTTTCCGCAATTTTCTTAAATCTCTCAAGGCAAATGCGGGGACGATTCCTTCCTCTTCCTTTCCTAACCAAGGCTTGTGCTCCGTCTATAATGACATCGTCATCGACGCGATGTTAATGCCCAATATTTCTTCCTTTTCATTTTGCAAGAGGACTGCATGTTTTTAGGTCTCGGAAGTCTATATAACGGTCAATCTTCTATCTCACCTAGGGCCTTCCAGAGACAACAGCGTCGCCCAAGCGTGGCGAGCAAGTGCAGTATTGAAGTAAAGTGCACTTAAATTAGTTAGATGGTTGAGGATGTTGAGTTGCATATAGAAAACGTGTCACGATTTTGCACAAGACTATAGGCGCGATGTTATTTTTATTTGTTTTTAAGCATATCGAAATTCCTTTTCAGTGAACAATCATGCCTTCCTTAACACTGATTTTTCCTTGTAATTTTAAACGGACGCTACTTACTACGAATTTCACAGAGAATTCCTCATTCTGTAATATTTGTATTTGTAGCTTGTGAATGTGGCCTCTGCAACGGCTCTAAGTATTTCGTCTTTTCTAGCTCTGCCGAATATCCCAAAACAGGCTTTGTAAGTTGACATGGGCTTTTATGTCAACTCACCAAGACATCATTTTACATTAAACTCGTCGTAAACCGCAATATTCGTTTCACAAGGACAGAAGATTAATAGTATAAAAGACGTGAACTTTATATTGGTCTAATCGCTAAAACCGCTCCAAAAACGAATATCCTCATAGCAGCCATTCTATTTAATCATCATTCTCGTTAGCGCAGCCCTCTGTTCGCCATTAAATTGAATACTGTAAGATTGTTAAAATGAAATACGATTAATATACATCAAACGTGGATCCGAAGCTAAAGAAACTGTAATAAATGCTGATGGCGTTTTTTGTTTCACCGATATCTAGATGTATGTTTTGCAATGCTCTTTGTTTTATCACGAATCGGTGCATCAGATCCTCTTCAGCTGACAACCGACTGCCGCAGCCAGTAATGCAGCTTTTTGTCGTAGCAGTGCCAGAATGTAAGCAACATTCTATATTAACACTTAACTACTTTTTCCGCTCTTCATGTACCACACTAAGAAAATTAAATCTTGGTTTCAATTTTAAATGAACCGTGTCTGGTTCCTGTTTGTAAAACGGAGAAAGGGAAAGAATATAACTGTTATTCAGCATTGTCTTAATCTTAGTATTTTATGATTCTTTACCCTCTCTTTGCATAGTATGTTAACATCAAATGTGGTTTGTCCGGTGATAACAGTAGAGGGTCTGAGATGTCTTATTGTAATAAATCTGCAGGAAACACATGTTTCTTTGTTACTCATACTATTATGTAAATGCAAAAGCAAAAAATGTTGAAATGTGTGTGAAATCTTATGGGACTTAACTGCTAAGGTCATCAGTCCCTAAGCTTACACACTACTTAACCTAAATTATCCTAAGGACAAACACACACACACACACACCCGTGCCCGAGGGAGGACTTGAACCTCCGCCGGGACCAGCCGCACAGTCCATGACCGCAACGCCTGAGACCGCTCGGCTAATCCCGCTCGGCAAATGCAAAAGTAGATGGAATAGAAAAACCGAGAGAGGTGATGGCAAAACGCTGAAGTCGCATTCAGGAGGATGGTGATTCTTGATTAGATTCTTTTGAGAGGACATGACTAATTTCTTTCCCTGTAAGTCGAAGTGTTAGTATAATGATCAAAACACAATAACATTTCTTGTTACGTGAAATGTTTGTTTAGGTGCAACTAATTTCACTCATTCCCGGACAGCTGCATTCATTTACAGTGCTAATAATAGCCGACGTCTGTTTCTAGAATCAACATGGCAAATAGTAGAATTCTGTAACATACAAAACTTCATAAATAATGCGCTTTTATTTCTATTTGTATGGTTTTTTGCTGTTAGTCGCGTTTATGTGAATGAACCAGCGGAAAAATGTTCCTGTCGGAGCACAAAAAAAGCGAATATTCTCCAGTTCAAAAGTCGCTAACTGAAAAGTAGGATACCAGCTGCCTCATTCTACCTTCCTCAGTATCTTTAAAATTTTCCCCAAAAATTTTGGCGTGCGAACATATTCGCGTTCTTTTTAACATGCAAATCACCTCTCCCTCCTACAAGCTTCCCTAACTGTAACTCACTCACTCCCACCACTCCATCGCTGTAATTAGCTCATACCCATCCACTCCCGTTTCCCCGTTCTCACTCACTCATTTAGCCTAACTCATTGTCATCGTGTCTCTCTAACTGTCTCTGTCTCCTGTCTCACAGCCAGAGTCTCCTTCGTTCCGTCCTACTACCACTGTCATCCTTCACTGTCACTATCTCCCTCTTGTTCTCTCTTAATGGTACTATCTCATTCATTCCTTCCCACTGCTGCTGTTTTTTCTTCTACATTGTCATTGTTGTAGACTCTATCTCTCATTATTCTCATTATCACATTCACTTTTTCCTCCCCTTTGTCCCTCTTCCACTGGCACTGTCGCCTTCACTGTTTTCCTAGCACCGTTCTGTCACTGTCAACTATGTTCCACTTCCAGTGTCCCTCTCCTTCTCTCATACTGCCATTCTCTCCTCGGCTTTTCTATACCACAACAGCTGTCTACTACCTTCAGTATTTATTACTTTCCCGTCTCTTTCCAACTGCCGCTGTCTCCTCTCTTAGCATAGAGTAGCGCGAATATGTTCACAAGGCAAAATATTTGGGAAACATTTTAAAAGTGGTGCAACTGACGATTGACTTTTTGTCTTTGGACTGAAGAAGGTAGAATGCGACAGCTCGTACCCCACTTTTCAGCCAGTCTTTTAAACGAGAGCATATTCGTCTCCTTTGTTCTCGTATAGGAACATTTTTCCGCTGTTTCGCTCCTTTTCCCCGCTGCAGCAGAGCATGTCACACACATGAAAATAACTTTATGGGCCACTAAAATTTTGATAGTTTATGTAAAACTGGAATAACGCAAAGCTAATTAGACACTTCAAACCGGTACTTCAGGTACCGCAACATGGAGCTTCCAGAACCATTTGATGATGATGATGATGGAGATACATTACAGCACATTTACCGTGCTACCTCACTTTACAAACTATATTTTCACCTAATACCGAATTTGACGTGCGATTTAACGTGTATAAGAAAGGTAAATTTGAACTTCTTTGTATCGGACACGTATAAAGATATCAAGGTTTTTAAGGTTGTTCGAGATAGGGATCTTAGGAATATATCATAAACATTTCAGCAATTTGCTGAGCATAGCCGGCTTGAAATCCGTGGCTCGGTTTTGGTAGGAAAAATGGTAAAAAACCTTTTTTATGTTTTATAAGGAACCGTGCACGAACCAACGGTGCCTCCATAAGCCCCTTAAGGCACACCGTAGACAAAATGCAAAAATGAACCAGCCGATATGCTCCTCTTGCCTAAGCAGGAGGAAGTGTGTAATATTCATTCTTTGACCTTGCACTGTATGATTCTCACACTAAGACGATCCTTCTGTTGGATATACAAGTAATACCTAGTCTAAGGGCTATCCAAAACACTTGACCCTACTGTTCCACCACCAACAGAACCCAATGTATGAACCCCGGAATAATCCTGTTTTTACGTGCGGCGTTGTGGAACTTGCTAGTTAATGAATGTTCTCGCATGCGTACCGATGTAGGCAAGAGTGCGATGAATTAGGAAAACATGCAACAGGTTTCCAGTTACCCTTCGCATAAATGTACTGCTGGCATGTGATAAAGATCGAATCTGGCAACGCCAAGGACCAGGAAGGCAATCTAAACATTTATTAATTCAGCTGCTGTTGCTCTCAACAACAACAACAAAAACTATTTGTTAAATATTGCTCTTGGTAGTGGTTGATACTTACCTTATCTTGCTATCGTGGAATAGTTTTCACTGAAGTATGACCGAACTGCTGCTTGAGAGTGCTCAGGTGGTGAACGCTTTGAGGGTCTAGGGGAGTAGTCGCACGTGGTTAGGAATGTCAACATGGATTCTTGAGGAGTGGGTATGAAATTCCCTTCCGACCATCCAGGGCTCCCTATTTTGAGTTTGAAGAGTACCAATACGGTTTCTTTGAAAAGAAAACGGCTGATATGCTTTCCCATCGTCGCTCTGTTGGAGCTTGTGCTCTGTATTTAATGCCCCCGTCGTCGATGTGACCTTAAACCCCAATACATTTTCCTTCTGCGGTTCTCTATGGCTGTGAAACTCGGAAGATAGCTGCAGAAATTCAAAGGAAACTGCAAACATTTATAAGAAAATGTGACCGTTTCATCTTCTGCGTCAGGTGGTCAAAATCGATATCAAATGAAACTTCCTTGCAAAACAGAGCGGATCAGTCGACATCAAGCTCAGAAAGAGAATTTGACACTCGGTTAGCCATAGTCTCAGGGAACCAGAAGATCCTACCTACTGTGTGAAGAAGAATCGAGAAGGAAATCAAGTGTACTCGCAACACCGAGTGGAATGGAAAACATTTATAGGTCTCCATGGTCGGTAGAGGATTAAATGTAAGTGATGTTGGCGACTTATGAGAAACAATATGTAACGTAACTTCCTGCACAATAAAACTGTTTACTGGACCAGACTCAAACTCTGAACGTTTCCCTTTCATGGGTAAGTGCTATACCGACTCTTTTTTAATCCGAGAGGGTTTTTCAAGTGACAAACTAATTACAGCTTCGCAATGTTTTGAGACAAATAAAATATCTGTCTTTTTAATTAATAATTTTTTAAAATTTTATTATTATTATTTTTTAAATTAGGGTCACAGCTACAGGCCGGAGGAGCCAAGGTGGATAGGGGTCGAATCCCGAATGCTGGCTACGATACCTTTCCCCTCCCATCGCTGTGCTGCGCCCTCACACTGCTTATTTCCATTTTACTTCTTTTGGACATAAAAAAGCATTAAAACTAGTCCATTAAATCCCGTATCCTAGAAACCCTGCATGCGGGTCGAGTCCAAGGTGTAGGCGCGTCATGTTTCGTTCTGAATTGGGCTGGCGCCCCCCCCCCCCCCCCCCCACGCAGGGAATACGCCAACTTAGTGGAGGCGTGGTAAAAATGCTGTTAATATAACTGGCGAAGTAAGCGCGATGACGGCAACAGCAGGCCACTTTCGCATGTGCAATCTGCAAGTACTACCAAAAATCAAGACGTGTGTGATGAACATCTCCATATAGATAAGCCAAGGTCCTAGACATGCCAAGGTCCTTAATCCAGTGGACCGACAGAGACATTGTGACAGAAAAATATACCACAGCTGAGTAATGAAAGGACTTTGGGTCAATAACATGCTGCGGCACTTGTTGAAGATACGGGACCATTTGTCGGCCCAACTAACAGATTTCCGCAACCTCTACACATCTGAATCGATGATGGTTCAAATGACTCTGAGCACTATGGGACTTAACTTCTAAGGTCATCAGTCCCCTAGAACTTAGAACTACTTAAACCTAACTAACCTAAGGACATCACACACATCCATGCCCTAGGCAGGATTCGAACCTGCGACCGTAGCGGTCGCGCGGTTCCAGACTGCACCGCCTAGAACCGCTCGGCCACCCCGGCCGGCTGAATCGATGATGATCATCGTCGATACGACGAAAGACGTCGCTGAGGGGTGAGTCCGCCACTTCTATAACATGGAGCCGCTGATTAGCTGCATACTTCCTACAGGTCGCATAATACCAGGTCGATCTGATAAGCGTCGGAAACTGTGATGAATGTGTCGCCAAATCACAGTCCACCACAACAACGGAATCTTGCATTCGACGGCGTTACAGGCGACACCATGCGGGAAAAGGACATAGAAATCCTTTGCCACAATGAATGCCGCATTGTGTGCAAATTGGATCACGTTGCTACCGACAGGGACCAGAGGGGAGAGGGACACTGACACAGGGGTGGAAAGTAAATAGTGCGTAACGGAAGCCTCGACACTGCGCCATTGTTTACACATCATGGACACGCAAACTGCCACCGCACGTTCGTAAGACCAAACGCGGGAGGACAATAAGTGTGTCACAGCGTACTTTGAAGAGGAATCCAGCAGTCAGAAAGTATCCGGATGCCGCTTGAATACAACGTCCTATCGTAATCGGCATCTGTAGAACATACGAAATATGAACCATGGATCTACCCAAGCACGACTCGCGACCCCTACTCACAGCTTTAATTCCGCCAATACCTCGTCTCTGACCTCCCAAACTTCACAGAAGCTCTCCTGCGATAAGTGCAGGACTAGCACTCCTGGAAAAGAGGATATAGCGGAGGCCTGGCTTAGCCACAGTTTGAGTTGAGGTGTTTCTAGAAGAGCGGGAGGTAGGAGATGAGGTACTTACGGAAATTTACAAATCTTTAACATATTGCAGCGTGTCAGCAACTGTGAAATGTACAGCAAATAAACAATGTTTTCAGCCTTCAGTTGCAAGGTAATTTTATTCGTTTACCTAGGTTTCGATTCCAGTAATGGAATCTTCTTCAGAACAACAATGAAATTATTTTGTGAGCCAAACACTGGCCATGTCACAGATTAAAAATTAAAACATTAAAGACGCATAATCATAAGATTATGTCAGTCAAAATTAAAACCATTAGGGCGAACGTAGACGGAGCTGCGCCGGCCATAAATCAGGACCACACGTAAGCGGCTCGAAAACTCGCCGCTTTTTCGTTTTTCGAGCCGCTTACGTGTGGTCCTGATTTATGGCCGGCGCAGCTCCGTCTACGTTCGCCCTAATGGTTTTAATTTTGACTGACATAATCTTATGATTATGCGTCTTTAATGTTTTAATTTTTAATCTGTGACATGGCCAGTGTTTGGCTCACAAAATAATTTCATTGTTGTTCTGAAGAAGATTCCATTACTGGAATCGAAACCTAGGTAAACGAATAAAATTACCTTGCAACTGAAGGCTGAAAACATTGTTTATTTGCTGTACTTACGGAAAGTAAAGCTGTGAGGGCGGGTCGTGCTTGGGTAGCTGAGTAGAGCACTTGCCCGTGAAAGGAAAAGGTCCCGATTGCTTGTCGCGGTCTGAAAGTTAGGAGGTTTCATATGAGCGCACACTCCGTTGCAGAGTGAACCATTTTCTGGAACAATACGTAACTTGGACAGGAAATAAATGTCATCATTTGAGCGTGGACTTACATCAGAACTGCACAGGTAATATTTAAATTTGCGGCACCATGAAAGAGGCACGTAACAAATGCCAAATTGGCCTGAAGTGCAACACCACACTACATCTGCGTTCTGTACAAAAGGAAAAATTACGCAACAGGCCTATCATTGAAAACTAACATTTGAATACTGGTTATTTGTGGGAAGATGGTGTTACGTCTCGCATACGAAAGAGAATTGTGGTGAAAATCAACAGCAGCGTAACCGTGAGCTACGAAGACTGTTGTTTGCAGGTACGCGGTATTGCTGTTCGCGTTGGTACGGATCACTCGAGAGTCATACGAATATGTAACCAATGGGTTCAGGAGGTCTACACACAGCGCCATGTATGATATTAACGGCTCCTCGCGAATAACACCAGAGAGGACCGACAGATTCTTTATTAGTCTACAAAGGATTGTGTAGTCAAATCAGAAACCTTGAGTGAGGAGTGGGCTTGTTTACATCTAGACTCGTATCCATACGGAGAATGTGTTAGCTTCTGGAATAATATGGAATACGAAGACCATTGTTTCAGCTAGCCTTGACGTCTTAGCAAAGAGAAGTACGCTAACAATGATGCAATCAGTCACAACACTGGACACTGCAGTGGCAACATGTCTCATATTGAGAAAAGTCACAGTTCTGTATAACATCACGAGGGATTTATCCCTGAACGGACAACACGAGAAGAACGAATGTTGTCAGATTGCGTTATAGATATACTTGATGTCGTCGTATGGGGTCCCATTGGGTACACAACTCGACTAACTCCAGTAGCCAGTGATCTGGATAGCAGCGGTTACATTTATGACATTTTTAATGTCGGAGGGGCTGTGTGCTACCTTTTAGTTCACCGTGCCGCTATCTTTCAACACGATAACGCAGGATTGCATGTTGCCTGCGCTGCCCTGATACACTTCGATCCAGAGGGGTAGCTCACAGATGGCCTGTGCAATACGTTCTCTAAAGCTCTTATTTACTGAAGGCATTTCGTCATGAATTGTCGAGAGTGATAAGATTTCTCGCCAGCAACTACAATTGGTGAACCCTGACACAGTGCTGAAACAGCATTGATTGTCGTACTTATGTTCCCAAAAATCAAATGTTCAAATGTGTGTGAAATCTTATGGGACTTAACTGCTAAGGTCATCAGTCCCTAAGCTACTTAACCTAAATTATCCTAAGGACAAACAAACACACACACACACACACACTCATGCCCGAGGGAGGACTCGAACCTCCGCCGGGATCAGCCGCACAGTCCATGACTGCAGCGCCCTTGACCACTCGGCGAATCCCGCGCGACACTTATGTTCCCCACTCAAGCTCAGTTCGACTCGAAGACCAGCCGGATTAGAGCTATTGATGCTGCCCTTGGACGCAGGCTTTTATACCTTCAAATCAGCTACAAATCAAATAACGTTGTCCCATCTGTACTACTGTATATTCGCGTAGTAAGTAAAATTACGTTACTTACGTTACTTGCAACCCTTCCTGTCGTTGCAGTTTTAAAGACGATCAGCGTGCGTACGATTAAATAAATGCATCACTGTGCGAAATTGGGACAGACTTCGGTGTTCCTTCTCATAATTCTAATTCGAAACGCTAGCGGAGTTCTGCAAACACAGTGGTTAAAATAATTCGAGTAATGTTGTGCGAAGTATCTGCTAACCTCCGAGATTGTAATTACTGCGGGAAGACGCGGCGCGGCGCCTGTGTACTTGCGGCGGTGCTGCGCTCTTGCGGCGCTGCCGGCGGTCCCACCAGAAGCGAATCCTCGGCCGCAGGCGCTGCTCCCGCCGCCCGCCGCCCGCCGCTGTTTGCCGGAACGCTTGTTTACCGAGCAAGTAGGGCGGCGCTAGTTGCTGCCGCTGCTGCTGCCGCAAACTTTTGGGCGGACAGCGCCGTGCCGGGCCGGGGCTGCTGAAACATGACGCGCCTGCCTCCAGGGCCCATCCGCTGGCGAGGAGCGGCTCGCCAGCCCGGCTCCTCTCACCAGCGGACGCCGCAACAGCTATTAATAAATTATGTCTCACACCTTAGGCCTGTGGAGAATTCTCGCTGGACATTGGCGCCCATAGGACCTGAGCTCTTTGTAGAAAATGCTTATCGAAGTCGCAGCGGCGTGTTAAATGATTTCTTTTTCCCCACTATTTGACGCGTGGAGGTCAACAGTATTTACTTTCTTCTGACTGTCCTTTCTGGGTGAGTCCCCGAAGGTTGTGTTCCACATTATTTGGCCGAAATATGCTTTCTCTATGTTTACAGTGTTTCAAAGGATATAACAGTTGTTTCTTTCCATGCCGTCACTGCAGTTATAGAGGCATAAACCAAGGCTGAAATCGCATAAAGGATGAGGACTTGTAAAATTAAATTTGTGTCACGAAGTGTTAGTATAATGTCTTTTATTACAGTTTGCTGTTTCACGTGCTTCGCAATGATGACAGATTGCATCAAGTACAGAAAATCTTGAACAATGTTAAAATATTTAAAAATGCTAAGTTTGATCGTATCTAATGCACAATTTAATAAATGAACCATAACTCTTGAGTATCACTCATGTTATACATTACGCCCAAATTTCACTAAGAGTTTTGCACTCAGTGTGTATATCACGGTAGTGAGCCAGGTGACTTACCAAATGCAAAAAATCCTTCGACGGATCAATAAGAGGTGTAAGTGACACATTACTATTCGATTAGGTTACTGGAAACAGTAACAACCAGGAGATACCTCGGAGTAGCCATCCATTCTTCAGTATTGCCCACGACTCTGGGACCATTAAAAGGTTGGATTAGTAGAAGAGAACGAGCACAGGTGTCGTCATAGGATGATTTGGTAAACGGGAGGGACTTACTGACGAGGGTCGCACCCCCCACGCCCACCCCTCCTCGCAGATTTTAAGATGCCCAGTGGTCAGCCCGTCAAGATCAAGCATGAAAACAGGAAGAGGGTGTATTGAACTGTGAAAAAAAACAGTCAACTGTCCAAGCTCAAGATATGCAACATTGCTACAGTGAAGGTAACTGCGAAGAAATGTAGGTAACAGAAGAAATACTTCAGTTGATCGATGAGAGAAGGAGGTACAAAAATGTTCAGGGAAATTCCAAGAATACAGAAATCCAAGTCGCTGAGGGATGAAATAGACAGGAAGAGCAGGGAAGTTAAGACGAAATAGCTGCACGAAAAATGTGAAAAAATCGAAAAAGAAATTATTGTCAGAAGGAATGATTCAGCATACAGGAAAGTCAAGCCAACCTTCGGTGACATTAAAAGCAGGGGTTGTAACATCAAGAGTGAAACGGGAATTACACTGTTAAATGAAGAGAGCGGATAGGTGGAAAGAGTACATTGAAGGCCTCTATGAAGGGGAAGATTTCTGTCATTTGATAGAAGAAGAAACAGGAGTCGATTTAGAAGAAAAACATCAGAATTTCTAAAATCATTGGGGGACGAGGCAACAAAATGGCTATTCAAGTTGATGTGTAGTATATATGAGTGTAGCAATATACTGTCTGACTTTAGGAAAAATATCATCCAGACAAGAGCTTAGAAGTTCGAGAATTATCGTACAATCAGCTTAACAGCTTAGGCATCCAATATGCTGACATGAATAATCTTCTCCTCCATTCTTTTGCTGGTGCCTTTGTCTCGGAGTTTCGCAGGGTCGGTATGGTCACGAGCGAATTTGGCAAGGTTGCCGGATGCCCTTCCTGCCGCCACCCCGTACCCTCCCCCGCACCACCCCAACCCCCCCACCCCCCGAACTCCCCCCCCCCCACCCCAGGACGGAATTGGTGTACCCCAGCTGTCTGGATCTAGCGTAATCTATGGAAGAGTGCGAACGTGTTCAGATGTCTGCACGTCGTATAATTGAGGCGGAAAGTGGAGACCAGCCCAGTATTCACCTAGCGGGATGTGGAAAACAGTCTAAAAACCACGTCCAGGCTGGCTGGCACACCGGCCGACATCGGTAATCTGTCAGGCGTATTTGATCCGGGGCCGGCGCTCCTACCCGAGTCCAGGGAGCACAGCATTAGTGCTCTCAGCTTATCTGGCAGGTCGCTGAGAAGAACATTATAAAGAAGAATGGAAAAGAAAATTGGGGATGTATTAGATGACAATCCTTTGGCTCTAGGAAAGGTAAAGGCACCAGAGAGGCAATCCTGACGTTGTGGCCCATAATGGAAACAAGACTAAAGAAAAATCAAGACACGTTCATAGGATTTGTCGACCTGGAAAAAGCGTACAACAATGTAAAATGGAGCAAGATGTTCGAAATTCTGAGAAAAATATGGTAAGCTAAAGGGAGAGACGGGTAATATACAATATGTACATGATCGAAGGCGGAATAATAAGAGTGGACGACCAAGAAGGAAACACTCGGATTAAATAAGGTGTAAGACAGGGATGTAGTCTTTCATCCCTATTGTTCAATCTGTACCTCGGAGAAGCAATGATGGAAATAAGGAAGGTTCAGCAGTGGAATTAAAATTCAGGGTGAAAGGATATCAATGATGTGATTCGCTGGTGACATTGCTATCCAGAGAGAAAGTGAAGAAGAAATACACTCCTGGAAATTGAAATAAGAACACCGTGAATTCATTGTCCCAGGAAGGGGAAACTTTATTGACACATTCCTGGGGTCAGATACATCACATGATCACACTGACAGAACCACAGGCACATAGACACAGGCAACAGAGCATGCACAATGTCGGCACTAGTACAGTGTATATCCACCTTTCGCAGCAATGCAGGCTGCTATTCTCCCATGGAGACGATCGTAGAGATGCTGGATGTAGTCCTGTGGAACGGCTTGCCATGCCATTTCCACCTGGCGCCTCAGTTGGACCAGCGTTCGTGCTGGACGTGCAGACCGCGTGAGACGACGCTTCATCCAGTCCCAAACATGCTCAATGGGGGACAGATCCGGAGATCTTGCTGGCCAGGGTAGTTGACTTACACCTTCTAGAGCACGTTGGGTGGCACGGGATACATGCGGACGTGCATTGTCCTCTTGGAACAGCAAGTTCCCTTGCCGGTCTAGGAATGGTAGAACGATGGGTTCGATGACGGTTTGGATGTACCGTGCACTATTCAGTGTCCCCTGACGATCACCAGTGGTGTACGGCCAGTGTAGGAGATCGCTCCCCACACCATGATGCCGGGTGTTGGCCCTGTGTGCCTCGGTCGTATGCAGTCCTGATTGTGGCGCTCACCTGCACGGCGCCAAACACGCATACGACCATCATTGGCACCAAGGCAGAAGCGACTCTCATCGCTGAAGACGACACGTCTCCATTCGTCCCTCCATTCACGCCTGTCGCGACACCACTGGAGGCGGGCTGCACGATGTTGGGGCGTGAGCGGAAGACGGCCTAACGGTGTGCGGGACCGTAGCCCAGCTTCATGGAGACGGTTGCGAATGGTCCTCGCCGATACCCCAGGAGCAACAGTGTCCCTAATTTGCTGGGAAGTGGCGGTGCGGTTCCCTACGGCACTGCGTAGGATCCTACGGTCTTGGCGTGCATCCGTGCGTCGCTGCGGTCCGGTCCCAGGTCGACGGGCACGTGCACCTTCCGCCGACCACTGGCGACAACATCGATGTACTGTGGAGACCTCACGCCCCACGTATTGAGCAATTCGGCGGTACGTCCACCCGGCCTCCCGCATGCCCACTATACGCCCTCGCTCAAAGTCCGTCAACTGCACATACGGTTCACGTCCACGCTGTCGCGGCATGCTACCAGTGTTAAAGACTGCGATGGAGCTCCGTATGCCACGGCAAACTGGCTGACACTGACGGCGGCGGTGCACAAATGCTGCGCAGCTAGCGCCATTCGACGGCCAACACCGCGGTTCCTGGTGTGTCCGCTGTGCCGCGCGTGTGATCATTGCTTGTACAGCCCTCTCGCAGTGTCCGGAGCAAGTATGGTGGGTCTGACACACCGGTGTCAATGTGTTCTTTTTTCCATTTCCAGGAGTGTACATTATGTGCTGGATGGCATGAACAATCTAATGAGTACAGAACATAGGCTGAGCGTCAATCGAAGAAAGACGAAAGTAATGAAAAGCGGCAGAAATAAAAACAGCGAGAAACTTAACATCGAGATTGATGATCACGAAGTAGATGAAGTGAAGGAATTCCGCCACCTAGGCAGCAAAATAACCAATGACGGACAGAGCAAGGAAAATGCAAACTAGCACTGGCAAAAAGGGCATGTCTACTAGTATCAGACATAGGCCTTAATCTGAGGAAGAAATTTCTGAGAATGCACGTTTGGAGCACAGCAATGCATGGTAGTGAAACATAGACTATGGGAAAACTGGAACAGAGGAGAATCGAGCATCTGAGATGTGGTGCTACAAGAGAATGTTCAAAATTAGGCGGACTGATAAGGTAAGGAATGATGAGGTTCTGCGCAGAATTGGAGAGCAAAGGAATATTTGGGAAACACTGACAAGGAGAAGGGACAGGATGATAGGACATCTGTTAAGACATCAAAGAATTGCTGTTATGGTACTAGAGGGAGCCGTAGAGAGCAAAAATTGTAGACGAAGACAAAGGTTTTTGATTACATCCAGGAAATAATTAAGGACGTAGGTTGCAAGTGCTACACTGAGATGAAGAGGCTGTCACGGGAGAGAAATTCGTGGCGGGCCCCAAGAAACCAATCAGAAGACTGAAGAAAAAAAAAAAGAAATGCTGGCTTCTGCTGTTTGCTATGGACACGGCGCTGTCCCGATGGTACCGTCGAAGGATTTGATTTTCCCGGTGGCAGTGTCGAGCAGGGGCGTCGCAAGTTATTACGCGATAACATTCAGTGCAACATAGCCCGCTGTATTGGAGCTTAGGAAGCTGCAAACTTGTGTCTTAGCCATGACTCATAAGCACAGCTGTTATTGCTAGGCAGCGTGAGAACGGCTCCTGTGACACTTCGAGTGACTGTATACTCATACCTCCTACGAATCTAAATAAAACACATTAAATGTGGACAGATTATTTTCAGATTTGATATACTAGTTTTTGTTATTCAGAAGGTCTCCACAAAATTTCAAAGCCATACATATTATAGTTTCGGAGTTTCAGAAAATTGTCTAAAACACCCCAAAACTCAGTTAGGAATAATAACAGTTTGTCTTTTAGTATCATTTGGAATCATTATGAGAGTTCTCAAGGTGTAGAATGATTTAATTGAGATTTTATTTTCAAAACCTTAATTATTTTGCATTTTCGTAGTATAAAATTCAGAAAAAATTGTTATCTGTTTATTAGATTGTTGTGTGAATAAATGAGAATGAGTGAGAGTGTGTATGTGTGAATACGTTGAAATTAAATATTATATTACGTACAACATTACGTAAGTAGAACGTGCGAAAGCTGTGTTTTACCCACATTGCTGATGACGTATGTCTAGGTGAGATTGCTTTTTAGGAAGGCAGCCAGAATAGCCGTTTGCAGAGTGATCGTTTTCTAAATTATTTTCAAGATTTATTTTAATTTCGTTTCGTTTTATTAAACAGTGTGTAAATATTTGCATTTTGGAAGACGCAAATGCTTTTCTGAATAGTGTTTGGCTTAAGCGACTTTTGCCGCGAGAATGATCTCGAAGGATCATTTTGATTAGTCCGTCAGACTGATCAGCCAATCAGAATTAAGTACTTCCCGCACACAACTAGTTAGATATACTAAGAGAGAGGCAGTCTGAATAAGAATCGCTCGTCAGCTTCGGTCGCGGAAGGACATGTTAAATGTGCTGTTTCTCATTACGTGTAAGATAAAGAAATATTGCGCTCTGCGCGTTTAAAACTAGTTGCAAGGAAAGCCGTTGCAATTACGAACAGTTTGATGAAAGGTGGAAGTTTTGGAATTGCGTTGTTGGAAAGTTACGAGCGTGTGAACTTTCGGCTCTTCTGGCATGTTCGGTATTCATACATGGAGTATTTTGGCGAGCAGTTTCTCTTAAAGAAAACCACTGAAAAGGACCGAATGTGAAACTCACTATTGGTAACGGAACTGTGACTGTGAGATCGCATAGTCAATCTGGTTAGACTTATTTGTATTTTTGGCTGCTTTGCGTATGAAGTTTTTGAATGAACTGAGAACTGAGAGTTGTAGATTCGTTTGTTAAGTCCACATTGGACTTGATGGCCGGTTTAAATGTGTGCTTAAGGAAATAAAAAGACTTGCTTTCGAATTTTGAACAATTTCTAATGACAGAAGCACCAGCATTACCACCCGATATGTATTATAATTGCAGGACAGCAGGCTTCTAGAGTTTACGCGGACTTTGCAACATAAGTATAGGCGTCGTTTTTATCAACGGTGCTTTTCCGACGTCTAAACAGTACGTATGTTTGCAGAGAAAAGGGATGGTTAGCGGACGCCGTACTGAAGTAGGTGGGTTTTTGGAGGTGAACAGTGCACAGTACGACGAACGAACAAAAATTGCTCCGCCCCGCCGCAGATCGATGTCTGAGCCGCATAGAGAGCGAGGTTGACGCTGCATTGCCCGAGGTATATGACGGGCACCACTGCCGCGCAATTCAGGGCCTCTAACTGGACGGCACAGCAAGTGCGAGGTTGGAGTGTCCGTGATTGCTTCTGGGCGAGGGGCATCGGTCCTACCTGGCGGTCGACCTGGAAGTGCTAGCGAATGTGCTGGGTCTGCACCATGACAGTTATGTACACACTGTAGCGTGTGGCCGGCAGGGGTGGCCGAGCGGTTCTAGGCGCTACAGTCTGGAACCGCGCGACCGCTAGGGTCGCAGGTTCGAATCCTGCCTCGGCATGGATGTGTATGATGTCCTTAGGTTAGTTAGGTTGAAGTAGTTCTAGGGGACTGATGACCTCAGAAGTTAAGTCCCACAGTACTCAAAGCCATTTGAACCATTTTGTAGCGTGTGTTGCCACCAGTCGCAGGGTAGCGACTAACAAAGGTCGTTTCGAATGATTTATTTCGAAGATCTGTTATTAGAATAATAATTTTATTCTTGTTGAATGCAACCTGTATGTTCGTTAAAACCATCCACAGGGGTGTATATTGAGGGTTTGAAAATTCAACAAAAGTATTCGTTTGTCTGCGCGGCCAACCATTTATTGCATGTTCAAGAAAAGTTAATCATCATGAGGGTTATGATTATATTAAAATATTTTATTGCTATTAAACTCTTAAGCATCTATGGCTTGTTAAATGATGAAATGATGCCAAAATAATATAATTTTTTTAAAGGAGAGAAGCGATTAAGGAGACAGTGAATAACTGTTAACCTCCCTACCAGGAAGTGCATCATGCGTCTGCTGCTAATGTTTATGAACATTGTCATTATTTACAGTTAATGGGGCGTTATTACCGAAAAAAATGCGTAAGAGGGTATATGTTATGTGATATTGTTGTTTGTTGGTATGTTTAGCTGTTTAAAAGTTCTCTACGGCAGGGTGGAGAATGTGCATCCAGTAAAAATACAACTTTCTTTTTAGCTATTTTGTATAATGGTCTGTCTTAGCGTTGTTGTATCGCCATAAGATATATGGCCCACACAGATTGTGCCGAAGCCTAGAATAACTCACAGCTCACCGGGACAGGTTGTTGTGCATAGGGCGTTCTGCTTTAATTGATAATGTATTTTTATCTCCAAATATAAATAAGTTGTTTTTCTTTACTGCACGTTTGCGCAAAGAATACTAGAACTAACAATCGTGGTACTGGAAAAGTTGTACTTTAAGATAATTGTGTACAGTATGTTTATGATTTGTTATTTTCATGTAGTGACGCAGGAACATGATTTACTGCCTGCATTATATCGGATGTGATATAGCACGACTGAACATTCATAGGTCCTATGCGTATTAGTCAGATAAGCTAGCAACGCATAGTAATCAGGTAATATGAGGGCGTCCTCAAAAGTAATGCCTCCGAACTTTTTGTATGAAAACTCTTAAAACTTTTTATAAAGGGAGATCAAAAAATTCTCGTTCGAAGGAAGTATAGTCTAGAATTGATGTGCCAACCAGGCAAAATTGCCGTGAGCATTAGGCAATTATCCCACCGACGCAAAAGGTTGACGATACTCGTCTGTTAAAAATCCATGTCCTGCTACGTGAAGAAGTCTATAACAGCCTGATGCACATTCTTGTCCGACAGGAATTCTCTTTTTTAAGGCATCGAAGGCGTGATAATTGCGTGGGGAGAGACAAGCACAGTAGGGAGAGTACTGGAGACTCTCTAACATTCTGCGTGGTGTCTGTTTGTTCTAAGTCGTGTCCCCCGACCGCTTTCGCGCAACGACGCTTTGAGCGTGTTTTTTAGGGAATTGATTAGTTTGAACTTGGGACCTGTTGCTGGTAAGGAGACGCCAGACCACACATGACATGTAGAGTTCAGAAGAGTTCAGTGAGACTAGCGATGATATAACCAAATACTTATCGATTTCAGCGTCAGCTCCACTGCACTCCCTGTAAAAGAATCTTAATACTAACTAAATTTAGTGGAAGGGGTTCAAGGCTTTCCTATTTTTAGTTAATTGGTAAAATAACGTCGAAAAACCAGATAAGTTTACCATTGGAAATTTTATTCTACTCACAAAACATTGTTTATAAATTGCACTATTGATAAAAGGAAATATTTTAATAGAGTGGGTTTCCAAGTTCTACAATGGATCGAAGGATGACCTATGCCATGTCACATCTATAATCTAGGTTTAAGTTAAGTTTCAAAAAAGAGAAAACTATCAAAATGGTCTACAGTGACCCTCAATTATCTTTAATTACTTATCTAACTTGTCGTAAATTACAGTGGCTGATGTGGCTTCTCAATAATTAAATAACAGAAAAATCATCACGTTTCAGATTTTAAATTATGTAGCAAATATGAATACCATGAGCTTTAATTGACGATCGACACTAGTATTACGCAAGAAGGGGGTGTAACAGATGAGACTTCTGCAGTTCTGAGTGAAGCTTTATGCACTGTTGTGCGGCATTGCATGCATTCATTACCTTGTCGTTGGTTAGGCAGTGTCAGGGGGCGGCGGGCGGCGCAGCTCCATACAGCTCGCCGTCTCGGAAGCAACTCTCTCCTATCTTCTCCTTACTACAATTTACCAAAGTAGGTTTAAAAAAAAAAACTATCTGGCTGCGTTTTCATCTGACCAATCAGATGTTAACCTTCAGCTCTGCCTACAAAAATTCTGTCTATCCAATGAGAAACGTTATACTTTTCGTGGTGGGGCAATGTTTTTAACTGTAAGCGTAGACTTCCGCGGCCGTTGTCATCTTCAATAAAATTCTTCAGGGTATCAGACCGCATCGTCATAATTTAAAATGCGCCAACGTTTCGGCCAGCGTTGCAGCTAGCCTTCATCAGGGCTTTACGTTAAACTGCTAAATGAAACACACTTGGTTCCTTAAACAGCTGCACGAGAAAACCGTGTCGTTACTTGATTGGCTGTAAAAGGGGGGAGGAGGAAGGGTGAAAGGTATACTTTATTGGTGTTTCCTTTATTATCTGTCATTGGCTGAAATAGCTGTTTTCTATTGGTCTTTATATTAATCCACCCCATTGGAGGAGACGGACGAATAGCGAACAGGTGAGAGCTGAGACGTCACACTGTTTACATGCTGTCCAGAAACCGGCTGCGGCGTGCCATTGCTTTGCGTGCTCGCGACAACTACTGCGGCTCTTCGCGTGTCTGCATGGGCCGCCACGGCTCTGCCGCCGCTCCGTAGCCCTGCTATAGCAGGCAGCCAAGACCTCGGAAGCTTGTACCCGTCCTCTCTATTAATGTTGGCGGGTCTTTTGGCTATTTCTATCGCCTCTCTAATCTTTCTTTTGAAAGTGAGAGGCTGTTTCGCCAGGACGCGGGATTCTTGAAAAAATATTGGTTTCCCGCACTCGTCTTGGTGTTCCGCCACTGCTGACTTAGTGTGTTGTTTCAGGCGGATATATCTTTCATGTTCCGAGAGCCTTGTGCTAATCGGACGTCCCGTCTCACCTATGTAGACTAATCCACACGCACAACCAATTTCATACACGCCAGCTGTGTGTAGTTTGTCAACTGCATCCTTGGTAGAACCGAGCATGTCTCATATTTTGTTACTGCTTCGGAAAATTGGTTTGATGTCGGCTTTTCGTAGGATTTTGCCAATACGTTCGGTGACCCCTTGTACATATGGTAACACAGCAATGCTCTGTGCCTCCTTCTCCTCTTCCCTATTAGTCTTCTCCCTTGTCGACATGGTGATGTCTATCATCTGCTTTCCATAGCCATTGGTTCCGAAGATGGACCTGAGGCGTTCAAGTTCTGTCTTCAGACGTTCTTCGTCGCTTATCCTGTACGCTCTCTTCGTTAGCGTATGCAGGGCGGACTTCTTCTGCGTGGGGTGATGGTGGGAGGAAGCGTGAAGGTACCTGTCCGTACTGGTTGCTTTCCTGTACACTTTTTGGCCAAGTTTACCATCAGGTTTTCGATAAACTTCCACGTCGAGAAAAGGCAGCACCCCATTCTTCTCTGTTTCCATTGTAAACTGAATTTTCCTATGCATAAAGCATACCTTTCACCCTTCCTCCTCCCCCCTTTTACAGCCAATCAAGTAACGACACGGTTTTCTCGTGCAGCTATTTAAGGAACCAAGTGTGTTTCATTTAGCAGTTTAACGTAAGGCCCTGATGTAGGCTAGCTGCAACGCTGGCCGAAACGTTGGCGCATTTTAAATTATGACGATGCGGTCTGATACCCTGAAGAATTTCATTGAAAATGTTTTTAACGTTTGCAACGTAATAGAGAGGCGAAAAAGTCTCACGCTAAAACTTGCAGCCCTTTTAGTGTTATTGTAAGATCTATTCTGTTCTTGTGGAGGGCACTATCTTTTAACATGGGCTGGGGGGTTGTCCTGGCGGTTACTTTTCGTGGTGGGGCAATGATTTTAACGTTTGCAATGTAACAGAGACGCGAAAAAGTCTCACGCTAAAACTTGCAGCTGGTGTGGCCCTTTTAGTGTTATCGTAAGATCTATACAATTCTTCTGGAGGGATCTATCTTTTAACATGGGCTGGGGGGGTGGTCCTGGCGGTTAACTGGCGACGTGGGTGTCCGTCCCTTATCATAGGACCTTCTAGCTTAACACGGTTCTGCTCTCGGCTTCTGTTCTCGTTTCTCCCCTCGGAACCGCGTCTGTCTCACGGTGGGAAGGTATGACATGCATTTAGGCAGTCTTGTGTTAGTCTGTGGTATTCCATTTGCTCACTCATTACTCGTATTACTTTGGTTAATTTAATGTCACGATTTATTCGGAGCTATGTGACATACTGCTGGATTTGCTTATCATGTCAGGGTTTTCATGGAAGGTGTTGGATTTGCCTGACACATTACATATCACCACCCTTTGAACTTAATTTTTGCACTGAAGTTAGGCAATGATTGAATCGTTGTCTAAGTCAGTCAAAAATTATTCCTTTATCCAAATTTTGTTGCCTACTGTTCAGCCACGTTATTCTGGTTCTATGCTAGTTTTTTTATATTCTTCCACATTATTCTCAAAAATATGTTTATATTGACAAGAGAAGAATATTTTTATGCTATTATTATTATTATTATTAATTTTTAATTATTTTCCTTCTTTATTTAAGTGTGAAGTTTGTTTTTAAAGAAGTTTGTTATCGAAAGTGAGGAGTCTTTCACATCGATTTTCTTAGAAATATTTTTTTAATAAATGTGGTAATTAAGTAAAATCTATTCGTAACACTTTTTCTAAATATCATGTACAAGTAAAATGTTTTTGTTTCTAGACACTCATTTCAACATTGTTACACTAACAAATAATAATTATTTCCAAGAATTGCTTTGACAAAGAAATATACATACACAAGTATTGAGATATTATCCTAACAAATGGTACAAATGTTAAAAAAAGGGAAAACATCCAACAAGATAATTTTTTATTCTTTGTTTTTATAAGGAGAAAATTAGTAAAATATAGTTATTCTTTTATTTTTATGAGGAGAAAATAAGTGGCATATAGTTTTAGTGTTTATTATGTCTTACTTTTGTTCTTTATATAATGTCCATTGCAGAACTAATGACTTATTTTTATCGATAGTCTATTTTCTACATAAGTCCATAGTCAATGACTGTTATTTTGTAGTTTATTAGCTGTCTGGTGTGCTTAACTTATTTAGTTTTTCATACATTTCTTTTGCACAATTCCTACATCACATAATTTGATTTCACACATTCACACAATCCTATGAATGTTTAAGCATGAGGTTGGCGAATGTTCTTGCATGAAGGTGATGGATTTGAGCGAGATGGATGTGGGCAAGTATTTGATGTACAGCTTTGTTCGTCGTTCCTTGTTGGCTTTGCGACGGTGTGATGCTGTTGTGGAGGTCCCATAATGGAGTGGCGCTGTGAGTGTAGAATCTCGTGGTTTACTGGCTTTGTATGTGTGAAAGTCATCGTTATGTGTCGCTGAAAGCGGTCGTTTTTCGTTGTGATACTTCGCAGACGACTAGATTACAATAGGATAGGGATTTGGGAAGGTATGTCGTCTATTCTTCACCCATCTTCTTTCTTGGTCTCAATCTTGCAAATCTTCAACTTCTGTTCTTCCTACTTTTTCTCTGCTTCTTACTTGATTCTTGGTTCTTCTCTGGGTAGGATATGGGAATATTTATTGATAACTAGTCGCTTTGAAGTCTTCCTCTTAGTAACAGTTCGATAAATTGTTTGGACATGTCATTTTTACTTTGTGGAAGTTTTCTTCAGTTTGGTGCATCAGCATGCTGTTTAATAGCAGTAGTGTGACTTTTACACACACACACACACACACACACACACACACACACACACACACACATATGTGTGTGCATATATATATATATTTTGCCAGTGGTGACTTGACCAAGCGGTCTTCTCGTTGGGCCGTTTTTTGCTTGCTCCACTGAGGGGGGCTTCCCGGGGTTTACGAGCAGTGAAAGTCCGGTGTTTGCTTGTCTGTCCCTTCAGCAGTAGATTTACAAGTGCCCTTTGTTGGTCTCACTGTCCTTTCCCCTCTCTCGACGCTTCTGCCTTGTAGGAATCATGTCTTGCTAATTACGTACTTTCCTTTCTTGATACTTTTCTGGTTGCAACTTGTGGATCGTTGCATCTGGTTTTTTGCTGGAGTTTTTTACAATGTTTCTTACAAAAAGTTTTACTTATATTCATCTAACATATGTCTGGTACCTACATTGTTTTACGCCTTTTTAAAAAGCTTTACAAATTTCAGCACCCTTTCCATGTTACGATTCTAAGATATTTTGAGTCTTAACTTCTACAAGAATCCTCAAATTCGTTTTTTATTTTTGTGTAGTGTCGTGGTGTATACCATTTTAGTATTTCATGCTGTTAGACTATCTATGCTTATCCCTTCAGCTTAATCTATGGTACTATTGGTGTTATTATTGAAACTACTTTCTTTTTCCCACTTTCCTCTCTCTTCATTCTTCTTTCTCCTGACGATCTTATCTGCAACATAATCTTGAAATATTGTGCTGATTATTTACCAGTAATAAAATTAATCTTCAAACTTTTTGATATGGCTCACATGGTGAAGTCCTAAGGTTTTGCCTGTTTTTGGGTTCATTAGTTCCACAGCATTATCATGAGCAATTTGGCTAATTATGACAGGTCCTTTGTATGCAGCGTAAAACTTATGTATTTTGTGTTTCTCTTTGCTGGAGAGATGGTGTGTTTTTACAAATACTTTCTGGCCTACTGAGAATGTTTTTTTAATTGCTGTTCTATCTCCTCTTTCTTTTCTTTTAATGGCTGCCTTTCTGATGTTGGAGAGTGCTGTTGCTATGACATGTTTGTGCTGTCTACGTGGTACAATAGGAAATCTAACATTTTCTCTGGTTATGTTTGGGGGTTCAATATTTTTAAGAACAGTAACTGGAGGTAGTAGTGTAGTGCTATGTGGCATTTCATTTATTACTTCTTTAAAATCTTTAAGCTATATGTCCCAAGTGCTGTGTCTTCTGCTTGCATATAATCGGCATAAAGTGCCTATGTCCTTCATAGATCGTTTTGCTGGATTTACGCTAGGTTTGTACTTAGATATGTAGATGGGTTACATTTTGTGTTGTTTTAACGTGTTCTGCCATTGCACTGATTTGTATTGTGGGCCGTTATCCGAAATTATTCGTTCCACTCGACCTACTTGTCTGAGAAAATCTTGTCTAAATGCTTTGCTTATAGTAAGACCTGTTGCCCATTTTAATGGTGTCAAGGTAACATATTTAGAAGTAAGTTCCAAAACGACAAATACGAAAATATATCCATTTTTTGTGTGTGGGAGGGGCCCCATCAAATCTGTTGCAGCTATTTGTTTTAATTTTTTAGGGATTATTGGAAACATAGGTGGTTTGGTTTGGAAAGTGACGTGTTTAGCCCTCATACATTTTTTGCATTTGACTACTACTGTACTAATTCGTCTTTCCATATTAGGAAAATAGCTTGTTTCTTTTTTTTAAAAAAAAGCATTTCTTAGGTCCAAAGTGGCCATTACTTAAATGTGTATACCATATGTACTTATTAATTAGTTCATCTGGGATATAAATTAACCATTCATTCGTTGCAACATTTCGTCTAAAAATTAAAACATTGTTTTTCACGAGATAGTGCTGTCGAATGTCTGAAAAATCCTTACTTCTCCACTTGTGTTTGATTCCTAGTATTTAAGGATCCTTGTCCTGTTCTTTGCCTATGTTTTTCAATGCTGTCGCAATGTAGTTTTCGAAAGGTACTTGTTTCATATAGTACATTGTAAACTGGTCTTCTGCTGCTTCCAAACCTATGTTATTGGATGCACCCTGTGGACATCGTGATAAAGCATCTGCTAATACATTCGCTGGTCCTGGTATGTGTGTAATAGTGAAGTCAAATTTTTGTAGTATTAACATCCATCTGGCTAATCTCCCATGAGTTAGTTTGGCGGATAACAGAAATTCTACTGCTTTGTGGTCAGTGTATACTTTCGTTTTTCTTCCGAATAGGAAGTATCGAAAACATTGGAAGCCCCATACAATGGACAATGTTTCAAGCTCCGTGACTGAATAGTTTTTCTCGCTTTATGTGAGTACATGACTGGCAAATGCAATTGTTCTATATGATCTTAGCCCTGCCTGTTCGTATTCTCGGAATAAAACAACTCCTAAACCTGTTTTCGCGCTATTAGTGGCCATACAAAAATTTTGTGTTAGATCAGGATGTGCTAAAATCGGTGCTGTTTTTAGTGCGTTTTTCGCTTTTAAAAATTCTTCATTAGCTTGTTGATCCCATACCCATGGCGTGTTTTTTCCAGTCAATGCACATAGGCGTGGTGTTGCGAGAGAGTCGATCCAAATAAAATTTTTATAGAATCCGGTGAGACCTAGAAATCCTCTGAGAGTTTTATTATTATATGGAGTACAGAATTCTTTGATTGCCGTTAGTTTTTCTGGGTCGGGCATTACCCCTTTCTCTGAAATTATGTGTTCTAGAAATTGGACATCTCGCCTTCCAAATTTGGATTTTGTTATATTTACTGTGACCCCATGCTCTTTCATGATCTGTAAAAAACTGATTTAATGTGTCGTTGTGATGTTCCCAAGAGGGTTCTGCCATAATCACATCATCAACATAACAAGTAATTTTTTGTAAAATTTCAGGACTGAGTATAGTATTAAATCCCCTAATAAACGCTGCTGATGATATGTTTAAACCAAATGGCAATCGTTTAAATTGGTAACATTTACCGAATACGATAAATGCTGTAAATTTTCTACATTCTGGGGCCAATTCTATTTGCCAGAAACTACTCCGTAAATCAATTGATGAAAATATCTTAGCACCGTGGAAGTTTTGTATCAATTCCTCTAATTTTTCTGTCTCAGTGATTATGATTGTGTTGATCTGTCTGGAATCAAGCACTAACCTGATGCTCCCATCTCGTTTTTGTACAATATGGTGTGGGCTGTTATATGTGGAGGTAGCTGGTTCAATAATGTCATCATCTAACATTTTAGATATCTCCTGGAATACTTTATTCCTGTAGCTTAATGGGATTGTATAGGGTGGCACTCTAAATGGTTTGTGCTGTTTTGTCCGCAGCTCGTGGTCGTGCGGTAGCGTTCTCGCTTCCCACGCCCGGGTTCCCGGGTTCGATTCCCGGCGGGGTCAGGGATTTTCTCTGCCTCGTGATGACTGGGTGTTGTGTGCTGTCCTTAGGTTAGCTAGGTTTAAGTAGTTCTAAGTTCTAGGGGACTGATGACCATAGATGTTAAGTCCCATAGTGCTCAGAGCCATTTTGTTTGTGCTGTTTTACTTCAAACTTGTACTGAAAGTGTTTAATACTGCCAGTCTTAGGTAAAAATACCTCTGCTTTATCTCGTAAAATAACTTCTAATTCTCTTTTACTGTGTTCCGAAATACCTCGAACTTCTTGCAATTTTTCGTCGATTTCTTTATGGACTTCTAACATGAGCTGAGGCGATTCCCCCTTTAGTGCATACCATTCTAATTCTTCATCCTCTTTATCTCGCATCATTCTTAATTGTTTGTTTATAACTGGTATTTCTTCTAATTTTAGCTTTTGCTCAAAGAGAAGTGTGACATTCCCGAATGTTACGCTACCTTTCTCCATATCTATTATCGCTCGTCTCTCATTTAAAAAATCTGCACCTACAATCAAATCTACAGTTAGCTTAGGTATAATCACGAAGTTGGCTTCGATCTTTTGACCTTGACACGAAAGAGTTATCCTTGTTTGTCTCGTAACTTCCGCAGCATTGTTTCTAATAGGATCTCATACTTTAATCTTACGTGTTTTCAGAACTGGCAATTCCTCATTGGCATTACACTGCATGAATAAATTTTCTGAGATCGCGGTCAGTTCACTTCCGCTATCAATTAGAATATTGACTGGGATATGCTTTACCATGGCCTTCACAATGTGTTGAATTTGAAAGGGTTGGTTCTGTTCTTCTTTTTCTTGCATCAACGAAGCCTCCACTGAATCATACATGAGTCTTTTCAGGACTTTCCCCTGTGAATTCGAACTTTCTGTAGGATAAACTTCGACTGTTACTTCTCTCTCTTTTATGTCCTCTTATCTGTTTCTTCCTTTGTTTACGCTTTCTTCAACATCCTCTACTTTTTCCTCATCCTCGTCTATCTTCTCCTTCTTCGTCGCTACTTCCACATAATCGCATCTAAATGCTCTAATTATCGCTTCATAACTTCCTTCATTATATACGTTGGGTTGTGTGCGCACTAGTAACTTATTTTCAACTTCTGTAGACTGCGCATTATCCTCATTGAATTCGCTTTCCCTGGTTTCCATCTCAAATAGCTCTGCAATACTCATTACTTCGTCCTTTCCTCCTACATACGTTGTGCATGCTCCTGGTAATTCATCGTCCTCGTCAGTATTCTCCCAGTTAATTTGGTCACAACACGATATTGTTATTTTCCTGTCTTCGTTTTCATCTGGTCCCTGCAGATTTGTTTCTTCCTTCTTCTCTTCTCGTGATAAGGTATTTACTTCTCTGTTCAAGGTGCTGCAATTGTCCTGGGTCGGTACGTCATTCTCTTTGGCATGGGCGCTTAGCTGTCAATTCGAACGTTTGTCGGGGTTTGGTGGTCTTACCTCCACCTCTTCTATCTGTATTCTCTTTTCTTGTTCAGCTTGTCCGCAGCTCGTGGTCGCGCGGTAGCGTTCTCGCTTCACGCCCCCGGGTTCCCGGGTTCGATTCCCGGCGGGGTCAGGGATTTTCTCTGCCTCGTGATGACTGGGTGGTGTGTGATGTCCTTAGGTTAGTTAGGTTTAAGTAGTTCTAAGTTCTAGGGGACTGATGACCATAGATGTTAAGTCCCATAGTGCTCAGAGCCATTTGAACCAATCTTGTTCAGCTTGTTGATATTGGTTTCTTTGTTGATAATTTGTCGGTCTATTGGTTCTCCAATACCCGTTCCGGTTGTCGTTATTCCCTATGTAATAGTTGTTGCCGTTTCTGGGTGAATTATAGTTATTGCCATATTCTCTTCTAAATCCATAACCGGTTCTTTGTTGAAATCTATTGTCGTTTCTTGGTGCGAAGTTATCACGTAGTTCGTAATTATTGTTTCTTCGTACTGTGTCTTGTGGATTCCACTGCTTTTCGCTTTCGTTTTCACGTGCACTTCGTCTTTTTCTTGCGTCATCTTCCGAAAATATGAACTCTAGTTCCCTTAGAATACCTTTAAATGCTTCGACGGCATTGCCTCCGCGACCTACTAATGATTGCTGGTATTTCAATGGTAACTTCATCGCGCATAATTTAATCAACTCTCCGTCACTGTATGGTACATCTAAGCATTGATTTTTTTTTGCCATTACTTCGAAAATTTTCACGGGACTCTTTTCAAAATATGGGTTCTGTAATAATTTGTACTTCACTCTGGTCTGTGCTCCGCTGGACCAATATCGTGAGAGAAACTTTTCTCTGAAATCTTCGTACGATCGGCATGTCGCTGCAACATTCTGCATGGTTTCTGCGACTGTTCCTGACATGTGTGCACATATAAAGTCTAATTTGTGTGCTAGCGTCCAGTGTTCTGATAATCCTACTCGGAATTGATCAATAAAAGTTCTTGGATGTAATGAGTTTCCTTCTCGAAAGTGTTGAAATTTTCTGACTGTGAGGAAATGATCGTTGTCGTACTTCGTCATAGTTCCATATGAAATTCGCGATTCTTCGCCACTTTTGTTTCTGATCATTTCTCCCGTCGTTCTTTCCGGTTGTGGTGTATCCATTCGATATTGTCCACTGTAACTTTCGCCTACCCTTGCGTAGTATCGTTGGAGTGGTACGCAATAATTTTCTTCCACCAGTTATGAACGTGTAGCTGAATGCATTGCACTGTACTCTTCGCGACCTGGCTTTCCATTGTCACGTATTGCTTCGGTACCTTGTCTGGCTAACCTTGCCGCTTCATTGCACGATCCAGACTGTCGTGAAACATACATCTGTGGTTCTGCATGTGTTTGTGGTGCTGTTTGTTCATGAAGAATTTCGAAACGTGTTTGTTGCGGTACAGGCTGTCTGATTTCACGTATGTTATTTTCCGCCTGTGATTGGAATCGAAAATGCATGATATCTTCGTTAATTGCTTGTTTTTCCGGTGCTGTTACAGATACGGATGTGGTTGCAGACTCAGTGCTTGTTCGATCCTGTTCCCTACGCTCTTCAATGGTTTACAAGAACTCTGTTCACAGTTCCTGAAATTGTTGCTTCGTTTGCGCTTTTATTTTGACTATGCGGTTATCATATCTTTTCAGCACTGCTTTTGTGATACGTTTGTGTAACACACTGTTTTCAACAATTTCACGCGCTGTTCCTGCTGCTTGTCTAGTAATTACGTTTATCTGTTTCTCTAGTTTCTTGACTTCTCCCTGGGTGTTGTTACATAATGTTTTGATCTCGTCCTGAGTGTCATTACGCAATGTTTGTACGTCCGCTTGTACCTTGTCAATGTCTGTTCTCAATTGATTGTGACCTGTTACTAAGTTTCCCATCACTTCTCGAGATTATTTTGCCTCGTCTTCAATATGACTTAGGTGTAACTGAATTTTTTTGGTTTGGTCTTTAATCTCACGCATTAGTCTCGTGGTTTTTGCAATTTGGTTCGTCGTTTCTGCATTCTGAATTTTAATTTGGTTCGCAATTTCTTTATTTTGTCTTGTCATGGTTTCCGTCATTAATTATAATAATTCTGCCAGATTGGTGGGTCCTATTGCGTTTTCTTCCGACGTCCTACGCTCTGTGTTTTCACCCAAGTGTTGGTTTGCAACCGTTTGCATTGAACTGTACGGTGACACCTTTCTGCTCGAATTCCTTGTACTCTGTGGTGAGGGAGCTCTGATTACTTGTACTATGGGTTCTACATATTCAAGACGCAAGTTAGAATCCTCATCGGCTGTCTCTCTACTTTCCTGCTCCTCTGTCGTATGCTGACCTAGGTTTTCTGTGCCTTGGCATACATTATCCTTGTTATGGTGCGTTATCTGTCCTATTTCTCGAGATACTGCATCGTCTGTTGTACTGTCCTCTATTCTCTGTTCATCTTCATGTTGGGTCTCTACCTCAATTCGGTCAAGGTCTCGATCTGCCATTGCTAATATTTCCGAATCCCTTATTTTCTGTTTTAAAAGCAATTCACGGGCCCTACTTCGTGTCAACATGCGCTCATACGATCACACGCGTTTCATAAACTTTTTGTTTACACGACTTGACACTTATTATACCCAAGACTGATATTCCATTCACTTACTTGTTGGGTCAGAACCAACTTGTCAACGATGTATCCGCCACCTGTGCGCTTGCATTGGAGAGAAAACTTAATTCTAACAATATTAAAATTCATAACTTAATTATGCTATTGTCTCTGCTAGAATGTCTCACGTTCTATTGAATACTTTCTTACTATCTATCGCTGTAGCTACTGTTGTCGACTGTTTATAACTTAAAAAAAAATTTATTACGGAGATTTATCAACAGAATATTTTTCTGACCTAGTTAGGCATGTGGTCGTCCTTCAATCATGGTATTTTACCATCCTGGCAGGGTCGCCATTCTCTAACATTCTGCGTCGTGTCTGTTTGTTCTAAGTCGTGTCCCCCTACCACTTTCGCGCAACGACGCTCTGAGTGTGTTTTTTAGGGAATTGACTAGTTTGAACCTGGGACCTGTTGCTGGTAAGGAGACTCCAGACCACACATGACATGTAGAGTTCAGAAGAATTCAGTGAGACTAGCGATGATATAACCAAATAGTTAATGATTTCAGCATCAGCTCCACTGCACTCCCTGTAAAAGAATTTTATTACTAACTAAATTTAATGGAAGGGGTTCAAGGCTTTCCTACTTTTAGTTAGCTGGTAAAATAACGTCGAAAAACCAGTTAAGTTTACCATTGGAAATTTTATTCTACTCACAAAACATTGTTTATAAATTGCACTATTGATAAAAGGAAATATTTTAATACAGGATGACAAAAACCAACTGCGTTCAACAAAAATGTGAACGAATATTCCCTGAGTGGGTTTCCAAGTTCTACAATGGATCGAAGGATGACCTATGCCATATCACATCTATAATCTAGGTTTAAGTTAAGTTTCAAAAAAGAGAAAACTATCAAAATGGTCTACAGTGACCCTCAATTATCTTTAATTACTTATCTAACTTGTCGTAAATTACAGTGGCTGATGTGGCTGCTCAATAATTAAATAACAGAAAAATCATCACATTTCAGATTTTAACTTATGTAGCAAATATGAATACCATGAGCTTTAATTGACGATCGACACTAGTATTACGCAAAAAGTTGGTGTAACAGATGAGACTTCTGCAGTTCTGAGTGAAGCTTTATGCACTGTTGTGCGGCATTGCGTGCATTCATTACCGTGTCGTTGGTTAGGCAGTGTCAGGGGGCGGCGGGCGGCGCAGCTCCATACAGCTCGCCGTCTCGGAAGCAACTCTCTCCTAACTTCTCCTTACTACAATTTACCGAAGTTGGTTAAAAAAAAACAATCTGTCTGTGTTTTCATCTGACCAATCAGGGTCTCAATGTTAACCTTAAGCTCCGCCTACAAAAATTCTGTCTATCCAATGAGAAACATTATACTTTTCGCGGTATAGCAATGTTATTAACATTTGCAACATAATAGAGACGCGAAAAAGTCTCACGCTAAAACTTGCAGCTGGTGTGGCCCTTTTAGTGTTATCGTAAGGTCTATTCTGTTCTTGTGGAGGGCACTATCTTTTAACATGGGCTGGGGGGTGGTCCTGGCGGTTGGCTGGCGACGTGGGTGTCCGTCCCTTATCATAGGACTTTCTAGCTTAACACGGTTCTGCTCTCGGCTTCTGTTCTCATTTCTCCCCTCGGAACTGAGTCTGTCTCACGGTGGAAAGGTATGACATGCATTTAGGCATTCTCTCTCCCTCCAAACACATATATAAATATTAATATTTAGATAAAAGTCATTTTATATTGGCGCCTGAACAGGATCCTTCATGACTAGAATTCTGTAGTTGGACATTTGCTCAATTAATTCATTGGTATTAGAAGATCCTTCCGGCATTCTCGATAAGGTGTCAGCTATTATATTGTCTTTGCCCTTTATATGTACAATTGAGAAGTTCTACTCCTGAAGAAATAGACAACAACGTGTCAATCGAGGATGAAATAGTTTGCATGACAACAGAAAACTTCAATTGAAGCATGATAACCATTTTGTTGATACCGTCACTATAGAATATTTCACTTCGTCGGCAGAGCCGCATTCTCACCTCTGCTTGCATTGCTTCATCACTATCAAAGTGAAATCCTTGAAGGTGTTCTTTAAGTTTTGGAATCAGACGAAAATCGGATGGTGAGGTGCAGTCGGTTCTGTATGGAGATGATCGACGTCAGTGGATTGTTGCAGACATCCCACCTCTCGCTTGCTGTCTGGCATTGTCATGCTGAAGGAGAAGGTGCTCGATGTGTGGAGGAACTCTTCGAATTTAAATCTGGATTACAGCATACAGTTTCTGACGCACCTACATAGTTACGTTACTCATCACCATACTACACGCTACATTTCAGAGCCCTCTAACGGTAGAGGGCTGCAAACATGTAGACATGAAGAAAGAGATGAAGAATGTTAATAACGTTAGTTTTAAATAAAAATCTTCAAGAGTGCTCACATCAAAATTCGGGGTCATTACCTTTCAGTTCGCCAGCGTATATTCAGTGCTAGGCAGGTTCTCGTTGTAGAAAACACGAGGTGCCTGTTAGCATGTAGAACAGCAGCTATAGATTTGGAAAGACGGAACCATTAAAAACAACAAAACTATTTAGATCACGGACGCACTTATCTCCTCGAGCAGCACGTATACCTGTGACATGTCGGCTACCAAGAAATTCGACAAGACAGAGGTGTACCTCGCAGTTGCTGGTGGGAAGGGAGGGCGGACACAGTAATCGAAATCATTCGAGGACCTCCGACAAAACACTGTTAGAAAAATAAAATCTGCAAATCTTGTAAAGAAACTTCTTTTTACAGTCACTTAGAAGCACAACAAATAAATGCTTAAAATTATTTCCAGTTCCTGAAAATTTCTCAATTTTCATATGATGGTATTGATTAGGCATGGCACCCTAACGTTTCACCCTAAAAACATCTGTTAACAACGCTTTGTAATATATTTTATCGGTAATTCGTCACAAATATATACATAATTTACTTGTTGCTTTTCATCCTGCTTAGGCATTTCTTAAATGGTAAAATGTCTTTGTATTTTTATTTTGAAACTCTAAGATGTTGCTCTAATACGAAATTTCAATCCTGCTTGCATAAAACAGTACATATGGTTACTAAATCACTGGGAAAAGGAGCTGGGCTCAAGTTAGCCAGCTGTAACTTGAATATGGAGTGAAAGGAAATTAACTTCACAGTAAATTAATGCGTAAAAGGTAAGTAATAAGAATTCTTTCCTTGGTTGTATCCTATACTTTTGAAGAAACATACCTGATGTGAAAAAAATATTATTTATACTTTATGTTTTAAAGAAAGTAGAAAAAAATAAAATTTTTGGGCTGAAGTAGACCTAGTTTACGCTAAATGAAAACTTTAATCCTCAACGTAATTTTACAAAGTACTCGAAGATTGTATATGTTACGAATGTAAAAGATACATCATTGTAAAATAAGACGTTTCTTTGAAAAAGCTTTTTAGTCCTGTTCACACAATAAAATTCACCCTGTGTTTTTATTTTTATTCATGTGGAAGATATTGTCTTGTGAAATTGGATGAATCTCTTTGAAACAATATGTTTTTGACCACGAAAACCAGCCACGGCAATCGGATTCGTTTTTACAACTAGAGTAGACTTTGTACGGAACATTACTCCACCACAACATGACTATTGGCACCACACATGTTTGTGGAAGATGTTCATATTTTCGTAAATATCTTGTAGTGTTCAACACTTTCGTAAAGCTTCCATTCGCAAAGCAACACACAGTCTTAATTGACCAATGCTGACCAAAGTTCAACAATCTTGCATACAGTAATCTCGTATTATTCTGTTTCCCTATTGTAGGATTGATGAGTGATATATTTGTAAATAATCTTCAGATTGCTACAGTAATCCTACTAGGTCAAGATAAATAAAGGATTTGAGAGGCTTTTCACTTTTTAGTTGGTTTGATATTCTCCGTCTCTTTCAATATTACGTCATTATTATTATGTCCATACACGTGCTACACCGTACAGGTTCGCTAGTTTTAATGTACGTCTGCCTCTTACATTATTGCCGGGAGCTAATGAACTCGTTTTCATGCCTCATGAACCAGAACAATACCTGTCCCCATACACCACTCCTGCCAGTTAATTATTCCAAAGCAGATATCCCATTAACATGTCCTACTTTGAAGTAATGGTTTCCTCTCTCGCCTGTTGTTTTCATTTTCTCTTTATAACGTACAAAAATGGCTCTGAGCACTATGGGACTTAAAATCTGTGGTCATCAGTCCCCTAGAATTTAGAACTACTTAAACCTAACTAATCTAAGGACATCACAGACATCCATGCCCGAGGCAGGATTCGAACCTGCTACCGCAGCGGTCACGCGGTTCCAGACTGAAGCGCCTAGAACCGCACGGCCACACCGGCCGGCTATAACGTACGCTGCCGTGTCCCTGTCAGAAACATGCAAGAGATGATCATAAAGAATTTATTTGCTAATGAGAAACTTTCCCGCCCTACTTTCACGTATCTTTCGTTGAGCGAACTATGGTAAAACTATTTGCCGCTATCGTAGTTTGAACCTCTCAGTACGTTCATCCAACAGCGCCGCAAAGCTATGATTCTCCACTTTTGGCTCTGTGAGAGAGGCGAGTGCGCGCGCCTACATCAGTACCTGCTGTCGCGCGTAAGCCATCAGAGTGAGGCTAAAACCTGTCCGCTGTCTGGCCAGGAATTCAATTCCAGCCACTCTGTTAATCCGCGCAGCCTCCGTGTTGGCATGCAGATCAGCTGGCCTCGTGCGTCGTCCATTTAGAACTGCTAACGGTCCGAGCAGAACGCTACCAAATTAAATAACAACTGCTTTCGCCGGGATGGCCGTATAAGATACAATTCAGTGCCTGCGCAGAATTTTACTGCTCCCATCCGCGCCTGCACAGCGGTGGGTGCAAAAAGAATTAAAAAAAATAAGGCAGACAAAAAAAAAAAGGAAAAAGCTGGCGCCGCCGCGAGGTGTCGCTGGTGGTAATAATGCTCTCTGGCACCGCTACGTGTGTGTGTGTGTGTGTGTGTGTGAGAGAGAGAGAGAGAGAGAGAGAGAGAGAGAGAGCAGGGTGACGACAGCGCGCGTTGGCGACTGTGACGCGGCCCGCAGTTTAATATCGCAGTCAGCGTGGCGTGCAAGCCCCGCTGCAGGCACAACCGCGTCCTTTAACGATATCGGCGTGCCGCCTGGCGGAATCTTCCTGGGGCTGCTCATCGCGCCGTTTAATGTTGTTCAGTGGAGCATCTGGCGACCTGAGCTTGCTATTTGCTGATTTTGTCGTGTCAGGAAATTGCTTCATGGTTAACTTCAAAACAGTCCCCCACCTCTGAGGCAGAATGTTTATCATCGCTTTAGCAGTAGAATTCTACAAGCGTCTTTTGCTGTATGCCCTATTTGTGATGCCTTTTTAGACACTCTGGTCGTGCCTATGACTCTTCTGTAAAACAAAGGTTTCAACGACCGTATTTGGCATGTTAGTTCACATTACTGGTTCCTAATAACCAAAAAAGGCGTTTTTTCAGTGCGGCAGGATCTTCTCGTTCTCCCGCATCTCGTGGTCGTGGGGTAGCGTTCTCGCTTCCCACACCCGGGTTCCCGGGTTCGATTCCCGGCGGGGTCAGGGATTTTCTCTGCCTCGTGATGGCTGGGTGTTGTGTGCTGTCCTTAGGTTAGTTAGGTTTAAGTAGTTCTAAGTTCTAGGGGACTGATGACCATAGCTGTTAAGTCCCATAGTGCTCAGAGCCATTTGAACCATTTTTTTAATCTGCCGACCCGGAAATATTTCGTCAAATACAGTCTGCCCTTGACATCATACGTATGCAACCAAAATCAGTAACATTAGAAGATATACAAATAACTTTCGGGTTTGCTGCCGGGTGACGTCGTCGACCACCGCCGATATTTCGACAGGAGCACACCCTGCCATTCTCAAGGCATAACTGCAAGGAGGGAGCAATGTGCAAGGGAATTTAATACCTCCGTTCCAGAGGAGAAACAAATAAGATACCACACAGAACAAGTAACTGCAGAGTCAACGCACAACCAAAGATAACCAACATTAGAAATATCAATAGTGACTATTAATCAGCAGGTGAGGTAGCACTAATTCTGTTCCTCTGTTGTTTGATGAGAGACAGAGCCGGATTCCTTGCAGCATTGAAACAAAATCTACCATCTCTGTTTATAAGGTTGCTTGATAGTTTGATTTCAACAGCTTTCTTAATAACACTATTCGAAAAGCTGGACATGCAACCAGAATCTCCGTGTTGTTGTATTCCACAGGATGACCGGTGTCAACGCAATGTTCTGCAATAGCGGATTTGCTTGGCTGTTGTAAGCGTGTGTGACGCTTATGTCCAATACACCGGTGTTCCACAGTCCTGATTGTCTGACCAATATACGGCATGCCACAACTGCAAGGAATACGGTAGACACCAGTCTTACGCAAACCAAAATCATCTGTTACGGACGTCAACAGGGCCTTAATCTTAGAAGATGGTCGAAAAACACATTTCACATAATATTTCCGCAAAATACGGCCAATCCTGTTGGAAATGCTTCCTGTGTAAGGCAAAAAGGCCGTAGACTTAGCTGCCACTTCGTTGCTATCGTCACTCACCCGTTGCACAGAAGGCTGATAGCGCAACGCACGTTTGATCTGCCTCTCACTATAACCATTCTGACGAAAGGTGACTTCTAGATGTGATAGCTCAGCTGCCAAACTTTCAGGGTCTGAGATAACGTGGGCGCTGTGAACCAAGGTACGAAGTACTCGTTCACGCTGAGTTGGTTGGTGACAACTATCAGCTCGCAGATACAAGTCAGTGTGAGAAGACTTCCTATAAACAGAAAGTCCCAACGTACCATCAGTCTTCCTTCTGACCAACACAGAATGGCAGGATGTGCTCCTGTCGAAATATCGGCGGTGGTCGACGACGTCACCCAGCAGCAAACCCGAAAGTTATTTGAACATTCAATTCGCCGGGAAAAGTTAAGGTCTCACATTAGAAGATATAATTTATTTTTTAGATTGAAGTCTGTTAATTATATTTTAAACATAGGCTGTACTCATTCTTGTAAAAATTACGACTTTTTATACAACGGCAATTAATTATAGAGGGTGTATCAAAAAGAATCATCTGCTTTTTAAAAAATCATAACTTTATGTTGTTTGAGGTTTGTCCGTGAACGGCGTACTGTTGGAAAGAGCAAACTCTCGAGTTTTACGTGGTTCCCACTAGCTAACAACAGTGTGCGCCCACTTTAGGTCTAATAAAAATGGTGTCGGGAAAACATGAAGCGTTTCGTATTCTACCCCCCTTGCGCAGTGCGGGTCAGTAACAACTGTTCAGCGTGACTTTCGTACTAGGAATGGTGTGGATTCTCCTACAGCGCAGCTGGCATGAACAATTCCGAGAAACAGGCTGTGTGTGTAAAGGCACATCGCCACGCCGTCTCCGAGTGCCTGACACAGTCGTCGAACGCATCCGCCATTGTTTCACAAGGAGTTCGCAGAAATCCGTTCGCCGTGCAGCTCGACAGCTGAACATGCCCCCGATGTCCGTCTCGGGTGTGTTGGGTCGACGTTTAAACATGAAACCACACAAAATTCACCCACTGCAAGCTCTTCGTGAAGATGACAAACAACAACGTGTGAAGTTCTGTAATTTCGTTCTTGGCGAGATGGAGGATGACATTTTCTTCCACGCTTAGTGTTTAGTGACGAGGCAACGTTCCATTTCAATGGAAAGGTGAACAGTCGTAATGTGAGAATATGGCAAACGGAACAACCATATGAAGTTGTAAAAAATGAGAGGGACTCTCCAAAATTTAATGTGTTTCGTGCAGTTTCACGGGAAAAGGTGTGTGGTCCATTTTTCTTTGCCGAGAACACTGAAGCTTGAGAACTTTCTTTTCCCACAATAGAAGAGTGATTCGAATGACTTCGTTTACCAACAGCAAGGGGAACCGTCACACTGGTATCTGCAAGTGCAAAAATTTTTAAGTCAAAAGATTACTGAACGAGCACCCGCACGACGATGAAGAGCGGAAGGGCAGAGAGGGCTGTGAGACGACGTCCGCCAATAGTACGCTGACTATGACGAGACCAAGACAGGAGCGGCATCTATACGAAGAGAAAATAAGTACAGCGCCGTTTTGCCGCGGCAGAGTGGAAGAAGAGCAGTCATGCAAACGCTACAGCATTTGGTCGCATTGGACCAAATGATTCAGCCCTACATTACTGGCTTCCAAGGTCACCGGACCTCACTCTAGTGATTATTTCTTGTTGGGTTTATAAAGGGTTATGTTTATGTGTGTTCGTTACCAGCAACAATGAACGAACTGAGACATCGCATAAGAGCAGCTGTGGAAGGGGTAACTAAAGACATGCTCGCTCCAGGTTGGGAACAACTTGAATACCGCATTGAAATCTGCCGTACATCTGAAGGGGGGCATATTGAATTCCTGTGAAAAGGCATGAAAAAAAACTTTTTTGCGTTTCCGTTCATCAGAAAACAAAATTCATTATATATGTTTTATAGTTTCAAAAATATAGACGTGCCAAATCTGATGATTCTTTTTGATACACCCTGCACAATGTATAAGGTGCGATCGAAAAATTTCCGTTCGTACACCGAACAGTCCGGAATCGGTATGCTAATGAGACAAAATCGCCTTGAGGACTGAAGTGATCATCCCACCGACGCACCAGGTTGAAGATAGCCGTTTGGTAAGAAACCATAGCCTGCTCCGTGAAGGTCCGTAACTGCCTGCTGCACTTCCACGTCCGTCAGGAATAGTTGACCTTTCAAGGCATTTTTTAAGGGGTGAAGGCGTGATAATCACATGGGAAGACATCAGGACTATAGGGCGGGTGCATCCATGTGAGTTAGTGCAACTTCCGTGTTAAGACGTTTCAGATATGGGGACGTGCGTTCTACAACAGTGGTTTTTGACAGACGTGCAACCCCACGCACATTCTTCATTCTCAGGCGGATATCTGCAGGTGTTTGTTCTTCGACAGTTAAGAAAAGAATAGTAGCTTGTTGGTCGTGTTTGGAGGCATTTGGTAATAACGTCACCATCGTTCGAAATATAAATGCAACACCAATCCGTTGCCTACTTTTTGGTTCGTATGTATCAGAATCAGAGCAGCGCACCATTGGATATACGATGCAGCAAGGCCCACAAAGGGAACTTTTTCACAGCCCGTTGTATTTAGTGTGTTCCGTATTGATTGGCACTCCTGCTGCAACTCCTACAAAGTAGCAATTTGAAATGTCTCTCGATATATGAATGAAGATAGACTATAGTACTGTCTACCACTACCAGATGGTACTGCTGCTTCTCATAGGTGACACACTGCAGCAGTATTTGTTCAGGCTTACGAATACGCTGGTGGACATCGATAATACAACGAGGAATCAGACAACCATGGGCAACGGTGGACAGTGTGGTTTCTCTGGAGAGAAGGAGTGTCTGATTCAGATATTGAAAAGAGATTAGTAGTCATATCTGTGGAAACAGCACAAAGTTGCAGATCCGTCTGTCATTAGCTATCAAAGTTCAGAGACGGCAGGGACTGTGCTGGAAAATGCAAAAGCACTGCACACGAAGGAAACAATGCCCAGTGAGTCAATGACTTGATAACTGGGGCACAGGCGAATTACGTTTGATTAATTAGAGTTGGCAACAGGTCTATCACGGGGATGTCTCGCTACCATTATGAATGAGGATTTGAAGGTGAAGGTCTGTGCACAATGGGTGCCCTTTCTCTCACCACGGTACAGAGACAGAAGCGTGTGGAGATATGACAATAATTGGAGCAAAGGTACAGTGCAGATCCGGTGGAGTCCTTTGAGCGTTTTGTCACCGTTGACGAGCCATGGTACTTCAAAGAGACTTAAGAAAAGGAACGCCAGTCTATGGAGTAGAAGCAACTGAGAGCCCTCGTATCAGGAAGTCACGGCCAGGATTATTCGTACCAAATCGCCTACAGTAAATTTCTGTTTGAGTTGATCCAGCATTTTAATGTGATAGTACACTGTATCCATGAGTCCATTATCCGGGACATCAATTGGTCTAATTTTTGTTGTGCTATGTTTGGTACGATTATACTGAGCAATTATTTCTGGGAGGATTTCTGCCTATTTGTATGATCTGCGAAGATCAAAAGGCGTCCACGTTTGACCTTTTATTATTATATTCAGACGTTTCACGATACTCACCTTCAGAAGGATGAATGTTGAATAATGATGTATTCCATACCGTTGCATCACGGGCTTGAAACATCTATTGTAAAACTCTCCACCGTGATCGATTTGGAGGTTATCTGGGCATCGATTCATCCCTGTCTGCAGAAGCGCTCAAACACATCCACAAAATTTCTCCTTGCTTTTGTTTTAACAGGTAGTACGCAGGCAAATTTGGAGAATGTATCAATAACCCTTAAAATATATTTGAATCCGTCATTCGCATGTGAATGTTCCATCATATCTACAAGATTAGCCTGCCATAAGTCATCCAAACCTTTAATCGTAACATGCCTACGAGGGTATGTTTTGCGTGCTGGTTCGCGCAGTTCTCGAACTGCTGTATTCGATGTTATCTCTGTCACTACAGACTCATTCGAATGAGATGTGTTATCTGCAGCAGCTGATGCCTCGAGCAGACGTAGTCGATCTATTAGCTCATTGGGGTCGTCATAATGTATATGCAGAGCGATTCGATTGTTCACTGCTTTATGCTCAATATCAGTACCATCACCACTGCTGCTGTTGTTGGTTCTATAATGGTTTTATATTTCTTGTTGCTCTGGATTTTTGCGAGCTTACGTACATCAGTCAAATAGAGTATTTACCAGTACATTTCCCTATCATCAAGTGAATAATTTATGGGTATTTTCGTGATCCTTAGGAAAATAAGATTAATTAAGGCAGGTGTTCTCGCTAACTGCCTGTCACCAATCCGTACTGCTTCATCAGTTGCATTTATAGGCGAGCGTGTACGGTTTTCCCCTGTTGACGCCGAATGTTCTTTCTGTCTGGGCAGGGGCGAGACGGATAGTGAATTCGTCAATGGCAACATCATCGTTATCATGTGGTTTTCTTTTTGATGAGAGATGCCTGAGAGATTCAGAAACCGGCTTAAATGTCTCTCATAGTTTTTGAAGGACATCATCTTTACGCCAGTGACTGTTACAAGTTTTTATTACACACTATTGCAGTTTCGGCTTTAGGCCATTATCTAGTGCTGATATTACGGCTTTAAGCCATGTCAACGTAATGTAAGCTGACACATTTGTATGTCGTTGTCAGTCCTATTAAATACATTTGTGTCGTTGTTACACAGTGCGAATGCGCCACGCAAGTAACGAGCAGCCCTTAGTGGCTCGCCATCATAGTTTTCTTCATCTTAAATATCTTTATGACTAATGCCCTTTTGGCATATTTATTATTTTATAAATGAGATATAAGTACGATAATTCCGTACTTATACTCTACATACGTTTTTAGTCATAATTCTGTGACCATGTTATAGAATATAGACCATTCTTTGATTTAAATTCTGAGGAAGACACTCCTAGCAGTGTTGAAACCGGTTAATTCGTTTAAATATAGTGACCGAGGGCTGTTTTTCTTTCAATTGTGCACACAGACTTTGCCGGACCTTTGGAATACTCGTTGGTTGATTGTGGTTGATTCGTATAGCAAGTTTCCTTTTGCTGTGCCAATGAACTCGACAACGTCATGTAGCTCAATTTAGGTGTTGTCTTCGATTTTTTGCCTAGAAGTAATAGTGTCAGACAACGGCCATCAGTTCACGTCAAATGAATTTCCAAGATTCTGTGAAAGCAGTGGCATACAGCATCTAACTAATGCACCGTTCCATTCACAGTCAAACGGCGAAGTGGAACGTTTTGTCAGAACATTCGAGCAACAGATGGCCATTCGCTCTGCACACACCAGGGATCAAGCAATGCAACTGTTTCTCGCCACGTATCGTTCGCACCGACGAGATGGATCATCACCGGAGGAATTGCTTCACGGCCGCCTGCCATCGCACACTGCTCCACCTGCTGCACCATCCTGAGCATCCGGTGCCGACGAAAGGTCGCAAGTATCGCTTCGTGCCGCATGGTATTGTCAAGGTTTTTAGCGGCAGTACGAGGCAAGATCGTCCGTCGACTTGGCACTTGCATGTATCTTAATTTAGGTCCAGATGGTTTGCAGCGCCACCATCAAAATCAACTTCACCTCTGTCACGTACACGATGATCTTTCAGTCCCTCTTCCCCCCAGATTCACGGGTCCAGAGGCCAGCGCGGCCGCAGCATCCGCCAGAGGGTGTCCTCACGACACCGCGGGACGACCCCACGGAGACGGATCCTTCGCGTCCTCCGTCTCCTCTCGTCCTACCGAAGGAGCTGGAACGACCATACCGCAGCAGCCGACGCCTTCTACATCTGATTAGTGGCCACAGGAGATGGACGCGTACCCTTCTGGTCGTTTTCCGGGGGGCGTTTCCGCCAGAGCGAATGCCAGATGGTGGAGTACGACCAGAAGCTTGACGTCCTCTGCTGCCACACCTTCCGGTCCAGCAAAGCGTCCACCCTCCTGCCTCCCCCGCCGTTCTCACCGTCCCTACGCGACAACGGTCCGTCGCTTTGTGGGGGAGGAATATTCCGGCTTAACGACAAGCACTCGCACGACGATGAAGAACGAAAGAGCAGAGAGGGCTGTGAGACGACGTCAGCCAATAGTACGCTGACTATGACGAGACCAAGACAGGAGCGGCATCTATACGAAGAGGAAATAAGCACAGCGCCGTTTTGCCGCGGCCGAGTGGAAGAAGAGCAGTCATACAAACGCTACAGCAGTGACTTATGAACTGAATTGTTTTGATTGCGTTGAAATTGTATATACCGAAGGGCAGTGATTATTTGCCTGTCGCTATTTGCTTGCGACACAGCTTTGAGAATACAAAAAATATTGTCAGCTTAACTTACTGTAATGAAGTCCACCCCAAACGTACGATTTGCTTGAATTGTTGTCTAGCGATCCGAGGAAATAGCTTTCTAGGCACCCTATATTAGACGAGTGGGCAGAACACTTCATTATGTGTATCATGTAGATAAGAATAAATAGTATTCGTCTTTTGCAATTGAAAGTGTTTTTTGTTTAGAACCAAACGTATTTCACCTGTTCATCTTAGGCATCGTCGGTGGTTTGTATTGATCCTATTCCTTTCATGCTGATTGGCTCTACACAATACCAATTTAGCTCTACAATTGACTGTATGTCAACAGTATGTGACAGTTACCCACTTCACTTTACATGATCTCGCTTGTTGCATGCTGCACATGGTTGAGACCCAAGCCGGCTGCGGTGATTGACTCTACACAATACCAATTTAGCTCTACAATTGACTATATGTCAACAGTATGTGACAGTTATCCACTTCACTTTACATGATCTCGCTTGTTGCATGCTGCACATGGTTGAGACCCAAGCCGGCTGCGGTAGTTATGCAGAGATGAAGAGATTTGCAGAGGACAGAAAAAAAAAATGGCTCTGAGCACTATGGGACTTAAATTTTGAGGTCATCAGTCCCCTAGAACTTAGAACTACTTAAACCTATCTAACCTAAGGACATCACACACAGCCATGCCCGAGGCAGGATTCGAACCTGCGACCGTAGCGGTCGCGCGGTTCCAAACTGTAGCACCTAGAACCGCTCGGCGGGGACAGACAAGAACGGAGATCTGCAACAAACCAGTTTTATCACTGAATATCACAAAAACAACAACTATGTTATAAATACGTAGGCTTTTTCGGCCGGTTCAGTATCATTAAAAAACTTCTGTGCGTGCAGCATAAATCCTTAAAATACTAAATTACTAATATCAACTGACGATTCGGCCGTGTTGCAACGGTGTTGTTCAGGCCAACGGCAAATCAGCTGGGTCCTGGATGATTCCAGTATATTGCTTTTCTAGCGACGCCACTAGACCAGATTTTCCCAAACTGCGTTTAGAAAAGCTATTCATAACATGACGTTTTTTTCGACATTTCGACGATACTAATTATTTGCTTGATTTTATTATGAATTCTGTGTTATTAGTTATGATTTAAAATTAAAATAATCACTGAATAAAACAAGTTTTTCTCATTTCTTAGAATTTTATTAAACTTTAAAATAAACAGTGGGTGGCGGCTATGGAAACGTTTTTATATTTTACACACAATATTAGCATTTGTTTTATTTATTTAGTTAACTTACGGTTTGATTTATAAATTCTTTACATCGTAGGATGTTATGTATTTATTTTCTCATATCAGATATCTTTGCAAGAATGTTTATTATTCAGAATTATTCCTGTACAATATAAATCCGAAGTACAGGGTCTCTCACACATATGTATATTTTAGTGTGTGGAGGCGAATAATATTTGAGAATTTTTTTTTTACCTTCCAGTGGAATTAATACACGAGGATGTTTAACACATCCCACGCCCGGGTTCCCGGGTTCGATTCCCAGCGGAGTCAGGGATTTTCTCTGCCTCGTGATGACTGGGTGTTGTGTGATGTCCTTAGGTTAGTTAGGTTTAAGTAGTTCTAAGTTCTAGGGGACTGATGACCATAGATGTTAAGTCCCATAGTGCTCAGAGCCATTTGAACCATTTTTTTGTTTAACACACATTTTTTTCAAATAAAGGAAAATTCTCTTAAACACATACGTTTCAGTCCAGCTGGGTTTCTAAGCGCACATAAGACTTCCAAGAAAGAAGTAAGTTTTACCATTTCCATGTATTTTTTCTTTATGAGATCACTACAATTTAACAGTGCCTGTGCTTCTGTCCCAGCGTTTAACCGTATAACAGTAACTAATCTGTATGTAATGGTGGAAATTGTACTCTACCCTTCGGTGCCTTAAACAGACCTACGTCAGAGTAAGACTGACAGACAGTGAAAATCGCTCAAAACAAGCGAAATTTTATCAGCAATAATTTAATTTAATTATCTGGTGCTGTGACCATGGATAATAGATGACTGCGGAGTCCTTTACTTAAATTACGATAAAATTTGTAAGGCCTAGTGTTGACATTACAAAGGTGTTCCGTTTAAGTACCAGAATCCTCAAAGTGTTCCGTCACGGAAAGAGTTTGAGAACCGGTGCGCTAGATCGACGACGTTTCATTTATTAAATTTTATAGGTCCAAAAATACCTTTGATGGGTTAGAAAAGAGGGACGGGAAATATGCCAGTGTGCTTGTGGGTTACAACACTTGTTGGAAATTAGCAGCCCTCTACGAATCAGCGACAAGCTGATGGGGGCGTTTTTCTTCTGCTGTTGCAGAGATACGACGCCAGTTGTGCGAACGTTCTTTGTTGTCCGGTTTCCGGTGAGGCCGCTGCCCTGTGACTGCACGTAGACCGTTGTATCGGTATTGCTGTCAGCCAGGAAGCCGATAGCCTGTAGCCGCCTACCTTGTTTAATGGTGTCTGGCTGCTTCAGGATTTCGATTCTCTCTCATAGTTTGCGTGGTTGTCTTGCAAGTATTCGTGCTTGTTGAAACTTGACAGCCTGCCCACAATTGCGATCGTTTTCCGCTACTGCCAATCAGTCGCGCTGACCAACTGAACGTAACGTTCACGCTGTGCTATGCGAGTGATAACGTGCCATCTGGTTTCCCTAGTGTAAACAGACATTTTCTGGAGCACATTGTGTCTTTGTAGGGGAGAAACATATTTAGAAGGTATGTAAATCAACAAAGCAACCTTCCTAAGCCGACAGTACATTATTTGATGAGAAATACAGGGTGGTTGTCAAACTTTCGCTACTTGAGAGGGTCACTATGAAAAACAAGAGATTGTACGGAATTATAAGGACACGCGTAAGAAAATAATGAATAAACCATAGAAACAAACACATTTTACTTTCCACATGATAGGGTAACATTTCTTAACTGCGTAATACACTCCTGGAAATGGAAAAAAGAACACATTGACACCGGTGTGTCAGACCCACCATACTTGCTCCGGACACTGCGAGAGGGCTGTACAAGCAATGATCACACGCACGGCACAGCGGACACACCAGGAACCGCGGTGTTGGCCGTCGAATGGCGCTAGCTGCGCAGCATTTGTGCACCGCCGCCGTCAATGTCAGCCAGTTTGCCGTGGCATACGGAGCTCCATCGCAGTCTTTAACACTGGTAGCATGCCGCGACAGCGTGGACGTGAACCGTATGTGCAGTTGACGGACTTTGAGCGAGGGCGTATAGTGGGCATGCGGGAGGCCGGGTGGACGTACCGCCGAATTGCTCAACACGTGGGGCGTGAGGTTTCCACAGTACATCGATGTTGTCGCCAGTGGTCGGCGGAAGGTGCACGTGCCCGTCGACCTGGGACCGGACCGCAGCGACGCACGGATGCACGCCAAGACCGTAGGATCCTACGCAGTGCCGTAGGGGACCGCACCGCCACTTCCTAGCAAATTAGGGACACTGTTGCTCCTGGGGTATCGGCGAGGACCATTCACAACCGTCTCCATGAAGCTGGGCTAAGGTCCCGCACACAGTTAGGCCGTCTTCCGCTCACGCCCCAACATCGTGCAGCCCGCCTCCAGTGGTGTCGCGACAGGCGTGAATGGAGGGACGAATGGAGACGTGTCGTCTTCAGCGATGAGAGTCGCTTCTGCCTTGGTGCCAATGATGGTCGTATGCGTGTTTGGCGCCGTGCAGGTGAGCGCCACAATCAGGACTGCATACGACCGAGGCACACAGGGCCAACACCCGGCATCATGGTGTGGGGAGCGATCTCCTACACTGGCCGTACACCACTGGTGATCGTCGAGGGGACACTGAATAGTGCACGGTACATCCAAACCGTCATCGAACCCATCGTTCTACCATTCCTAGACCGGCAAGGGAACTTGCTGTTCCAGCAGGACAATGCACGTCCGCATGTATCCCGTGCCACCCAACGTGCTCTAGAAGGTGTAAGGCAACTACTCTGGCCAGCAAGATCTCCGGATCTGTCCCCCATTGAGCATGTTTGGGACTGGATGAAGCGTCGTCTCACGCGGTCTGCACGTCCAGCACGAACGCTGGTCCAACTGAGGCGCCAGGTGGAAATGGCATGGCAAACCGTTCCACAGGACTACATCCAGCATCTCTACGATCGTCTCCATGGGAGAATAGCAGCCTGCATTGCTGCGAAAGGTGGATATACACTGTACTAGTGCCGACATTGTGCATGCTCTGTTGCCTGTGTCTATGTGCCTGTGGTTCTGTCAGTGTGATCATGTGATGTATCTGACCCCAGGAAGGTGTCAATAAAGTTTCCCCTTCCTGGGACAATGAATAGACGGTGTTCTTATTTCAATTTCCAGGAGTGTATGTATACATTCCAAAACGTTGCTCATTGTGATGACCATCTCTACGCACGACAGCCGGGAACTGCACTAGAGATACTATTTCACAGTTGTTCACAGTACTAAAACGGTGGACTGTGGAATGTTCAGCTGTCGTGAAATTGCTCGTGCACTGCATGAAGATCGGACATAGCGTTCAGCATTCTCTCCCACGGCAACAGTAACTTCTTCAAGAATTTGTGGCCCACTTGGCTGTCGGGCTCTCCCAGAAGCAATTCCCAAATCGCCAATTTACTCAAACTTCTGAATCATGTTCTTCAACCCGATGGGCAAAGAGGATATCTCCATATTCCTTTAATGCGTCGATATAGCGAGGAGCAGAAGCGCTATTGCAGTTGTTTTCATAAAACAGCTTCATGAACAAATCCGTGATCAAATTGGTTCAAATGGCTCTGAGCACTATGGGACTTTATTAACTTCTCAGGTTATCGCCGGCCGGAGTGGCCGAGCGGTTAAAGGCGCTACAGTCTGGAACCGTACGACCGCTACGGTCGCAGGTTCGAATCCTGCCTCGGGCATGGATGTGCGTGATGTCCTTAGGTTAGTTAGGTTTAAGTAGTTCTAAGATCTAGGGGACTTATGACCACAGCAGTTGAGCCCCATAGTGCTCAGAGCCATTTGAACCATTCTCAGGTCATCAGTCCCCTAGAACTTAGAACTACTTAAACCTAACTAACTTAAGAACAGCACACACTTCCATGCCCGAGGCACGATTCGAACCTGCGACCGTAGCGATCTCGCGGTTCCACACTGTAGCGCCTAGAACAGCTCGGCCACCGCGGCCGGCCCTGATCAAATTGTAAAGATTCATGTTGACTGTCTTCAACTGTAATGTGCACTGGTTCTTGTGTTTCAACCCTACATCGCCGTACCAGTAGCGGCTCCTAACGGTAAGTCATGACAATAGCACTGGTAACAACTCAAATCCTACAGCGCACAATCTTAACATCATCCATATTTAATTGGTTGTTACTACGGTACATAGTTTTCCATCTACACTGACTCAAGGAGTGAAAGTTTAAATACTAGGTATACCCAAAAAGTCATGAATATATATATTTGCCACGCCGTTACTGACCGGTTGTGTTAGGTGGAAGGGGACCCTCAGTTATATAGCGCATTGCTGCACTAGTATTAGTCACAGGAAAGGGCAGTTTTGTTAAAATTCAGTAAAGGCGCGGTTAGGCGATGAAGTGTGGGGCTGCTGCCAGGGTGTGGTAGTAGTCGGCAGCCAGTAGGCCAGGCAGAGTTAACATGGTGTGGAGCTGCAGTGGCGTATTGCACGTATGATTTGTTCGCAGTGGAGCAACAGCGACGCAGGGAACTGCAGCCTTGCTTTAAGTTATTGCCAAGTATGAGGCGAGGCAGTAGGCCAGAGCCGAGAGTGCCAATGTGTAAGTGGCTGATGTATGCTAATTTACTTGTGCCATAGTTTCTGTCTGTCTCTGACACTACGTCAGAAGCGAGGGGAAAAGTAGTATAAATAGTCAGGCACTTGTAGTTTGAGGTGTGTGCCAGGACAGTCGAGAGTAAGGGTCCGACCTGTCTACGCTTATTGGGACAGTCCGTCAGCGATGTTGTAACTATTCTTTGTAAACCTTTACTTTGTTTCTATGTACTTGTTTGGGCTGAATTCCGCCTCCGGGGACACAACACCGTGGTGGGACGGAATGGCAGCCGGGTACTTGGAGATAGCACGTTCTGCCTGAAGGAGGGCAGTGACCTGCAATAGGTCCAGGATGGGCCACATTTGCTTCCCACCTGGCGTACCGGAGTCCGGGCGAGGCGTACGCTGTGGGAGGCGCAGCAGCAATGAAACAGCGTTAGGGACAGTGGCGGGTGTTGCCATCCGGCAAGCACCACTAGTGGCAAGATGCGGCACGGCGTCCATGAGGGCGCGGGTTCGAGACCGGTCTTGTCCTGGGAGCAGCAGCGGCTGAGGGCCACGGATGACCAGTACAACCACCTTCGTCCTATGGTCGGACGGAGCAGGCCAAACTGGGTGGAGGGCGGCGGGGACCATGGACTGTAGCAGTCTCCAGCATCGTGGGCGGTAGAGCGGCGCCAGTTGCTACGCCTCTGCGGGCGGCGACCGGGCGAGCATGGCTGGCTTCCATCGTCAGGCGGCCTTGGTGACTACATCAGCAGTGTCAGCAGTCCAGGAGTGCTGAGACAGCCGGACTCGCGGAACACATGCATGCAGTGCGCCGACATTACACTTCTTTAAACTAGCTGAATAAAGGAATACTTCCAAATACTGCTGTATCACTCTGCACCGCCCCTTGACGCTATTGAACTTGCTCGGCCTCCTGATGAGAAACAGTTCTGTGGGCCCCGGCTTCAGCTCTGCCAACTGGAGTCCCGGGTTCGACAGCACCACAGCTCAGGCCGCTCCGAGCACCAGTAGCATCAGCATCGTTGTGTAAGTGGACCTCTGTTTCGCAACCTCATCATGACGCGCGATGGTTGGTTGATTCGAAAAATGTTGGACGCTCAATTTTTGCACAAATCTCGATAAAAAGCCTTATGAGGCTCACGCAATTTTAAACGAAGCGTACAGGGAGTCCTGGTTAGGTATGTGCAAGTTACGATATGGGTGAAGAAGTTCAAGGATGGTCACGAAGGGGTGAATGAAGACCATCGCTCTGAAAGACTTTCAACAAGAAGAAACGAAGACAATGTGCATCGCGTTAGTGAACTGTTGAATTCTGACCGCCGATTGAGTGTTCGGTTTTTAGCTGACACTCTGAACATTTCAAAAAGTTCCATGTTCAACACTCTTATGGAGAAGTTGAACATAAGAAAGCGGTATGCCAATCTGGTACCGAAAATTCTGTAGGACGAACAAAAGGGCAGTCGAATGTTGATCATGAGTGAACCGTTGGAGTGTGAGGGCATTGAACCGGATTATTGGACAAAGTTATAACTGGTGACGAGACATGGAGTTTCGCGTACCACCCGGAATCAAAGGGCCAAAGTTCTGAATGGCACTCCTCGTCGTCCCCAAAGCCCAAGAAAACGAGCATGAGCAAATCTAAGGTTAAATCAATACTGATTGTGTTCTTTGATGGCAAGGGTGTGGTGGACAAAGAGTTTGTACTCCAAGGACAGACCTTCATCACATCGATGTCCTGGATAGATTAAGAAATAGGATACTCCGAGTGAGAAGACACGTCGCGGCCACCTGGCTGCTGCATGACGACAACGCGCCCAGCACACGTCTCTGTGCGCCAAGCACAACTTGGCAACGCCTACAGTTCCCGTCTTTCTCAAGAATGGTTCAAATGGCTCTGAGCACTATGGGACTTAACATCGGAGATCATCAGTCCCCTAGAACTTAGAACTATTTAAACCTAACTAGCCTAAGGACATCACACACATCTATGTCCGAGGCGCCTAGAAGCGCTCGGTCACAGCGGCCGGCCCAGCTTTATCCGCCGGACTTCTTCCTGTTCACCAGGATTAAAACCGCGCTCAAAGAGCGCCTTTTTGAGAGCACTGAGTACATCCAGAGTGCTGTAACAACGCACGTAAAGGAGATTCCGGTCGGGCCTCCCAGGAGGCTTACCATTTATGGGTCAAGCGCTGTAAGAGCTGTGTAGGTGCTAACGATAGACCCTAACTTCTCTGAATAATTTTAAAGCTTTTTACATACATCGACAATAAATATTAAAAAAAATACAAATGCATTTCATGACTTTTAGGTCACACCTTGTGTGACTACCTTGTATGTGATCCAGATGTTGTGGCGAGTTGTACAGCCAGGGTAGCTGCTGTGTTGGTTGGACATTTCGGCTACTTAAAGCATGTACATGATTAAAAATTGTGAAGGCCTTCGTGGCTACTTGTTGATAAACTGCCTATTGCCTTCTGTCTCGGGTTCTTGAACAGCTTCCATACAAACATAAAATTTACCATGGAAGTAGAAAAGGACAAAAAACTGCCATTTCTAGATGTGCTGGTCACAAGGGATGACGAAAACCTGGGACACGGCGTGTATAGAAAACCGACACACACGGACCGATACCTACACAAACTATCAAACCACCACTCGAACCAGAAAAGAGGCACGATTAATAGGCTCGTAACGCGAGCTGGACGAATATGTGGGCCGCAGCACCTCAGACGCGAAATGCAACACCTGGAAAGTGTTCTGAGAAGCAATGGGTACTCCACAAATTATATTAGAAGTGTAACAGTGCCAAACACTCGGCGAAGTAAGGAATCAGAAAAAGAAATGTCGGATAGGCCTTTCTGCCATACATTCCTAGAGTGACGGACAGAATCGGCCGTATATTGGGCAAACATGGCGTAAAGATGATTTTCAAACCGACAAGGAAGATCAAAGAGTGTCTTAGATCGGCAAAGGAGAAAAGTGATCCACTTGCAATGTCGGGAATATACCGTATACCATGCACATGCGTAAAAGTTTATGTCGGAATGACTGGACGATCAATCAACACCAGGATGAAAGAACATAAGCGACATTGCAGGTTGGGGCAGGTGGAGAAATCGGTAGTGACAGAGCACGCACTGAGTGAGACCGACCACATAATAAAATTTGCCGACACGGAAGTTCTGGCTGCAGAGAAGCACTATCACATGCGCTTGTTCAGAGAAGCTGTAGAAATACAAAAACACGCGAACAGCTTCAACAATAAAGAGGAAAGCCTTAAGGTAAACGGATCCTGGCTTGCCGTACTACAGTGAACGACCGTCGCAGGTAGCAAGAGGAGAACCGCACCGGAAATGAGCGCGGAGAAGCCCTCGGACGCTTGCGCGCCAGGTACATATAGTCTGCGGCCGCGAGCTCGGCTCCAGTTCACCACCGGCAATGGAGGGTGAAGCTTTGACAATGCCAGCCACTCGTGCTGGCGAAACGTCAGTAAAATCATCAGATGAACGTTGGCCGAAGAACCCGAGACAGAAGCCAACAGGCAGTTTGTCATGTACATGATTGCTTGACACTTCATACAGTGAAGATTTTTTTTTAAATACAGGTGTTGAAACTATTAAAATAAATCTGAATGAAATGTCCAATGTTCTGCTGCAGCTGTATTTTTTTTCAAGTCATATGTAAACCCCACACCGCTTTCGCAGCTATTTGAGTTGCTTCTTTTGATGTGAAACCGGCTGTGTGTATTTGCAAGTGACCTGAAAAAAAAAAAATACAGCTACAGAGGACCATTGGACATTTCATTCAGTTTTATTTTAATAATTTTAACACCTGTATTTTTAAAAAAGAACAAAACCTGTTCACCGCATGAAGTATTAAGCAATCATGTGTAACTATTTTAGATGTGGTTGCCCCAATTATAAAATCATCTGTACTTAAAGCAAGATAACGATTACGTTGTACGTGGATGACCATACACGTGCTAGCGTTGGATGTTTTCTCTTCACCGGAATGACGCATTAGGTGACTTTAAACTTCCACCAACGTAGCGCTGCTGTCAGCCTCTGATATGCCAACGTTCTGAGCAAGCGTAATATCGCCCACACGTGCTCTTTTTACGATCTCGCTTTCCTACAGCGTGAATACACGCTATCACTATATACCAAGCTTTTCACACAAACTATTGCATGTACACTCAGCTGCTTCGCACTGGCCTCATACATCTTTCAACTGTTTTAGTGGTATCTCCTTCACAGTTTATTCGGCACAGTGGCGATATGACGTAATACTTTTCTGTGGATACCCAATATCCCCGCAATTTATGGATCTATATGTCTGTTTTCTGGCGTCAAGTGGTACGTGGCAACGATTTTAGTGAAGTAATACCAAACATCGTGAAAGCATGGCCGAATTCAGGTGCACTTATTGTGAATATTACCAACTGAAATGTTTCCTAAGTTCATAAGTGAAAACTAATCGGTCTGTCATCAAACTGGTTGTACTCGAACTGACAACACTTTTATTATAAATAACGCCGAAAAAGTAATTCACACGAATAAACGGTTGTTCATTGCAGTATAGAAGAATTTGTTAATATATCAGAGCCCACGTTTGGCACAACAGCCAGAGGGCGGCCAAGCTGCACACGAAATAGGAACCTTATTGGCTGCCCCAAGTCACAGGAGCAACGACCAAAAACAATAATTTTTGTTGTTGTGGTCTTCAGTCCAAAGACTGGTTTGGTGCAGCTATCCATCTAGTCTATCCTCTTCCTCTCTACCTAACTACCTCAACCTACTCAACCTACACACATTTGTATCTGCTGACTGTAGTCAAGGCTTCCACTCCCTACAGAATGCCCCTCCAAACACACTTCCCACAGTTTCCAAATTCATTATTTATTCATTAAGTCAAGTTGTGCCTTAAATTTCTTTTCTCTCCAGTTGGATTTAGTACCTCGTCTTTAGTTAATCGAACAACTCAGAAAATCTTCAGCATTATAATGTAGCACAGAATTTCAAACGCTTCTAGTATCGTCTTGTCTGACTGTTTCTCAGCGACGCTATACTTCGTACAACGCTACACTCCTGATAAATGTCTTCAGAAGGTACCTCTTAACATTTAAATTTAATTTCATGTTAACAAATTTATCCTTTTCGGATATATTTTTCTTATTATCGCCAGTCCACATTCTATATCCTGTCTACTTCGACCATCGTCACTTACTTTTTTGCCAAACAAGTAAAGTCACCAACAACTTTTAGTGTCTTATTACGTAATCCAACTGCCTCAGTATCGCCTGATTCGATTAGACTTTATTACCCTTATTTTACTTTATCTGATGATCGTTACATAACATCTATTATAGGCACTATCCGTTTCGTTAAGCTACTATTCCAAATTCATTGCGAACTCTGGGAGAATTGCAAAACATCATCGGCAAAACTCAAAATTTGTATTTCATATTCCAAAAATTTAATTCCCTTTTCAAATGTATTCTTTATATCCTTTATTGCTTCTCAGCGTAGACGTTGAATAACATCGGGGATACACTACAGCCCTGCTTCACACCTTTATCAACTACTACTTCCCTTTTATGTGATTCCAGTCAATACTGCTAAAAAGATTCTCTAAATATACCTGATTGTTATAGTTAAACTTTCACTGCTTAAGCCAGTGTAGACGGAAAACTATTTACCGTGTGGGTACTCAACTGTATAGGAATGATGTTCATACTGTGGGCTGCAGGATTTGCATTGTTGGTAGTGATAATATCCTGACATGACCTGTCGTTAGGCGCAGGTACTGGTACGACGACGCAGGGTTGAAACAGAAGCATCAGTGCGCGTTGCAGATGAAGAAAGTCTACAAGAGTGTGAACAACGTCAGCAGGGCTTTATTCGTAAAGCAATTTTATGAAAACAACAGTAATACGCCTGCCGCTCTTCTCGAGTACCGGCGCGTTAAAGGAATACGCAGAGATCCTCTTTACACACCGATGTTGCAGGTTGTCATGAATGCAGATGATCGACAAAATGAGTAGCGTTTGAAACTTGGAATGTAAGCATGGTACTCAATTAACGAATGTTACCTTCTCATATGGAATGTAAACTATGTCTCCTTCAATGGTTTATTCGCTATTTCTCTTCCGATTGTTTTTACAAATGTTGTCGCAAAGCTTCATCGTCCTAAGATCACTCGATTTCCTGGCAGCCCTCTCAAGTACCGAAACTTTAATCATAACAACCCTTCACAAATGCAATAATGTTTTTCTTCAGTCTATTTTCTTAGATAAGTCGTAGGGTCACATTTGCCTCGTGTGTTCTTACATTTCTCCTGAACTCTGATATTCCCTATAGTTGAGTTTCATTAGTCTTTCCATTCTTCTGCCAACAATTCGTCTCTGTATTTAGTAACCGTGACGTCTTGTCATCTTAGACTGGTAACATTCAGACCAGCCAGCAGTTAACTTTCATGTACTTGGACTTGTTACACTCTTCTTGAAATCTTAGGATATACTGCTAGTTTTACACACGCATCAAAAAAAGTTTTGCATCACCTCGGTTCCCAGAACTCCTGAACATAGTCGTTGATTGTGGATATTGTATCAGAGACACAGTCCCTTTGACTGTTCAGAGATGTCACTAAACCCGCCCAGAGATGTAAACAACCATGCATGAGCGGCGCGTATTAGATGGAAGGGGTCCGACAGCCGATCAGTTCCAGTCATTCCACCAGGAAGGAGGTACACGGTTTGTGTTGTCTGTAGTTCAACCATGCCTAGACGGTCAATACAGCGGTTCTATCGCGTCCGCATTGTTAGTTTGTGCCAGGAAGAACTCTCAACAAGAGAAGTGTCCAGGTATCTCGGAGTGAACCAAAGCGATGTTGTTCGGACGTGGAGGAGATACAGAGAGACAGGAACTGTCGATGACATACTTCGCTCAGGCTGCCCAAGGGCTACTACTGCAGTGGATGACCGCTACCTACGGATTATGGCTCGGAGGAACCCTGACAGCAAAGATACCATGTTGAATAACGCTTTTCGTGCAGCCACAGGAAGTCGTGTTACGATTCAAACTGTGCGCAATAGGTTGCGTGATGCGCAACTTCACTCCCGACGTCCATGGAGAGGTCCATCTTTGCAACGACGACACCATGCAGCGCGGTACAGATGGGCTCAACAACATGCCGAATGGACCACTCCGGAATGGCATCACGTTCTCTTCACCCATGAGTGTCGCATATGCGTTCAACCAGACAATCGTCGGAGACGTGTTTGGAGTCAACCCGGTCCGTCTGAACGCCTTAGACACACTGTCCAGCGAGTGCAGCAAGGTGGAGGTTCCCTGCCGTTTTAGGGTGGCATTATGTCAGGACGACGTACGCCGCTGGTGATCATGAAAGTCGCCGTAACGGCTGTACGATACGTGAATGCCATCCTCTGACCGATAGTGTACACATATCGGCAGCATACTGGTGAGGCATTCATCTGTATGGACGACAATTTGCGCTCCCATCGTGCACATCTTATGAAAGACTTCCTTCAGGATAACGGCATGGCTCGACTAGAGTGGCTAGCATGTTCTCCAGACATGAACCCTATCGAACATGCCTGGGATAGATTGAAAAGGGTTTTTTATGGACGACGTGACCCCCCAACCACTCTGAGGGATCTACGCCGAATCGCTGTTGAGGAGTGGGACAATCTGGACCAACTTGATGAACTTGTGGATATTATGCCACGATGAATACAGGCGAGCATCAGTGCAAGAGGACGTGCTACTGGGTATTAGAGGTACTGTGGTGTACAGTAATCTGGACCACCACCTCTGAAGGTCTCGCTATAGGACGGTACAACATGCAATTTGTGGTTTTTATGAGCAATAAAAAGGGGGGAAATGTTCATGTTGATCTCTATTCCAATTTTCCGTACAGGTTCTGAAACTCTCTGAACGGAGGTGAGGCAAACCTTTTTTTAAGTTGGTGTATCTTCCATATGAAGCGGAAGAGTTTCGGCTTGTCTGACCTATCAAGGCTCTCAGTAATTCTGAGGGAATGTCGACTACTCCATGAGTCGTGTTTCAACTTAGGTCATTCAGTACTCTGTGAAATTCCTACCCTCCGTCTAGTTTGTTTTCCCTTTGTGTAATTTTTCTATTTCAGCTTCTATTTCAGCTTCCATACTTTGCTACATACTGGCGCCTCTTTTCTCTAAAAGTTTCCTATAGGCGGCATTTATCTTACCCCGGGCTTCTACAGATCTCCTGTCTTCCTCTGGCCATTCCAACTCTGCCATTTAGCACTCTCTGTCAGTCTCATTTTTTAGACTTCTGTATTCCTATAAACCTAGGCTTCCGAGGCCATTGGCACAGTCAATAAAATTTTTCCGTGTTTGTGACCGCTTTGTCAATATGTAAAATGACCGGCGTTTCGGTCACTGTTGCACGTGACCTTCTTCAGGGTGTTTCGTTTACTGCTGAATGAGAAAACTTTGTTTCTTATATACCTGAAGGTGTGGCTGTTGTGTAATTTTGGCAGGCTGTTAAAGGATGAAGGGGAGGGGTGTTAGAAGTTCTTTATTGGTGTTTTTATTATTTCTTTTCATTGGTGGAAACCCACCATATGTTGATTGGTGTTTGCCTTACTGCTTGTGATTCGTGGAAACCAGCGAATGGTAAACCGGGCGGTAGTTGTGACGTGGCATTGTTTTCCTGATTTCCAGCACCTACTGAAGCGAGCCAGTATTTTATGTACCTGTGGCCGCTACGGTCTCCCGCGCGCCTGTGTGTATTGCTTCACGTGAACTGGCGTCCTGTTACGCTGGCAGCAAAACGTCGGAAGATGGTATCCGTCTTCTCTGTTTATGTTAGCGGGTCGTTTAGCTATTTCTACTGCCTCTCTAATCTTCCTCGTGAAAGAAAGAGGCTGTTTCGCCAATAAGCGAGCTTCACCAAAATTAATCTGTTTGCCGCACTCATCCTGGTATTCTGCCTCGGCTGACTTGGTATGTTGTCTTAGTGGGATACATCTTCCGTGTTCAGATATTCGTGTGCTGATGGGTCGTCCCGTCTCGCCTACACACACCAATCCACTTTCGCAGCTAATCTCGTAAACTCCAGTAGCATGTAGTTTGTCAACTGCATCTTTCGTTGTGCGAAGAATATCTTTTTTCTATTGCTGCTTCGGACAATCGGCTTGATGGCTGCTCGGCGGAGAATTTTGTCTATCCGTTCAGTGACACCTTGAACATACGGTAATAGGGCGATGTTTTGTTCTTCCTTCTGCTCTCCTCTGTTGCCTTCATTCTTTGTCGCCACAGTTTTATCTATTAGTTTCATCCCATAACCTTTGGCACCAAAAATGAACTTGGGGTTTTGTAGTTCACCCCTTAGATGTTCCTTATCTCTGTTCCTGTGAGCCCTCTTGGTTAATGTGTGCAGGACGGATTTCTTCTGCGCAGGATGATGAAGAGAGGAGGCATACAGGTACCTGCCAGTACTGGTTGGCTTCCTGTATGTTGTATGGCCCAGACTTTCTGCAAACATCCACGTCGAGGAAGGTGAGTTGGATTTCATAGTCCATAGTGAGTTGGATTCTGCTGTGCTGCTGGTTGAGGTGTTCGTGGAAATTTCGTAGCTCTTCTTCTCCATATGGCCAGATAACGAAGGTATCATCCACATATCGGATCCAACATTCTGGGCGTAATCGTGCGGAGTCGAGCACTGTTTCTTCAAATTCTTCCATGAAGATGTCTGCTGCAATAGGCAAGAGAGGGGAGCCCATAGCTACACCAGCTGTCTTTTCATAGAATTCCCCTTTCCACCTGAAATAGGTGGCTGTTCTGTATTCCTTTTTGTCTGCGTCATGAGCTGCGATTTTATGTTTCTTGTTTCGTCTTTTCAATATCTCGTGTCTTAATAAAAATTCGTTGTGGGCTTCGGGTTTTGTGCCTATTGGATGCTCTGCTGCCTTCATTATTTCATATCTCAAAGCTAGCAGTTCATCTCGGACGCACTTCGATTGTGTTCCTTTTCCCTGTTTCACTTAATCATTACCTAATACTGCCCCTGAAGCCTTGAACAACCTCGGGTTGTATTATTTTATTCAGATATAATCCATTTGACAGTTCACGGTGCCTCCAGGTCTCTGACATGGATACAACCTTGTTTCACTGTTCTTATGCCAACAGTTAGCAACGATTACATTAAACTTTGTGCAAAATCCTGAGCGTCCCGCTGCCTACGTTTTCCCTAGTTCATGTTCTGCTTCTGTTTTTCCTTCTTCTCCTTCTCTTACTACCGAATGCTTGTAGAACATTATTTTTGTATCATGTAGCTGATGTATTTAAACCGTGTACAAACCAGTGTAAATTTGATTTCTATAAATTTTAGTTAAAGAGCTAAAAAAGTTCAAAAATTTATAGATGGATCCAACAAGCTACACACGAAGCTGCTCTTATCACGCAACAAGCTTCCTCGATGTGCTGTTCGAGGTCATATGGGTTTATGAGTTCGGTGACCCTAACACAGATAAATGATTGTAGTAACGAAGACTGATGCTAGACCAACACATATCAAATCATTACAAGTTCATGTGCCTACTAACTCTGGAGATGATGAAAAGATCGGAACAATGTATGCCTATATAAAAGAAGAATTATCTTACTAGTTAAGTGTTATGGTATCAGACGCCAAATGCGGCGTATTGACACCAAATGTAGTGGATGGGTGCCAGGAGGTGCGGTATTAAAACTCGGCCGAGCTTTTCAAATGATTTATTCGTTTCCACTACAGTGCTTCGTTGACCTCGTTCCGCGTCACATGCCCCACAATGCTGAAGCCACTGCCCCAGCGACCTGTGCAACGCAGCGCCGTGTCGTGCCGGCCTTGTTCGCCAGCTGTAGAGTTCCTATTACGTCAGGATGGCTGCGCCAGCAGCCGACTCAGCGGCCACCGTCCTCGTTGTCTCCGCGCTGCTCCGCCGGGAGCCGTAGGCCGGCCCTGCTGCTGCTTCTTCGTCGGCTGGTGTAGCTGGGAATGCGGCGGCGACTACCCGTGATCCGCGTCGGAATGTGCGGCCCCTCGCCACCAAAGTCTCCGGCGTGTGGTTGGGAGCCGAGACAACTGTCCGCGGTAGCGAGCCGAAGAGTGGTCCGCTCTGGCTGGCTGCAGACCCCGCGTCAGCCTCAGAGGGTCGAACCAACGACCCGCCGTGGACTGGGACGCTGTCGCCCCATCTGTTGCTGCTTGTAGCCCGGCGGTGTGAGACGCGCCGTCGTCCAGGAGAGCTGCCACACTTGAATGAACCTCGTTAGAAAACAACACCTATTTATACTCTGCTGCGCGCCTCTGTTTCGCTAACGCATCGCTCCGAGTCACATACATCCCACACTCCGGTTGCACCAGTGGGCCCCTTCTGCCTATAACTTGCGCCATGTGAACCGCTGCGCTTACCCTTTTCAACGGTTCGATGGCCCATGGCCTCCATTCCACTTCGCAACCGCTGGTCAGCGTAACTTACTGCAATTCAGCCTGCACCTGGCTGTAACTTGTGCTCAGAATATCGCACAAAACTAAGTTTCCCTATCCTACACGGTGGTGCCACTACATAAGGGAAATGAAAATTTAATTATTGTGGAGGACTCTTTCGGTATCCATCCCTTCTATTTTCCAAATTTTGCACAAGTTCTCCTTTAAACCCTGCGGGGTACAACTGCTGGAAGAAAGGACGGCTGTGAGATTGGGTGGCGAGTCGCACCCGGTTTGCACAGTCGGCAAGAGCAAAGCTCACCAAAGGCAAGCTTCCGAGTTCGAGTCCCCCTCAGGCACACAGCTTTAATCTGCGTCTCATGTCAGCGCAAACTCCGCTGTGAAGTGAAAGATTCATTCTGTAAACATACTCTGCCTGAGCTAGATCTCTAGTAATCTACTCGTACTATTGCCCAAATTTCTACTAGCGTTCATAATTGCTTGTGTGGCCTCCGTTTTTCAAAGAACTCGCTGATGACTTTTTCCCACGAACCTTTCGATCCTCTCACCTAAACACTGTCAGGTTAAGGGAACTCCCAAACGCCTCTTGTTAAGGCACAATTCTCCTCAGTCAGCCTATAAAATAAGCGATTTCCACGTTCTTTTTTTTTGAAAAAACTAATAAACCAACTGCCGTAAATGTTTTTGCACATTATTTATTGATTCTTGGACGTTTTCTGATTCTTTTTTTAAGAAATAGAATCATCACTGAGCACCTCCATTCGAGGAGTTACAGTTGCTTTGTCAAGATTTAAATGTGTGTCCATAATTGCTTTGTCAAGATTTAAATGTGTGTCCATTACGGACGCCCTGTAGTCTGAAAATCTACATGAAATCAAAAAACAAACGTTTTACTATTCTGTGGGATACAGCACACGAAGTAACAGCAGAGATTTTTTTTTGAAATTTGACAAAATAATAAAATGGTGGACGTTTGAAACGAAAATGTAGCTTTGTCTTGCGTTTTTGGTCAGGCTTTCTTCAATAACTAACGAAAAAATTAAAATAAAAAATGGCCTTTAGCTTCTTGTGGTCATGGCTGAGGAATAATTCAGCCAGAGTGAGAAAGATTTCATTCCGTCAGTTTGAAATACACTGTATCTCAGATTGACGGAATGGATTACCGGCACACTAATAAAGACATCTTTTTTGAAATTTGGCTGAATTACTCCTCTTACATATGCGCACGGAATGATAGCCTATTTTTATTTTAATTTATTCAATAGTTACCAAAAAAATTGATATAGCGAAACTACATCTTTCTTTCAAACATCCGCCATTTTATTATCTTTCAGATTAAAAAAAAAAACAAACCTATGCTCTCCTCCGTGCGCAGTATTCTATGGATTAACAAAATTGTTTGCGTTTTGATTTCAGATAATATTTACAGACTGCATGACACAACTCGTTTTGGACAGAGCAAATTTAACCCCTCGAATGTGGAGCTTAGTGATGACTGAGTTTCTTTAAAAAATCAGAAAACCTTGTCCAAGAATCAATAAATAATGTGTAAAGAGATTTACGTTAATTGTTTCATTAGTTTTTCCGAAAAAATAAGTAAAAGTCGCTTATTTTCATAAACTGACTGAGGAGAATGGACTCTTCTTAAGTGCTTAAGTAGAAATCGGCTGCAGTTACAAAGAAAGTTGACAACTGCCTGCGATACCTCTGTTTCTCTCAGTGAGCTCGCTAAAGAGTTTTCCTCCAGATCCTTTGTTTCCTGTCACCTCCGCAGGGTGCTCCTCAGTGATATTTTGCATCCCTTCGTCTTTTCATCGCCGTAACCTCCTCCAGGAAGGAAAGCAGTGTAGACCAGCGAGGCGGCTGATGCCGTGCTTCTACCGGCAGCCGGTCCAGAGCGCAGCGTCGGCCAGAGTGCCTGCTGCCGGCTTCGGCGCCACGGCGCTGCCTGCCACCCGCGACCCGCCGCCTCCGCCGCCTCCGCCGCTGCCGCCACCGTGGTTGTCGGCCGCGCGTCGCCCCGGCAAGTTTCCGGACGTCCAATTACGCGAACTGGCCGTGCAGCGACGCCTGTTGCCGCGGCTAACTACCGGCCAGCTTAATAACGGCCCCGCTGCTCTATCGCTAACGACCTCGTTTCCCGTCCTCCTCGCCGATTTATCGGCTATCATCCTCCGACAACACTTCGATCCGTGTGGGCAGCTTCCCGCTCCTCGGCTACTGAGCCTGACACCGTCACTCAACAGTTTCACTGCCACGCCTTCTGTGAAGAACATAGTTAACAAAATTCGCTCTGGCATTCAGACCCTTGTGGATTTAAAACACCGTTAAATATTTATTTTCAGCCACAATGGCTATGTTTGTGAACCGTGACTGTGTGGGATAATTATCTATTTCAAGTTTCTGCTACCAGTCACATTTTATTTTATGCTTAATCTAACATAATGCAACGCGTTTCGAACATGTTTTGTTCATCTTCAGGCGTTTATACGTACATACATACATAGAGAAATGTTACTTAAAAATAAACAGTCTTAAACTAGATTAATCTAGAACACTTTGTCCATTGTACTTTACTGTAGCTGCTGGTGTGGCATTTGCGTGGAAGGAGGGGGGCAGTGTATGGCTAGAAATCGAAATTACTGATGTCTTCTGCTGGTTTTCTTCTTTGTGGTTGAGTATGTATATCAGAGCCTGTATAGGATGTAGATAGATTTGCATTAGTTATGTGTGACGAAAATAGTGTGAAAGGCTTTTATAGGACAGTTGATCACTTACAATTTCATAATCTTGCTGCTTCACTCTCATCACTGATGAAATGGCGGAGCTGTTGATTGACATTACACTATTGCACATTCTAATTATGTCACTGATTGCCAACGTAATTCACTGCACAAATTACTTCGATGTTATACACACAACACGAGATGGCGGACTGTAGCATGTGAGTCTGATCCGATTATCGAGGTTTTGTATCGATATTCTTGGTACTGACAGATTTGTAGTCAATTATTTACATTGACGTATCTTGTATCTATTGAGTTACAACTGGCTTAAGACTGTTGAAGAATTTTGAGTTTTTGAATTCGGTTATTTCATTAAGAATGTTATCTCTGTGCTTTGTGTTATGTATGAAAATTTACATTTCTTCAATGATATCCATTCTTTTACTTTTTCCTATTTTGTGCAAAATTTCGAGGTTGTCTTCGATTTCCAAAGGGTGGCCTGTGTCTTTAATATGAGTTGCTACTGCTGATTTGTTACATTTATCGAGCCTGTAGCAGTCTAAATGTTCTTTGAATCGGGTTCTGAAATTTCTACCTGTTTGGCCGATATAATATTTATTACAGTGGCTGCAGGTAATTTTGTAAATGCCAGATGCATCAAGACTTGTATCTGGTGGTTTTACATTGTGAATAAGCTTCCTACTTAGGTTATTGTTGGTGCTGAAGCTGATTTTTTCTTCTGTGTTTTTGAATAGTCCTGCTAATTTGGCAGATACTCTTCCAAGATATGGCATTTTTACATATTTGATTGCTGGGGCACTGTCAGTTGTGAGTGTAGTCTAATGTTGTCTGCTCAGTTTATTTTTTATTTGTTGTGTCATGGAATTAACTAGACAAGGGTCATATCCAGTGTTTATTGCAGTATATGTTATGGTTTTTATTTCTTGTTGGAGTTCTGTATGTTGAGGTGGAAATTAGTGTGCTCTGTACAGCATTGATCTATAAGCAGCTATTTTCGTAACACAAAACTGATGCAAATCTATCTGCATCCTATACAGGCTGTGAAATACATAGTCAACCACAAAGAAGAAAACCAGCAGAAGACATCCTGATTTAGATTTCTAGCCATACATTGGCCCCCTCCTTCCACCCAAATGCCACACCAGCAGCTACAGTAAAAAAACAATGGACAAAGTGTTCTAGATTAATCTAGTTTAGGACTGTTTATTTTTAAGTAACATTTCTCTATGTATGTATGTATGTATAAACATCTGAAGATGAACAAAACATGTTCGAAACGCTTTGCATTATGTTAGATTAAGCATAAAATGAAAAGTGACTGATAGCAGAAACTTGAAATAAATAATCTGTGTAAACTACAAACTCGATTACGAAAATCAAATCGTTCCCCCTCATTTCCAATGCTTGCACACCGGTGCAGCCATACCAGCAGTAGATGCTGTAACCTACAGCAGTTAAGAAACAGTTTTACGGTTACAGTATTTACTGGCTGTCCAATATTAATACCACTTTGCCAGAAGCCAGGTGTATTCACAAATATAATCGACAACTTACTACGAATCTGTGTGGATAAGAAAATAAATTTAGTTGCCAGTATAGCCGCCGCAGATCAGAAAACGATATCATATCTACACAAAACACTAAGAATAATTGTCAGTATAACTGTGGCTCTTGTAGGAAACAATAATTTAAATCCTATTTTCATCATAAGATTTAATGGTTGGAGGGTGCCGCCAATTTAATCGCAACAGTGATATAAGTACCAGCTGGTTACAATTAAACTTTCCCTATTTAACACGTTATAACACAGAAACTAATCACCGTACGAGTCCCAAACTTGATAGCTTTAATGTCAAGGATATGGGGATTAGAAATAATGCAGAGTAAATTCAACTGAAACACTCTTAATGTGCCGCTACGTTACGTCATACCTTTACATATCGGTACTATTACTGCTACAAAAGGGGCTCAATATGGCGCCCATCGGTGCCCAGAAGAGTATGAAAGCGCAGGACTGCATTCTGCACAGCAGTACGAAGCATGTCCATAGGTATGCTGGCTACCTCTCTTGATATGCTGTGCTTCAGATCAGTACACGTGTGAATGTTCCGTTGGTAAACCCTGTTCTTCAGGTAGCCCCACAACCAGAAACCACAAGGAGTGAGATCAGCTGATCGTGCCGGCCAAGCATTTGGAAACGATCGGCTGATAATACGATCGTTTCCAAATGTGTTTCGGAGAAGCAGGTGAACTTCACGAGCCATGTGCGGTGGAGCTCCATCTTGCATGAAAACTGCAGTGCGTTTCTGTCCCGTACGGAGGCTGTGCCACGATGGCGAAGGATATCGCAGTAACCCCGGGCCTGCCACACTGCACGTCTTTGGTCCTTGAGCGCCAATCTGTTCAAAATAGTACGGGCCAATGATGAACGTAGCCGTGAAGCCACGCCTCTGTCTACAGGATGGGCCAGGGACAGCCCTCGTCAACTTCAGTACTTGCAAGAAAGTGGAGAGCGAAGTCAACACGTCGTTGTGCGTCCTATGGTGCAAGTTGCTGTATGATATGGATCTTGTACGGATGCCATTTGGGAGTGGTTCGAAGGAGCTTTGTACAGTGGACCACAGGATGGTTCAAATGGCTCTGAGCACTATGGGACTTAACTTCTAAGGTCATCAGTCCCCTAGAACTTAGAACTACCTATCTAACCTAAGGACATCATACACATCCATGCCCGAGGCAGGATTAGAACCTGCGACCGTAGCGGTCGCGCGGTTACAGACTGTAGCGCCTAGAGCCGCTCGGCCATCCCGGCCGGCAGACCACAGGATGTTCAACTGTCGTGACACAGCCGTGCACTGCCTGGCGATCAGAAACAGCGCAGTATCCATTTCATCAATTACCTGTGGTGCAACCAGCCGTCGTTCTCTTCCCGAAGCGACGCCCAGTTCTCCAGTTGATTCGAACTTCTTCATAATGCTCCGCACAGCAGGTGGAGAAAGAGGATCCTTCCGTAATCCTTTCAGCTGGCGATATTCTCCAAGTGTATTGTGTAAGACTGTGAATCACTATGACTGATCGCGGCATCTGGTGGCCGTAGTTGGAACTGGGCGGTGGCTCTGTGACGCATGGAAATCGTGCCCCCCCCCCCCCTCCATTCTGGACATTAATGCTACCAAGTTTGGTACTCGTACAGTAATTATTTTTCGTGTTACAATGTGTTAAATAGGGAAAGTTGAATTATAACCACGAGGTACTTGAATCGTAGAGTTTGATCAGCTAATAGTATATATTTATTAAGCCAAGAACAACACATAAAAATGTATTTATTACTCACTGATTTATAACACAAACCAAACAGCACATTATTTAGGAAGATAGACGGCAGGAGTGGCCGAGCGGATTCTAGGCGCTACAGTCTGGAACTGCGCGACCGCTACGGTCGCAAGTTCGAATCCTGCCTCGGGCATAGATGTGTGTGATGTCCTTAGGTTAGTTAGGTTTAAATAGTTCTAACTTCTAGGGGACTAGAAACAGTCCATCGCCATGGGAGCAACAAGAAAGGAACGATGTAAAGAGAATGCGAATGTACTCTAATCATTTCTTTTTGATCACTTCATTTGTGCCTACTTTATGTACTACAACTGCATGCCCAAAAGACAATAAGGAAAGAAGAAATGGGTATGTGAATGTTTGAAAAGAAGAACGACATACTCCATATTAATTTACTCTCTAAAATCCAATATCCCTTACGGCGAAACATTAGTTAATAAATTGTAGAGGGACAGTGTTCAAAACATGACTGAAAGTACGTTCATAAACAGAGAGAAGAACATCTAAAGTCGACGTAAAATTTTAAAATGTTAGAAATAAGGAAATGAAGTAATACAGAATGCTATGCTTGTGACGTACGTTGTTGTTCTACATTGTTTAGCTCTGGTATTTACAGGGTCACACAGCAAGCATCCGAGGTTTGGAGGGAAAAGCCGTAATTGTAATGATCTCCACTACAACAGAAACAAGAATTATGTAATGTGTGTTCCAGCTCACAGGTGACGTTGAAGCACATAGTTCCTGTGACTTAGCATGGCAGAGGTTATATTCGACAATCGGAATATATTAATAACTGGCTCCTTTTACCGCCCCCCGTCTCAGATTGAACAGTTGCCGAACATTTCAAAGAAAACTGGACTCTCATCGCAAATTGGTACCCTACTCATACAATTATAGTTGGCAGTGACTTCAATCTAACTTCCGTATGTTGACAAAAATATATTTTCAGACCGTATTGTAGATAGGAAACAACTTCCGTAATTGTTCTAAATGCTTTTTTAAAATTATTTTGGATAATTAATTCACGAGGCCATTCAAATTGTAAATGGTTACGAAAACACACTTGACCTCTTAGCCACAATTAATCCTGAGCATCACGACGGATACAGGGATTAGTGAACACGTAGTCGTAGCGAGGCTTAATTTCGCAACAAAGCAATTCACCAAAACTAAACGCGAAATATATCTATTTATAAAAGCAACTAAATATTCGGTTGACGTCGTTCTAAGAGACAGTCTCCAATCCTTCCAAACTATCTAAGTGAAGACCATATGTGGCTTAAGTTCAAAGAAATAGTATCAACGGCACTCGAGAGATTAATACCAAATAAACTAATAACGGACGGAACTGATTCCCCACGGTACACAATACACGACAGAAAGCTGCCGCAGGAGCAGCGAAAAAGGCACGTATAATTTAGATGAGCGCAAAATCTCCAAGATTGGAAAAAGTTTTACTGAGGCCCGAAATTTGGTGCGGATTTCAATGCGAGAGGCATTTAATAGTTTCCACAACGAAACTCTCTCTAGAAGTGTGGCGGAAAATCTATAGAGATTCTGGTCCTGTGTTAAGTTAACCAGAGGATAGGCTCAGTAAGTACCTTTACTGCGGTTCGGGCGGTGGGTGAGGAGGAGCGGGAGGAGGAGGGGGAGAGAAGGGACCTAACCCTCCGGAGCAGGTAAAATCGTGGCAAATGTCCGCTGTGGCAAACGTCCGGCGTAGCAAATGTCCGCACACCGTTTGAAATCGTACAGACAGCGCCTGAGCGTTAATTTGCCGTTTGCGACCGAACCGCTGAATCTTTCCGTCAGTAAATGGGGTATGTTCTCCACTGACTCGGTTGTTTTAACCCCCTCCACTGACGGAATGACCCACTTCCCAATTCCGTATGTATAAAACCAATACGGACTAGTAGCTGTCACGCCTTTGCGCTTACTGCTACGTATTTTAACTGTAAATAGCTCAGTCCCACTGGTAAGAGGCAGTAGTGAATTCACGTAGTTAATATTTGAATCCAGCACAGCTGCCACAAGCTCAGCTCACTTTTACTCCACTCCTACCCTCGCCATTGCACCACATTAACTAGGTGCTACGTGGACCTTGCTAAATTCACTTGCGTATACATTTTTGACCGTTACTCGCCAGTATTTACCTAATGATTAGTACACTCCTAACCGGACTATTTACCTAAGAGCTGTGATGATTGAACGGGTTCAATCCACGGCCTACAGTGCCCTACAGTTCACACGGTAACACTGCCTACCTGACCCACTTAACTTGGTAGTGAGCTTATGTATCCAATCACCACTGCTAGCAGCAGTGGATAATCCTATCAGCACGACGAGAGCAGCAGACTTACCGTCGAATCCTCCTGAAAATACTTATAACTACGGTCGCCAGCTCTGAAGGAGCAAAAGAATAAATCAATTTTTGGCTCGTTTCAAAGTGAAATGGCTTGAGTTGAATTTAAACTTAATCCTGAATATTACTATTTCTGATCATTCTAGATGATTCTACAAAGCAAATACTCTCTCAGTTTCTGTGAGTTGGCTTGGTAATTACTACCAAGACAGTTATGCAACTTGGGCTAACAAAATTCTATCCTTCAACTTATTTAATGATTTAGGATATTACTCTTTGGACAATTGATACAGAATTAGTTAAGTGACTTTACTTGAAAGGTTACTCAGAAAAATTTAAGTAACTATAAATAGGCGACTCATTCTGGTGTGACCATTGCTCTTTTCAACATTCTTATACGCTAAAGTATTCTACAACCAAAAGAATTGTAAATGAAAGAGGCGATGGTGGCCTCAGTCTGATTTCACTATACTATGTTTGAGGTTACTACACTTTACAATGAACAACATGCGTCGTAATTTTACTCATTACTATATTCTGTCCTCTGCACTTGCATAAAAGAAAACTGGTATTCTCCTTTTACATTTATACAAAGTTCGACTTAACAATTGCAAGCAGTCTTGCCTTGGGTAGACGTGTCGGTGCTGGTGGTGAGATGCATGTGGCTAACGCAGCTCTTCACGCCTCATGCCCTTAATGGCAGCTGGAACTACGAGCTGTAGCACTCGTATAAGCTACTGCACGTCCGCCATAAAATCTGGGCGCAGGAACTCTTACAATCAGCCCCAGTGGCATAGAGGCGGCTTCAACAACCATTCGTCGCGTTTCACTCCAAAAATGGAGACGATATTCGCCTCTTCTCTGTTGCACAATAACTTTTCCGTGAGCACAGTTACGCACGTCCGATCACGTCAATACTCCCCAGGCCATTCCATTGTTCAGTCCCTGTGTCTCCAGCTACCCCTAGCTACGCTCGTATCACCAAGAGTGGGGGCGTTCCCCTACCACCTTTTCACCAAAATCATTTAGTATTTAAGAATATTTATATTTACTACCCTGGAGTCCATACCAGTCATAATAATTTACTACTAGCGCTTTACAACATTAAATTATACAGTAATAACTTATAATTACCAAGAAAAAGAATACATTTGACTCTGAGAGCTTAGTGCATTGTCTGACAGGCAGCGCTAATTCCCAGTTTCGCCAATAGATGGCATCAGGGTGCACTCCCTGGCATTCTCACACAAGCGCGCCCGTTTCCGACGCGCGGGCTCCAAATTACTGTCAGCCCACCATCATTTCAGTTCCATTACACGTTCATGTCACATACTAGCCATTAAGCAGATTTTGATATTTCTGTCACCGAGTCGTGTTCGTGTTGCCTTCCTTTGGCTGTGAGTTAGGTAGAGTGCATTTAGGCTGTCGGCTGTGCCTGTTAAATAACCACAAGCTTACTCAACTTTTAAACAATCTGATCAGAATTATGGTGTCGACAGGGCGCACGTGCTGTAATCCTATCTGATAAGCGTTCAAATTTGTATTTTGTACTCATTGTGATACATAAATTTTCTGTTAACTGGAGAGAGTAGTTAAGGCTTAAATATTCTTATTACAAGGTTACTTCGAAATCGGGCGGGCTGATTTATGTCAGTGGCAGTTCACACATAATTTTTTTCATTTTGTACATTCGTATTTGTATATTGTACTACTGAAATTTAATGGTCTGTCTATTTCTGCTGTAAGCCGACTGTGTGCCTTTTTTGGTTTGATATTGTACTGTGTCACGGCGAGTAGGTAGCGGCTTTGTATCTGACTACCTGTATTATGTCTGTTAGTCAAAGATTTTGGTATGGATCACGATCAAACAAGGTAGTAGGTTACGGAGTGGTTAAGTTACTGCACTTGAAACAAAGCCTTAATTCTTATTAAACAATTTCGTGCTCAGTTGTTCCTTTTGATTTTACAAATGTGCTCCATTAGGTTTGGGTTAGTTCGGTAATTGCTGTATTGTATGTTTCAGATATGGCCAAGCTATTTTAAATGAACTAAGGTAGACCACTGGTTTGTAGTTAGCGTTTGATTATATAAGTAGCGTGAATCCGAGATAAAGTTAGTTCCCTGGCATGCTAGCCTGTGTGACAAAAGGGATATTTGTTTTCCCACTGTTTTAATCTCTGTATCTGCAACTGTTTAGTTGTATTTTGGGAGCAAGGTTAATTATTATTGAGCCTTGGAGCCTTTTGGCGTGCCCGTTTGATATGTTTTGGTGGAGCCTTCCACCGGTTAAGCACGTGTTCGTGTTAAAATAATAAACTGAGCCGTTAACTCGCCAGTTAGAAATGAGTGAACTGTCATAATTTTGTGTACTGAATTACAACTTAAAATTGTGTCACGGACCGAGCACTGCAAATTTTAGCCGATCTCAGATTCTCTGAATAACTGTGTTGACTACGTTACCTGAAAAATCTAATGTGTATAAACTGCTGTTGTTAGCCGTGCCTGAAGCAGCTGTTGTTGCCAAAGCTTATTTGTACAGAGCGTGTCCACACTGTTCATTAAGACATTTTGATGTTGTTGTTTATCCAACTAGTAAAGCTTTTGGTATTGCTTACTATGTTATGAATTTTTTTGACTATAAGCCTGATGCAACATTTGGAGCAGCCGTGAAGTGCGTATTTATGAAATGCCTCATTTGTTTGACAAATTATTTAGTTATGTCATCGTCATCATCATCATCATGATCATCATTTATGACTGATTATGCCTTTCAGCGTTCAGTCTGGAGCATAGCCCTCCTTATACAGTTTCTCCATGATCCCCTATTCAGTGCTAACATTGGTGCCTCTTCTGATGTTAAACCTATTACTTCAAAATCATTCTTAACCGAATCCAGGTACCTTCTCCTCGGTCTGCCCCGACTCCTCCTACACTCTACTGCTGAATCCATGAGTCTCTTGGCTAACCTTGCTTCTCCCATGCGTGTAACATGACCCCACCATCTAAGCCTGTTCGCCCTGACTGCTACATCTATAGAGTTCATTCCCAGTTTTTCTTTGATTTCCTCACTGTGGACACTTTCCTGCCATTGTTCCCATCTACTAGTACCTGCAATCATCCTAGCTACTTTCATATCCGTAACCTCAATCTTGTTGATAAGGTAACCTGAATCCACCCAGCTTTCGCTCCCATACAACAACGTTGGTCGAAAGATTGAACGGTGCACAGATAACTTAGTCTTGTTACTGACTTCCTTCTTGCAGAAGAGAGTAGATCGTAGCTGAGCGCTCACTGCATTAGCTTTGCTACACATCGCTTCCAGTTCTTTCACTATGTTGCCATCCTGTGAGAATATGCATCCTAAGTACTTGAAACCGTCCACCAGTTCTAACTTTGTTGCTCCTATTTGGCACTCAATCCGTTTATATTTCTTTCCCACTGACATTACTTTCGTTTTGGAGTAGCTAATCTTCATACCATAGTCCTTACATTTCTGATCTAGCTCTGAAATATTACTTTGCAAACTTTCAATCGAATCTGCCATCACAACTAAGTCATCCGCATATACAAGACTGCTTATTTTGTGTTAACATATCTTAATCTCACCCAGCCAGTCTATTGTTTTCAACATATGATCCATAAATAAAAACAACAGTGGAGACAGGTTGCAGCCTTGTCTTACCCCTAAAACTACTCTGAACCATGAACTCAATTTACCGTCAACTCTAACTGCTGCCTGACTATCCATGTAAAGACCTTTAATTGCTTGCAAAAGTTTGCCTCCTATTCCATAATCTTGTAGAACAGACAATAACTTCCTCCTAGGAACCCGGTCATATGCCTTTTCTAGATCTATAAAGCATAGATACAATTCCCTGTTCCACACATAACACTTCTGCATTATTTGCCGTAAGCTAAAGATCTGGTCCTGACAACCTCTAAGAGGCCTAAAGCCACACTGATTTTCATCCAATTGGTCCTCAACTAATACTCGCACTTTCCTTTCAACAATACCTGAGAAGATTTTACCCACAACGCTGATTAAAGAGATTCCTCTGTAGTTGTTACAATATTTTCTGTTTCCATATTTAAAGACTGGTGTGATTACTGCTTTTGTCCAGTCTGATGGAACCTGTCCCAACTCCCAGACCATTTCAATTATCCTGTGTAGCCATTTAAGACCTGACATTCCACTGTATTTGATGAGTTCCGACTTAATTTAATCCACCCCAGCCACTTTATTACGCTGCAATCTATTGACCATTTTTTCCACTTCCTCAAATGTGATCCTATTTCCATCATCATTCCTATCCCATTCTACCTCGAAATCTGAAACATTACTGATCGTATTTTCACCTACATTGAGCAACTCTTCAAAATATTCCCTCCATCTGCCCAAGGCATCCACAGGATTCACCAGCAGTTTTCCTGACCTGTCCAAAATACTTGTCATTTCCTTCTTACCTCCCTTTCGAAGACTGCTAATTACACACCAGAATGGTTTTCCAGCAGCTTGACCCATAGTCTCCAACCTGTTTCCAAAGTCTTCCCACGATTTCTTCTTGGATGCTGCAATTATCTGTTTGGCTTTGTTTCTTTCTTCAACATAACACTCTCTGTCTACCTGGGTTCTGGTATGTAGCCATTTTTGATACGCCTTCTTTTTCCTTTTACAGGCTGCCTTGACTGTATCATTCCACCAAGCTGTTTGCTTCATCCTACTTTTACACACTACTGTTCCAAGACATTCTTTAGCCACTTCTAGTACTGTGTCCCTGTACCTTGTCCATTCCTTTTCCAATGACTGTAATTGACTACATTCAACTAACTGGTACCTTTCTGAGATCGCTGTTATGTACTTGTGCCTGATTTCCTTATCCTGAAGTTTCTCCACTCTTATCCTCCTACATATGGACCTGACCTCCTGCACTTTCGGCCACACAATCCCAATTTCACTGCAGATTAAATAATGAGCAGTGTCATCAAAGAATCCCCTGAATACACGTGTGTCCCTCACAGCCTTCCTGAATTTCTGATCTGTTATTATATAGTCAATGACAGATCTGGTTCCCCTGCCTTCCCAAGTATACCGGTGAATGTTCTTATGTTTAAAAAAAGAGTTTGTGATTACTAAGCCCATACTGGCACAGAAATCCAAGAGTTGTTTCCCGTTCCTGTTGGCCTCCATATCTTCTCCAAATTTACCCATAACCTTTTCATACCCTTCTGTTCGATTTCCAATCCTGGCGTTAAAATCACCCATGAGCAGAACACTGTACTTGTCCTTTACTCTAACAACTACATCACTGAGTGCCTCATAAAAACTATCCATCTTATCTTGATCTGTCCTTTTACAATGCGAATATACTGACACAATCCTAATTTTCTTGCTAGACACTGTCAAATCTATCCACATCAGTCGTTCGTTTACATACCTTATTGCAACTACGCTGGGTTCCATTTCTTTCCTGATGTAAAGCCCTACACCCCATTGTGCTATTCGTGCTTTGACTCCTGACAGGTAGACCTTGTATTCTCCCACTTCCTCTTCTTTCTCACCCCTTACCCGAATGTCACTAACCGCTAAAACGTCCAGCCCCATCTTACTTGCAGCCTCTGCCAGCTCTACCTTCTTCCCAGAGTAGCCCCCATTGATATCAATAGCTCCCCATCTCATTACCATTTGTTTGCCAAGTCGTATCTTAGGAGTCCCTGGTTTGTCAGTTAGAGGTGGGACTCCGTCACCTCCAAAGGTCCGAGGCATTTTGCTCTGATTGTTGCCAGCATCATATTTAAAGTACCAGGGAAGCAGGTTGCTAGCCTTACTTGCCCCGAGTCCCATTGGGTTTTACCCCTAACGGCTGAGGGACTAACCGATGGATTTGGTAGTCTTTGCCGTATGAGCACAAAGGTGACCGCGATTCAGAATATGTCCGAGATGCCCAGCCTTATTTCAAAGTAACTGGTATCCCGACTGTCGGGACCACTTACTTGGCCACTCAAACGTTGCCCGTGCTTCATGAACTAGGACATGACTACAGGAACCCACACGATGAACCACTATTTAGTTTTGGTTGAATTGAAATGAATGCCAATCTTGATGTAAAGGTTAAAGCCGCTGCTACTGTTGATCTCTGAAGTTTAAGTAATCTTTGCTTGATGGCCTTAGAATAATAAATACAGTCAAATTTTGTGAAGCTCTTATAGGCTGCGAGTCGTGTGTCATGCAAAATTATTGAATTATGGATCACTGTAATTTCTCAAGATATCGAGTTTGTTTGGTAAATTCGTGTTGTGTCCTAGATTGTTTCATTTGGGCATCACCACCTCACCGCTCAAACCTAGCGCCCTACCGCCTGAATTCCAAAGACGATGGTGCTTAGCCGAATTTTACACTACTAGAAAAGAAAGAAGTATGCAAACAGTTGCTTGAAGCAAGAGAGTAGCGGAAGCTAACGAATAGGAATGAATCTCTCTTTCCCAAAACATATGAAATTCCCGTCGAGGATGGACCGTGTCTGCAATGAATCTGTGTGACGTCTCCATACACTATGCTACTGTGAGTCGTGATGCTGTTTGTTGTGGCTGCGGCGGCTACTCAGACATAACTGCAAGAAATTTATTTAAGTTCCGAGAACTCCTAAACCAAACTGCGATGAACTGGCATACGGCGGAAATTCAAATCTGCTTATCAAAGTCGCGGCGGTCCTGAGAGTAGCTCCCAGGGCGAAGTCTCCGTGAGTCTGTCCTCAGAACCAACTCATGCTTTCCTTCAAGCTTCGGTGTCTCCATTCGGCTAACTTTATTTGGCCAGTCAGCGAAAAGGCCTACTTGTCCCTCCAATGAGGTAAATGAAATCGAGCGCGCTGTCTCCTACCCACAGTTTAGATACCAGAAAGCCAATAAGGAACATACTTTCGGAAACAGATAAGGCCCGAAACTACCTTCGCGGGGCAAGGTAATTATTCTGGGATTTCTACGAATTTAGGTATTATCGTGCTGTTCTTCCCACGGAAAACTGAAGTGAAAATTCTCTCAGGCGCATGCTGTGGCAATGTACCAGCATTTTGGAGTGCTCTCCAGCAACAGGACAGGACGAAAAGCTAGTATCAGCAAGTCGTCACCCAGATACCCCGTGACAGGTTAGAAACTCAAGAGGTTCCCACCACTCCATATTCCGAAGCTTTCCGTTCTGTATTGTGTAAACGAGTGCTGAAGCGACACATCCAACACAACTCTTTTATTCCACGGGAGCCCCAGGTTAAGCTGGTCGGGCCACACTCGCGTCTACTCCCACTGGATCAGCGAACTCTGTTTCTGAACCGTTGTTAGCAGGCCTGCCCCGTGGGAAGGCTGTTTCTTCCCCAGAATTTGGAGGCTCCCGTGAGCCGAAGGTAAGAAGATCCAGAAGGTCTTGTAACTCAAGTAACGACAGGTTTCCGCAGTATCAGAACTGAGGTGAAATGCCTTGCTGACCCTGATCACTCGTGTGAAAATTTGATCGAGGAAAGTAAATATCGTCTGAATCGAATGAGAGAGTGAAGGTGAAAGGTAAGATGTATCAAATCACTGTTTGAGTAGAAATAGAAATGAGAGAGCACGGTCTGGCATAGGCCGGCTTTTCACAATTTAAATTACTAGTTTTACAGGTAGAAATTAAAGCCCATAGTAATGCTTTCGAACTGGAAGGAAATTAAACTTCAATTTCCATAAGGCGCAATTAGTGATACTCGGTGATGCGAGGAAGTTCACAGTGTTCCACATGGCATAGGCCGTGACAGCACACATTTCCAGGGGCAATACTTCTGAATCTGCCACCGATAACCGAGCACTGCTTGTAACATGCCGAGGGTTAAAACAACTGTCTGTCTCTCTCGCCTGTGAATGATGTTCAAAATTACGTAAACACACGCTAGTGGATTTGTTGCTTTAGGCGACCGCGTACCTAAAATTCCACGTACCTTTCGTCTCGCAACGATTGTCCTCTTGCTGCTTCCACTGGCGGCTAAAACTAAATCTGTAATTTTCATTGGGTCATGGCAGATTGGGGAACCACTCACATAATGACAGTCACAAGCAACTGGTAGACCCTGAAATGCATTGTAGCATGAATTCCGAAGTTAGGCTCTCGCAGCGACTGTCCTCTTGCTGCTTCCACTGGCGGCTAAAACTGAACCTGCAATTTTCATTGGGTCATGGCAGGATTGGGAACCACTCACATAATAGCAGTCACAAGTAGATGGTAAATCCTAAATGTATTGTAGCATGAAATACGAAGTTAGGCTGCACTGTTCAGAACTGCTATTATCTTACGATCGAGATAATCGTTAATTTATACTTCAGCCGCTTAGTCAGCTGAAATGTGCTATAGTCTGTTGTCGAATAGTCAATCACTCAGATCAGTTATATGGAGCACGGAACACGTAAAATCTGTTGTTCAAAGTGGGCTGGCATAAGTTTAAATGTGTGGCACAGGTCTTGCAGTTAACATTAATCAATTCTAGCGGCGTTATAGATTATTCTCACGACAGTATTCGTCACTATTCGCGACGCAGCTGTCTGATGATTTAGCGGCACGATGTTCGAAAGAAAAGTCCCTCGCTCTGAATGTTCACTCAGATCCACGTTGCTCGTCGCGACGTGGTGTTTCATCGTTTTCGCTACACGACATGCGTGTTATAACTTCTCAAATAAATAGTCAACACAGAGCCGTCAACACTGATGTAGAATACACAACTTCCGTGGTAAGAATATCGTAATTTGCGTTCTGCAGTCATGACGACGGCATTGCAAGATAGACGCACTACAAAAGCCATATCGCGACTCCCGACAACAGCACTCGGTGTTCTATAGAGAGGCGACTATCGATGTAGGCATGCGGATAGGCATGATACAACATTATGCTTGTAAGATGTTAGAAGTACTGCGGCCATACAGCAGGACGAGTGGACAAATTGGACTTAGTTAAGCGGAGCGAAGCAATGTGGTGTTGAGGGTGCAGCGGCAGTGGCGGTGAGAACCCGCTGGCTTACCATAGCTGGGGGTGACCTGATTGAGGCGTTAACCTGCCGTGCAGCCGGTTATACTGTCATATTCGTAGTTCCCAGTCGGCCAGCGGTTCGTGGCTTAGTTACCACCACCTGTGGTGGAGCCGCTAAACTGTGTACATGATCTCTGTGCAAGGTAGCCCATGATTTGAATGAACAGTAGGCCTGGCAGGCGTCGCAAAAGTTAGAGTGCCCTTCAAAATGATGAATGCGTAAATTTATGACTATCAAATTAGAGACAAATCACAATTACTTTGATTTATTCAAATGAAATTATTGACTAAACGTGACAAACAATAGCAGCATCAATATAATCAAGCCTTTTGAGGGTCGGGTTGGGGTGGGAGCCAAAGATAATAATAATCGTGCAAGTGAATAAACTGCAACTTGCCCAGTGATTGTGGCGATGGTAGTTGAAAGCAGATAATATTATAGGAGGGGATACGTCACACTTGTGGTTGGAGTCGAAAGCAGACTGTTCATTAATGCAAAATACAAGTCTTCAAAGAGAAGCTTGAAGTCATCGAAATGTTATAAGTTTATTTGCCCAACACCTGTTCTCACAGTTCTGGGTCAATCTCACCAAAGTGTTTTAGGCTGAAGATGGAAAGGTTGAAAACTCAATCGTTGGCAGAAGCAACGACCATCACCAATGCCAAAGTGCAGATGAGCCCAAAATTTCTCTAGGTCTCTTGATACGTCAGCTCTGCCAGCGGGACTTGGCAGCGGCCAAGTTGAAGATGGAGTTTCAGATGAAGATGAAGATGAAGGAGAAGATGAAGACCTAGATGAAATCCCTGATCGAATGTTTACTACAAGGAATCCTTGGGTTGCCATGTTTAGCATTTCTAACTAAATTCAGACTGGTTGGGCTCCGGATCTCCTGAGCACCGACCGATAAAAATTTAATTAGCTATCAGTTAGAACTTTAGACTTGACTAAAGAACTACTGCTCCATTTCAGTTAATCCCCCACTCAGATGATCGCTATTTCAATGATGGATAGTTATCAGATATGACAAGTCTTAACATTATTTGAAATAAACTCTGTTTTGTTAAAATTTAAACGCCGTAACTAGTGAACATTATTTTCACTGTAGTTTCCTGCCTCATTTTATTTGAATTTCTGACCAATTTGTTTCGGGGTTAATGCAAAAAATGCATTGACTGGCCCCTAAACTGTAGCATAGCCAACACCTAACTTTAACCATGCTGTTTGGAGACCCAGTAAACAGTAATTGATTTACAATTTATTATTCCTGCATTTGCATGTGGGGACTCGCGAGCTATAGCCTGAACAATTATTTTGTGGAAGCAACAAGTTTTACTTTCTCCATTCACAATCGTTAGTTATTTATCCCTCCAGTCACAGTTGTTGAAAAAAATTGGTCCAAACATTCATCTAGGTTACTCCCGGTTGATTTATTATTGCAGTGAGGTATCGATAAATTCAATTCATTATTATTGTATACAAAATTCGGACAATATCATTAGTGCGACCTCTTCTTGAGTGCTGCTTGGGTGTTTGGGATCTGCACCAAATCAGATTGAAGGAAGAAATCGAAACAATTCAAAGACGGGTTGCTAGATTTGATACCAGTAGGTCTGAGCAGCGTGCAAGTATTACGGAGATGCTTCAAGAACTCAAATAGAAATACCAGGAGGGAAGGCGATGTTCTTTTCGAGAAGCTATATTGAGAAAATTTAGAGAATCGGGATTTGAGGCTTAACGCAGAATGATTATTCTGCCAGCAACGTACATTTCGCTTAAGGAACACGGAGATAAGAGAAAAGAGAACTTGAATGGAGGCTGTGGGCACTCGTTTTTCCCGCGCTATTTTTTCGAGCTGAGCGGGAAACAAATGAGTAGTAGTGATACAGGTACCCTTCACCATGCACACTGCAGGTGCTTGCGGAGTATGTACGTAGACGCAGATTTAGGTTATACATTTACTTTTGGAACTGGGATTACATAAACAGCAATTATGCACAAGGCCGTTTGGAGAACATTTTTCCACGGAAGCGAATTACCATCTGGCAGTTCCCCGCTCCCCTCCCCCTCGCCCCTCCCCCCAACCTTACCACCACCTTCCTCTCTTTCCTCGTACAGTTTTACCTGTGTTACCTTTCACTATTCATTATGATATGCACTGTTTATAAACCTTGCTCTTGGTCGCTCCTGGTATCCCTCTCAGCTTGGGGTTCCAAAAAGGCGCTCCTGATAATTGTGATACGGCCTGTATAGAAATGTTACAGTTGTGGAGGCTCTGGCAACCCCTCTCAGTTTGGTACCCCAAGTGGTGCCTTTATATCGCTTGGGACTTAAACTAGTCATCACTATGCGTGTGATCCTGTAGCACAAAATAACCAGCTATTAGTAAAGTTTTTTTGTCTACTTCTTTTCTAACGACAATATAGAACGTAATCTTTCAAGCAGACATGTATACATATGTTTATATGTATTTGATGTGACCGACGTTGATCACCTGTTGTAAAATATCGTTTAGTTCTTAAATGGAATAAAGGCATAAATAAATTTTTGCGATTCAAAGAGGAGGAGTATTTCAACAGTAATATCAGAAATTGAGTCCGTCTTGATGCAAAACACCGTGTTATTCGTTTATTTCTTTATCATCCCAAACTAGTTTCGGCGACAAATATCACCATAATCAGTGGGGTTTTTTAATCTAAAACATGCAGAAAATGATATGGTTGTACAAATACAGTAAAACATTATTACATTTTTACATATTTTGAAATATAGATTTATATTGATACTTTCATACTACTTAGGCTAATCACAGAACAAAACTACATCACTTTCAACAACAACTTCTACTTGCAACAAGCGGGGCTTCCCTTGGGGTCACCCATCAGTGGAATCTTAGCCAACATTTCCTTGGACCGTATTGAGAACACAATATTCATAACATTGTAAAACAAGGAGAGTACAAAATAATCTACTGGTACCGATATGTAAATGACATAATCTGTCTTGTAGATGAAACACATAGCAGGACAGAAGAGCTCCACAGTAACATCAACACAGTACACCCACAAATCCACTTCACAATGGAAATGGAAAACAACAAGAAACTAAATTTCTTGGATCTTACAATGACAAGAAACAACCACCAACATGAATTCTCCATCTGCAGAAAACCCACATCCACATGCACTGTTATCGACAGCTCATCCAACCACCCGACAATGCATAAATATGCCAGTTTCACACCCATGCTCCATAGGATAAACAGAACACGTCTTAGACCAGGAAACTACACACAGGAACTAAACATAATGAAACAAATTGCTGTTGAAAACGACTACAAGACAGACATCATAAACAGACTCAACAACAAGGTAATGCAGCACACACAGACAACACAGCAGACCACACCACTTCAGAAAAAAAGAGAGAGATGGTACACACTAACATACAATAACAAAATATCACATAGAATACGAAACATCTGAAAAAAGCAAGGGATCCCAATAACATTCAGAACAAACAACACAGTTCAGAATAGACTAAGACCAGTCAGAAAAACCTCAGACAAATTCAGCAACGCTGGAATATATCAACTCACTTGCAACTCTTGTCAGGCCCACTACATAGGGCAAACAAGCAGAAATTTCCGAACGAGGTACACGGAGCACATGAGTGCTTTAAGAAGTGACAGCACACATTCAACTTTTGAAGAACATCTAATAAACAAAAACCATAACCCCACTAATATCGAAAACGATCTACGTATTCTAGGAAACAGCAACAGTCTACACCGACAACTAACAATAGAAGAAAATTACCACACACAAAAGGCTATAGTCGAAGGGAAAAATGCAATAAATGAAAACACAACACTCTGCAAAAAGACACACTTTGCCACTCTGAGAGAACTGACCAAGGACACAGATCAGAAAGCACACACACGCAAAAGAACCACTTGCCCATCGCACACAGAGACATAAATAATGAACAGAAGTCGTCGTAATTCGCGCTACAGTTTTTCATAGCCTTTCTCACCACATGCGTTACACCTCTCGCGACACACGCGAACAGCAAGTGGCGTAATATTCTGGATCAGAAGAAAAGTGCAAAAGTTTTGTTTTTCTGTGTAAAAAGCAGCCACATACCATCCAACGAACGTGAGTACACGAATAGCTAAGCAATAGCTCAATACACACCAAAATAAGTGGTTTCTACAACACTACCACAACCGCAAGTATATACTGCTGACATACGAAGTTCACCTGTTAGTAGCCGGCCGAAGTGGCCGTGCGGTTAAAGGCGCTGCAGTCTGGAACCGCAAGACCGCTACGGTCGCAGGTTCGAATCCTGCCTCGGGCATGGATGTTTGTGATGTTCTTAGGTTAGTTAGGTTTAACTAGTTCTAAGTTCTAGGGGACTAATGACCTCAGCAGTTGAGTCCCATAGTGCTCAGAGCCATTTGAACCATTTGAACCACCTCTTAGTATTTGTTTACTAACAGCCGCTCACATGGTTGCAGATGACATGATGTTCGCTAAGTAAAAAGACGGCAACAGAAAAAAAAGCACAGAAAATATGTCACAAACAGCGCCAATAATTGCTTAAAACATGCTCTAACATACAATAAATAAGGTAGTATGAAAGTATCAACATAAAACTATATTTCAAAAGACGATTTGTAAAAATGCAATAATGTTTTACTGTGTTTGTACAACCACACCATTTTCTGCCTGTTTTAGATTAAAAAACCCCCACTGATGATGGTGATATTTGTCGCCGAAACTAGTTTGAGATAATAAATAAATGAATAACATGGTGTTTTGCATCAAGGTGGACTCAATTTCTGATAATATTGTTTTTCTACGCAATCACGAACCAAATGGAAGAGTTCCAAGATAATATTATTGCAGGAGTATTTCACCTTGCTGCGATGGATGTATCAGGGCGTCTCACTTCATTGCCTTTCTAGCTGTGTTTTGTATTGTGTACTGTGAACTCTGTTGTCATCTACAACAAGAGTGAAATATGCAAGTGGATTCCAGTTGAGCCGTATATAGGCCGCGCTCCATCTGGAAGCGGGATATGTCGTAGCATCGGTACACTATGGAACAGAAGAATTCTGACGCCGTGCCGAGCCCTAGGCATCCGATGAGGGTGGCGAAATGCAGGGCGGCGCTTCGCCAGTGGCTGCCTCGCGCCGGCTGCACAAAGACCTCAGGCCGAGGTGTCTGGGGTGTGGGGCTCGGCACGGGCTCGCCGCGCTGCCGTCGTCGGTATGCGAGCCTCGCGCCTCGCCGCGCGGTTCAGAAGCAGCGTCTCCCTCAGCGAGGGCCTCGGTGCGAGACAGGTCACCAGCTCGAATGTACAGTAGTACACAGCACCTCCACGTCCACGGGATCACAGTAACGGTTACCACAAAGACGCTTCATCTATCTACATCTACATCCATACTCCGCAAGCCACCTGACGGTGTGTGGCGGAGGGTACCTTGAGTACCTCTGTCGGTTCTCCCTTCTATTCCAGTCTCGTATTGTTCGTGGAAAGAAGGATTGTCGGTATGCCTCTGTGTGGGCTCTAATCTCTCTGATTTTATCCTCATGGTCTCTTCGCGAGATATACGCAGGAGGGAGCAATATACTGCTTGACTCTTCGGTGAAGGTATGTTCTCGAGACTTTGACAAAAGCCCGTACCGAGCTACTGAGCGTCTCTCCTGCGGAGTCTTCCACTGGAGTTTATCTATCATCTCCGTAACGCTTTCGCGATTACTAAATGATCCTGTAACGAAGCGCGCTGCTCTCCGTTGGATCTTCTCTATATCTTCTATCAACCCTATCTGGTACGGATCCCACACTGCTGAGCAGTATTCGAGCAGTGGGCGAACAAGCGTACTGTAACCTACTTCCTTTGTTTTCGGATTGCATTTCCTTAGGATTCTTCCCATGAATCTCAGTCTGGCATCTGCTTTACCGACGCTCAACATTATATGATCATTCCATTTTAAATCACTCCTAATGCGTACTCCCAGATAATTTATGGTATTAACTGCTTCCAGTTGCTGACCTGCTATTTTGTAGCTAAATGATAAAGGATCTATCTTTCTGTGTATTCGCAGCACATTACACTTGTCTACATTGAGATTCAATTGCCATTCCCTGCACCATGCGTCAATTCGCTGCAGATCCTCCCGCATTTCAGTACAATTTTCCATTGTTACAACCTCTCGATACACCACAGCATCATCTGCAAAAAGCCTCAGTGAACTTCCGATGTCATCCACCAGGTCATTTATGTATATTGTGAATAGCAACGGTCCTATGACACTCCCCTGCGGCACACCTGAAATCACTCTTACTTCGGAGGACTTCTCTCCATTGAGAATGACATGCTGCGTCCTGTTATCTAGGAACTCCTCAATCCAATCACACAATTGGTCTGATAGTCGATATACTCTTACTTTGTTCATTAAACGACTGTGAGGAACTGTATCGAACGCCTTGCGGAAGTCAAGAAACACGGCATCTACCTGTGAACCCGTGTCTATGGCCCTCTGAGTCTCGTGGACGAATAGCGCGAGCTGGGTTTCACATGACCGTCTTTTTCGAAACCCATGCTGATTCCTACAGAGTAGATTTCTAGTCTCCAGAAAAAATAAGTAATTGATATATGTTTCTTAAATGAGAAGTCGAAAAAAATGATTGTCACTTCTTATTGCTTTATGAAAAGCATAGTAATAACACAACACGAGGTTTAGTCGCAAAGGCCACCACGATCAGCGTATCGCTTGTAACCCTACGCCTTCAATTATTTGTTGGATCCATTCCAGTGTGTGTCTTCCCCTACAGCAGTAACCCGCTACAGCTTCCTCTACTGCCATAGACGTTATTTCCTAATATTTTAAGACATGTCCTTTCACCCCACCCCTTCTTCTTGTACGTGTAGCACCACACCTTACACGTTTCGATTCTCTTCTGTTCCGATTTTGCTACTGTCTGTGACTCACTACCACACAATGTTGTGTACTATCTCAGAAATTTGTTCCCCAAGTTACGGCCTATGTTTGATATAGTAGACTTGTGTTAGTCGGAAGTGACCTCTTTGCTGTGCTAATCCGCTATTTCTATCCTCTTTGCTTCGTCCGTCCTGGTGCAGCATTACTGCCCCTCGATCCGACGTAGGAGAAACTCAACAGGTTCGAACGTCGAGAGAGTGAAAGCACTTTCGGTTCTCCTGATAAAAATCTTAACTTCACCAAACATTGTTAGTTATAAAGCCTACCTCTGCTATGGTTAGCGCCGTGAATTATCTATGGCCAGATTTTCGTCAATCACAAGTACCCGACTATTTTAAAAGGTCCACAAGAAACATCAATCAAGACGGTAACGATTACCAGGAGCACTTGCAAAATAAGTAATTAATATATGTTTCTTAAATGAGAAGTCGAAAAAAATGATTGTCACTTCTTATTGCTTTATGAAAAGCATAGTAATAACACAACCAGTCTTTACCGTATAAAGCCAATCACCATACTGTCACATAACTGTTACATAATTAGCACAAAGATATCCATTTATCTTTCAACTACAGTTATTTTTGTAAGAAATTCCGCTGATGGCAGAGAAAAGCACCGCGAGTCGGCAAGATCTCCGCCGCTCTGGCGTCGGTTAGTGTGTGTCTCTAGTCGACTTATCGTGTCTGGCGGCAGCAACGAAGATGCCGCCGCCGGCGCCTTGCGGCACTCTTCCTCACGACACGAAACGAACAGAAACGTACATTTGTATACAAAAACTGTCAAACAACATATTTAAATAGCAAAACAATTTTAGAATCCACTAAGTTAGTCGTACCATTATCTTATCTCGTCATCTGCGAACACTGGGGCGGTAAGAATCCTGGTGTAAGTCACGCTAAATACGTTACTCCACAATGTGTCAATTTCATTCCAAGTCAGCAGAATGCCTTAACGTTACCTACTTCGACATGACCAATTCTGATGTTAAGTTTCGTCTACTTTCGGCTTACTGTTCTGTTGAATCATATTAATTTTTCATTCTTTTCTTTTTATACGTGTCAAGATATATGTAATCTGAATGGGATATACACAACGCCAAAGGTAAATTAACGAGTTGTTTTGTGGCAAGAATAATGTTTTGATACATGTGCATGAAAAGAAGAAGAAATACGCTCTTCAGTATATTAATTCCTGTATCTTCACCTGTTTGTTTCTATAAGTGGTAGCGTGCGGACGTATGCTTGGATCCGTCGTACCAGCTTTGTTAAAAAAACGTGTATCTCACACGTACATTAAAAAAGTGTTATAAAAAGTTATTAGGAAAGCAAAGTTTATTCGTACATTCACGACGACCACAGTTGTCTGTTCATCATTTCGTCCGCGCCGAAATTCTGCATCAGGAGGTTAGGAGCAGACAAGAGGAATTTGCGCGAGCAGCGGAGGAGCGCTCCTGCATTGTTATAATCAGGAGTACGCACAGTGGAATTAATATGAATTAGTATAATAATAATGTCGTGTGACGGGTAGACCGTTCGCCTGGTGCAAGTCTTTCGATTTAACGCCAGTTCGGCGATTTGCACGTCGATGGGGATGAAATGATGGTGATTAGGACAACACAACACCCAGTGCCTGAGCGAACATAATCTCCGACCCAGCCGGGAATCGAACCCGGGCCCTTTGGATTGACATTCCGTCGCGCTGACCACTCAGCTACCTTGGGCGGACGTATGAAGTGGTACGTAATGCAAATTATGAATATTGACTTTGAATATATTGGTACTGGAGGTCTGTTGATATATGTATCAGTTAGTCACCCAGTATTGTGTACAGATCAGAAATTACCTGCCAATTTTTTTCAACTATTCTTACTAGTCAATTTCTTTTCAATTATTCAAGCAGAAATGATTAGTTTCCATTATCCCCCCACACATATATAACTATTCACTGTCTGTAATCAATAGGCTGTTCATTGTATTCCACAGACCCCACTATTCTTCTTCTCTCTCGTTGAGGACAGCACTGTCACCAGTGAATCTTATCATTGATATCAATTCACTTTGATTGTGATTCCACTCTTCGGACTTTCTTTTATTTCCATCATTACTTCTTCGATGAACAGATTAGACATTAGGAGCGAGAGTCTGCATCCTTGTCTTACAACTTTTTTTAGCCCGAGCATTTCGTTGTTGATCTTCCAGTCTTATTGTTCTCTTTTGGTTCTCATACATATTGTGTATTACTCGGCTTTCCCTGTAGCTTCATAGAATTTTGAAGATCTTGCAGCATTTTACATTGTCGAACGCTTTTTCTAGGTCAACAAATCATGTGACTTTCCTTCAGTCTTGCTGCAATGTCAGAACTGCCTCTCTGGTTCCTCTTCCTTTCCTAAAGCTAAACTGATCGTCATTTAACAGATTCTCAGATTTATTCTTCATTCTTCTGTATATTATTCTTTTCACCAACTTGGATGTATGAACTGTTAAGCGATAATTCCCGTACATCTCTGCACTTGCCATCTTCAAAATTGTGTGGATGATATTTTTCCGAAAGTCTGGTGGTATGTCGCCAGTCTCTTAGATTGTGCACACTAACTTGAACATTCGCTAACTGACATCTCCTCCACTGATTTTAGAATGGAATGGAATAGTGCTGACTCGACACTGCTGCGACGCGTTCGAACTCCTGCGCTCGATTTCGCAGCGCACGGCGCTAAACGGCGCTGTGGACAGTGCGACCGTGGCGCCTCCTAAACGAAGCTGCCTGTAACGACCACGACTTGTGAGCTTCGGAATACCCCGCTGGATGCGCCAAAGTGCTCGGTGGCCTTGGTTAATATCCAGAAAGGCTCCGATCGTGATTCAGAAGAAGGTGCTGGTGGCCGCTGGTTTACTGTATTTAATCTGAGCTCTGTTATTTGATAGTTAATGAGCTATATTATATAAACTTCATTAACTGTGTTGACAAATGTTGATGGTTGTTTTATCTATATAAAAATTTGTTTTATACGGATTTAATGCAGTTCATTTCACAGCAGTATTTGCTCTGCATGGACAATAGGGGACTGTAGATTATGAGTTTTAAGTATATTTCTTCATATGATTCTGTTTGTAAAATTATTATAGCTTGGGTTCTGGTATGTGCTGAGAAAGTTGTGAAGGTGTATCCATTTAATGGGTTAAAAGTATATGTGGTATTAAATTGTGATGTACTTGAGACTGGATGATAGTTTGTTTACGAAAATTGTTGTGTTTTTTTATGTATCTTTGACGTAATAAAACTGAAATGCAATTTGAAAGCAACGTATCATACCTACCTCCATTGACTTATTCTGTTGTAGAAATGTTAGTTATTCCCTCTGCTTTATTTGAGCTCATGTCTTCCAGAATTCTTCTGAAGTTCACAAGGGTCTCTATGTGAGCCTCTTCGTGAGATTTTATTTAAAGCGATCTCATCTTACTATTCCTGGCACGTTAATGTACGGTGCAGGTAGTCAACTTCCTCCGGTATAAAAAGAGGAAACCTCTGAGTACTTTCATATTAGCCACAGTTTTCGTATTTTATACCACACTTGTTTGCTAACTGCCTGATGCAGATGTACTTGTGCAAAGCCCATTAAGTTGTGCTACTTTTCTGAGTCCGACACCATCTTTAAATTGTCTCAGTGCCAAATTCCACTGTCCCTCCTGTGTGCACAGTGGCAGATCTACGTATAGGCCCACTAGGCAGGGGCCTAGGCACGGCACCTTAAGGGGGGTGGCATTTTCTGCTCTGTACTCATTTTAATCTTTTACGTTTTAAAATAGCTGCGCTTACAAACGACAAAATTTTTAATATTGTTAAACAACTTGCTAGTTTAACTAAGCCTTAAGAACTAAATTCGACAATACCAGCTTGGAAACATACGCTTGGTGACTCAATGGAAATTTAACATTGGGTTTCTGTCTGATATCATCTTCATGATAGTTCAAAATATTTTGAAGTACGCTGTCAGGACGGCAATCTACAATATAATGTTTGAAACGTTATTATTCCGAGAATGTTCTCGGTTTCTACTTAACCCTACCTTTTTCTCCCGTGAAAATACCGGGACCCCTGAAAAGCTGTGATAAAGTAAGCAGCACTTGCTTAACGTGTGTGGGCCTCAGTATGTGAAACCGGACTCTACTGAAATTTCTTGTAGGAATTACAAGGAAGTATCAAGTCAGCCCTCCATTACTGTTATTAATGCGAAAGCTCTGTGGTCTTCAGGACCTGAGGTTTGATTTAATGATACCCATTTAACAAAAGATGTTCATACTGGGAACGTTTTACACTTTTAAACAAATGTTTATACGAAAATAACATAAGTAGAATATCTAATGATGTGTGAAATACACTTCACAACAGTTTAAAAATATTATTTACTTAGTTACTATTTTTGGCGAAAAAACAAGAACAAACCAACTTTCGTTTGTCTCATTTATTGTGTTGCAACCTGCACGATATCAAAGCTCCAATTCTGTGCAGTCAAACAATACATGGCATTGCAAATTTTATATTAAACTTTTTAACTAAGCTTTTTTTCTTCGTGGAAAGGTTATTTTTATTTTATGTTGGAACAAAAAGTGCATTTGCGTGTAGACATAATAGCAATATTCACACAAAAGACAACACACCACATCAACTGCCAACAAGACTACTTAAACTTTGTGGTCTGTCTTCTCTGCCCACAGAAACCGCTAAAATGTTATAAGAATGTGTTGGATAAGAGTCGATACAGTACACCTCACTGCAAGAAATCGCAAGAATTATTTGCTTTTTAATTCAAAAAGACAGCGTCAAGAATATTCAGAACTTATATGCATCCCAGCTAAAATTCCGGCGACGCGGGAAACAGAAGCCAAAAAAAGGACTGTCCCATTTTCTTTATGAGACGAATTCCAGCCGGCAGGTGTGCTTCTACTGTTCACTGACAACAGAGAAACAGACAACAATGAAATTAAATTATTCTGCATTGTCGTTCTTTCATAGCACAGTTACGTCGAGTAATCCGAGTTGGTCAGTTCATCGCTCCGTATTTAAAGGAAAAATCTTTGTGCTCGTGTGCCGTGTTTAAAGTAAAAAGCTTTGTGATCATGTGCTGTGTAGTGCGATTGGAACTAAATACAGTCTTTCTTTCTTTTACTTTTACAAATATTTTTCTTTTGTTTTGACTGTTGCTTGACAATTTTGTAAGTGCCTTAACATGAATAACAGTGAAGAAATCAAACGTGCTAAATTAAGTAGGGCGGCATTTCGGAAATTATCGAAGAAAGGCGAGAACGAGAAGCCAATGTTCTAAAAGCGCTTGGCAGAGTAGATAAATTTTTCGCAAAAAATGTTGCTGGTCCGACTTCGAATTCAAGTAGCGCAGATGACATTTCTAGCACTGCAGCTGTTGTAATAAAACCAGATATCTGGACAAAAATGTGTTTTACCATAAACTTTTAAATGGTGAATCAACTTTGCATGATTTTCTAGTACACTCCTGTAGCACTAGTGTTGTTTTTTGTGCACCATGTAAATTGTTCGGAGGTAAGGCCATGATTGCTGCTAATGGTATTGCAGATAGAAAAAAATACTTCTAATATTTTATCTCATCATGAGAATTCACTTGAACACAAAAATTCTGAGTTATCACTCTTAATAAGAAAAAAGTCACTTGGAACAATAGATAACCATTTCGAGTCATATGTTGAGACGGAAAAAATGTACTGGCGCACTGGGTTGAAATGGTAGTTGGCAGTAGTGAAGAAGCTTACAAGTCGTGGACTTGACCTACGTGGACACGTTGAAAGATTCCATTCATTACATAATGGTCAATTTATGATGCCTCTTGAACTTATAGCCGAGTTTGATTCTTTTCTCGCAGAGCACATTGAACGATATGGAGATCAAGGGCAGGGACATAGAAATTATCTTTCTTCAACAATCTGTGATGAAATAATAGAGCTTCTTTCTGAACGAATAAAAAGAATTATCATAAGTGAAATAAAACAGGCCAAATATTTCTCTATAATAGTAGACTCTGCAGCGTACATTCCACATATTGATCAGTTATCTTTCATATTAAGATATGTGAACGAGAATGGTGAACCCGTTGAACGCTTCCTTCTGTTTCTATCAAACCTGGAACACAAGTCCGAAAACTTAGCTGAGTGGTAAAATACAGGGAGTTAAAAGTTATTCACAATTTGTACAGAAACTAGACGGCATTTTAAGACTCGAATGTCACGAAAGACAAGCAGCGGTTGAGAAGGGAGTGAGACAAGTTTTGCAGCCCATCTGCGATGTTATTCAATCTGCAAATGAGCAAGGTGCTCAGGAAGCTAAAGAAAAATTTGGAGACGGAATTGAAGTTCATGGGGAAGAAATTAAGACTTTCAGGTTTGCCGATGGCATTCTGACTCTCTCAGAGATCGAAAAGAACTTGGAAGAGCAGTTAAACGGCAAGTGTCTTGAAAGGAGAATTTAAAATGAAGATCAACAAAAGCAGAACAAGGGTAATGGAATGCGGTAGCATTAAATCTGGAGATACTGAAGCAGTTGGAATTGGAAATGAGACACTAAAAGTAGTACATGAGATAGCTATTTCGGCGATAACATAACTGATGAGGGTCGAAGTACAGAAGTTCTAAAGTGTAAACCGATGAGCCAAAACATTATGACCACATGTTTAATAGCGTATTATTCCACTTTTCAAACACGGTATAACACAAATTCTGCTTGGCACGGATTCTACAAGTTCTTGACAGGATTCCAAGTGTATGTGGCACCAGATGTCTACGGACAGGTTGTAACGCCGGAAATGCATAGCCTCCTATTTCCATCTATTGTACTATTTTTTTTCCTTGCTTTGTTACCTCAAGATATGACATTTCTGTCTCTTTGTATATTGTAATTGTTTTACTGTTTGTATATATATATTTATACATTTATGTCGATGTATAATTGGTTTGTTTCGTAAATATTATTTGTATTTTTACGCTGGGTCTTGCCTAGGGAAGACTGCTATCGAACGATTACGTCGATAGGTCACGTGAAGAATCAAAGTGTGTAGGATCTTTGGTAGTGTTAACTCTGCCGCTTGGAGCGCGGGCTGAGCAGAAGGAGTGTGGCGGGAGTAGCGAGTGGAGCAGGTGTGTTGTGTGACGCTCCCGCGAGTTGCCGCGCTTTCGGGGTTTGGTAGCATGTAATTGCGCTCGATTTGCGATGATAGTTTCTGACATGGTGTCGCGGACGGGAAACATTAACTAGCGCACATCAAGAGCCCGTTTCGTCTGGTGACCGTGTCGAGAAGAAGGCGCGCCAACATCCAGCTTCTGCAACAGCGACGGCCGACAATGAGTGACTGTCGCCACCTCCTCGACCGACGGCTTCAAACCTTCAATCAACCGACAAGGAAGACTGGACGCACGTAAAGTTTTAGAACTGTATGGCAGACCTCAGCTTTTCAAACTGTTCCATTTTCGTCACTATAATTATAGCAACTTAGCATGAACGTTTGTTGCTCATTGTCCCAATTGCATTACCAAGCAGAGTCCCTTCCTTTTCCGAAATGAACCCGAGTGTCGTTGAAATTCAAACGCCAGCATTCAAGTAATATAGCTAACTCGTTTTCACTGCTTTAATTTCAAAGTTCAACTATGGCATTAATAGCTGGCTACAATATTCAGATTACACAAGCACGAATTAAGAGTGCGAGCTTTGTTACCGTATTTTAGCTTACCTGTGACTGCAGCTCAGCTTGGTACGTACTAAATTTTACTATTGTTAATTGTTCAGAATCATTTAATTCAAGTTCAAAGTTAAATCTCTTCTTTCTAAATTGCGTAGATTCAAGTAGCTTTTGAAATGATTGTTGAGGTAGTCCAAGACTAACTGTATTTTACTGAATTTCGATGTGCTTCAGAAAGAAAGCTCACTATTAACTTCAGTCACTAAATTAACTTTCGATTTTCCTGTTTTATTAATTCTTTTGCTAAATTAAGTCAGGGTGTAGCGAAATTTATTACTTCTGACAAACTTTCAGTTTTCACACTACACGTGTCAACCTTCAGTTGCCACGCTGCTAGTGCTAATTATATGTGTAATAACCTTTCTTTTTCAGTTACTATAATAATTGTCCTTAGGACTGGCGACCGTGATTTCCCCCAAATCTCAAATACCTAATTACCGCTAGTTAATTGTTAACGTAACGGCTGCACATTTACTTTCTTTATTAACTTTACCCCTTTTCAAAATTAATTTCCACCAGTTTCATTAGCACATTTCCTTTCATTTAGATGTAACCCTTTCCTCCCTCTTTACCGACAGGTTAACTTCGGTGACGATTGCTTTTCCAAAACTCCCATTAGGTACACGCGGTTTCATTTTTCACTGTCATTAAGGTCGGTAAGTGAGGGGGAGGTTACAAGGTCAAGTAGTTTCCTAAAATTACGGAATCGTGGTTTATGGGCATGCAGTTGGCGCCCGATGTATGTTCCAGTGGATACAGATCAGTGACATTTGCCGGCCAAGATATCAACGTGAGTTCACTATAATGCCTCTCAAACCACTGTAGCACGATTCTCACCTTGCAACACGGACAGTTATCCCGCTGAAAATATCGTCGCCGTAGGGGTAGACGCCAAACATGAAACGATTCAGGTGGCCCACTATAAGGTTCACTACTGACATGATGCCTTCGATTACCACCACAGATCCGATGGAAGCAAACCTCAATGTACCCCACTGCATAATTATGCCCTCGCCAGTATGTTTCGCGTGTTTCGTACAGCCATTAGCCTGGATGACAGCCTGTAAGGACCCAACCATCGACCTGGTGCTACAAGAAATGCAATTCATTTGATAGGCGACATGTTTCTATTGATTCATGGTGAAAACTCGGTGTTGCTGTAACCGTTGAAATCATAACTGACGATGTCGTCGCGTCAACAAAGGAACACATAGGGGTCGAATGGTGTGGATGATCAGCAATAGCCTCTGAGCAGTGTGCCCCGAATCACTTGTGCCTGCACCAGCATTGTACTCTCTCTTCAGATCTGCCACAGATCGCCGCATGTCCTGGACTACACAGTGGGGGTCCTCCGACATATACGTTTTGTGATAAGACGTGGTCGTCCAATACCATACGGACTATTTGTTATTTTACCATCCTTCAACCACTTTCCATAGGTGCTCACGAGAGCAGTAAGCCAACAGGCGACCAGTTTCGCCCTTTCAGAAATTCTCGTTTCCATCCGCAGAACTATAAAAATGTGCCCGTTGTCAGAACCGCTTATATCAGTGGCTTTCCGCATTTTCGGCCCCTATCTTCGCTATAATTACTGCCAATTTATCTCTCTTCCGCTTACAGTCTTTCCTTACTTCGTCACGTGCCAGTGAAACCATCAGGAGGCTTTCAGCCTGGAGGTGGGCAAAGGCCAAAATGTTTTGGCTCCTCAATGTAGAATGGCAATGGCAAGAGAAGTGTTTCGGAAGAAGAGAAATTTGTAAATAATAGATTTCAGCTATCAGTCGTCCTTTTGAGTTTTTTAATTGGCAGATCTAGATTTCAGCTAGAAACTAGCCATTCTCAATGAACTATCATTTTTGATCAATGCATGTAATGCCTGTTGGTCGGGCTTCATTCACAGTTCATTGAATAGTATTCAATCTATTATTTACAAGTCAATAACAGTCGCTGCGTGCAACAGCCTCTGAATGGAGGGCAACCTGAAGAAGATAAATTTGTTAATATCGTATATAAATTTAAGTAGCAAGTATTTTCTGCAAACATTTGTCTGGAGAGAGTAGAATTGTATGAAAGTCAAATGTGAACTGTAAGCAGTTTGGAGGAGGAGGGAATAGGAGCTTTTGAAATATGGTGCTTCAGAAGAATGTTGGAAATTAGAGGGGTAGATCTAGTAACTAATAAGAAGATTCTGAGCAGAGCTGGGGAGAAAAGAAATGTGTGCCATAACTGGATTAAAGGAAGCGTTCGGTAGATAGGACACATTCTGAGACATCAAAGAATCACCAGTTTGGTGCTGGAGCGATATTTGAGGGGGGGGGGGGGGGGGGGGGAGGAATAAAAATTGTAGCAGAAGACCAATACAGTCAGCAGGTTCAAATGGATGATGGTTGTAGTAGTTACTCGGAAATGAAGAGGCTTGCGCAGAACAGACTAGCATTGAGCGCTGCAGAGAACCCGTCTTCGGACTGAAGACAACAGCGACAACAACAACATAAGCATATATTTTTGTCCGATGACATATGTTAATTTGTACAATTAATTTCCCAACAATGGATCAGACAACACTCTGAGGGAAGGCTTAAGTATGACAACACTGGAAATGAAATTAAGGTGGGCAGGACATGTGTCCTGGCCCATAAACGGTAGAACAACCAAGAACTCCTTTGCTATATTTCCTGATGTATTGAAAGAGCAGGGAGGGTAGATGAAATTAGAAATCATGCAGACAATACTTAGATTCAAAGACCGATAGTGCTCCAGATAAGACATAGTATTTGCTGAATCTAATTGATAAATGCCTCATTACGTCTAGGCGTATACTACTAAATCTGTGACGTCTCGCATGACAGAGAGAACTTATTGTCCTCTGCATCAAACATTGTGCGATACTCAGATGTTTATAAGCTCGTCAGCCTGTTTAGTGCAGTGTGGACAGATCTGCACAAAGTGTGGATCCGTGCGGTACGGCACAGTTTATGGCCTGTTGGGGCCCCGAGAAGGCTGTCTTTTAGTAGCTGAGACCGAGAAAGCTGTATTCTGGTAACTCAGAAAATAGGTACCTCCATCATCGACGTGTCGGCAGTCAGGCTCATTTCACAATTCGGTAAAAACTAGTTGAACCTAAGATGTGACATAATGTCACGAAAGAGGTTGCGGCCATTTTACAAATATGAAAGCTTTTATTTAACCACTGCTATTGTTGTCTCTAGAGAAAAAATTTTGTCATTTAATATTCAACAGCTCAACTATCTTTACTTGTTTCGAGTAAACCCACCTTCAGAAAACCTTCAGAAAGGTTTTCTAGGAAATTTTCACTTCTACCCACATCCAATCCCCTCCCCCTCCTTCTCCTCACTTCTCACTGAGATGATTAGCGTTCACATATGCCTATGTAAATCCAATCTAGACAACATTTTCATGTATATTCATTTTCAATATTATGTAACACGACATATGAGTACTATGCCACCCAGCTTCCTTCGCTTTCTCCCCCACCCTCATCCTTGATTTCGATTTCGGTTTGGTATATTCATTGTAACTCCCTTGTATTGTCAAATTTGTAACGATGTATTTTATGGTCTTTGTTATGTTACTTCCTTCTTAATATGTGTGCTTTTTAAAAATTTTGTATCTGTGGTTGATCTGTTGAATGCTTTCAGCCCTACGCCTATTTGTTCCCAGTGTCAGGTCGTAAATGACTCACGTCACTGCGGTGGTCTAGCGGTTCTAGGCGCTCAGTCCGGAGCCGCGCGACTGCTACGATCGCAGGTTCGAATCCTGCCTCGGGCATGGATATGTGTGATGTCCTTAGGTTAGTTAGGTTAAAGTAGTTCTAAGTTCTAGGAGACTGATGACCATAGACGTTAAGGATGACCATAGACGTTAAGTCCCATAGTGCTCAGAGCCATTTTGAACTCACGTCACTAATGTCGCTTTCTACATAACCATTAGTGCACGGAACCGCCATTATCCTTTTGATATTTTTTCTTAGGTTACGCTTTTGTTCAACTTTTTGTAACACTTTTCCCGAAAATGAGTTTGTGGATGCAGAAGTTTGATACCGGTACTGTAACTGTCCGAATGCAGAGAAAGAAAGAGACGATCAGTCAAAGTCACGAGTGCAGCACGCACCGGCTGGCAACAGCGCAAGAAAAATTTATTTAGTTGGTCCAGAAAATCAGTAAATAAATTAGTGATATGAATGGAATTCTAGAAATACTGAGTCACTCATACTTAGGTACCACCCACCGAACACGGGGTTGAAATACTCAACAGCTCGGTAAGAAACCGAAACCTGGCTACCCGGGTTACCATCCACGCCACCTCGTGACCATTTCTCTTACCTTCTCTCACCTTATACGTAACTTCAAATTTGCTTAGTCAGTATTTTAAATAGCCGTGGCACTCTTGACTTTTGTAACGTTTCTGAAGATTTTGTGAAGATTAACTTACCTGAAACACGTGACTAAAGTTGACTTACTGAACATCAAGTGACTCAATTTTTCTCCAGCGACTGTAACAGATATGTACACTCTTTGACATAAAACTCGACCGGCCATAATATGTCAGAAAAGTATTTCCTACATTAGCTGTCGTGTGGTAGTGAGATTTTATTCTTCTTCAAACTTTGTTTGACAGCTTTGTGCCAAGTCAAAGATCAATAGATATGGATATAGATATAGATACAGATTTTTATATTTAAAGCCATTCTCGTTCTGCGTTGGAATAAACATCATTCATTATTTGCTTGTTCTTGTTACGATTGTTATTGTCATTCCCTCACTCGCAAGAGTTTTCACATTCCTATTCGGTATCGATGCACATGAAGAGTGTTCTACGCTACAGGAGAAGTGAGATACATAAAGTTGACAGTGTGAGGACAGACATGCTGGCACAACTCTGCAGCTACACAGTGTTACCAGATAAAATGGTGCTGCGGAATCGGAAGTGTAGTACGGACTTTGCCACAGTAGCAGACAGCTGCTAATTTCGGACCATGACCGTGGATTACACTTCGGTCAGTGCTGGTTAGAGTGTTGCAACTGTAAATGGAAGGCTTTGTTTGATAGCCTTGTGCTGATGCTGTCTGAATAAATTATGCCATTGGATAAAAAGCGGTTTAGTTTTGAGACCTAACCAACGAGGGGGGAAGGCACAGTGGTCTGCTTCAGGAATTCCAAGCAATAAAACACAAAAAACAACCCAGGAAGGGTTCGAACAGCTACTTTCATGCAGAGACATGCATTTGGAATCTGTTCATCGTTACGGAGTCAAATAAGAGGGTAACATTACTGAAACAATGATCGGGCTACTTAGTATATAATAGAGCATACAGATTTCAAGGAGGAAACGTATGAAGACGCAGACTTCCTCGTTATCAATATGTGCGGCATATCTTTCGTGTTAACGAAAGTAAATTCCCGTTTTACCTCTTCTTACGTCTCAAATGAAATGAATGCCATGAGGAATCGAATGTTTGTTGACTGCGTCTCTTCTTGCTTCCATCCTTACCAACATATTTCTTCATTCTCGTGGTAATCATGACATTCTATGTGTATGCTGCAAAAGATTGCACGTGGACAAATTCGACATCGAGGTGCAAAGCGTTTGGTATCTTACTTTATATTCAATTCGAATAAGCTTCCGATGTCTTTTTACTTCGTTTGTATTTTTAGATGATTATGAACGTTACGGAAAATTATCTCACATGCTTTATGTTGAATGAGAAACATTGAATGATCCGTTTTGCTTTCCCTACGTTGAAATGATATAATGTGGCGTCAACAGCCTTCTTCCACGCCGGAAGCTGGATTAATGATAATTGAATGTCTCAAATGTATACATATCCCACAAGGCGACGTCAGAAACCATCAGGGGAGAACGCGCGCGTCTCTACTCTGAAGAACCGTATCGGAGAATCACGGCAAGCATTTCGCTGAAGAGCTGCCTCGTCAGAGAGCCGAGAAATGGCAGCGCCGTAGCAAGTATTTGTCAACACTCTGATAGTGCATTTACTTCCGGGTGTAGGCCGGCATTACCTCGCTAAATTCACTTGACATTCGTTTTCCACATCGAAACTCGTACGATATAATCCACTGTAAGATGACACAATTAGAAAATATATTTAATTTCTGGACTCCAAGAACGGCGTTCTTCACATAAGTAACACCTGTTTTTGTGTGCGCATTCGGGAGGACGACGGTGCAATCCCGCGCTCGGCCATCCTGATTTAGGTTTTCAGTGGTTTCCCTAAATCGTTTCAGGCAAATGCCGGGATGGTTCCTTAGGAAGGGCACGGCCGATTTCCTTCCCCATCCTTCCCTAATCCGAGCTTGTGCTCCGTCTCTAATGACATCGTTATCGACGGGACGTTAAAACAGTAATCTCCTCCTCCTCTGTTTGTGTGTTTAAGATTGCGATTTGAGGCTCAGGCAACATCGCAGTGGCTATAGTCTGCCTCTTGCCGCCAGTGTGTCGTTGGCTCAGAGGTTCCCTTGTGCGTTGCAGTGCTCGTACTATATGACATAGAATCACGGTAGAAGCCGCTGACTACATCCTTTTATTTTCCATTTTAATTAATGGAGTTGCAAACTGCTAGTAAAAATTCCTTATGCGAAGTCTGAAGAATGCCTTTAAACATCAATCTTCGTCCGATTTCGACTTAGTAAATTAAGTTAATATCATGGATGTCTGCTTTGCAAATGCCAAGGTGCTTTACTGTAAAATAGGTCCTGAAAAGATTCAAACCGACTGTCAACGATATAAATTTGAGCTTTGTTCATCATATAGGTCTAACATGTCAGAAGGTTGTTTATGAAGTGCACATGTTGATTAATATAGTTCCCTTCTTCTAAATTTTTGCAATAGCATTTAACTGTAGACGTTTTCTAACACGGCGTTAGCAATTCCTTTCCGTTCTCTGAAACCTTCAAAACGACAAATTTTTCTGTTTTAAATCTGATGACCTTAACTATCACTTCCGATCAACAATAAATACTTCATGAACCCATACATGGAACTCCAAATGTGCAGTGTTCCTGCACTGCTACAGAGCATGCATTGCAAGGTATTCACACAGTTTATCGCATAGACTTAGCATAAGGAATGAAACAAGAACTGTAATACACTTTACACCACAGACACTCACTCTGGCTTGACGAAAACATCCAAACATTGAACAAAAGTTGCACAAATAATTGAGTTTGAAAGGAAAAGAAACGAGGTATGAAGCATTTATAAATTCATCGAATGTAGTGAGGTGGTTTAATTTCGTCCCAGTCTATAAAATTAATTTCGGGCCATACTCAGCTCTTGCCGATTAATGTAATATAATACCCGCCTACTAATCAGGGCATCTGTCTCCGTTGCTTTTGAGCGTGAATGGAAATTGTAGAAATTTTCTGTGGAGCAACATTTAATAATAAAGCGTTTTAAATCATCAAAATCGATGAGCGGTAGCAGGCGCTTTCGATAAAGAACGGTGGAGTGCAGCGCCGCTGCTGTCGCCACGGCCGCTTCCAGTAGCCAGCAAATGGATCCCGGAGCTCAGCTGCATACGGCGTCCAGAGGAGGACAGTCTGCAGGAAATCTGCCGCAAAATCGTTACTGGATAAAATTTTGATATCGGTGTGTCAGAAAGCGAAATAGATTCAATCTGCGCTACCATTACATTCAGACAGAAGAGGCTATAAAAATATTTTATGCCAGCTGCTCTCGATCCACTGACATTATGAACAGAAACAACGCACGCTACCACTAGACCACAGGCGTAATCAGCCTAGGGTTTCTCTATCATGGACTAGTTTTCCTCCAGGAAGTGCCGCAGTCTGCAGTGTTGCCAGATTGTGCAGATAACCGGACTTAGAGAATTAGCGAGTTGTCCAGTTTTTTTGTTCCATGTCGCGATCGGCGCGGACTTAGCCTGTGAAGCGGCCGGCCGCCGGTCGAGTTTTATGTCAAAGAGTGTACGTGTAAAAAACTTAAAACTACCTGCTTTCATCAGAAAGTGTCATTATTATTATTAACGTTATTCAGACAGTGGGTTTTTGCTGTAGAGATATGGATGATCAATAAATTCAAAATTTATGAGTAGGAGCGTACAATTTATAGTACGTGTGTCACGATGCAGCAGTACAAAACAGGTGACCCAGTGGTTGTCAGGTTTCTATGATACCAGCGCAGCTTCAGAGATGTCCCCCACTGACAGCGGAACGACGCTACTGACCAGAGAACTTAGCGCTCGCAACACAGTATTGTTACCGCATGTCGTCGGGCACTTCAACGCCTCAGAGTGATTCTCAGAGAAACACTGAAGGGACGGAAGTTGTTTGTTTGCACAGCGGTAACAAACGTGTTTTGATGACTCCTGTCTCTTGTGCATTGTTGAGATGTAGAGATGCGAAATCTCTGGCTACAACGTAAATTTCAAAATAGTTCTCCCTGTTCGTCGAGCATGAATAACACGCTGGCCTCTGATGCTCTCTCGCCTCAGTGCAGGAGCAGCTGTACTTAGAGAATATCGTACCTAGGAACACATGATGTTTCCCAGTCAGTGTTTCAATCTGGCAACCGATGTTAGAAACACGTGAAACAGCCACAAGCAATTTTTGGCCTTGTCTACTGTTTCTGTTGTTGTGAAACATAGTGTTGTGTTTTGGACAGCGTTTGTACATATTTAAGTCTTTCTGATTTGAGGATATCGTTAATTCTTCGGTTACAGAGTTTCGTGCTGAACAAAATTGATTATATTTTTAAAACTATGAGGGCGTGCTGAAAAGCGTGCCTTTTCATTTTCGTGTGAAAACTCTTTAAGCATTTTAAAGAAAACAATCGTTGAAACTTCCTGGAAGATTAAAAAAGTGTGCCGGACTGAGACTCGAACACGGGACCTTTGCGCCGGCCGGAGTGGCCGAGCGGTTATAGGCGCTACGGTCTGGAACCGCACGACCGCTACGGTCGCAGGTTCGAATCCTGCCTCGGGCATGGATGTGTGTGATGTCCTTAGGTTAGTTAGGTTTAAGTAGTTCTAAGTTCTAGGGGACTTATGACCACAGCAGTTGAGTCCCATAGCGCTCAGAGCCATTTGAACCATTTGAACCACGGGACCTTTGCCTTTCGCGGGCAAGTGCTCTATCAACTTCTTTTTTTTTTCTCGGCCTGGTTTCATCGCCATTAAAAGAAATTGTTCTTCTTCACGACGAAATAAACCAACTGAGCTACCCAAGCACCACTCACGCCCCCTCCTCACAGTTTTACTTCTGCCAGTACCTCGCCTCCTACCTTCCAAACTCCAGGAGACGTACTGGCAGAAGTAAAGCTGTGAGGACGTGGCGTGAGTCGTGCTTGGGTAGCTCAGTTGGTAGAGCACTTGCCCGCGAAATGCAAAGGTTCCGGGTTCGAGTCTCGGTATGGGACACAGTTTTAATCTGCCAGGAAGTTTCATATCAGCGCACACTCCGCTGCAGAGTGAAAATCTCATTCTGGGAAACAAACGTTTATAACATTCTCCGTCTTTATTCTCCATGTGGAGCTATTTATTTCTCAATACAGTCACCCTGGTGACGAACACATTTCTCCCAATGAGTGACCTGTTTCTTGATAACGTCACAATAGAAAGTTTAACTTTGTCGTCGGCGCCACAACCTCACCTCTGCTTGTAGCGCTTCATAATTATCAAAGTGAAACCTTCGGTGGAGTTTTTTAAGTTTTGGACACAGATGTGACCAAGCCGGGAATGTATAGAGGATGATCGATGACAGCGAGCCCAGTGCGTCGGGTTGTTGCAGAAGTCGCATCGCTCGTGTGCGGTCTGGCATGGTCATGGTGAAGGAGAGGGCGCTCCTTGTGTGGACAAACTCTTCCAAACCGATACTGGATGACAACACGCTGTTTCTCACGCACGGAAATAGTTACGTTACTCACCGCTATGTTACACGCTACAATTCGGAGCCATCTAGCGACAGGGGCTGCAAATATGTAGACATGAAGAATATATTATTTAAAAAGCTTCAGGAGTTTTCACATAAAAATTCGGAGGCTTACATTTCAGTATGCCCTCGTAGAATTAGAAAACCTATACAAAATGTTGACTCCTCTCTTGAGGAGAGGACGAATTTAACGCGTCCAGTCTGTGTTACCGTCATCAGCTTTTCCGTCATCCGCAACGGAGAAACATCAATCATAACTAGAGAACGAATAAAGCGATGGTGAAGTGGAAGGTGTAATTATCTGATTATCTCTTTGATACATCACATGTCCCACATTTCCGTTTGAAAATTAATGGTCGCACACAAGATGGCGGCTTATAATATGGCCACCTCACGGATTTTCACCGTCTCTCCCCTCATACTGCTTGGCTTTACATTTCTGTTTCGGCACCTGTTTTTGGTTAACGTATGGAGTACCGTGTATTTTGTATTTTGTCTAATATTGGCTATCAAGTTCTACCCTCTGAAAGTTGGGAGACTGGCAGAGTGGGAGGGGGGGGGGGGTGGAGGAGATGAGGGCCATATTTTTTGACAACCAGCCTGTTGATTCTTGGAAACAACTGAAATGTCAGTGTGTTACTCAAATTCTCATCCTTACCTGCACGCACCATACGCTCATAGCATGATGTTTACTTCTTTACTCGCGAAGCAGATGTAATTAGTTCAAATGGCTCTGAGCACTATGGGACTTAATATCTGAGTTCATCAGTCCCCTAGAACTTAGAACTACTTAAACCTAACTAACCCAAGGACACCACACACATCCATGCCCGACTCAGAATTCGAACCTGCCACCGTAGTAGTCGCGCGGTTCCAGACTAAAGCGCCTAGAACCGCTCGGCCACCACGGTCGGCAGATATAATTAGTACGAGGTCCAATGTGTGTGACTGGGATTCAAACCCGGAACTTCGCCTTTCACGGGCAGTGCTCTTACTGAATGAGCTATCCAAGCTTTACTCGCGGTCTGTACTCACAGTTTTGCTACAGCCGGTACTTCTGTCCTACCTGCCGAACTTGACAGTTCTCTAGCACTCCTGGAGAGAAATATATTCTGGAGAAATGACTTAGCCACAGCATAGGGGATTATTTACAGCAGGAACTTTTACTCTGCAAAGAGTGCACACTCCGCTGCAGATTAAAAGACTCGTTGTGAATGATCACTTAATTAACTGATAATAGTTTTACAGAATTTTCCTGGAAACTACCCAACGGAAATATGGTAACTGAATTTAGTCGACTCAGTTGGTACGTGTACTGAGTTTCCCATTTTGCCTTAGGTATCTTTGCGCTATTTAGGAAGATCCGCAGTTGGTATCACTACACATCGTTAACATCCTTTATTCATGAAACCAGTTAAGAAGTATTGATGTTTCCAGTATGCAATTTTCCCAAGGATGTTTGAACTCTCCTCACATATGATTCTGATGTCTTTTCGAGCTGAAAGAAATTACCACTAAGATGTTCCGAACTTCGTGAAGACTTTTGACTGTAATTAAAATATGCGAGGAGGAACACATGAAAAATTCCTAAACTAATAACGGTATCGGTAGAACATGGGCTGAAAAGATACAAGATTGTGGTTAACAAATGGACGCAAAACGTAAGTTAAATTTCATGTGTGTAGTACTAACCAAAAACAAATCACAGAAGCGAACATTAATGAAATTCTTTGAGACGATGGAAGTGCTCATGCCTACAAAATACGGAAATAAACCCTGAATCCTTATGAAGAAATAAAGAAAGTAGAATACAAACGTGAGAAAGGCAATCTATGTGTATTAACATGGTAACTTACTAAGTCAGAATTTAACGTATGTTTCGTATTTCAGACAATATTATTTTGTCGCGTCATTTGAGCTAGAAATCGTCATTCCGCTTGACCTGGGTGCCTGCTTACCTATCGTAGTGACTGGCTGCTATTTATCAAAACATATAAATGTTTTACAAATTAATAAACAACAGAGACCCAGACGTTCAACCACGAGGTATGGCACTCCGTCTTTCGTGTACGAAGCTTGAAGTACTACCTCAATTACGTGATATAAAAGAGTGGTATGTCACTGAACTGGCCATTGAGAATACTGTGCTAGCAATAACACGCATAAATCATTACTGTACATCGTTAAAGTTGAAGATGATATCGGAATCCGAATCGGTCATAATGCTTTTAAATGGTACGTAATCGGCGGCATTCATCTGGCTGAATGCAGCAAAGCCATATTTTTGACGTCAGGGCGGTATCAAAGGTGCAGCGTGATTGTCTCATCTTCCAGTGAAACTTTATTCTGCTCTGCACGCAGTACATTTTTCGGTGCAGGGTTATTGGCTTAACTTCTTCCTTTTATGTTATATATCAGATTAATTAAATTTCGCTTGTATCCGAAGCAACCTTCTTGCTGAACAAACTTCTATAGCGACGAGAGTTAGGGTATACAATTATTCGAAACGTGCCAAAGATAACAGTTATCTAGCGCACTGAATGTGCTATATACACACGAAATAAAGCCCACATAATAAAATTAAGTAATTACTTTGCGTATGAGATGAAATAACCGGGAGTAGCGGAATTTAAACGCAAAACACAGTTAAAAGGAAAGAGAGAGTCGCTAATCCAGCGCTTCTGAAGTGAATGCTAACTTTATATCACGCCGTACGTGCCCCGTTTACATTCTCGGTGAAATCTCATTTGTAACTGCTCGTCTTCCTTTCCCTACAGAATTCGCTATGTTTGTTGTTTTTGCCATTCGTGCGTTTTCCTGTGTTTTCGTTGTTATTTCCACAGTACTTACTTGTATCCTTTTTAACTTCATAAACGGTAGCTGAAATGACTTTACGCTCTGTCAACATTTAGAATCAGTAGAAGCGATAACGGGGTGTAGTGCCATATGATCATTTCATTTAGGGGACTGATGACCATAGATGTTCAGTCCCATAGTACTCAGAGCCATTTGAACCATTTGATCATTTCCTTTCATCTTCTAAGCGTTCTGCCGGCCGGAGTGGCCGTGCGGTTCTAGGCGCTACAGTCTGGAACCGCGTGACCGCTGCGGTCGCAGGTGCGAATCCTGCCTCGGGCATGGATGTGTGTGTTGTCCTTAGGTTAATGGTTCAAATGGCTCTGAACACTATGCGACTTAACTTATAAGGTCATCAGTCGCCTAGAACTTAGAACTAATTAAACCTAACTAACCTAAGGACATCACACACATCCATGCCCGAGGCAGGATTCGAACCTGCGACCGTAGCGGTCGCGCGGTTCCAGACTGTAGCGCCTTTAACCGCTTGGCCACACCTGCCGGCTGTCCTTAGGTTAGTTAGGTTTAAGTAGTTCTAAGTTCTAGGGGACTGATGACCTCAGAAGTTGAGTCCCATCGTGCTCAGAGCCATTTATCACTGTGATCCTTACAGCTTAAGCTTTTCGTAACTGTTGTTATTTCGTTAAACTGACACCCGTTACATTTGCATGATATATCTTGTAACCGAAATTTAACCAATTCCTTTTAGTACTCATGTGGTTGACGTCAAACTTCTCGTTATTTAAGGTCAACTACCAGTTTTCACACTTTATAGATATCTTGCAAAATCATTTTGCAATTGATTTTGAATTTGTGATCAAATTACTAGACGGTAAATCATCTGCAAACTATCTCAGAAAAAGGCTGCTCAGATTGCCAGCTAGATCATTTAAAGAGATTAGAAACAGCACATCTTTGGGAAACATCAGACATAACTTGAATTTCCGTCAGTTACTTCGAACTGTGACATTTCCGACAGGAAATCACGAATCTAGTCGCACAATTGAGACAATACTCCATAGACACGCAATTTAATTAGAAACCGCTTATAAGGAACGGTGTCAAAAGCCTTCTGGAACTCCAGAAACATGGAATCAATCTGAGATCCTCTGCATATAGTATTCATTACTTCGTGAAAATAAAGAGTTAGTTGTGTTGCATAAGAATAATATTTCCTAATCCGTGCTTAAGGCATGTCACTAGATCGTTTTCTTCCAGGTAATTCATAATATTCAAACACAGTATATGTTCCAAAATCCTGCTGCAGATCAGTTTCAGTGACATGGGTCTACAATCGAACTGATTACTCTTATTTTCTTTCTTGAGTATTGATGTGACCTGTGCAAATTCTTGTCTTTAGACTCGGATCTTTCGTCGAGCGAATAGTCGTATGTGATCAGCATACTCTTAAAGGAACACAATTGGTATACAGTCTGGACTGGAGAACTTCCCGTATTAAGTGATTTAAGCTGCTTCGCTACACCGAGGGTGCCTACGATTACTTCTAACTTACTCATGTTGGTAGCTGTTCTAGAGTCGAACTGAGGAACATTTACGTCATCTTCTTCGACCAAGGAATTTCGGAAAACCACGTTTAATAGCCCCGCCTTAATGACAATGTCTCAGTAATGCACCATTTCTATCACGCAACGTAGGTACTGATTGTGTCTTGCCGCTGATGTACTTTACATACAACCAGAACCTCCTCGGACTTTTATTTTGCCACATTTCGAAGCAGATTCAAGTAGCTCTGAGCACTAAGGGACTTAACATCTGAGGTCATCAGTACCCTAGAACTTAGAACTACTTAAACCAAACTAACCTAAGGTCATGACACCCACCCATACCCGAGGCATGATCCGAACCTGCGACGTAGCGGTCGCGCGGTTCCAGACTGAAGCGCCTAGAACCGTTCGGCCACACATGCCGGCTTCGAGACAGAGTTTCGTTGTGGAAACTATTAAAAGCCTCTCGTCTTCAAGACCGTCTAAGTTTCGAGCGTCAGTGAAACATCGGCAATCTTGCAGGGTTTACTTTCTTTTGAACTGAGCATAATTCATTAGTTGCTCCTGCAACAGTGTTCTAACTATTTTGTGTACCACGACGGGTCAGAACTATTTCTTTTAAATTTATTTGGTACAGGTCACTCAACTGCTGCCGATACTATTTCTCTAAATTTAAGCCACATCTGACCTACGCTTACATAATTATTTTGGAAGGAATGCAGACTTTTTCTTAGTAAGCTGCCAAACGAATTTTATTTGCTTTTTTAAATAGATATATAACTTTGTTTATATTTGGAGGATTTCTCATATTGCCCTTAAACTGTGGTTCTGTTATTGGTTGACAGCGATATTCTCAAGTATCTGAAGCATGACTTAGCTTGAGTTTTGTCGGGCTAGTGCCTTGATCTTCTACATTTTTTTTGTCTTACGTATTCTCAGTTTTCATTCTTTGTGTTCATCTTTCAGGTTTCTGTGGCTAGGATAACCTGATCGTTAACGAAGATAGCCAGTTATAAGGTTTTCTGTATGACTCAGTTTGAAATTGTCATAAATGTTTATCGCACTGAATTCTCTGTAAAACAGCGATTAAGACATCTTGGCCGAGTTTCGTCACATCCAACGCATTACGATTTGATTTACGATTATAAGGGGTAGCCAAAAGTTTAATTATCACCTTGGAAAAAAAAAGAAGTTGCGCCCGCGAAAGTTGGTTATGGTGTTCGTCGCCTACGTATTCATTTTTCAATGCGACACATATTTCCCATTGGTCTACGACTTGGCGTGGCCTTCGGTGGTAGAAATTTGCATTTTGCCATTTTAGGAAACATTCCACCCCAAAATATGTCGTTGTATTTCTTGAAATGATGGGAACGGGAAGAAATCATTTTGTGCCATTTCAGCCGAATACGGAGCATGAGGAAAAAGAAGAAAGTGACTGCTTCCTGGAGCAGAATGAGCCAAGGCATTGTCATGATGAAAAAAACAATGCAACAGCGTACACGTCGCCTTGGATGACCATAAGGGCCATAACAAAACTAATCACCATCCACTGCAACATGTGTAAGTATGTTGTTGTTGTTGTGGTCTTCAGTCCTGAGACTGGTTTGATGCAGCTCTCCATGCTACTCTATCCTGTGCAAGCTTCTTCATCTCCCAGTACCTACTGCAACCTACATCCTTCAGAATCTGCTTAGTGTATTCATCTCTTGGTCTCCCCCTACGATTTTTACCCTCCACGCTGCCCTCCAATACTAAATTGGTGATCCCTTGATGCCTCAGAACATGTCCTACCAACCGATCCCTTCTTCTGGTCAAGTTGTGCCACAAACTTCTCTTCTCCCCAATCCTATTCAATACTTCCTCATTAGTTATGTGATCTACCCATCTAATCTTCAGCATTCTTCTGTAGCACCACATTTCGAAAGCTTCTATTCTCTTCTTGTCGAAACTATTTACCGTCCATGTTTCACTTCCATACATGGATACACTCCATACAAATACTTTCAGAAATGACTTCCTGATACTTAAATCCATACTCGATGTTAACAAATTTTTCTTCTTCAGAAACGCTTTCCTTGCCATTGCCAGTCTACATTTTATATCCTCTCTACTTCGACCATCATCAGTTATTTTGCTCCCCAAATAGCAAAACTCCTTTACTACTTTAAGTGTCTCATTTCCTAATCTAATTCCCTCAGCATCACCCGACTTAATTAGACTACATTCCATTATCCTAGTTTTGTTTTTGTTGATGTTCATTTTATATCCTCCCTTCAAGATACCATCCATTCCGTTCAACTGCTCTTCTAAGTCCTTTGCTGTCTTTGACAGAATTACAATGTCATCGGCGAACCTCAAAGTTTTTATTTCTTCTCCATGGATTTTAATACCTACTCCGAATTTTTCTTTTGTTTCCTTTACTGCTTGCTCAATATACAGATTGAATAACATCGGGGAGAGGCTACAACCCTGTCTTACTCCCTTCCCCACCGCTGCTTCCCTTTCATGTCCCTCGACTCTTATAACTGCCATCTGGTTTCTGTACAAATTGTAAATAGCCTGTCGCTCCCTGTATTTTACCCCTGCCACCTTTAGAATTTGAAAGAGAGTATTCCAGTCAACATTGTCAAAAGCTTTCTCTAAGTCTACAAATGCTAGAAACGTAGGTTTGCCTTTCCTTAATCTTTCTTCTAAGATAAGTCGTAAGGTCAGTATTGCCTCACGTGTTCCAGTATTTCTACGGAATCCAAACTGATCTTCCCCGAGGTCGGCTTCTACTAGTTTTTCCATTCGTCTGTAAAGAATTCGTGTTAGTATTTTGCAGCTGTGGCTTATTAAACTGATTGTTCGGTAATTTTCACATCTGTCAACACCTGCTTTCTTTGGGATTGGAATTATTATATTCTTCTTAAAGTCTGAGGGTATTTCACCTGTCTCATACATCTTGCTCACCAGATGGTAGAGTTTTGTCAGGACTGGTTCTCCCAAGGGTGTCAGTAGTTCTAATGGAATGTTGTCTACTCCGGGGGCCTTGTTTCGACTCAGGTCTTTCAGTGCTCTGTCAAACTCTTCATGCAGTATCGTATCTCCCATACATCTTCATCTACATCCTCATCCATTTCCATAATATTGTCCTCAAGTACATCGCCCTTGTATAGACCCTCTATGTACTCCTTCCACCTTTCTGCTTTCCCTTCTTTGCTTAGAACTGGGTTTCCATCTGAGCTCTTGATGTTCATACAAGTGGTTCTCTTATCTCCAAAGGTCTCTTTAATTTTCCTGTAGGCAGTATCTATCTTACCCGTAGTGAGATAAGCCTCTACACCCTTGCATTTGTCCTCTAGCCATGCCTGCTTAGCCATTTTGCACTTCCTGTCGATCTCATTTTTGAGACGTTTGTATTCCTTTTTGCCTGCTTCATTTACTGCATTTTTATATTTTCTCCTTTCATCAATAAAATTCAATATTTCTTCTGTTACCCAAGGATTTCTACTAGCCCTCGTCTTTTTACCTACTTGATCCTCTGCTGCCTTCACTACTTCATCCCTCAAAGCTACCCATTCCTCTTCTACTGTATTTCTTTCCCCCATTCCTGTCAATTGTTCCTGTTGTAAGTATATAAAATGAATTAAACTCACAATTAAATAAACGTAGGCACAAGAGTATTTTTTTATAAATGAAATAACACATGAAATGGCTCCAGATATTCAAATATTCTTTTTCAGTACAGGGGCAGACATCATGCTGCTGACAAAAACATCAATGTACGAGGGGATTAATGCAACGCATGGTTTTTTTCTGAAGGCAGGTTGGTTTTCCTCAGGATTCCAAAACACCATATTATTCCTCACCATTTTGGCTACAAAACTCATTTTTTAACATAACCTCCGTTATATGCGACGACCTTAGGCCACCTTACTGGGAGGACCTACACTACTGGCCATTAAAATCGCTACACCAAGAAGAAATGCAGTTGATAAACGGGTATTCAATGGACAAATATATTATACTAGAACTGACATGTGACTACATTTTCACGCAATTTGGGTGCATAGAACCTGAGAAATCAGTACCCAGAAGAACCACCTCTGGCCGTAATAACGGCCTTGATACGCCTGGGCATTGAGTCAAACAGAGCTTGGATGGTGTGTACAGGTTCAGCTGCCCATGCAGCTTCAACACGATACGACAATTTATCAAGAGTAGTGACTGGCGTATTGTGACGAGCCAGTTGCTCGACCACGATTGACCAGACGTTTTCAATTGGTGAGAGATCTGGAGAATGTGCTGGCCAGGGCAGCAGTCGAACATTTTCTGTATCTAGAAAGGCCCGTACAGGACCTGCAACATGCGGTCGTGCATTATGCTGCTGAAATGTAGGGTTTCGCAGGGATCGAATGAAGGGTAGAGCCGCGGGTCGTAACACATCTGAAATGTAACATCGACTGTTCAAAGTGCCGTCAATACGAACAAGAGGTAACCGAGATGTGTAACCAATGGCACCCCATACCATCATGCCGGGTGATACGCCAGTATGGCGATGACGAATACAAGCTACTAATGTGCGTTCACCGCGATGTCGCCAAACAAGGATGCGACGGTCATGATACTGTAAACAGAACCTGAATTCATCCGAAAAAATGACCTTTTGCCATTCGTGCGCAAACGTTGTCGAACTGTTCGTGCAGATGGTTGTTGTCTTGCAAACGTCCCCATCTGTTGACTCAGGGATCGAAGCGTGGCTGCACGATCCGTTACAGCCATGCAGATAAGATGCCTGTCATCTCGGCTGCTAGTGATACGAGGCCGTTGGGATCCAGCACGGCGTTCCGTATTACCCTCCTTAACCCACCGATTCCATATTCTGCTAATAGTCATTGGATCTCGACCAACGCGCGAGCAGCAATGTCACGATACGATAAACAGCAATCGCGGTAGGCTACAATCCGACCTTTATCAAAGTCGGAAACGTGATGGTACGCATTTCTCTTACTTACACGAGGCATCACAACAACGTTTCACCAGGCAACGCCGGTCAACTGCTGTTAGTGTATGAGAAGTCGGTTGGAAACTTTCCTCATGTCAGCACGATGTAGGTGTCGCCACCGGTGCCAACCTTGTGTGAATGCTCTGAAAAGCTAATCATTTGCATATCACAGCATCTTCTTTCTGTCGCTTAAATTCTGCGTCTGTAGGACGTCATGTTCATGGTGTAGCAATTTTAATGCCCAGTATGTATATGCCCACATAGTACTACTCTGATGGCTGATGTTGGAGCCATGAATAACCTCCCCATCACTCACGTTCTGCTTCCCGTAGAGTGCATCCTTCATTGGGCCAAACGGATGGAAGACGGCAGGAGTGAGAGTCGGTCTGAGGGTGGATGAAGAAGAACAGAGCAGTTATGTTTTGTGAGCTCGTCTCAGGTACTTAGACTTGTTTGAGGTTTTGCATTGTCTCGTTTCTTCGTTTTCCTGAGGCTGACACAATACGCTTCAGAGTTGATCGTTGCACCATTTGGGAGGACCTCAGGCAGAGTAACGCCTCCGTTTGGCGAGGAGGCCGTCGCCGTTACTTTACCGGCTGAAGATGCGGCTTTGAAGTTTTTATTAGGAGGAGAGTTGGTTAGGTCCCACTCCATGCACTGCCTTTTTGTTTCCGCTGCTAAGTGATGAAGCCATGTGTCATCGCCTGTGATGAAGTTCGACAAAAATTGTCAAGATCAGCCTCGTAACGCGCGAGCAACTGCGCACTGATTGTCCTTCGTTGCTCTTTATGGTTTTCTATTAGGCGGCGAGGAACCCAGCGGACCCCAACCTCTGAGTACCCCAACCGGTGGACGAGTGTGTCAGCATTACGAACAGAGACTTCCAGTTGTCATGCGAGGTATCTGATTGTGATCTTTCGATCACCTCGTATGAGAGTGTCCGCACAACATGCAGGAGTCACAGCTGTGTGCGACAGACCAGCACCCGGTAAATCGAGCAGGTTTTGGCTACCTAGTCGCGATGATGACAGGCACCTCGGCCACCGACTAACCGTGCTTTTGTTCACTGCTAGGCAACCGTAGGCATTCCACAACGCCTATGAATATCTGCAACGTTCTGCTTTTCCTCAAAAAAAAAAAAAAAACTACCCTCAGTGACTAGTGTCCGACACTAGTTACTGCCTGCCATCTATGTGGAGCAGGTGTTGGTCTCACCGTGGTCTTCTAGACTGAGCCACACAAAGTGTACGGGCCTGAAGATGGCGCTGACGCAACGTCGAAACTGGTAGCGAAGTAAGTATAAAATTTTAAGTACAGCTGGAGGAATTTAATTTTTAATAAAAATTATACCAGCTCTGTCCCACCTTCATCCAGTTTAAATATGGACGTACGAAAAAAAAAGCTTAATGGACAGGAGCTTAAGCGGGAATATTCCACGCTGTCCCACAATACATTCCGCACTTTTCAACAGAAATTGATCGTAATCGAGAGTATTAGTTATCTGAAGATGAGGTGTGCTACTCTGAAACCTTTTAAAGTATTGAAATAAGGTACTTAAAAGTGTAGTATCCAGTATTGATACGACCTGACAGGCGTCATAGTTAACAGTGGAACTGCAAGTTTCTGTCAGACGCCGACAGCGGCCTGCGGGATCCGGCGGACTAAATTAAGCACACCCGCTGAGCCACGCCTCCAGTGCCGTCTGGATTACGAGAGCCCTCTGTCTCCACAGTATAGGATGGCCGGAGGCAGCCACTCAACCCACTCGTGTTTCGAACTTCTTTCTCTACGACGTGCTACCCAGACGCCGCCTAGTTCCGACTCCGACTACATTGTTCGTGCTGTAGTATAGGGAGCCTCATCGTAGCTTCTATTGTATGAGCTGTACTCTCTTCTTGTTGTATTATTTATAATGGGTCTTCGCGCGCTTGGAGAAATGTAGCTTTAAGTAAATCTTATTTTTACAGTGTTAACTTGTTCACTAATCATTTCTGCTCCTGTCCAGCTTTCCTACGGCGACAGTTGCCGCACCACTGTGCAGACGAGCTCTCCTTACCATTGTGTACGAAGTCGTACACAACAAAAACTATTTGCGACTATTCGGTGTTATTCACCAATAATAGCCATGTTGGCTCCTAAGTCGCACTGATGCTGCACACTTCCAACTCAGCACCGCTGATCTCCTTAGAATGAAGAAAACAAACAAATTACCTACTCTTCAGAAATTGAGTAAATCAATAACGTGTTGATTGACCTCTGGCCCTTATGCAAGCAGTTATCTGGCTCGGCATTGACTGATAGGGATGTTCGATGTCCAAATGGTTCAAATGGCTCCGAGCACTATGGGACTTAACATCTATGGTCATCAGTCCCCTAGAACTTAGAACTACTTAAACCTAACTAACCTAAGGACATCACACAACACCCAGCCATCACGAGGCAGAGAAAATCCCTGACCCCGCCGGGAATCGAACCCGGGAACCCGGGCGTGGGGAGCGAGAACGCTACCCCACGTGTTCGATGTCCTCCTGAGGGTTATCGTGCCAAATTCTGCCCGACTGGTGCGTCAGATCGTCAAAATCCCGAGGTGGGTGGAGGGCCAGGGCCTTGCCCGTAATGCTCCAAACGTTCTCAGTAGGCAAGAGATACGGCCACCTTGCTGGCAAAAGCAGTGTTTGGCAAGTACGATGACAAGCGGTAGAAACTCTCGCCGTGTGCAGGAGGGCATTGTCTCGTTGAAGTGTAAGCCCAGGGTGCCTTGCTGTGAAGGGCAAGAGAAAGAGGCGTAGAGTCCGCAGCTCGTGGTCGTGCGGTAGCGTTCTCGCTTCCCGCGCCCGGGTTCGATTCCCGGCGGGGACAGGGATTTTCTCTGCCTCGTGATGACTGGGTGTTGTGTGCTGTCCTTAGGTTAATTATGTTTAAGTAGTTCTAAGTTCTAGGGGACTGATGACCATAGATGTTAAGTCCCATAGAGCCATTTTTGAAAGAGGCGTAGAATATCGTTGACGTATCTCTGCAATGTAGGCTGCCACGGATGAGAACCAAAGAGGTCCTGCTATGAAATGAAATGGCACGCTAGACCGCCACTCCAGGCTGTCGGGCCATATGATGGGCGACAGTCAGGTGGTGTTCCACCGTTGTCCAGGGCGTCTCCAGAGACTTCTTCGCTGGTCATCGGGACTCATTACACAAGACAATCCTACTCAAATCAATGAGATTCCAAACCGAATGTGCCCGTCACCACTGCCGATGGGCTCACTGGTGCACAGAGGTGAATGGTAATCGGGGCAAGAAGCGCCGTGAACTCATCTCCCTTTTGTGAGCCCCCTATTTGTGATCCGTGTGGTCACTGAAGCACCATCTGCAGGTAGATTCGATGATAATCATGGATTGGAGATCTGAGGGCCTGTCTGACGATTGCTTGAGCGTCACTTTCTGTCGTATCTCTAGGTCTACCACCGAGGCCTGCCAACATCGTCCTATTCTGGCACCGCTCGTACTGAAATGTCGAGCGATTCGCCAATTATTCCAAACGGCTTCTTTGAGTCCAACTTCACGCCCCTCTCAAATTCTGACTTCTTCGTATGTTGTTCACGCAACTATCTGCGAGGCATATTGACTGTGCAACCCGGAACGAATTTCGCAGAAACTTTGTGCCTCTGCTTACTATTCTCGCCAATTACGCGGTGAAGTGGCACTGCAGCGTCACACATTCGTGCATAGTCCGCCGAAGTACACAATTTTGCATTTTCTATCGGTACAAGTGAGCCGTGGTAAAAAATTGCTGTTTTGAAGAGCGCGCCACAGCGCGTTGCGTGAAGCAGTCGCCCTACGTTTCTGGCGGTGGCGCCGCAGAGGCAATCGCAGTTTTGGTGTCTCCCTCTGGTTGGAAAGCGGAAAGGTAGCCGTTCACGTGCATTTAAGGGGCTCTATGAGCTCGCTAGTCCCTGAGTCTAGTCAGTTGGTCAGCCGGGTCAGTGTGGGGGAGTCAGTGTCTGTCTGTCGTCCGGAGTGCTAGTACGTGTTAGGCCGCCAGTCTGCTCGAGTTTGTTCAGGCAATGGTCACCGGCGGTTGGATCGATCGGTTGGCCGGTCGCGCACTGGAAAACAAGATGGCTGGTCCGTCTTGAGCGTCGGCGCGTGTGAGGTCGCCACGTGAGTCCAGTATCGCGAGGGGTAGTGGCTTCGCTGCCGACACCAGAGCAACAGGAGTCAACCCACGACGTCGGTCTGGCCGGTGCGAGCTGCGATCCCGTGAGACGGGAGATCGGCGCGCCTTCCTGCGCCCGTTGGAGCGGCTGGCAGCGGACTGTTCGGGAGAGCGTTTTGGGGGTGATGCGCCAGGTCTTCGCCAGAAATCGCAGTTATTAGAAAAAAAATGGTTCAAATGGCTCTGAGCACTATGGGACTTAACTTCTGCGGTCATCAGTCCCCTAGAACTGAGAACTACTTAAACCTAACTAACCTACGGACATCACACACATCCATGCCCGAGGCAGGATTCGAACCTGCGACCGTATCGGTTTCGCGGTTCCAGACTGAAGCGCCTAGAACCGCTCGGCCACTACGGCCGGCGCAGTTATTAGAAGTTAAGTGATTCGTGATATGTTGTTTCAGTTACTTGTTAAATTCTGCTTGTTTTCTTTGTCAGTCTCTCGTCCCTAGCTTGCTCGTGTATCTCTCGTCCGCATTTGTTAGGCAGTTAGTGTCTGTCTGTCGGTCTGCCATACGTTAATAGCTGCCTCTGTCATGTTTGTCGGATTCGGTGTTAACGAATTTATTTCTTGAAATTCCTGAAATATGTTTTTATATTGCCTATCATCCTGAGAGGCGGTATATGTGTAAAATAGAGCATGTTTGTATATTTTGTGTAAGACTACATTTCATGGGTTTTTATTTAAATGGAAATTTTAGTATATAAAGCTACCACCCTTCCACCGTAAGAGTTTTTTTTTTAAATCAAGTTGCACCTTCGGTGGCAAGTTAATTTTTTTCATGTTAGTGTCTCGTACCATTTCCATCCCTCCTAGGGGGTGCATTGTCTATGTGCTTGTGTGAGTTGTTAAGATTTTTAGTTTAAAGTAATCTGGTGTGTTGCAGATTTGAAGCAGTGTAGTCTTTCAGAGGTTGTTGTGAGCGGTCGTGACTACTGCCGTGTCAAAAGGGAGCGGCAAGGTTCTCAGCCCGAAAGCTCATACTGTCAAAATTTGTTCTTTCTGCCTCTGAATAAATTGTAACTTGATATTTAGAGGATGCTCTCTAATTATAATTTTAAATCTGTTTTTTAAAAAAAAAGGGCTTTTAGAAATAAAATATCCATTTGTTGAAAGAAATTTAATTTGTTTTCATCAGTTACCCAGTGGTAACTACTTCCTCGCTCACATAGCGGGATTACATGTGTTAATGTTCTTGATGAATCGCTAGTAAATAAAGTATATTCTTAAGAAAAGGTTTTGAAAGTAAATTCACGGTTCAACAAGTATGAATAATAATTTTTTGACCACTTTACATAACTCTTTCGTGACGCGTCGTTTTCTTTTTGTCTTAGAGTGGATCTGTACTTTTTTTCACATTGAAGAAAACCTATGTGATTTAACTAATATGTGAGGAGAGCACTCTAGCAATAAAAGAGGAGCTCTGTTCTCGTCTCGAGTACCGAGTGAGCAGTGTTCAGCACCTTCAGACAGCGGTGGACCGAGTGGAGGGCCCCCGGAGCGTGGGGAGCCCAGGGAGTGGTCTGGTCGCGAAGCCGCTAATGCCAGGTGACAGTGAGAGGACAGTGGGCGACCGGGAGGGCGCCGCGGGGCCTAACCCGATGGACAAAACTCAATCTCGTCGGATGGAGGCGGCTCTCAAAGATAAAGGGGAAACGATTTCTGCGGAAACGGAATTTTACTTCGATGCTGCACTGGGAGAGGACGCGGTGCTCCCTGCGTGGGGAGAAAGCAAATCCAGTTCTGCGCAGGCGGGTCCGGGGCTTTGGGGCGACTTTAATGCTTCCTGGGACGGCCCCGCGCGGACGGCCGTCGCGATCGGGAGATAGCGGCGCCGCGGCGTAATGCATTGAGCCCCGGCGGCAGCAGAGGGGGACGGGCCCCCACACAATCCCATTGTATACGGGTTCGCCTCAGAACCTCTCCTTCCGCGTGCTTGGCTAACGCACTGGTTGCTAAACTCATCTTACTCTTGAGCAAAGTCGACAACTTTTCCACTAAAATACGAAAAGGTATCAAAAACGCTTCGAAGTACACTCCTGCCCATTAAAATTGCTACACCACGAAGATGACGCGCTACAGACGCGAAATTTAACCGACAGGAAGAAGATGCTGTGATATGCAAATGATTAGCTTTTCAGAGCATTCACACGAGGTTGGCGCCGGTGGCGACACCTATAACGTGCTGACATGAGGAAGGTTTACAACCGGTTTTCTCATACACTAACAGCAGTTGACCGGCGTCGCCTGGTGAAACGTTTTTGCGATGCCTCGTGTAAGAAGGAGAAATGCGTACCATCACGTTTCCGACTTTGATAAAGGTCGGACTGTACCCTATCGCGATAGCGGGTTATCGTATCGCGACATTGCTGCTCGCGTTGGTCGAGATCCAATGACTGTTAACAGAATATGGAATCGATGGGTTCAGGAGGGTAATACGGAACGCCGTGCTGGGTCCCAACGGCCTCGTATCACTAGCAGTCGAGATGACGGGCATCTTATCCGAATGGCTGTAACGGATTGTGCAGCCACGCCTCGATATCTGAGTCAACAGATGGGGACGTTTGCAAGACAACAATCATCTGCACGAACAGTTCGACGACGTTGGCAGCAGCATGGACTATCAGCTCGGAGACCGTGGCTGCGGTTACCCTTGACGTTGCAACACAGACAGGAGCGCCTGCGATGGTGTACTCAACGATGAACCTGGGCGCACGAACGGCAAAACGCCATTTTTTCGGATGAATCCAGGTTCTGTTTACAGCATCATGATGGTGGCATCCGTGTTTGCCGACATCGCGGTGAACGCACGTTGGAAGCGTGTATTCGTCATCGCCATACTGGCATATCACCGGGCGAGTTGGTATGGGGTGCCATTGGTTACACGTCTCGGTCACCTGTTGTTCGCATTGACGACACTTTGAACAGTGGACGTTACATTTCAGATGTGTTACGCCCCGTGGCTCTACCCTTCATTCGATCCCAGCGAAACCCTTCATTTCAGCAGGATAATGCACGACCGCATGTTGCAGGTCCTGTACGGGCCTTTCTGGATGCAGAAAATGTTCGACTGCTGCCCTGGCCAGCACATTCTCCAGATCTCTCACCAATTGAAAACGTCTGGTCAATGGTGGCCGAGCAACTGGCTCGTCACAATACGCCAGTCACTACTCTTGATGAACTGTGGTATCGTGTTGAAGCTGCATAGGCAGCTGTACCTGTACACGCCATCCAAGCCCAATGCCCAGGCGTATCAAGGCCGTTATTACGGCCAGAGGTGGTTGTTCTGGGTACTGATTTCTCAGCATCTATGCACCCAAATTGCGTGAAAATGTAATCACATGTCAGTTCTACTATAACATATTTCTCTAATGAATACCCGTTAATTATCTGCATTTCTTCTTGGTGTAGCAATTTTAATGGCCAGTAGTGTATATAAATCAAAATTGTTTTATTTTATCCAGGCCAGTGTTCGTCAGATTTATTTCCTAATGAGCCAATAACGGTATCGTGGGACGGTACCTCGCGTCGCATATGCACTGACCTTAAATGGTAACCTAAATAAGTTGGTGTGTTACGAACCTCCATAGACCAGCAATAGTACGGGCACGATAAATTGGCTACCGGTTCCCAAGTTCTGCTGGTTAAATGTCGCCACCACGCCGAACACCTTTTGTCGACTATTTTGTTTCACATTGTTGCCACCTTAGCGACTCGAGATTCGTGACACCGTAATTGCCTGACGAAGAGTTGTTATTTTGTCTATGTGAGTAGCCGATTATTTTTTAATAACGGTAATTTTACTTACATTTAATAGCATTATACAACATGAGAGACCATCACAAAATTTTACTAAATGTTATGAATGTCATTTTTCTTTCAGTTTTTGCCTTAATTTAATTTCATACTCCTTCCTACAAATATGTGCCGCATTTCAAGATGACGTCTCTGTAACGCGTATTCATGAATACATGTTACTTTCGTTTGATATTTAACAGCTGACCAGTACGAGACGTACACGCATATGAGTTGTAAACAGAGGAAGTGAAACAAGGAAACATTCCCCTCTCACGTCTTCTTATCCTACGTGACCGCTTTACTTCCTCTTATGAACGGACAACTTCAGTTCACACTGCCGAAATCACCTAGTTCAATTAAAATTAAGATCTTCTCAAAATATTACACACTCTGTATTTTATTTGTTACCTAGCAGGGAAACCAAGTGTTTAATATTAGATGAAGTTTCTGGATTTGGCTGTTAGTTGCTAGGCGCATATTATTATGCAATATGACAGAGAACCACCGGCTTCAGTTTGAAGACCACTGATGTAGGTCTTATTCTGATTTGTCGCCTTCAAAGTAGTGCCCTTCGGGGCGAATATGCCGATCCCAATGTATTTATCACTTTTTAAATGCATCCAGGAAATATTTGTCTGTTTGTATGTTCATTACCCTCTGCGATTCCTCCTGAATCTCCTCCATTGTATCAAATGTAGGCCCCTTCAACTTGGGGAAGAGTAATAAGTCACACAGGAAGCAGCCATTTCTTTTGGCTTCTCTGAACAGCCTCTGTATTTCAGTTCTAAGTGACATATTGGCATATTGCTCTCTTTTCCTGAACATTTTTCTACTTCATTCTCTTATCAATAACTTGGAGTATTCCTGCTATTGCCCAATGTTTCTTTTCAGCTGCCTTCTTTGTACTGATTTTTGTCTGGCCGGTGAGGTTTCATAACAGGTTAACTGATCACTCAACTTCAGTGTCCAGGTTCAGCAGGCAACGAACTTGTGTAGCACTCGCGGCTAGCGCCTGCCATCGGTCCCGGCCTGACTGCGCACCGCGGAGACTTCTTCGCTACTCTGTTCCAACTGACCAACTCAATCCAGCACCCAGACAGCATTAAAATAACTGCTTATGTAAAACCACACACGCTACACACGGTTGTGCAAAACACTTCTACAAACAACTTGAACAATACTAAAATGGTCACTGTGGAACAACGCCGACGAATCATAAGTCGACACACACCCACACACAGAACCCAGAAGCGGTCGGCGACCAAATACACGTCGTCAGATGAGACGACCCGATCGACCAACCAAGGTCGTCCCCCCTCACGTCATGCGTGTCGGCAACAGTCAGGCAAGTCATGGCTGTCTGGACCTCACTGTTTCTCCGTCCTGACTCAACTCCCGGCACACGACGACCTGGAAATACTAGTGGTCGCTCCAAAGATAGTACGACAGTGCTCTTATCGATAAGCGCTGCTGCTGCCACTCATAGGCAGGCAAGCCAGCAACTTAGTGACGCTAGTAATCGAATAAGAAACGGGACAGCAGTACTGCAAAGACAAGGTGTCAAGTAATAAACGGCACGAACACGAGCCGCGCACAGCTCAATTACAAATGCATACTTTATCTAGGTTTGAACAATTACACATGAATATCATATCATTACAGTCAAATATTGCCTTACAATGAATTTTAAGTTTCATTTTGCATGTCTCATAACCAGAGTTTTAATCGCTAGTCAAATGTGCAACTTAATTTTTTCTTTCCAGTTTTGCACCATGTTATTCAAGTAAACTGCCTTATAAGTATTGGGCTAATCCACAGATCATTCACCAAGCAGATGTGAATAATTAAAAACAATAGTACCTGACGCTAACCTTTTCGTATAACTGAGGAGAACTATTTGCTTTGGCACTCACTAATAATAATACTATATTACTTTTGGTCTCTCTTTCAGTATGTCAAATATGATGATTGTATACTTTATTTAAATACCTCTTCAGCGCTGTATCATATGCATATGTGTTATGTCTTATTTATTATTTTCTTACAAATAGCCCGCATCTCGTGGTCGTGCGGTAGCGTTCTCGCTTCCCACGCCCGGGTTCCCGGGTTCGATTCCCGGCGGGGTCAGGGATTTTCTCTGCCTCGTGATGGCTGGGTGTTGTGTGATGTCCTTAGGTTAGTTAGGTTTAAGTAGTTCTAAGTTCTAGGGGACTGATGACCATAGATGTTAAGTCCCATAGTGCTCAGAGCCATTCTTATAAATAATTTATACATAAATGTCATAACTTTCATAAGATTTGTTGTACAAATTTGGTCGTAATTTTATTGAACCCATCTGTTTATTGTGGTTTCAATGCTGTGATCATATTTTCTTTAGTTTCTCGGGATATGATTTTATGGAATATAAGCAGCCGGAGTTATGCTGCACAGTGTTCATAACAATGTGGTGGTTCAGTTTTACCTCTTACCGCCAATGGGGAAATCCAGGCAGATTACGCTTACTGGCATGCTGGATAACTACTCTCTCACGGTTTGAGTTATATTTGAGCTAAATTTCACGGGAAAGATTTTGGCCATTTTATTAAAAAATATTTCTATTGAAGTTATGTGGACTGATGTGCAGCAGCGACATCTAGTGTGCCAGAAATAGACATGTCACCTGTCGCTGCATGGAAGTATATTTCATTTCCTCAAAGTTTCAACACGTATGGCGTAATGATGTCCATGGTACTTAAAATTTTTAATTTTTTGACGATGTTTGTGCGGCATATTAATCTAACTATACCATCAAAGTCTAGCGGTTCTAGGCGCTCAGTCCGGAACCGCGCGACTGCTACGGTCGCAGGTTCGAATCCTGCCTCGGGCATGGATATGTGTGATGTCCTTAGGTTAGTTAGGTTTAAGTAGTTCTAAGTTCTAGGGGACTGATGACCACAGATGTTAAGTCCCATAGTACTCAGAGCCATTTGAACCATTTGAACACCATCAAAACAACACTGACTTGAACTGTGTAGTATATTGCATTTACTCAGGTACGGAGATGTCAACTGATTCTGTATTTTGAGTAATTTTGAAACATTGTACGTCAAGCTATCTCTGTATGCGTATTTTTAGGACTGAAGATGGTCATCGTTGATCGAAGTTAATAGCCTGATTAAGCAACAGCTGTGGTCCGTGACTGGATTTATAATAAAATAAAACTCATCCACCTCCTCAGTCGGCGCTCTTCGGCCCTTCGGACTTCTGGGCGGCTTCTCCTTACCTAACTGGCCCGGCTACTAGACCGCAACATACCAACCACATATCGTTCAAGCAAACCTCTCGTTCCCTGACCAGTTTGTTTAGGACCTACTGCTTATGATGTCACAGAGTGCCATGTAACCGAGCGAGGTGGCGCAGTGGTCAGCACACTGGACTCGCATTCGGGAGGATGACGGTTAAATCCCGCGTCCGGCCATCCTGATTTAGGTTTTCCGTGATTTCCCTAAATCGCTCCACGCAAATCCCGGGATGGTTCCTCTGAAAGGGCACGGCCGACTTCCTTCCCCATCCTTTCCTAATTCGATGAGACCGATGACCATGCTGTCTGGTCTCCTTCCCCAAACAACCAAACCAGTGCCTTGTAAGAACTGGAAGTTTGGTGCGAGAGGTGGGGGAAGTTTGGTGTGAGGGATGCGAAATCGGAATTTGTATGTTCATATACATAGTGAAAAATCGAGTTATCAAAGCTGGAATTACGTGGAACGGTTAAAGTATCTTCAAAGTGGGATGGGAATTAGTTGGCTTTTGTAAGTTTGTCAGGGAGCGGTGCGTTGTTGTGTAGGATGGGATACGAGGGGATGGGGTTGTTTCTGGAGAACCTATGGAATGCTTTCGAGTTGTTGTTGTTGTGGTCTTCAGTCCTGAGACTGGTTTGATGCAGCTCTCCATGCTACTCTATCCGTGCAAGCTTCTTCATCTCCCAGTACCTACTGCAACCTACATCCTTCTGAATCTGCTTAGTGTATTCATCTCTTGATCTCCCTTCTACGATTTTTACCCTCCACGCTGCCCTCCAATACTAAATTGGTGATCCCTTGATGCCTCGGAATATGTCCTACCAACTAATCTGTTGGCTCTGAGCACTATGCGACTTAACTTTTGAGGTCATCAGTCGCCTAGAACATAGAACTAATTAAACCTAACTAACCTAAGGACATCACACACATCAATTCCCGAGGCAGGATTCGAACCTGCGACCGTAGCGGTCGCTCGCCTCCAGACTGCAGCGCCTAGAACCGCACGGCCACTCCGGCCGGCCAACCAATCTGTTCATCTAGTCAAGTTGTGTGACAAATTCCCCTTCTTCCCAGTTCTATTCAGTACCTCCTCATTAGTTACATGATCTACCCATCTAATCTTCAGCATTCTTCTGTAGCACCACAATTCGAAAGCTTCTATTCTCTTCTTGTCTAAACTATTTATCGTCCACGTTTCACTTCCATACATGGCTACACTCCATACAAATACTTTCAGAAGCGACTTCCTGACATTTAAATCTATACTCGATGTTAACAAATTCCTCTTCTTCAGAAACGCTTTCCTTGCCATTGCCAGTCTACATTTTATATCCTCTCTACTTTGACCATCATCAGTTATTTTGCTCCCCAAATAGCAAAATTCCTTTACTACTTTAAGTGTCTCATTTCCTAATCTAATTCCCTCAGCATCACCCGACTTAATTCGACTACATTCCATTATCCTCGTTTTGCAAATGTTGATGTCCATCTTATACCCTCCTATCAAGGCACTGTCCATTTCGTTCAACTGCTCTTCCAAGTCCTTTGCTGTATCTGACAAAATTACAATGTCATCGGCGAACCTCAAAGTTTTTTTTTCCTCCATGGATTTTAATACCTACTCCGAACTTTTCTTTTGTTTCCTTTATTGCTTGCTCATTACACAGATTGAATAACATCGGGGATAGGCTACAATCCTGCCTCACTCCCTTCTTCAGCACTGCTTCCCTTTCATACCCCTCGACTCTTTATAACTGCCATCTGGTTTCTGTACAAATTGTAAATAGCCTTTCGCTCCCTGTATTTTACCCCTGCCACCTTCAGAATTAGAAAGAGAGTATTCCAGTCAACACTGTCAAAAGCTTTCTCTAAGTCTACAAATTCTAGAAACGTGGGTTTGCCTTTCCTTAATCTTTCTTCTAAGATAAGTCGTAGGGTCAGTATTGCCTCATGTGTTCCAACATTTCCACTGAATCCAAACTGATCTTCCCCGAGGTCGGCTTCTATCAGTTTTCCATTCGTCTGTAAAGAATTCGCGTAAGTATTTTGCTGCTGTGACGCATCAAACTGATAGTTCGGTAATTTTCACATCTGTCAACACCTGCTTTCTTTGGGATTGGAATTATTATATTCTTCTTGAAGTCTGAGGGAATTTCGCCTGTCTCATACATCTTGCTCACCAGATGGTAGAGTTTTGTCAGGAGTGGTTCTCCCAAGGGTGTCAGTAGTTCTAATGGAATGCTGTCTACTCCCGGGGCCTTGTTTCGACTCAGGTCTTTCAGTGGTCTGTCAAACTCTTCACGCAGTATCATATCTCCCATTTCATCTTCATCTACATTCTCTTCCATTTCCATAATATTGTCCTCAAGTACATCGCCCTTGTATAGACCCTCTATATACTCCTTCCACCTTTCTGCTTTCCCTTCTTTGCTTGGAACTGGGTTTCCATCAAAGCTCTTGATATTCATGCAAGTTGTTCTCCTTCCTCAAAGGTATCTTTAATTTTCCTGTAGGCAGTATCTATCTTACCCCTAGTGAGATAAGCCTCTACATCCTTACATTTGTCCTCTAGCCATCCCTGCTTAACCATTATGCACTGCCTGTCGATATCATTTTCGAGACGTTTGTATTCCTTTTTGCTTGCTTCATTTACTGGATTTTTATGTTTTCTCCTTTCATCAATTAAATTCAATATTTCTTCTGTTACTCAAGGATTCTACTAGCCTTCGTATTTTTACCTATTTGATCCTCTGCTGCCTTCACCACTTCATTCCTCATTCTTATTCTACTGTATTTCTTTCCCCCATTCCTGTCAGTTGTTCCCTTATGCTCTCCCTGAAACTCTGTACAACCTCTGGTTCTTTCAGTTTATCCAGGTCCCATCTATTTATATTCCTACCTTTTTGCAGTTTCTTCAGTTTTAATCTACAGTTCATAACCAATAGATTGTGGTCAGAGTCCACTTCTGCCCCTGGAAATGTCTTACAATTTAAAATCTGGTTCCTAAATCTCTGTTTTACCATTATATAATCTATATGAAACCTGTCAGTATCTCCAGGCTTTTTCCATGTATACAATCTTCTTTTATGATTCTTGAACCAAGTGTTAGCTATGATTAGGTTGTGCTCTGTGCAAAATTCTACCATGCGGCTTCCTCTTTCATTTCTTAGCCCCAATCCATATTCACCTACTATGTTTCCTTCTCTCCCTTTCCCTATTCCTGAATTCCAGTCACCCATGACTATTAAATTTTCGTCTTCCTTCACTACCTAAATAATTTCTTTTATCTCATCATACATGTCATCAATTTCTTCGTCATCTGCAGAGCTAGTTGGCATATAAACTGGTACTAGTGTAGTAGGCGTGGGCTTCGTGTGTATCTTGGCCACAATAATGCGTTCACTATGCTGTTTGTAGTAGCTTACTCGTACTCCTATTTTTTTAATTCATTATTAAACCTACTCCTGCATTACCCCTATTTGATTTTGTATTTATAACTCTGTATTCACCTGACCAAAAGTCTTGTTCCTCCTGCCACCGAACTTCACTAATTCCCACTGTATCTAACTTTAACCTATTCATTTTCCCTTTTTAAATTTTCTAACCTAGCTGCCCGATTAAGGGATCTGACATTCCGCGCTCCGATCCGTAGAACGCCAGTTTTCTTTCTCCTGATAACAACTTCCTCTTGAGTAGTCCCCTCCCGGAGATCCGAATGGGGACTGTTTTACCTCCGCAATATTTTACCCAAGAGGACGCCATCTTCATTTAATCATACAGTAAAGCTGCATGGCCTCGGGAAAAATTACGGCTGTAGTTTCCCCTTGCTTTCAGCCGTTCGCAGTACCAAAACAGCAAGGCCATTTTGGTAAGTGTTACAAGGCCAGATCAGTCAATCATCCAGACTGTAGCCCCTGCAACTACTGAAAAGGCTGCTGCCCCTCTTCAGGAACCACACGTTTGTCTGGCCTCTCAATAGATACCCCTCCGTTGTGGTTGCACCTACGGTACGGCTATCTGTGTAGTTGAAGCACGCAAGCCTCCCCACCAACGGCCAGGTCCATGGTTTATGGGGGGGAGTACTTTACAGAATTTATAGGTGTTTCGTTTGGATTGGTGCATCTCATGTGCCAGTCCCGACGTTGTTTGACTTGTAAGTAACTGCGAACATGCTGTTGGAGCTGTCGGTCACGATTACGAAGGCATTCTGTATAGAGGCGACGGAATAATTGGATAGGAACGGTTATAGAAGGTAGTTCAGAAATTGCATTTGAGGTGGTGTGTTGTAGAAAATCAGCCTCACGTTGGATGTTGTCATGACTTTGAAAGGTTGGATTCGTGGTGTCGAAAAATTTCTTTCTTTATTATTGTTTTGTACGTTTGCTCCACATGTGCTGGTGTGAGTTATCAGCGGTACAATTAATGTGGTCTTCAGTGAAAGGATAAAGAATATACATAAACACTGAAAACGAAAAATTAAATTATTTACAAATAATGTTAATAATTTGTAAAGGGCGACTATAATGAAACGACCGTATGGCATTACTGGCCACGAGACCCCATCTAGTGTTGCTCGGACGCCTGGTGCAGGTCTTTTTATTTGACGCCACCTTCTTAACTTAAGAGTATATGAAGAGGTGATAAAATTATTGGGGCAACATCCAGTCCTTCAGTGAAAAGAATCCCCGTTCCGGCCAGGGATCTAAGCCGGAACCCGCGATGTAGACACAGCGATGCTAACCACTAGGATACGAGACGGACGCTGACTGTAATGAAGGTTTTATATGAAAGAAAATTTTAAAGTCAGGTGTATTTAAAACATAAGGACACATTTGAAACACGATGTGAAAACGGAGTTATCAAAAGTGAAGCACTGCATTTCACTGCAGTGTTGTTGGAGGGGAAAGCTATATTTTTAGTTGGGTAGAAATTCATGGGTATAAGTATGGATACTGTTGATGGAGAAGGAGCGGATGTTTGGGAGATAGCAAATGGTACCTAGTTTGTGGTGTGGATAGGGCCATAGTACGAAAGGGCAAAAACGTCGGGACGGATTTTCTTGTCTGAGAGAGGCAAATGGTTGAAATTTTGTTGCAAGAGCGGAAGGAGTGCACACGTAGCGTTGATGGAATGTATCATTATAGGCGCGGCAGCCTACTAGGAAAGGAAATTAAAGATAAATCATTGGAGTCACGTTTCCGGATGCTGTGGTTGTTCATAGGTATTGATTATGAGTCGGTGGAATCTGGAAGGCTGTAAAGGATTCATGTGGGGGAAGATAAATGAATGTGGAAAGCAAGGCGGTCATGAAGTTCTAGCATTTGGAGTAACTGAGAACATAGCTGGAACGTATGTCCATACAAAATTTGCTTAAGAGAGAATGGGTTGGGTCAAGGTTTTGTACATGTGGAGCGTAGAGGAGTGATGTAATACCCAACTTGGGCCAAAAAATATTACTTTTCTTACTTTATTGTTACTTCATCTCCCTCGCCTCATATGAAAATGGAGTGGGCTATCAGCTGTACAACATTCCGCTCTTCAGCCAGTAGATTTTAAAACTAGAAACGAATATTATTAAAAGTTGAATAGAGTGCAGATTAATTAAAAACTGCAAAAAGGGTGAATTTTGTCTCCTTTTACATGAAAATATTAAGAACGTTAATTTTTTAAAATTAAAATCAAAGGGCTAAAATATAAAAAAAAACGATATATGTACAATTGGTGACAGTCTTAAAAAAACAGCACTTCAGTTTCACTTAAAATCTGAAGGACCTGCGCTGGGAGAAACTGATACGGAGAGGGGAAAAAGTGTTGTATGGGTCTGATGTGTGCGTGTAGAAAAATATTGAGGTCCGTTGTGTAGGAACCGTGATGATAAAAATAGGTATTGGAATGGGTAGTGGAAAGACATGTGAGGAAGTGTTACACGTGTGGCCCAGGCTGTGGTATCGAGAGGGGTGGAGAGGGAGAAAGAGTGGGGAGCCCTGATGTGCAGTGAGACAGGTTGGGAAGAGCTGCAGCTGGTAGTATGGACAAATATCGGGACGGACCTGATTGGCTGGGAGAGGGAGTCGGTTGAGATTGCGATGGGATAGGATACGGAGTGTGTGTAGATGTGGGGACGGTGGTATGTTTTTTTTTTTTTGTGTATAGGCGTGGCAGCGTACAAGGTTTGGTGATCGGAGTGGAAACAATGCGATTATTGGAATAAAAATATTCCAACTCGTATCTGTATCCACAAAGAAGATTAGCTCAAAATGGCTCTGAGCACTATGGGACTTAACATCTCAGGTCATTAGTCCCCTAGACTTAGAACTACTTAAACCTAACTAACCTAAGTACATCACACACATCCATGCCCGAGGCAGGATTCGAACCTGCGACCGTAGCGGTCGCGCGGTTCCAGACTGAAGCGCCTAGAACCGCTCGGCCACCAGCGGCCGGCCACAAAGACGTCTCGCCATAAAATATGAGAACAAATCATACACAAGGGTTACAGTGGACAGAACAGATAGATTTTCACATCCTGTGTTGTATTAATTTAAGTAAACATGAGCCTTAGGGTGCACAAAACATGTCGAAACAGGTAATAAATGACTGGTTCACCTGTAATAATTTATAAATTTTTATTCAAGTCATAGTGACATAAGCAGTTGTATATTTCAGCTGCAAATCTAATATTTGGCTTTTTAAAGCCACATTAAGGACGGGTAACAGCTGATTCGGGTTGATGGTTAGTATATACTTTTAAATTTACAATTGCATTAGCATTTCATAAAACTCGCATACATATATTAAACCATAGGCCTTCTGAAATTAATTAATTGTAATCTTGAAACAACATGAGTGCGTGTTATGTTATTAAATCCTGAGTCCATCCTCTTCAGATTCTGTCATTAAATCCTGACTCTCTCTACTCCCGTGATAGTGAGGCACAATGAGTCAAAGTACAATGACATAACAAAATCAAAGAAGTTCTCTAAATAAATAAATGTTACATTGTAGATTTGTCTTTCTTATATATATCTTCTAAGATGCATCGTAGGGTCACTATTGCCGGGCGTGTTTCCACATTTCTCCGGTACGCAAACTAATCTTTCCTGAGGTCGGCTTCTATCAGTTTTTTCATTCTGCCGAAAATAATTAGCGTGATTACTCGCACTTATCATTTCATAAACTAGTGGTTCAGTAACACTGACACGTTTGAGGGTCTGCGTTCTATGGATTTATCACATTCTTCATGAAGTCTGAGGGGTCTCATATATCTTGCGTCACAGGTGGAATAGATTTGTCGATGGATGTCTTCACAGGGATCTTGAATATTGAGGGAATGTCGATACAAAACCGAAACTGCAACTTTTTTGCTGCGTCCTGTGACGTGGACCTACCCAATCCTAATGAACGGCAAAATAATCCTGCTAGAACCGAAGTAGTCGATGGATGGGAATCTGGACCGGAACAGATTATGTGTGATATTAGAAGTTAGGAAAGCGTTTTTGAAGAAGAGAAATTTGTTAACATCGAGTATAGATTTAAGTGTCAGGAAGTCATTTCTGAAAGTATTTGTATGGAGTGTAGCCATGTATGGAAGTGAAACATGGACGGTAAATAGTTTGGACAAGAAGAGAATAGAAGCTTTCGAAATGTGGTGCTACAGGAGAATGCTGAAGATTAGATGGGTAGATCACATAACTAATGAGGAAGTATTGAATAGGATTGGGGAGAAGAGAAGTTTGTGGCACAACTTGACCAGAAGAAGGGATCGGTTGGTAGGACATGTTCTGAGGCATCAAGGGATCACCAATTTAGTATTGGAGGGCAGCGTGGAGGGTAAAAATCATAGGGGGAGACCAAGAGATGAATACACTAAGCAGATTCAGAAGGATGTAGGTTGCAGTAGGTACTGGGAGATGAAGAAGCTTGCACAGGATAGAGTAGCATGGAGAGCTGCATCAAACCAGTCTCAGGACTGAAGACCATCACAACAACATAGAAGTTTTATGTGGGAGTTGTGAATGGGTTGTCGTGATGAGAGTGCGTGTGCATGGGTGCGTAATGGGACCTTAGTTTACGAATGAGCTACGGAAGAAATGGATTACAGGCAGCAGGTAGCATTAAACTTCGCACGCATCACGAAGTGTAGTAAGTTTAAATTCCGAGCAGGCGGTATGCGTAAGTGCAGCGTGGCCCAGGTTTGCCGAGGAGTGGGAGGAATTGCATATTTTCTTACTCGGGTTTGCTAAAAGCGTAGGTTTCTTGAGACGAAGATGAAGTCACGTCATTGCTCTTTAATGCACACGGAAAGTCAGAGACGAAATGAAAAGCAGAAGAGTTCTCAAAAGAGCCCAGCCACCACTCGCACCACTGCCTCACTGCTGTCTGCCCTCGGCTCCGCTCCGTAGTGAAAAGCATCCCCTTATTGAGTAGAAAAACCGTAGCAAGTTTGTTTGTCGGCTGCTGTTTAATTCAGCAAACCCTCATCAGGCGGCGACAAGGGCGCCCGTTGCACAGAGTGAGTGCCCGTTTAATATTCATATCGCCGTCGGCGCTCCGGGCCCCTGTTTTAAATTGGCGGTTTACACTCTTCTGCCGGCGACCAGCCTTCTCACTAGCGACCCCGCATCCTATCTGACATTATCCCTCCCATCAGTGTGAAACACGACTTCCCACCACACGGAGAGGTAGGAATGAGGTGTCTTTCAATTAGTATCGAGCGGCTCTGGTCCACTGGTCAAATATATGGAACTGCAGCCACTGGGCCAATGGATGCGGCACCAGTTTCGCTGGATGAGAGAAATTTTCTCGAATCTCCGTCGACTGGTTGAACATCTAGAAACAGCAGTTACAGTTATCACCTGACAGTTGCCGAGGAACACTCGTTCAAAAGCTCGTGTTTAGTCAATCATCCGAAGCTTCTGGGAACTCGAAAAAATTTCGTTAACTTATATCGCTGATGCCGGTAGAGGTTACACCTGATCTAACTCGTTCACGACCCTGCCAATATCAGCAAACATTAGCAACGTAGCCGTTATCGAAAAATTTTGTACAGAATGTCAGACAAACACTTTTCAGACGTCTAATATCCAAATTGCTACGCCATCTTCAGTCCCTGGCCGGCCGGAGTGGCTGTGCGGTTCTAGGCGATACAGTCTGGAGCCGAGCGACCGCTACGGTCGCAGGTTCGAATCCTGCCTCGGGCATGGATGTGTGTGATGTGCTTAGTTTAGTTAGGTTTAAGTAGTTCTAAGTTCTAGGCGACTGACGACCTCAGAAGTTAAGTCGCATAGTGATCAGAGCCATTTGAACCATTTTCAGTCCCGGACCGACGTGCAGGGAGAGTCAAACCTCGGTTTCTGTATAAATCCATCATCTGAAGTGATCGCTGTATCAGGCAGAAATCTACAGATACCAGTCTGGCCCTTGTTTTGACAGGAACAGATGTTGGAATCTTCCTACAAGGCGGTCAGGGACTGAAGATGGCGTGGTAAATCGCCGAAACTTGTAGCCAAATAAAATTCAAGCATCTCTGAAAAGATGGACATACAGAGAAAAATTTTGTAGTCCGCTTTACCTCTTGCTACACCTCGCTTTCCTCTTCTTTTTATAATTTTGAAATGAGTTGTGAGTAGTTCTTGTCCACAACAGGGTTCGAATACGATTGTCACGATATCAAATGGGTTCGATGGCCCATATGATCATGCACCAGTAGAGCATTCGCGGAACCACAAATCACGGTTGTAGAGCCTGTGAGACGGAGAAGGAGCTCGTTTCCCGCAGGCGGTCTGTTCTCTCGTTTGTTTACGCCCACTGCCGCCTGCCACGGTAAACTATCGGCATTGTACTACATCTCTATAAACATGATATGCATTGTCTGATCGGTAATGATCAAATCTCGCACTTATACAAGTTGATCTATAGTCGAGTCACATGTCACGCACAACGACTACGTTTAGCACAACGTTCTTAACGCACTCAACCGTATAAACTGTTTTCATACAAAGACACAACATCAGACTAGTTTCAACCTTGAAATATGGTCATCGAAAAGTTTTCCTCCACATAACAGGTTTAAAACGAATCCTCAGTGGGAACGAATCATAACACTCCGCAACAAGTGGATGAGACTGTCACCGTACCCATTACAGCATGACATTGTTTTCAAGCTCTACGCCTCCGTGTTCGCGATGTACTTTCATTTTTAGTTTGAGATATCTTGTTTAAGAGACCTTGAAACAGTTGATAAAACCTCCAGAGGAAGAAACTGGTAACTGAAAAATCTGGTGATCCTTTTCTTGAAAACATATTGTGCCACAAACATGGGTGCATGGCTCTCAGAGAACTTGCCATACAATATGATGTAGCAATAGCTGTTATACTGTGAGATTTAGTATTATTACCACTTGACGTCGTGTGATCTAACGCAGACGCTGTTTCCTAAAATTGTGCTGCTTTAGGACACCATTTCGGGTATCCTCCATACAGAACGTCGTATCCGTATGGTACACGTCCACCAACACTGGACAGCTTACTCTTTGTGAAATGCACGGTCTCCCATCGCCACAGTAATATTTGCGTTTACATTTGTAAGTAATTATATCCCTGGATAGCGGTACTTCTTTCCATTCAAGGAAACTCTCTTTGAACATATACAGGGTGATTCAGTTGCCACTACAAATGTCGTTTTATGCAACTCGCAATGTTGTATCTGGCCTTCAAAAACCATGCGCAAGACTTCAATATTCATTCGCTCGCTACGTGCAAACTATTAGTCTTACAGGAAAAGTGAACAGGACTTTTTCGTAGGAAATTTCCGGTAGTTAAATTTTGCGCTGGGACACGTGTTCGCCGAAGGCGAGTAATTCAAGAAAAGTGACCTTCAAACACACCTCCATTCCCAGCATTCATCCATCATCAGTCAGGATTTCTAGTGTGTTGCTCGTGGCACTCCCTACTACCACTCTGCAAAATTTCCGACTACACAACTATTCCCGATATTCGACTTTTCTGGTCTCTACTGATTAGACTATACGCCAGCAACATTGTCAGCAGTTTCGTTGTTGTTATTGTGGTCTTCAGTCCTGAGACTGGTTTGATGCAGCTCTCCATGCTACTCTATCCTGTGCAAGGTCCTTCATCTCCCAGTACTTACTGCAACCTACATCCTTATGAATCTGCTTAGTGTATTCATCTCTTGGTCTCCCTCTACGATTTTTACCCTCCACGCTGCCCTCCAATACTAAACTGGTGATCCCTTCTTCTAGTCAAGTTGTGCCACAAACTTCCCCTCCCCCCAATCCTATTCAATACTTCCTCATTAGTTATGTGATCTACCCATCTAATCTTCAGCATTTTTCTGTAGCACCACATTTCGAAAGCTTCTATTCTCTTCTTGTGCAAACTATTTATCGTCCATGTTTCACTTCCATACATGGCTACCCCCCTACAAATACTTTCAGAAACGACTTCCTGACACTTAAATCTATACTCGATGTTAACAAATTTCTCTTCTTCAGAAACGCTTTCCTTGCCATTGACAGTCTACATTTTATATCCTCTCTACTTCGACCATCATCAGTTATTTTGCTCCCCAAATAGCAAAACTCCTTTACTGCTTTAACTGTCTCATTTCCTAATCTAATTCCCTCAGCATCACCCGATTTAATTCGACTACATTCCATGATCCTCGTTTTGCTTTTGTTGATGTTCATCTTATATCCTCCTTTCAAGATGCTATCCATTCCATTCAACTGCTCTTCTAAGTCCTGTGCTGTCTCTGACAGAATTAGAATGTCATCGGAGAACCTCAAAGTTTTTATTTCTTCTCCATGGATTTTAATGCCTACTCCAAATTTTTCTTTTGTTTCCTTTACTGCTTGCTCAAAATACAGATTGAACAACATCGGGGAGAGGCTACAAAACTGTCTCACTCCCTTCCCAACCACTTCTTCCCTTTGATGTCCCTCGACTCTTATTACTGCCATCTGCTTTCTGTACAAATTGTAAATAGCTTTTCGCTCCCTGTATTTTACCCCTGCCACCTTTAGAATTTGAAAGAGAGTATTCCAGTCAACATTGTCAAAACCTTTCTCTAAGTCTACAAATGCTAGGAATGTAGGCTTGCCTTTCCTTATTTTAGCTTCTAAGATAAGTCGTAGGATCAGTATTGCCTCACGTGTTCCAATATTTCTGCGGAATCCAAACTGATCTTCCTCGAGGTCGGCTTCTACTAGTTTTTCCATTCGTCTGTAAAGGATTCGTGTTAGTATTTTGCAGACGTGACTTATTAAACTGATAGTTCGGTAATTTTCACATCTGTCAACACCTGCTTTCTTTGGGATTGGAATTATAATATTCTTCTTGAAGTCTGAGGGTATTTCGCCTGTCTCATACATCTTGCTCACTACATGGTAGAGTTTTGTCAGGACTGGCTCTCCCAAGGCTCTCAGTAGTTCTAATGGAATGTTGTCTACTCCCGGAGCTATGTTGCGACTCAGGTCTTTCAGTGCTCTGTCAAACTCTTCACGCAGTATCATATCTCCCATTTCATCTTCATCTACATCCTCTTCCATTTCCATAATATTGTCCTCAAGAACATCGCCCTTGTATAGACCCTCTATATACTCCTTCCACCTTTCTGCTTTCCCTTCTTTGCTGAGAACTGGGTTTCCATCTGAGCTCTTGATATTCATACAAGTGGCTCTCTTTTATCCAAAGGTCTCATAAATTTTCCTGTAGGCAGTATCTATCTTGCCCCTAGTGAGATAACCCTCTACATTCTTACATTTGTCCTCTAGCCATCCCTGCTTAGCCATTTTGCACTTCCTGTCGATCTCATTTTTGAGACGTTTGTATTCCTTTTTGGCTGCTTCATTACTGCATTTTTATATTTTCTCCTTTCATCAATTAAATTCAATGTATCTTCTGTTACCCAAAGATTTCTACTACCCTCGTCTTTTTACCTACTTGATCCTCTGCTGCCTTCACCACTTCATCCCTCAAAGGTACCCATTCTTCTTCTACTGTATTTCTTTCCCCCATTCTTGTCAATTGTTCCCTTATGCTCTCCCTGAAATTCTGTACAACCTCTGGTTCTTTCAGCTTATCCAGGTCCCATCTATTTAAATTCCCACCTTTTTGCAGTTTCTTCAGTTTTAATCTACAGTTCATAACCAATAGATTGCGGTCAGAGTCCACATCTGCCCCTGGAAATGTCTTACAATTTAAAATCTGGTTCCTAAATCTGTCTTACCATTATATAATCTATCTGAAACCTTTTAGAATCTCCCTGGTTCTTCCATGTATACAACCTTCTATCATGATTCTTGAAACACGTGTTAGCTATGATTAGGTTGTGCTCTATGCAAAATTCTACCATGCGGCTTCCTCTTTCGTTTCTTACCCCCAATCCATATCCACGTACTACGTTTCCTTCTCTCCCTTTTCCTACTGACGAATTCCAGTCACCCATGACTATTAAATTTTCATCTCCCTTCACTATCTGAATAATTTCTTTTATTTCATCATACATTTCTTCAATTTCTTCGTCATCTACAGAGCTAGTTGGCATATAAACTTGTACTAGTGTAGTAGGCTCGGGCTTCATATCTATCTTGGCCACAATAATGCGTTCAGTATGCTGTTTGTAGTAGCTTACCTGCATTTCTATTTTCCTATTCATTATTAAACTTACTCCTGCATTACCCCTATTTGATTTTGTGTTTATAACCCTGTATTGACCTGACCAGAAGTCTTGTTTCTCCTGCCACCGAACTTCACTAATTCCCACTATGTCTATCTTTAACCTATCCATTTCCCTTTTTAAATTTTCTAACCTACCTGCCCGATTAAGGGATCTGACATTCCACGCTCCGATCCGGAGAACGCCAGTTTTCTTTCTCCTGATAACGACATCCTCTCGAGTAGTCCCCGCCCGGAGATCCGAATGGGGGACTATTTTACCCCCGGAATGTTTTACCCAAGAGGACGCCATCATTATTTAACCATACAGTAAATCTGTATGCCCTCGGGAAAAATTACGGCCGAGGTTTCCCCTTGCTTTCAGCTGTTCGCAGTACCAGAACAGCAAGGCCATTTTGGTTAGTGTTACAGGGCCAGATCAGTCAATCATCCAGACTGTTGCCCCTGCAACTACTGAAAAGGCTGCTGCCCCTCTTCAGGAACCACATGTTTGTCTGGCCTCTCAACAGATACCCCTCCGTTGTGGTTGCACCTACGGTACGGCTATCTGTATCGCTGAGACACGCAAGCCTCCCCACGAATGGCAAGGTCCATGGTTCATGGGGCGGGGGGGGGGGGGGGGAGGGCAGTTTCGTTAGCGTTATTAATTTGAATACGCCCGTGAAGGTAAATGAAAGAAAAACAACTTCTGTAAACGTTACGCTAAAACTAAATACGTTGACAATTCGATCCAAATTTAACCCCTACAAGCACAGCAGTTTCATAGTCAGAGGGTCAGACGAATTCATGTTCATAATTGTTTATTTTATGCTGCTAAAAATCACAAAATTGTAAGGTAAAATTTAGACAAACGTCAATTTTACAATTTGTAAGCGCTCGAATTTGCCGGTGGCCTAATAATGCTATTCCATCTACAGCAAAGAAAATCGAATGTGGGAAATAATTCGTAGAGTCACAAATATTTGCAGAGTAGTGAGAAGGAATGCCATGATTAATATACTTTAAATCGCAACCTGTAGAGTCTGAGTGTAGAGTGGGAGTGTGTTTGAAGTTCAATTTTGTACCCTATTCTTGAATAGAACTACGGCCTCTAACGACATCGTATCCTTGTACATTATTTAACTACATCAAATTTCCTACAGAAAGGCCTGTTACCTTTTCAGGGAGGGAGTAATAGCTAGCACATAGCAAGTCAGAAAATCTGAAAATCTCGCGAGTGGTTTTTGAAATCCAGATTCAACATTACGAGTAGCAGAAAACGACGACGGTTGTAGGGGGACAAGGCTGGTACGAGGACGTTTTTGTAACGACATCGTATCCCTGTGCATTACTTAACTACATCAAATTTCCTACAAAGAAGACCTGTTCCTTTTTCAGGGAAGGACTAATAGCTAGCGTGTAGCAACACAAAAAATATGAAAATCTCGCAAGTTGTTTCTGAAAGCCAGATACAACATTACGAGCACAAGACAACAACAGTTGTAGAGGGACAAGGTCGGTGCGAGCACCATTTTGTAGTGTGGGTTGCCTACATCAGGGGCAGGTATGCACTCAGGGGCAAACTTATTGTTCTCCTTTGACTTACACATCCTTAACCTATTGTTCTTCTTTGATTGACAGGTCATTAACCTATTGTTCTGCTAAAAGGTTCTTTCCTTTTCATTGACAGATCATCAACCTATTGTCCTCTCCACCCCTTCCCCATACCCCCTTCAGGAAACCTCCAACATATCCTCTCTCCCTTACTGCTACAGGTACACTTTCAGATTTGAGTTATTGGAACAGCCCCTCTCACTCTTATCAATCTGATTGAGTACTTAATTAAATTGATCAATTAATTAACCTCTCCCCCTCTGGTAAAGCTCCCTCCACTCCCACACTACCCCCTGGAAATCGGTGGGAAAAAGATTGTTGATCGGTCATTTGGAGGGATTTCGAGTGCAGTATATGGAATATTATTTAAACAATTTAGACAATGAATAGTATATTGTTTAATTATTTAAGTCAGTGTATGGAATATAGTTTATTTATTTATTTAAAAAATTGTCAGGGAATCGATCGCCTCCTCACCACCCGATTCGCCCCATCCCCCCTCACCCCCTCCTCACTCACCCTCCCCTCCTCTACCCCGAAATGGCGGCTCTGCAGTGGAGACGAAGCATCTCACAAAGCCTATATTATTCATTTACAAAACAAATCAGTTTTTGCGAGTTGCATTTCTCTTGCTCATCAGTCTCTGCTGTTTGGTAAGATAACGGTCTTGTATGAAGTAATTAAATCGATTTTATTTCAACTGTGCAAGGAATACCATCATGGAACACACGTCACAAGCAATTACACAGTTTAAAAAAATTTGATCGTGAAGTACGCACCGCCCGCCGTCCCCTCTCCACTCATCTGCATACAAGACCACCACACACGCTCCCAGGAGTCGTGATGCACCGACGGCGCCCCCAAAGCGACGACGCGGCCGTCAGCTGCTGAGCCACGCTCAGGTGTCAGTTTGGGTCCTGCAAACAAGAGGCGGCGCAATCCCTTTCGTACCAGACACCTAAGAAATATATGTCGAAACAAGTTTCTACCTAGACACAGTTGCTGGCACGATGATGCATAGCCTTTGTCCCTGCGGTCCAGCGAGATGTTCGCATAGCGGGTCACCCTCAGCAAGATGTTTACATAATGGCTCACCCTCGCAGACACAGCTAAAAGGTTCTCAATGTTATACTGACGTCATCGGTCTATGTCAATAAGAGCCAAGTTTCCCCTGTGAACATGCTATAGAAATGTGTTGTGATGCTTCCCAGAATAGCACAGGGTGCATTCTCCCTAGTGATCCTAACAGGAGATGTGAGACACCTCCGGCCATGGACGTGTTTACTCAGCCACGACGCGTATCTGCCAGTGCAGCACAAGATTAATTGCCAAATGCGAGATGTCTGTGTAGTGGATCACATGCAGAGGTGCAGCTAAAAGGTTCTCAGTTTTATGTCTATGTAAATAAGAGCCAAGCTATCACTCAGAAATAGTACAGTACTGCAGAAATAGTTCAGGATCCCTTTTGTAGGAGCTTTCATGATGTCTCAGCTTGTCTGGATTGAAATTCTTGTCCTAACAGTATCTGTTTACGGAAATAGCATTTACAGAAATGCATTCCTCCTGATGGTCCTATCGTGGCACCCCATCCATCACTGACTACCCACCCTGGACATCGTTAAGTCCTGCTTTCAACAATCATCTCTGAAATTCAAACATTCTCACCGCTATGTAGCGGCTCCTATGTTCCAGCACAAAGTATATCTTACGAGTGAATGGAGCATTCTGATCGGCTCTTACTGAATTTACCCGCCAAATTACTGACACTGCTGGTGTGGCAGCACTGTTCACGTTTTTCCTTCTGCAGACGAGTCTTTCAGTGCCATACTATTTTGTACAGATCGCAATATTGCAACGACAGTTAAATCCTGCAAAAGTGGCCTACAGGTCGTTAAATATGGAAAGAAAATATGGCTCTGAGCACTATGGGACTCAACATCTTAGGTCATAAGTCCCCTAGAACTTAGAACTACTTAAACCTAACTAACCTAAGGACATCACACACACCTATGCCCGAGGCAAGATTCGAACCTGCGACCGTAGCAGTCCCGCGGTTCCGGACTGCAGCGCCAGAACCGCTAGACCACCGCGGCCGGCTGAATATGGAAAGAAACTTCCTCAATTACACTGCGTACGGAAGCTACAATACTTTAGCGTGAAACTTATGTCCAAATACCATATTGATGTAGCAAACACACAATTCGTATCCTGCGGCATACAAAATCGCTGCTTTTGCACCATGCATATAGCTATCGACTGCAAGATACTCGTACATTTATCACAAAGACAGACAACATAAGCACATGCACTGTGTATACTCCACACAGCACTAGATATTTCCCGTGACGTCAGGTGATCATCAATCACAGTCGACAGCCACAAGTCATCCATTCCCGACACGTGACGAGAATACCCTCAGCAGACCAAAATCACTCTCAGAACTGTTGTACAAAGTTGGGCTCGTTTCCCCTCTGCAGAAAGGTGTTACTGTTTCTGGCCACGACCTGCTTGATTGCTTCCTTTCTACACTCATCCCCAGACTCGAGGATTACAAGAACACAAGTATTTCCACATGGTTTGCCAGATTATTGTACCATTTACGAGATACTTCTCGATATCAAGCACACAGCAATATCGATTGTCTAGCAGTATCGTTTGCACAGTATAATTTCGAAGATATAGACACAAAATGACTAGAGAACCAGCAAACGTCTCTTCCACCCATCTTTCACTTGCCAGATGAGCACACCACAATCGATATTCCCTCGACTAAATGAAGGCGCGAAATGTGCAGAAGCAGTTAACTGGACAATTCACACAGGAGGGAATAATGGTACAGTGCAAACACACGTCCATATTGAATCTTCTCAAATTTCCACGCGATCACGAAAGCTATTCAGTACAAACTAAATATTCGGCCGTGTAGAGGATGATACAGTTAAGTCAGCTACATTCCTGCTTCCAAACAGGCCCCTCCATTTGGACAGCTCGTGCCGTTAGTGGGAAACATGAATCATTCCAGCTACAGGCCACCACCATGCACCATTAGACAGAATCGTCCTAGCAAACTAGCCACATACGTATTTTATTGGTATACTTACAATTAAATATTACGATCGCGGTCTCAATTGGACGACATTCGACAATGAGCGAAGTTGCGGAAATACACCCTGCTGACTTCAGTGATTCTGGAAATAAAAATATCTGTACCATTCTTATGACTTGACATACTTCTCCCTTTGCTATCACAGTATTCCACGTCAAATCCATACCTTCCTTATGACTGGATATAGTCATTTCCCTTGCACATGTCGAACACACACACAACACACACACTTTAAAAATCTGATGCTCAAGGCAAACTATCACGCACTCCCCTGATACTACTAAGTGTAATACTTCTCCAATAACTGATTGGGTGATACGAAATAATACTGGCCAAAAATCGGCGATGGGTGAACATGTCTCATAAGTTTTTCCTGCAACTGGTACCACTGCATCTTAGAAAAAGAGATGTAATCGTCTTACAAACTGCCAGATGTTAAACACGATCGCATTAACTACTGTGTGTTACTGTCACAAGCGGTCGTGGTTCTACTGGTACACACAAGTATCCATGTTGAAAGCTATACTAGCTTTATAAATCTAGGTATACCATTACCTCTGAATTTAGTGGTTTTTCCAGAGAAATACCGTGACACTGAATATAGACGGTGATCGCTGGACTGTGTATTATCAGACCAACAGGGTGGTTACATGTCGTCAATGGTGCAGCCTCGTGATAAAATCAATGAATTTAGAAAATAATTCGTCTAAGGAACGTGGTACAAAACCAGTATTTGCAACTCCCTCATGCCGCCGATAGGTATTTCTCCAGTTTTTGTAATGCATTCTGTCTCGATGCCACGTCAGAGGTTCTGTGATATATCCACTGGGTTATGGACGAGGGTTGATTGAGAAGGATCACAAACAGTAGATGCTGTGCTGACTAAGGTCGTACGAAATGTACACTAGTGAGCTGTGCATGGCTCTTGTTCTTTCCATCTCTTATTTAACATCCTGTTTTTGTTGTACTTCCACACCGTTATGTTAGCTTCAATTACTTGTGTCACTGACTGCCTGTGAGTGGCAGCAGCAGCGCTTATTGATATAAGCCCTGCCATATTATCTTTGCAGCACAGCTATTACTTCCCGGTCGTCGTGTGTCGTGAAGTCAGCTGGAACGTGCCAGAAGTTAGCTCGCACCTTGCAGTGTTTGAGTTGGCATGCGGCACAAGTTCAGTCGGGACGCGCCAGCAGTAAGGTCCGGACCGCCATGACTCGTCTAATGGTTGCTGACACACATGATTGGAGTGGCGACGACTTTGGTTGGTCGTCAGTTGGTCGTCTTGCCATATGACGTGTATTTCGCAGGGTTCGCTTATGGGTTGGCTGTGTGTGCTGACTCGTGATTCGTCCTGGTTATTGTACAGTTACTGCCGTTAGCATTGTCTGCTTTTTCGTGCAAGTGTTCGTGAAACTGTGTGTAGTTTGTGTGATTTTGATTGACAAGCGCCGCGCGGGATTAGCTTAGCGGTCTGAGGCGCTGGAGTCATGGACTGTGCGGCTGGTCTCGGCGGAGGTTCGAGTCCTCCCTCGGGCATGGGTGTGTGTGTTTGTCCTGAGGATAATTTAGGTTAAGTAGTGTGCAAGCTTAGGGACTAATGACCTTAGCAGTTAAGTCCCGTAAGATTTCACACAAATTTGAACATTTGATTGACAAGCTATTTTAAATGTTGAGTCGGTCGGTTGGCATGGAGCAGTGAGGAATTCTCAGCGTGGCGTAGTTTGGCCGGGGCCTGCTGGCAGTCTCTCACTGCTGTCGGAGAGTGTGGCGCTGTTCCCATTGCTACGAGGTCCGTGGCTCACTGATCCTGGACACGAAAGTTGAGTTTTGATTTAACCTACCAGCAAGTCAAGACTGTTCACATTGTGTCGTTTGGAGTTCGTTGTTGGTTGTTGGGATGTTCCCATGAGCAACAATGTGGTTTTCATGTGCATTTTCAACTTCTCGCGGCGTAATGAATAATCCATTAAATTTCGGGCATGCAGCCGCGCAAATAAAATTTCCTCTACTGATACTTCGGCCGCGATCGTCCGGCCATCATCAGAGCGAGTCTTGTCACTCGCTCTGAAGATGGCCGGACTATACGCGGCTGAAATAGCAGTAGAGGAAATTTTATTTGCGCGGCTGCATGCCCGAAATTTAATGGATTATGTGATTTTCAAGTTGGAAAATTCTAGCCACCCTCCAGTGGAGTTTTACTCTATTTGGTTATTTGAACTGAATTGCACCAGCGGAATCTTCTGCCTTGTGGCCATTAACATTCTAGTTACCTGCCCTGGGCGTTGACGAAAATTTCAGGCAGTCTAATTTCCTCACTGTATTGTTGCTGTCCAGCACGGTGTGTGGTTTGACAGTTCCATGTATAATTGGTTGTGGGCACCAACATCTTCTATGTTGTTCCGTTGAACTCCCTGTGGTGCCCTGGTCGGGTTATGTGGAAGTTATCTTGTTGGTGGGTCTGCTGACTGTCAGTCGTTTGGTTTGTCGTCGGATCGTGAATGGTTGGACCGACTGCCTGTCTCGCGCTAAGCGAGCTTTAGTATTTGCATTACAGGCCGACCCTCGAACATCTGGGTGTCCTTATGTGTACTACCTTTTTTTTTAATTTGCTGTTGTTGTTGGTATTTGTATGGCTTCTAGCCGGTTTTGTGTTTTAAATTAGAGTTGTTTTACTCTTAAGGGCTTCAGCCTAGTTTAAAGTGCTGTTTCATGTAAGCCTTTTCGCATTTAAAAATGTTTTTGAATTTTTATGTCTTTGGTCCTCAGCCAATTTGAATTTAAATTGTTTACTTTAACCCATAGACTTTTTAAGTCTTCGGCCTTCAGCCGGTTTGAGTTTCTGTTGTTTGTTCTTAAGGCCTTCAGCCTAAATGAGAAAACTGTTTGCCATAAGGACTTTGGTATTTAAAAAGAAATTAATAATTTGGAGTTTTAAGTGTTCAGCCTTCAGCCGATTTGAATTTAACTTGTTTACTTCAGCCTAACTAAAGAACTGTTTTAAGATAAGGCTTGCCTTCTAAATTTCTGATTAGGCTTGCGTTTTAAGGTATTGGTCTTCAGCTGTTTTTAAATTAAAGTGGGTTTAAGCCAGTAATTAAGCCCCAAAGATTAAAGCTGTGTGTTTAAGAAATATTTTTGGGCTCTTGCAATGTTTGATCAAATAATAAAGTTGTATGTTAAAGTGGAACTGACAGCCCCTTATTTTGGCCCCTTTCCACAATTTATTTTATCTGTCCTGTCCTGACGGTTAAGCAGGGCGTTTCAACTAGCTTTTCAGATCTCTAATGTTACGCTCTCCGGTAGGAATGCTGTCTGGGATTCGGAATCAAGTCTCTCCATTCAACTACATACCTGCATTGGATCCTATGGGGATGTCCTTTAGTGATTACAGCCATTAGTGAATCATATTTCTGACACTCTCATACCTCGAAATGAGTCACCTTTTTCGTAAGTATCAACCAGAGTAAAATTTTAGATAGGCCATGTGCCTTTTTCAACTGCTGCCATTCCTGCAGCTCTACACATGTTATCATTCCAATTTAAGCCGGAACTGAGTAGAAGTCGGAGAGAGCTGTATCTACCACCTTCTGCAACCCGTGTGGAAACAGGCTAAGCTGAGTTACTGCAACAGAACTGTGTTTTGACCATACAATGGAAATGGGAACATGTTGTCGTAGCTCCCCCAACAGTGTACGATGTATAAGGTCAGCAGGAAACAATGCCTGCTCCTGCAGTACAAGGTAGTATAAAAGACAACATGGGAACTGGGAGAAGGACGAGGATTTTGGTATTGTATTGTGGTATGTCCCCAAGCTACATACAAGTAAGAGGGTAATCCCAAAAGTAAGCTCTCCTATATTTTTATAAGTACATACACCTGTTTATTTCTACAATGGTTTGCATCAGTTTACAGCTTGACCATTTAGCTATTTTTCGACATAATCACCATTTCTGTCGATGCATTTTTGTAGACGCTGTGGCAATTTCTGTATGCACATGCCATACCAGCTCCCTGGAATGCTGTTCAGAAAGTTATGAACCTCTTCTTTCAGCTCGTCGTCGGAGCTGAATCGCTTTCCGACCAAATGTTCTTTTAATCTAGGGAACAGGTGATAGTCACTGGGCACCAAGTCAGGACTATAGTGCATGGGTGATTATGTTCAACTGAAACTGTTGCAGAAGAGCAACTGTTTGCCGAGCGATGTGTGGGCGAGCGTTGTCATGGAGAATGTGTACATCCTTGCTCAATATTCCTCTTCTCCGGTTCTGAATTGCCCGTTTGAGTTTTTTCAGAGTCTCACAGTACCTGTCAGCGTTAACTGTGATCCCAGCGATGCAGCTCCAACGACGAGGTGAGAGAAGAGGTTCATAACTTTCTGAATAGTATAGCGGCGAGCTGGTATGACATGAGCATACAAAAACTGCCACAGCGTCTGCAAAAATGCATCGACAGTAATGGCGATTATGTCGAAAAATAGCTAAATGTTCACGCTGTAAAGTGATGTAAACAATTGTAGAAATAAACCGGTGTATGTACTTACAAGAAAATAGGAAACCTTACTTTTGGGATTACCCTTGTATTACAGTCCAAAGCAGATCTGTGTCCGTCAGGGCCCATTCACGTCTATCACCCCCACATGCTATCATCGCTATTCTGTACCATCCAAAAGAGAAAAATTACAAACTACAAAAGCACCACTAACTTCATCCGATAGAGAACTAAATAAGATTTTTACCGCTTGTACCTCCTCCCAAATATTGAAAATAGGTATTGTCTGCATGCCGGCATCGAGCACAAGTAATGATCCTATTAAATATACAGGTACTGATCCTTTGCACGGATCAGTGTAAAGCTGTAGGGGGATGACCGTGTCCCACAAAATATACTCTAAGTCGCAAGAGACCCTCCCTGTGACCCTCTGTCGCCTTTTGAAACATTCCTTTTTTCTGCTGTAACGCACTTTGTACACTGCCATGCATTTTGTTTCTTCCACCACGACTGTGTCAGATTCTAAACTGACATTAACACATTCTGATCCATTGCTTCCCACAGAAAACTAGACGTTGCACGGTATAAATCATGTTGTTACTGCTGCTACCATAACACACCACACAAACTGGATGATTTAAATAAAAGACAGTTACAACATATGGAAACTGAAAGAGTTTGGCAGCGTTGTGGAGAGTCTCCAAACTGCTGTCTGCATTTAAACTCATCTGTCACAGTGACTCTGCATTCTGTTTCTGATATGGGCAAAGCAAATGACTATATTCAGTCATAAGGAAGGTATGGATTTGACGCAGAATACTGTGATAGAAAAGGGAAAAGTATGTCAAGTCATAAGAATGGTAGAGATATTTCTATTTCCAGGGTGTATTTCCGATACTTCGCTCATTGTCGAATGTCGTCCTATTGAGACCGCGATCGTAATATTTAACTGTAAGTATAGCGATCAAATATGTATGTGACCAGTTTCCTAGGACGATTCTTACTAGGGGTGTGTGGCGGTGGCCTCCGGCTGGATTGATTCATGTTTCCCGCTTACAGCAGGAGCCGCTCGAATGGTAAGGCCTGTTGGGGTGCAGGAATGTAGCTGACCTAACCGTGCCTTCCTCTAATCACCCGAATACGAACTAATACTTAGAATGTGTTGGATAGCTTTCGTCATTGCATGGAAATTTGACAAGATTCAATACGGACATGTGTTTATGCCTTCCCATTACTCCCTCCTGTGAAAATTGTCCGGTTGACTGCTTCTGCACATTTCGCACCTTTATTCAGTTGAGGGAATATCGATTGTGTTGTGCACATCCAGCAGCTGAAAGACGGCTGGAGGACACGTTAGCTGTTTCTCTAGACGTGAGAAACACCTTAGTTGACTTTGTAAATTATAAGGATGATTTGGAATCTGTTACATCACTAACATTGGTGTTCGCAAGTGGTAATATCAGTTTCCTCTATTTTATTGGAGATGTCGTCTTCGCAGACGAGATCAGTTCCTACTTGCACAGTGGTTTACAGTACGCTCGATATCGCTAAGGTTACGAGTTTCTAGAGAAATAATTTCGAGTCTATATCTTCCGAATTACACTGTGCGAGCAATACTGCTATGCAATCGATATTTCTGTGTGCTTGATACCGAGAAGTATCGCGTAAGTGGTATAATATTCTAGCAAACCATGTGAAAATACATGTGTTCATGTCATACTAGAGCCTGGAGATGGGTGTAGAAAGCAAGCAAGCAAGCAGATTGGGGCCAGAAACAGTAACGCCTTTGTGCAGAGGGTACACGAGCCCGACTTAGTACGACAGTTCAGAGAGTGACTTCAGTCCGCTGAGGGCACTCTGGTCACGCTCAGGAACGGATGACTTGTGGCCGTCGGCTGTGGTTGATGATCACCTGACGTCACGGGAAATATCTAGTGCTGTGTGGAGTATACACAGTGCATATGCTTATGCTGTCTGTCTTCGAAATTTATGTACGAGTGTCTTGCAGTCGATAGCTATATGGATGGTGCAAAAGGAGCGATTTTGTATGGCGCAGGATACGAATTGTGTGTTTCCTACATCGATATGGTACATGGAGATCGGTTTAAATTAGGATCAAATTGTGAATGTATTTAGTTTTAGCGTATCGTTTACAAAAGTTGTTCTTCTTTCATTACCCTCACGGACACTTTTAAGTTAATAATATTAACTAAGTAGCCGACTATGCTGCTGGTGTAATAGTCCAGTCGGTAGAGACCAGAAAAGTCGAATATCGGGAATAGTTTGTGTAGTCGGAAATTCTTGTACAGTGGTGTTAGGAAGTACCACGAACAACATACTAGAACTCCTGACTGATGATGGATGAATGCTGGGGATGGAGGTGCGTTTGAAGGTAACTTTTTTTGAATAAATCGTTTTCAGGGAACACGTATCCCAGTACAAAATTAAACTACATTAAATTTCCTACGAAAAGGTCCTGTTCACTTTTTCTGTAAGCCAAATAGTTTGGACGTAGCGAGCGAAAGAATGTGGAAGTCTTGAGTCTGTAGTCGATTAGTTTGATATTTTGCTGCATCTTCGTTTAAAGTGCACAGTGTCTGTGTATCACGGTGAACTTCTGCAGCAGATGGGTGCTACGTTGTGCAGCAGATAAGAAGGGACCCACATCATACAGCTTGTGCAGTTGCAAACACATTTAACAGGAGTGAAAGGCAAGCAGTCTCACACTCCGCAGCGTCACATTGACTGCATAGGTTTCAAATGGTTCAAATGGCTCTGAGCACTATGGGACTTCTGAGGTCATCAGTCCCCTAGAACTTAGAACTACTTAAACCTAACTAACCTAAGGACATCACACACATCCATGCCCGAGGCAGGATTCGAACCTGCGACCGTAGCGGTCGCGCGGTTCCAGATTGTAGCGCCTAGAACCGCTCGGCCACCCCGGCCGGCGACTGCATACGGGGTGGTCTCTTTGCCCAACGACATTAGCGCCACCATTTGCAATGGTGCCAAGAGCACAGGAACTGGGCGATCGAGGAGTGGGGTTGTGTGCTGTTCTCGGATGAAAGCAGGTTCAGTCTGAGTAACGATTACGCACGTATACTCACATGGCGAGGGCTGGGGAAGACATAATGCACCCTGGAACGAGGTCGAACACGATAGTCTTGGTAATCTTTGTGCTATTGTGTGGGAATGAATAATGTTGCATGGTCGCACTGGTGTCAGTGACCTCCATATCTCTGAACTTGGTACACTCACCGGACAACGTGATCGTGATAGAGTACTCCTTCCCATGTGCGTCAGATCATTTTCACGTTTCTGTACATCATCCGCGGTGTGGAATGTCAGGGGTTTGAAGGTGAGAGGGAAGCTAGTAAATCTGAAAAGGGAAATGCAACAGATCAATCCAGATATAGTAGGGGTCACTGAAGTGAAATGGAAATAAGACAAGGATTTCAGGTCAAATGAGTGTAGGATAATATCAACAGCAGCAGAAAATACCGGGAGTAGTTTCCATTACGAATAGAAAGGTAGACCAGAGAGTGTCACTGTCAACAGTCGGTGATAGGGCTGTTCATATCGGAATCGACAGGAGACCAACACCGCCAACGATAGTTCAGCTATACAGGCCGACGTCGCAAGGTGAAAATAGGGAGATAGAGAAAGTATATGAAGATATTGAAAGAGCAATATAATACGTAAAGTGTGGTGGAAATCTAATAGTCATGGGGGACTGGAATGCAGTTGTAGGCAAGGAGTAGAAGAAAAGGTTACTGGAGATTATGGGGTTGGGACAAGGAATGAGAGAGGAGAAAAACTAATTGAGTTCTGTAGTAAATTTCAGCTGGTAACAGCGAAGGAGGAGTAGGTATACTTGGAAAAGGTTGGGTGGTACTGAAATATTTCAGTTAGATTTCTTCATGGTCAAACAGAAATTCAGAAATCAGATACTGGATTGTAAGGCGTGCCCAGCAGCAGATACAGATTCAGGTCACAATGTAGTAGCGATGAAGAGTAGGCTGAAGTTTAAGACATTTGTCAGGAGGGATCAATACGCAAAGAACTCGGATATAAAGATACTCAGGAATGGAGAGATACGCTTGAAGTTCTCTAAGACTATATATACAGCAATCAGGAACAACTCAGCAAGCAATGAAACCCATCATTAGAGAGAGAGGGATAAAACGCGAAAGAATATGGCCATGTTCCATGATGTGTCATTTTTCACTACTACCTTGTTGACTTAAATACTCTGAAACAGGTACGCCTTTGGCTATCACAATTTCAGTTAATTACAACACAGATTGAGTAAGATATCAGATCTCAAAAATAGGGCAATAAAGAAAGTAGGCCGAGATTAATAGGAGTTTCAGTGAACCCAAATTATGAAATAGTTCTTAATTTAATTAAAAGGGAACAGGCAGGCCTCCAATAATAACACCATCAGTTAAATAAAATACCAAGTAGAAAACAGGTGGGTCTTCTTTCATAACAGCTTCAGTTAAATGTAATCACCAAATAGAAAACAGGCAGAACTTCTTTAATAACAGCTTCAGTTAAGTAAAATTACCAAATAGAGAACAACCAGGCTTCCAATGATAACAGTTTCAGTTAAGTGAAACAGATCAGCTTAGAAATCGCAATGATCGCAACAGACCTGTAGGTATATGAAGACAGTAACTGTTCTCTAAAGAACAGATACTATTGATGACCGTGCAGCTTCTCTAGAATAAATGATAATTAATTGAAACCCTCGGCTGCCGACAGGTGTTGTTGATATACCTCGATGGGGACAGCTGAAAATGTGTGCCCCGACCTGGACTCGAACCCGGGATCTTCTGCTTACATGGCAGACGCTCTATCCAACTTTTTTTTTCATTTTGTTCGATACAGTTCGTTGCGTTTGGTCTGGGCGGACGTCACAAGACATCCGTTCAAGTTGATCGTTGATGCCTTGACTCAGTTTTTTTATTTTTATTTTTTTTATTACAGAGAACACGCAGCCCTCTGACCGAACACGCTGAGCTACCGTGCCGGCAAATCCATCTGAGCCGCTTCGCGTGAGACCCACATGCACAACTATCCACAATCTACATATGTAATGTACCCAATAGATATTTGCCCATCCACTCATTACTCGCGCACACTGAAGTGACGATTCCCGTAAGAGTTCGGGCAACCTGTGCGCATTCGCACAGACGAAGGTCAATGGATGCGAGGCCTGTAACTACGTACATATACGAAGATAGTAACTCTTCTCAAAAGAACAGATACCATTGTTGAATACCGAGTACAAATTTTGGACCTTCTGAAGAGGTGGCACTAGAGAAAACGTTAGGTTGAATTTTAAAATACGAGGGACTTTCAATAAGTAATGCCCGACATTTTTTTCTTAGAGCATATTTATTGTTAAGAGTCAGAATTTGGAGACAATATACATCGACATGTCTTGTCCATGTCCTATTTTTCTACGTAGTCTCCATCACATTTATTACCGTACACCAACATTGTGGAAGAGCATGTATTTCCTGCTGGTAAAAGCTCTTGTACTGTAGGTGTAGCCGTGTTTTCACTGTCTCAATCATTGCCGGCGCACTTCCAATGCTGACCGACAACTGTAGAGCCAAATGTCGAGTTGTGATGCACCGGTCGGCACGAATAATGGCATCCGCACGATTCAGCATGTCTGGAGCAGTAGCGGTGACAGGACGTCCCGAGCGTGGCTGACCATGGAGATCTGTTTCTGCATTTCCTGAGGCTGTAACTTTCTTTACCCATCGCCCAACTGTACTCCCATCAAATGCATCATCACCATAGACTGCACAAAAACGTTTATGGATGTTCACCACGTTTTCTTTATCTACACACAAGAATTCGATAACAGCACGCTGCTTGTAACATGGGTCGTACGTAGACGCCATTTTGACGCTGTACTATGGCTCTGCCATGTGCAGAGCGGTTCGTAACTTCACCGGCGCACAGAACAAACATCAAATCTGAAGCACCAACAAGGACGTTTGTCTGTGTATATTAACGGCTTTTTGATGTGAGGCACTACTTATTAAACGATCTTCGTACATTTCCTGAAAATTGGGTTTTTTAAAATTTGTGTACTGTTCTCTCAGAATCTTTGAAGGCTAGACTTGTGCACTTAATTCCGTAGCCCAACACTTATTTTTGTAAACCCAGTTAACAAATTTTGAAATTTCGAATGTAGGCTGAGGCATGGAGCAAAGTGCTTGGAATTTTGTACGAATTTTATATTATTTTTATAGAATTATAATTGGAAATTATCGGATTTCTTCTATCCGAAATGTTGAAAAAATCTCATGATATAAGCTTACTATACGCGTAGAGATTAGAAATTTCTCGAAACAAGATATGGGAATATTTGGAAGACCTAAAAATGCCAAAGTACCTAACTGATAAAGTCAAGATGCTATATCAGTGGTGTTACACCTCTGCCCAGATAGACAACAGACGATCAGAATGGTCTGAAACAAAGAGAGATGTTCAACGATGAAGTGCCCTATCGCCACTCCGGTCTGTAATAGTAACGGACAAGATCATAAAATCCATCAAGAAAATAGACAGCAAACCAAATACGCTGATTTTTGCTGCTGATTTGATAGTTTGGGGAGAGACAGAAGCTGAAGCACAGAAGAAACTTAATGATTAAAACAACACAAAAAAAAATTCAGTGGCAGCCTGAGTAACATCTTACATAAGGGCCAGAGGTGGACGAACACATTACAGAATTGCTCAATTTCTGAGGCGCTTTCTGACGAATGAATCATCCAGATTTTCTGAAACTGTAATCATTTGTTTGTCTGTACATGTACATCACATTCACCGACTCTCGCTCCATTCTGGTAATTGCTTCTTGGTGCGTATATTCTTTTTTCTTTTTTTTTGTGGAGTGAAGTGCTCACTGCGATAATATTTCACGAAGTCTGGTACGTGCGTGACCAGTCCATGATGTGAGACGAGTCAAGGTTTCGGCCGCTACTGTAGGTGGCCCTTATCAGGGTGATGAAGAACGCCGTGACAGTGCGGTGGCGCCTGGCAGTTTCGCACCTGCGGCTCTGGCCCGCTCTCAAGCCGCGGTCCTCGAGAGCTCGGCAAACATCGTTGCCCCTGCGGCTCGGCGTGCGCGTGCATTCATGCGCCAACCGCTACTGCCTCCAGCGCCGGACTGCAGCCCGCACCTTTCCTGTTTCTCCAACTTAGTTTGCTCTGCATTCTCTTACAAAGGCCGTGATGATATTCACTCACTTACATTACATACGATACCCCCATTACTGAAAGAGAACGCTTTAGATCAACACTAATTCAGAACCGCTGCTTGCTTTATCTTGGTCTGAGGACAGAAACGGGGTGCAATCATCCCCGTGATGCCAGTCGAGGAGCCAGTTGACCGAATAGTTGCGGCTATAGGTGGAGAAAACTGACAAGGGCCAGGAGAGTAATGTTGACTCCACGCATTTCCATATCACATCTACTGACCTCATTAGTGGAGGATGCCCCGGTGGTCGGTCGGTACCCATGGGCCTGTGGACAGGCTTTACGTTTTACTTCCAGAAAGTTCCGCTGGTAAAGATACATCAGACAGGCAGCACTTGTGCAGTGTTGTATGACGTTTGTGTGGTTATGGATGAGCATGGAAACGAATGAGGGCCACATTCTTGGGCAATTACAGTAGGAGAACGCGACACCCCACACGTCCAGAATTCCTACAGAGTGGCTCCAGGTACACTCTCCTGAGTTTAAACACTTCTGCTGGCCACCAAACTCCCCAGACATGAACATTATTGTGCACATCTAGGATGCCTTGCAATGTGCTGTTCAGAAGAGTTCTCAACCCCCTCGTACTCTTACAGATATATGGACAGCCCTGAAGGATTCATGGTGTCAGTTCCCTTCAGCACTACTTCAGACATTATTCGAGTCCACGCTACGTCATGCTGCGTGGTTGCGGGGGCCCTACACGATATTAGGCAGGTGTATGAGTTTCTTTGGCTCCTCAGTGTATAATTTCGTTAGTGGTCCACGTCGCTTCTTGATACTGTATCCACTTCTACTGCCAGTGTGTCACTGCGCTTGATTAACATACTTCTACCACTTTAATGGCGGTGGTGATAATTTTACTGAATATCATATACATTACGCAGTGAAGATATGTCTAAAATTCTTATATCCAGTGTGTTTCCCTTCTTTTGATGGAAAACTATTGAAGAGTTCTCAATTCTGGGAGAATAAGTGTCTCCGTCGACACACTTACATAGATGATTAAAGATTTTCTTGCACTAATTTGCTATCTCCTTAACTACATCTCAAAGAGCATAGATCACATAGTTACAAGGGGTTTTAAATTACAACTGTACTTGTGGTCTGATTCATATTTCTGAATATCTCTTGGACAGTCACAGAGCGATCCATAGTTGCACACAAGACCTTACGGAAACCAAGGACGTTGCTACATTCGAGGATGAACTTTCTGCATTTAAATTTCTTCTTCATAGTATTGTTCCGCAGAGAAAATAAACAATGAATAGGTAGACAGACCAGACCAGAGCTTACGCATACACATACACTGTGACTCATCTTGCTTGCCGCACACAGCAGGCTCTTCACTGGAACTTCCGAAGCCGTGACCATACTTCTCTCTCCTACTTGGTAGCAACAACAGAATACATAGATATATGTACTTAAGTGTGTATGTAATGGTCCAAAAATGTTTTTAATGCATAAAATATATATAAATAAAAATATGGAATCTCCATTGTTCAAAATATTCACCAACAGTTTTGAAATTTTGACACATTTAGATTCGAATAAGTGCTCGTTTTTAATACCTACTGCAGTGTCATCTTATAATGTATAAAAATGTCCATTCATATTTGAAAAATGGATGTACATACATATATGTATGTATATAAGTTTGTCCCACATCTCCTAAACGACTGGACCGATTTCAATCAAACTTGGTACACTCATCACTTACTGTATGGAAATCATCGCTGTGGGGTAAGAACCACCTACCTATCAAAGGGGTAGAGGAGGAAGCAATGTAGCCAAAGACGCACGAATACCCATACTTTAGCACCCAATATTTGAGAATGAGAGATGTTAGGGACTTGCAACGAGCTTTGCATATGATTTCAAACATTTATGAAACATTGCCTCGCTGACTACCATCCCAGATTAATGAAAAGAAAAAATTTGATGCCATGCAACATTTTTGCTGTTCGTGCAGTAAAACTACCGCAAGAAACATGACGTATTAACTTATTACTTATTTACTACTAACTGTATCCACTACAATTTTTGCGGACAGTATTAAAATACACCACTGCACGTGTCAGAAAAATTGTATAATTATACGACGTATAGTTCAGGAGGTATGACGTAATAAACACAGAGCTGCGTGAAAACTTCCGCATCATGCAAGACATTTAGATTTATGTTTTTGGTTGCTACTAACTCTACTCGCAACATATTTCGCAGACAGTATTCACATCTGCCGATGAATGTACCTACAAAAATACTTCATTAAACGACACGTAGTTCAGGAAATATGACGTCAAATACTGAGATGCGTGAAAAACTGAGACATCATGCACGGCGTTTTAATGCATTTCTTCTTTACTACGATTTCTTTTTCATAACACATTACGCAGACAGTAGCCACATATGAGGCGAAATTTACCTACAAAAGTCTATCATTATGCGACACATAGTTCAGGAGTTGCGTCATAAACACCGAGCTGCGTGAAAATAAACTGCATGCTGAAATATGCTAGAGATACAGGCGAAACATGTGTACAAATACGTGTGAAATATAGGTGAAATACATTTGACATGTGCGTACGCAAGCACATATATGGGCAGAAAGCTCATCCTAAAAGTCTGGAATGATTTGGTACACATATTAGTTACAATCTGGAAATAAATACTGTGGGGTAAGAACCACCAGCCTCCTATTGGGGTGAGTCCGATAATGTGAAGAAGGAACAGAGGAGGACGAGATAAACAGAGAGGGGAGTAGGAGGGGATGGACAGAGAGTGGGAGGTGGACGGGGAGGACAGAGACAGAGAGTGGAGGAGGAGATTGGCAAAGTGACGGAGGAGGAGGAGACAGACTGATAGAAGATTGGAATGAATAGATATCCGGGAAATGCGGGTATTCAGCTAGTGTTTAGTATAGAAAGGCGAAAATTTGCCACCAAAAATCTAGAAAAGCAATTGACTGATTATTTCAAAGTTTTACTCAACACCCTAAAAGCCAAAAAACTAGAAAAGTACTTGACTGACTTACTTCAAATTTTTACTCGATACCCTACAAACCAAAAATCTCGAAAAGCACTTGACTGATTTATTCCACCTTTTAGTCGGTATTCTAAAAACCAGAAATCACGAAGAGTACTTTTACTCGATACTCTAATATATATAAATACATATTTAATGTAGAAACGGGAAACGTTACTGCGAGACCTCCGGCATCTCTCATGAACGTCGACCATAGTTTTGCATCTAAAGTCGACCTGACTGGTCGAATTCCAATACCAAATCTTTCCTCTGGGCACGATTGTTCGTTAATGAAATAACGCCACAGATTTTGGATAACATGATGTGGCGTAAAGCGCTCTAAGCGAGGTATCCTGTGTGTGTTCCCTTTAATACGTCTCTAACTCTTTACTGTGACGTGGGATTTAACAGCTATGAAATGAAAGTCATAAATTACTCTAACTAGAATTTATTCCATAAATAACGTAGTAGTTTTCGAGGATGCATAATTATGGATCGTAATCCCATAGCACACAGTATACAACAGTTCACAGTGATAGTTGCTCCATTAATGGTGAAGCTCCATCTTGAAGGGATAAATGTGATCATGTTGCAGTTTGCTTGTTTCTAATAAAAGGTCAAACCTTTATTTCTAGAGCTTAAATCTACTGCACTGATCTGCCATATTAGAATCTAGAGATTAATGGTAATTCGGAGTAACTATGTTCTGCAGGCGGGTTGTTTTGTAGTCATTCTGTTGATCTTCTTATATTAGCTCTAAATATAATTTCTCGGTTTGTAATTATTCTTTCTCATATAATTACAATGAATATAATAATTCCTACAATAGAAATTGTAGACCCAATTCTTGATACTACATTTCATGATGTATGTCTGGATAGTCTGGATATCGTCGTGGTGTTCCTGCTCCTAAGAAGTGTTGAGGGAAGAATGTTATGTTTACTCCAATGAATATAATTGTGAACTGAATTTTTAATCACGTATTGTTTATAGTTAATCCTGTGAATAGTGGGTATCATTGAATAACAATCGTTGTTATTTATTAGCAAGGTTTGGAAACACCTACGGATCTCAAGCTGGATATTCCGCGATATTATCGTATTTAGAAACACCCTGAGTTGTTTGGAAGGTCAGCAGCGATGGCACGGCGAGGAACTGACAAAGAATAAAGATAATTTTAGTACTGGGATAGCACGACAATTCTGGAGGCTGTCACTTCTAGCCGAATGAATGGTTACGCCCAACTATCGACGGCTTTCTGTTGCTGCAAGGTATTCTTAGCGTGAGCTGTGTTGGCTGCCGTCGATCCATTGATTTCGAGGTGGCGCTCCATCATTTCCCTTCACGTGTGTGTGCTTTGCTGATCCTGGCGCCCACCGTCTGCACATTAGTCTGCTCTACTCTGTATCTCCCTTGATCGAACCTCTCAGCTTCACGTCCCCTGACCGAATCTCCTTTATTCCACGTTCTCTGCCGGCCGGTGTGGCCGTGCGGTTCTAGGGGCGTCAGTCTGGAACCGCGTGACCGCTACGGGCGCAGGTTCGAATCCTGCCTCGGACATGGATGTGTGTGATGTACTTAGGTTAGTTAGGTTTAAGTAGTTCTATGTTCTAGGGGGACTGATGACCTCAGAAGTTAAGTCCCATAGTGTCGAGCCATTTGAACCATTTGAACCACGTTCTCTCTTCTGCCCATTCACAGCCTTTTTGCGCCTCTTTTCAGTCCAGTCTACCGCTTTGCTGCCAACGTTGAGCCAACAGCATAAATTTATAAGTTCTCTGTTCCTTCTTCCGTGAGATGCGTATTAATGCCCAATAAATTTCTTTACGGCGTTTCTGTGCTCAAAACTTGGAATGTAAGACGAACATCAGAGCCGATCCATCAGTTATACGCATGTCCTTTCCGACTGGACGTCTTCGGAACCGTGGGACTGCAAGAGAAAACACCGTTAAAAACGGTACAGCTCGAGGTGTTTCTGGTCAGCATTCTGTTATCCTTCTCCAGATGCTGTACTCCCTGCACGACAGAACAACGTTTTTCTGAACCCTCTCAACCCTCTGGCGTGATTCTCCTCGTCTACCTGCAAGCAGTCTGTGTTGTCTGCAGCTGGGCTGGCAGGAACAGTGGAGGTTCGTATTTTTTAGCACCGTAGCCCCGTCTGGCCACATTGTCCTATTTCGGGACGCGCCAGGCCGTCCCTCCGCACAAAGCACTGACCTACTTCTTTGTCCCTGTTTTGTGTCCGCAGCCCAGCTTGAACACCGCTGTGGGTTTCATGAGGGAGCGACCTTTTCATCGACCCTTCACACCGAATGGCCTTGTGTCCACCTTTTACGCCTACAGTTATAGAATCCCAATAAAGAAAGCGCAAGCGTTGGTGGTTAGTACTGCCTCAGCACTTAGTGCTACATCCGACCTTACGATTCTATGAGCGACTGGTGCATTCCATCTGTCATATCTTTATGCAAGAGTGAGATGTGGCTATCTGTGCCGGTTAGCCACCTCAGATTACCAAGAATCTCGAAAAGTATTTGTGCGATTTACTTCATATTTTTACTTGCTACTCTAATGAACATTCGGATGGACAAAGGCTGTTTATACAGGGTGTCCAGTTTATATGAAGATATTGAAATATCTGGAAAACAACACATTGGATACAAAAAATTTATGATTAAAATTTGTTCGTCACGGAGGAGGACGTCTAATGACAAAATCAACCCCCCACCCCAGACCATGGGTGGGGGCTGGGGGAGCAGCTTTTAAATCCTGAATAGGAACCCTCATTATTTATTGTAGATTCGCATTCTACGGAAAAAATACATAAGTTTTGTCTGAAATTTTTTTCCTCCCACGACATAGTACGCTGTAATTGGAAAAATCAAAGTGCGTAGAAAATCGTATGTTTCAAAATGCTGTCCAATGACACTTTCATTAACTGCCCGCTTCCACGGTGCGAGGTTAGGACAGGCAATTATTTCATAACATTGAATAGAACTGCACTTCCTATTACGATAAGTCGTAGTTCGCTTCATGATCACTGTGACGTGTAGAGCAGAGCCCTTTTCGTTTCGTCGGGGGAATAGAACGTTGAGATTGGGGTTTCCCATTAAAAGTTATGAAATAATTGCCTGTCCTACCCTCGCAACGTGGAGGTGAGGGGTTAATTCAAGTGTCACTGTATAGCATTTTGAAACATACGATATTCTAAACCATTTTGATTTTAAAAACATATCTTCTGCAATAATAAATGGGAGTTCCCATTTTAGATTTCAAAGTTGCTTCCCCTCCCCGAACTCACAAACAGGATGAGGTGGACGGCCAGATTTGATATCATTTCATGTCCCTCTCCGAGACGAATAAATTTTAACTGAAATATGTTTTGGTACGATACGTAGTTTTCGAGGTATTTCAATATCTTCATATAAACTGAACAGTTTGCATTTAAAAGAAAACGTTACCAAAAATCTCGAAAAGTTCGCGAACAGTTTACTTCCAGTTTTTACAGGTTACTGTAAGAAACGTTCAGACGGTCTTTAGCTATATATTTTTTATTATATATACGAAACGGTCTTTCATTAAGAGTGATACTTTTTAAAATTTGAAAATAAGAACAATCACTTAACGGATCAAAGTAAATTGTGATATATTTTGAAGCTTAGACATTGCAGTTATATACTCAACAATACTCGTATATGGGTATATGGATCAAATGTCCACTACGGCTTTGAACACACTAACACACACAATGGTTCCAGTTGTTAATCACTCCATCTAACATTAGTGGCGTTATGTCTGCGACAGCCTGATGAATATGCACCCTGAAATTTCCAAAGTGGCTTTTCAGCATAGGCCTGAGCTTTGATGTAGCCCCAAAGAAAAAAAAAGCTATAGTTGTTAAATCACACGATCGTGACTGCCAATTCACGGATCCACGTCCTGAGATGATCCGGTCGCCAGACTTCTCCCATAGCAAATCGACAGTAACGTCATCTGTGTGGCACGTAGCGCTATCCTGATGGAACCACCTCTTTTCAGTATCTATGGTCTCAAGTCTTAGCCTCAGAAATTCGTTTAACATGGATCTGTCGATGTTGCCATTGACGGCAACAGTTTTTCTCTCATTATCCCGAAATAAATAAGGTCCAGTGACGCTGCCACGCCATAAACCGCACCACTCAGTGAGTATTTTCTAATGCAATGGTATCTCATGCACCACTTGTGAGTTCTTCTCGCACCAATAACAACAATTTTGCGTATTGATGAAACCACTAAGACAAAAATGCACCTCCTCCGAGAAGATGATTTTTTAACTGAAATCTTAGTCAGCTCCAACTGCTGTATGGCCCAGTCAGAAAACTGAGGACGTAGTCTGTGATCGTTTGGCTTCAACTCTTGGGACAATACAATCTTGTATGGATGCAGGCTCCAATCCTTTCGCAGTATTCCCCAGGATGATGTCTCAGACAGTCGCAAACGTTGGGTACGTATTGAAGCTGACACATTCGGCTCTTCCTCAATACTGGGTGCTCCTGCTGCGACGTTATCCTCGCTTCGCGCTTTACCGTGTCTTCTTGGTGGCTTCTGGTCATGTAGAGTAAAATCCCGCTCAAACTTGACCACAATGTGGCTTATAGCCTTAATAGAGAAACGACATAGCGACCTAGTTCTAATGGTGAACAGACGACGAGCAACTGAGCTGCCATTTGGGTAAAATTGTTTAATGATTTCGAAACATTCAGAAAGCTTGAGTTGCTGTATAATAAAACCGCAAAATGTACGGATATTTTCACACCTAAAAGTACACAAAAATATATTAGAAATTGGAAATTAAAATTTTAAAATGTATCACTCATAGTGAAAAACACTTCATATAAATGTGTATGTAATACTAGCTGAGTATGTGGTGTTGCCAAAACGTTCAGAAGGCTTGAGTCGCTGTGTAATAAAAGCCCAAAATTTACGTATACCTTCACACCTAGAAGCAACCAAAAATATATTAGTAATTGGAAATTAAAATTTGAAAAGTATTATTCATAATGGAATACACTTCATAAAAATATACATGTAATACTAGCCGAGTACCTGGTATTGCCCAAGTATTTATTTATTCCAACCTTCTATACATCCATCTCCTACTTCCGCCCCCCTCTCTCATTCCGTCTCTTCCTCCTCCCTCCCCTTTTATGTCCATTTCTTCCACTCCTTCTCTTTGTCCACTTCCTCTACCCTCCACTCCTTGTCTGTCTCCTCCCACCCCTCTTTCTACCACCTCCTCCTCACCCTTTTTTCCATCCATCTCTTCTTGACCATTTCTATGCATCTCCTTCTTCTTCCTTTCTCTGTCATCTGCCCCCACCCCCACCTCTCAGTTCATCTGATCCTCCACATCTTTCCATCTCCTTCTTCCCCCACTCTTTCTCTGTCTCCTTCTCCACTTTGTCCATCTACTCCTACTCTTTCCTGCTGTTCATCTTCTCCTCTCTCATCTCTCTGTGCTTCTCTGCTTCTTACCCTTGCCTACCTCCTCCTCTTCCCTCCCTCTGTCCATGTCCTCCTGCCCATCCCTCCACACATCTACTGCTTAGCTCTTTATTCATCTGCTCTTTCTACTATGTGGAGCTCCATCTCTGCCCCTCTCTAGGTCCATCTCCTCTTTCCCTTATCTTACATACCTCTCTCTGTCCACCACCTCCTCCTCCCTCTGTCCATCTGCTCTTGCCACTTCGTCTGCTCCTCTCCCCTCTATCTGTCAATCTACTCCTTCCCCTCTCTCCAGCTATCTTCTGCCCATGTTTCTTTCTCTCTTTGCCCATCTCCTTCTACTCCCTCTCGCCAACCATATCATTTCTCCTTTCTCTGTCCGTCTCGTCCTCACCATCTCACTGTCCATCTCTTCCTACCCCCTCCAACTGCTCATCTCTTCCTCCCTCTTTTCACTGTCAATCTCCTTTTCTTTCTTTTCTGTGCCTATCTGTGACTCCCCTCTCTCTCTGTCTATTCATTCTCTCTCTGTCCATCTTCACCTCCCCATTAAGTCCACCTCCTGCTCCACTTTCTCTTCATCTATCCCGTCCTCCCCCTCTATCTCCTCCACCCACTCTCTAGAGTCCATCTCTTACCCTCCCCTTTGTGCTGTTCATCCCCCCCCCTTCCTTCGTCTCTGTCCATCTCCTCCTCTTTCATTTCGCTGTTCATCTCCTTCCCCTCTTCTCCAGTCCATTTCCCCCCTCTTCATTCTCTGGTCACTTCCTCCTTCCCCTTTCCCAGTCTGTCTCCTTCCCCCATCTGTGTCCATCCCTCCATATCCCTTTCTGTCCATCTTCTCTCCAAGTTCTCACCCCTACCCCTACGGGAAGTTGCTGGTCCTTTCCTGCACAGTATTTCTTTCCAGACAGTAAGTAATATATGTACCGATTTTGGTTTAAACCGATCCAGGGATTTAAGAGGAGATTTTTGGATCGAATTCCACCCTGCAGTATCGTTTTCACGAAGCTGGATGTTTATGACGTCGTGCAATGACATAATTTTATGGTACATCCGATGGTATATGTGAATACGGTCTGCGAAATGATTTGCAAACAGAGTTAGTAGCAAAGAAATGATAAATTAAAACGTCCTGCATGATGCGTCAATTTTTCGCACATCGCTGTATTTAACGTCAGAACTATGTGCCGTACAAGGGTATAATTTTGCTGGTACATTCCTTGGCATAAGTGAATACTATATGCAAAACGTGTTGCGATACAGTTAGTAGTGAGAAAATAATAAATTAAAACGTCATGTTTCATGCGTCAGTTTTACTACAATAACAGCGAAAATGTAGTAAGCTAAAAACTATTTTCCGTTAATCATTTTGTAGGGGTAGTCGTCAAGAAAAAGTTCCGTAAAGGTTAGAAATTGTGTGTAAAGTTAGTTGTAAGTCGCTAAGTGCTCTCATTCTCATATACTGGATGAATACAGTCTGGCTATTTGCACGCCGTGAGGTATAGTGCTTTTTCACCCCTTTGTTGGGTAGGTGGTTCCTACCCCCATAGCGACTGTTTGAAGACAGTAAGTGATATGCGTACAAAGTTTTGTTGAAATTGGTCCATTTGTTTAGCAGAAGCTGTAGAACGTACGTACATACATATATATGTACATACATATGAATAATATCCAATTTTGTAATATGTGTGGATATAATGTGTAAACATCGTTAACAAAAATATCCAAAAGTTCTTGACCAGTTTACTTCAGATTTTTACAGGACGCACTAATAAACATTCATAAGGACAAAGTTAATATGTTTTTTAAATAACTATGTACAGCTTTTTTGTAAAAACAACATGTGAGAAGGAAAATGCTGTGCTTTGATGTAAATATTTGCAGTTTCGTTTCCTTTCCCACAATCAGTCTTAACTACGGGAGTATCCATTTAAACCATTAGAAAATTTGTTTCTCCCATTCATATTATTTATAATTGTGTATATTTTTAAATGAAAATTAGATATATAACATTGTACTGTTTTGTTTTATTCTTGTAGTCTGTTGTCACAGCTAAGAGGGGAGGTGTATTTATGGGATATCAGCTTATGATTAGAACAGTACCACAGATTCTTAATCTGAATAACAGTAAACAAGTCTGAATATCAGAGAAAGAGAGAGAGAGAGAGAGATGGATAGAGAGAGAGAGAGAGAGAGAGAGGGGGGGGGAGGAAAGGAGATTAAAACGAATATGCTATTCCCATCCATATTTAGCAACTGCGAAGCATAGCCGGGTTCGCTAGTACTGTAAATAAGAATAATAGTACTATAAAAAATCTGACGCAACTAGAGTTTCGGAAATAATGTTTCTGTTCATTAATCGGCGTGGAAGTGAGAATGCGACGTTACATAGTGGTTACTGCTGGTGTAGTTGCTCTCCGAAACAGCATCCCATATGATCAAACAAGTTGGGCCTTTACCTGTTGTTATTCGTAATTTAGTTACTTGGGCTATGCATGGCTCTGTTTAAAAAGAATTGCTCACTGTGGTCATGGGGCCGAGCCGAGCACGTCAGTTTTCATGCCGCGCAGCCAAGTCGTTTCTTATAATAACATGTAGCTGTGATCCTGCAGTCAAATAGTTTATGCATTGGTTGGAATTGCAAGTTAATAAAATACACAGAAATACAAAATAAAAGATAAATGAATAATTTAATGACAAGGGTTCCGTTTTTATGTCTGTAATTAATGTAGACGATAGAGAATTATGCTGAATAATGTTTATTCAAGAGAGAGCATCTCAGATAAACTGGAAGTGGTCCAAAGATATTCAGTTAACATCGAGTCAGAAAATATCCTTATAAAATGCAGTAACTTGCATTGAGAGCATTATGAGAATGGTAACAAAATCTTTAAACTAAACTATAATGAAATATACACGAAAAATAAGTCCACTGCGTAATCACAATACACGCAATATTCACCAGCTTCAGAGTTTAACTGGATGATGCACAAATTACTTTACCCAATACAAAGAATAGTAACTCATACTCTGTCTATCCTCAGTTCCGTACAAAGTTAGTCTTACTCTAGAGCACATTCAGACCTCGAGAAATATACAGCCCCTATAGAAAAAAGTATGGTAGCTGCGCGGAGTAGCCGAGCGGTGTAGGGGGCGCCTTGCACGGTTCGCGCGGCTCCCCACGTCGGAGGTTCGAGTCCTTCCTCGGGCATGGGTGTGTGTGTTGTCCTAAACGTAAGTTAGTTTAAGTTAGACTAAGTAGAGTGTGAGCCTAGGGACCGATGACTGGAGCAGTTTGACCCCATAGGAACTTACCACTGTAACGTCCCCTTGGAAAAATTTAAAATGACATGCTGGAAAACCTTTGATTTTCAAACAGCTGAGCAAAACTGGACGTACTAAGACAGTTCTCTGTTTACATATTCTGATCATCACTAAACTGACACACAACATTTTTTAGCGCAACGCAATCTGACTTTCAATAATCCCTACAAAAGAATGGCCCTGAATAATAATAACCTATACCTTTCATGAATCACTTACCTCACAAAAATCTTCGTTACTCGAACTACTGCAGTACAGCGAACGCCAATACTGCCAGCTAAATAAAAGATTCTAACTACTGAAGGCACTAATACTGGTAGGCATACTTAGCAAGTGAAAGATTTTGATACAGAACAAACAATGTATTTACCTTAATAGTGTTCAAAAGTCATCATATATATATATATATATCTATCAATTCATGACATCCATCTTTACAAATTTCCTTTTTCTGGCGGACACACGTCCAGGTCGTCCGCTTATAGCAACCTCTCAAAACTCTCTCATCTCTCTCTCCACATCCACCACCACTGCTGGCGGCTCAACTCCAATTGCCCGACACTACGCGCTGTTCCCATCCAACTGCCCAACCCTACACAAGCGAATATTCCAACAATGAGCCACAGACTGCACACAGCACAGTCAGTGATTTTCACGCCCTACGTGGCATTACCAACATAAAAACCTAAACAGCCTACTTACACCACAAATTCCCAAATTTTCATAAAATGGTGGCGGCCGTTCACTGCCCAGAATCAAACACTCCCACGACTGAATGCCACTCGTTACCACAGGCAGGTCTTCCTCCTTCCAGAACCCGTGTAAAAATAGCCAGAATCGCTTAAATGAGCTCTTCACTCGAAAATGCGTCTCCACTTGACTCCATAGTGTTCTACTAGCATCTGCTTTTCCTTTGGCTGAAGGCCATCCAAAACTAAAATACATCTTTGATAGGTTCTACGACATGATTTGACTTCCTGACCACTCGCCAGGCCAAACTAATATACCACAACGATAGTTAAATAAAGGAAAGTCATGAACATTCGGTCACACTTAGACCATTCACAACAAATATAAAAAAGGTTTGTCCATAAATGAATAAGCCAGTATTATTTTCCAAGTACACTCCCAATAAATAACAACATATCGTCGTCAAACATTTTTTAAACAATTATTTGGGCATGCTTGTCAGAAGCGTCATTTGGCACTCTTTTACAAAGGTGGTGTCAGCTAACACTTGCGACTGACCCATTATTAAATTACCATAATTTCGTATTTTCGATTGTAATTAATATTTAAACAAACTGCAAAATAGCAAACTGTTCATTGTATAAACACACAAGCGTGACGAGCTGTGGGGTATTCATGCTGCTTAAATGTGGAAGATATGATGATCTGACAAACATGTGCATAATGAAATTATATAAAAACCGTAATAAATCAAGAAACATAACAGGTACAGATATATAGCTTTCAGAGATGATACATATAGTATGTTGAAATCGCAGGAAGTGTTTAAGAGTGTAAATTCAGAGGATCATTGCGAAAATGTTTATTCGCTGTGAAATATTAACTTATGTAATTTTAAAGATGTTGAAATGTAATTGTAATTGAATGCGCCTTATTTTTCTTAGGTCGCAGATGTATTCAGATTTGCATTAATACTTGAGTGTGGGTTATTATAGATTCTTGAAGAGCTGTAAGCCCTGAGCCCTGGGTCCGCTATCGCTCAGCCGTCCAACTTTTTTACCTCCCCACATACCACTTCCACATGACCAAATCGCTCGCCTACATATGCATAACGTTACAAGACTTAAGAAAAATCAAGACATGTTGATGGATAGGATCTGTCGATTAAGAAAAAGCGATTCGGCAGTGTAAAATGTTACAAGTTGTTAAGAATTCTCAGTAAAATAGGTTTACGCTAGAGAGTAAGACGTTTAAGGTACAGTATGTAGTCGTACATGAACCAAGAAGGGAAAGAAAGACAGCTACGTTTTCGCTCTGGCTGATATACAATAACTGTAATTTATAACAGTATCAGCTGATGTTATCACTGTGTCATTTTTAGCTGCTACTCGTATCATCGTAATTTTACACCATCATCTTGTGCGGCCTGTTGATATCGGCAGTGAGCCTCTGGCCGTGACGGAAGGGGCAGCGTGTGTTATCAGCCGCCCGACCTGCTATGATCTCTGTTCCGTAATATGGTGCCGCGCAGAGCTTCATAACAAAGTCGATAATGGAATGACTTCACCGAGGAGTAACGGACTGTAATGTTGAGCAATGTCTTTGTTCAACTTCGCTATTCTGCTAGTGTGAGCTTGAGGTTTTGTAGACGTTGTCCGTTAAGTGGTGATTGCTGCACGCCCATTATGTTTCATTCCACTCACGTTCTGTGCTGTTTGTTAGTGCCGATGTCATCTGGCTTATTATTACTATTCTTATTGCTATTGGTACAATATGTGCAAGCGTAATCAGTCTCACTGGTATTCAGTTGCAGCTCTGCTAGAGCTATTAGCTTATTTATATTTTACTTCGTCTCTCTGAGATATTTGTTGGGGGAATGTATTTAAAAAAATTATATGTCCTATACTAAGCAAGTTGCTGAAGACTCTGTGATTCAGCAAGCTGGTTTTGTAGTTGTGTTGTAAGATGTTTAATGGAACCTACTGAGTCGTTGCTAGCAAATTAGCCTAAAGTATTGTGCTCAACAAATGCGGCTCATATTAGAATGTAATTGGTCCATGCTCAGAAGGTATGATAAACCTGGTGCATGACTTGGAGAAATGCATGATACACACTGCGCTGTCTTACAATTAATAAAATATTCCGGGCTCTAATGCCGTGGTCTAAGGGATATCACTTTGAAACCCGATATTTCGTTTCCATCTGCCTAGGAAATTTTCAAGGGGGATCGTAGCTTTGTCGAATGTCCGATTCACATCCTGGCTCGCTACTGATTACAGCTAAAGTCCGTTTCCGCTAGCTTCCGCGCAGTGGCGTGACGTCACGTTTTGAACGTGCGAGCGCAATTGGCCGTAGACTGCCGTCGTCCGCTGTTACTATCATCTCATTGTGGAAGACTGGTACACATCATCTTCAGCAACGGAATCCAAATTTCATCGAATGTCACACCCTCCTCCTTCCTACTGAAATTCATGAGCTGTTTCACAATCTCTGTGGCCTCTCTGTATAGACTTTCGTGGTATCCGCTTGTGACTGGCAGTACATGAGTCCCATCAAAATGAATGTGGTTGTCTCCTGGCTGTAAAGCATGTTCCGCAACAGCTGATCTGTCACTCTTCTGCAATTGCCCTTGTGCTGTTCGACTCGTTTTTTGACAGTTCTTTTTGTAGTACGCACGTACACCTCCCCATAACTATATGGAATCCTACAAATTCCATTTTTTTCCAGCGGTCGGCGAGCATCCTTGACTGATTTTAGGTGATCTTGTATCTTCTGCGTGGATGTGTAAATTACCGAGATGTTTCCCTTTTTTAAAGATTTTCCCTATGCGGTCAGTCAACGTCCTTAATGGATGGCAGGAAAACTTTCGATTTCACCGGCGCTTGGGCATCACTATGATTTCTACGCGGTAGTCTTTTCACATCAGTGAACGAATAACCATTCTAGAGCAATGCATTGTCGAGATGTTTCAGTTTTGCGTCAAGCAGCTCTGGTTCACAGATTTTCCTCCATCTATCCGCCAACGTTTTTATGATGCCTCGCTTTTGTTGTGGGTGGTGGTTCGAATCCTAGTGTAGGTAACGGTCAGTAAAGTGAATCTTCGGATTGATCCGTTCAGATGTTTGTGAAAACGATCTAGTTCCTCCCTGCCACGCTGAGACGAACGTATCATCCACGTAATGGAAGAAAATATTCGGTTTCTTGGTCGCCGCTTCCAATGCCTGCTCCTCGAATTTTCAATAAAGAAGTTCGCTAAAACCGGGCTTAATGGGCTCCCCGTAGTGATATCATCCGTGTGTTCACAGAACTCTTCGTTGCATTTGAAATACGTGGTTGTGAGGTAATATTCAAACAGTTCTACAACCTCCGGAGGAAAAATCCGATTCAGCCGTTGCAAGACTTCGTTGGAACCATAGTGAATAGCTACACCATATCAAAACTAGTTTAATTTACTGATAAAATGTGCCGAATTCTTGATATACGAATCCAATCGGCCCATATACGGTCGTAATAATGTTGTCAAGAACTTGGCAATCTAATAGGTGGGCGAACCAATAGCACTCACTTTAGACCTCAGAGGAACATGTTATTTGTGCACCTTCTGCAATCCATGAAGTCTTGGTGTTAGCGCAACTAAACTCAACAGAATTTTCTGAACGCTCTGTTCAACAGAGGACTTCTTCATCAACCATGTAACAGTTCTAAGAACTTTGTCAGTGGGGTCTTTACTTAGTTTCCTATATGTTTGCGCGTCTAATAAGTCGTTAATCATACTATAATATAGGAAGGATTCAAAACAACCGTTACATTTCCCTTGTCAGCGAGGAGAATGATAACACTATTGTCCTCATTCAGGCGTTTTAAGGCATTCCTCTCACCTACAGTTAAATTACTTTTTGGAGGCTTATGAATGTGTATTCACAACTCGATCATGGCCCATCGTCGCAGTGGAAAAATATCTATTGTGAAAGCCTCACACGTCATGCATGCTATTTAACGAGAAAATTATACGTCATTACTGACTTGAAAACACCGAAATATCGGCTTAAGCAAGAAGAAAACATTTAAAACATGTAACAGCAATAAATGAACAGTACCAATGGTCAGTCGCGACAACACTCAGTAGGTTAACACACGAGTGCTCCCCAGGTGCGAGTAGGCCTATCACAGTAAGTGTTTCGTACAAACCCAGTTATGTATATAGACAGTTCATCCATTCCGGGAATCGAGAATCTCAACCATATTTGCCTGTTGTCGACATTGATACTGGCAAGACATCTCTCCCAGGGATTCGAAGATTTTCGAGAATGTTTTAATTTCAGTAATATGTGACACTTCCCCCCATGAACTATTGACCTTGCCGTTGATGGGGAGGCTTGTGTGCCTCAGCGATACAAATGGCCGTACCGTAGGTGCGACCACAACGGAGGGGTATCTGTTAAGAGGCCAGACAAACGTGTGGTTCGTGAACTGGGGCAGCAGCCATTTCAGCAGTTGCAGGGGCAACAATCTGGATGATTGACTGATCTGGCCATGTAACACTAACCAAAATGGCCTTGCTGTTTTGGTACTGCGAACGGATGAAAGCAAGGGGAAACTACAGCCGTAATTTTTCCCGAGGGCATGCAGCTTTACTGTATGATTAAATGATGATGGCGTCCTCTTGGGTAAAATATTCCGGAGGTAAAATAGTCCCCCATTCCGATCTCCGGGCGGGGTCTACTGAGGAGGACATCGTTATCAGGAGAAAGAAAACTGGCGTTCTACGGATCGGAGCGTGGAATGTCAGATCCCTTAATCGGGCACGTAGATTAGAAAATTTAAAAAGGGAAATGGATAGGTTAATGTTAGATATAGTGGGAATTAGTGGATTTCGGTGGCAGGAGGAACAAAACTTTTGGTCAGGTGAATACAGGGTTATAAATACAGAATCAAATAGGGGTAATGCAGGAGTAGGTGTAATAATGAATAAAAGAATAGAAGTGCGGGTAAGCTACTACAAACAGCATAGTGAACGCATTATTGTGGCCAAGATAAACACGAAGCCCAAGCCTACTGCACTAGTACAAGTTTATAGGCCAACTAGCTGTGCAGATGATGAAGAAATTGATGAAATGTATGATGAGATAAAAGAAATTATTCAGGTAGTGAAGGGAGACGAAAATCTAATAGTCATCGGTGACTGGAATTCGAGAGTAGGAAAAGAGAGAGAAGGAAACATAGTAGGTGAATATGGATTGGGGGTAAGAAATGAAAGAGGAAGCCGTCTGGTAGAATTTTGCACAGAGCATAAATTAATCATAGCTAACACTTTGTTCAAGAATCATGAAAGAAGGTTGTATACATGGAAGGACTCTGGAGATACTAAAAGGTTTCAGATAGATTATATAATGGTAAGACAGAGATTTAGGAACCAGGTTTTAAATTGTAAGACATTTCCAGGGGCAGATGTGGACTCTGACCACAATCTATTGGTTATGAACTGTAGATTAAAGCTGAAGAAACTGCAAAAAGGTGGGAATTTAAGGAGATGGGACCTGTATAAAGAGACTAAACAAGAGGTTGTAGAGAGTTTCAGGGAGAGCATAAGGGAACAATTGACAAGAATGGGGGAAAGAAATACAGTAGAAGAAGAATGGGTAGCTTTGAGGGATGAAGTAGTGAAGACAGCAGAGGATCAAGTAGGTAAAAAGACGAGGGCTAATAGAAATCCTTGGGTAACAGAAGAAATATTGAATTTAATTGATGAATGGAGAAAATATAAAAATGCAGTAAATGAAGCGGGCAAAAAGGAATACAAACGTCTCAAAAATGAGATCGACAGGAAGTGCAAAATGGCTAAGCAGGGATGGCTAGAGGACAAATGTAAGGATGTAGAGGATTATCTCACTAGAGGTAAGATAGATACTGCCTACAGGAAAATTAAAGAGACCTTTGGAGAAGAGAGAACCACTTGTATGAATATCAAGAGCTCAGATGGAAACCCAGTTCTAAGCAAAGAAGGGAAATCAGAAAGGTGGAAGGAGTATATAGAGGGTCTATACAAGGGCGATGTTCTTGAGGACAATATTATGGAAATGGAAGAGGATGTAGAAGATGAAATGGGTGATACGATACTGCATGAAGAGTTTGACAGAGTACTAAAAGACCTGAGTCGAAACAAGGCCACGAGAGTAGACAACATTCCATTAGAACTACTGACGGCCTTGGGCGAGCTAGTCCTGACAAAACTCTACCATCTGGTGAGCAAGATATATGAGACAGGCGAAATACCCTCAGACTTAAAGAAGAATATAATAATTCCAATCCCAAAGAAAGCAGGTGTTGACAGATGTGAAAATTACCGAACTACCAGTTTAATAAGTCACAGCTGCAAAATACTAACGCGACAGAATGGAAAAACTGGTAGAAGGCGACCTCAGGGAAGATCGGTTTGGATTCCTTAGAAATGTTGGAACACGTGAGGCAATACTGACCTTACGCCTTATCTTAGAAGAAAGATTAAGGAAAGGCAAACCTACATTTCTAGCATTTGTAGACTTAGAGAAAGCTTTTGACAATGTTGACTAGAATACTCTCTTTCAAATTCTAATGGTGGCAGGGGTAAAATACAGGGAGCGAAAGGCTATTTACAATTTGTACAGAAACCAGATGGCAGTTATAAGAGTCGAGGGAGATGAAAGGGAAGCAGTGGTTGGTAAGGGAGTGAGTCAGGGTTGTAGCCTCTCCCCGATGTTATTCAATCTGTATATTGAGAAAGGAGTGAAGGAAACAAAAGAAAAATTCGGAGTAGGTATTAAAATCCATGGAGAAGAAATAAAAACTTTGAGGTTCGCCGATGACATTGTAATTCTGTCAGAGATAGCAAACGATTTGGAAGAGCAGGTGAACGGAATGGACAGTGTCTTGAAAGGAGGATATAAGATGAACATCAACAAAAGCAAAATGAGGATAATGGAATGTAGTCGAATTAAGTCGGGTGATGCTGAGGGAATTAGATTAGGAAATGAGACAGTTAAAGTAGTAAAGGAGTTTTGCTATTCGTGGAGCAACATAACTGATGATGGTCGAAGTAGAGAGGATATAAAATGTAGACTGGCAATGGCAAGGAAAGCTTTTCTGAAGAAGAGGAATTTGTTAACATCAAGTATAAATTTAAGTGTCAGGAAGTCGTTACTGAAAGTATTTGTATGGAGTGTAGCCATGTAAGGAAGTGAAACATGGACGGTAAATAGTTTGGACAAGAAGAGAATAGAAGCTTTCGAAATGTGGTGCTACAGAAGAATGCTGAAGATTAGATGGGTAAATCACGTAACTAATGAGGAGGTATTGAATAGAATAGGGGAGAAGAGGAGTTTGTGGCACAACTTGACAAGAAGAAGGGACCAGTTGGTAGGGCATGTTGTGAGGCATCAAGGGATCACAAATTTGGCATTGGAGGGCAGCGTGGAGGGTAAAAATCGTAGAAGGAGACCAAGAGATGAATACACTAAGCAGATTCAGAAGGATGTGGGTTGCAGTAAGTACTGGGAGATGAAGAAGCTTGCGCAGGATAGAGTAGCATGGAGAGCTGCATCAAACCAGTCTCAGGACTGAAGACCACAACAACAACAACAATATGTGACAAAGTCATGCAGGAGGGAATATTTGTTTCACACACAACTTGAAATGCCCTATCTACATGCATTAATCCCACCTGGATATCTGATGATGGATAAAGTCCGACACGCGTTATATAAAGCAATAAATTAATTCTTTGCCTGACGATTGACTTTTACCGCTGCGACTCAGTCAGACTGAATGCAGAACTACTGATTTAATTTCAAATTTGATGTCGGATAAAAAATGAAAAAAAGAAACATTTTTTAGTGTTATATAATAACAAATTAGTTTCTAAAGGGCGCCGACGGCAGTCGGAACATCCGCGACTGGAGGGGTCCGTTGAAGCCGAGTCTGGCGGGCGCGGACCACAGATGGAACACTCGACTCGGTACGGACCGATTAGGGAACGCCCAGCTCCTCCCAGGCATACATTTGGCATTTCTTGAGAAAAAAGGATTTCGAACAGTCGGACAGACACAGACAGACTGACGACAAAGTGATCCTATAATGGTTCCATTTTTACCCAATGAGTTACGGAACCCTTAGAAAGTTTTCATTCATCTCAAAGAAATGTGTGTGAATTCCTAAGTGACCAAACTGCTGGGGTCATCTGTCGCTAGACTTACACACTACTTTAACTTACACTAACCTATGCTAAGAACAACACACACACCCATGCCCAAGGCAGGACTCGAACCTCTGGCGGGTGGGACCGCGCAATGCGTAACATTAGGCCTCAAGCCGCGCGACCACTCCGCGCGTCTCACAGAAGTCACTTCTAGCGTCTGCGCACCATTGAAGTTTGTACTGATTAAACAGTATACCCATCTTCCGCTTACAAAACAAAAAATTAGTATTTTACTTAATCCCCAGTTCCTCCAGTGTCAGTTTCCGAGACGCTCGGCCGCTTTGCTAGACTGTCGAATAAAGTCCATATTATAAGCCGCTCTGCATGTTAACAATCGACTCGATTCTGACATGCTCTGCCCGCCCACAAATGGTTTAAAATAAATGGTTCAAATGGCTCTGAGCCCTATGGGCCTTAACATCTTAGGTCATCAGTCCCCTAGAACTCAGAACTACTTAAACCTAACTAACCTAAGCACATCACACACATCCATGCCCGAGGCAGGATTCGAACCCGCGACCGTAGCAGTCCCGCGGTTCCGGACTGCAGCGCCTAGAACCGCTCACTGCGGCCGGCTCACAAATTGTTAAGCCAGTCGTAAACAAAACTTCTGCTCATAGCTTATCATCTTCTTTCTCGCACCAAAATAATTTTTCACAGTTCGTAGCAAAATTGTCATACATTGCGCTGTGTCTCGAGCCTAGGAGTCAATACATTCGATTGGACGTGGTAGAAAAATCTTCTCGAACACTGAAGTGCTGAACACCACGTTGTGTTCATTGCAACGTCTCTTTACGCAGATACATACACTTTTAGTAAATGTTTCCATTAGTTGAAACTAATGACACATGGATTTAATCGGGCAAAACGTTTGAAACGAGCGCAAACTCCGTTGCAGTGTGAAGGGCGGATTCCGGAAACTATCCCCTAGACTGTGGCTACGCCTTTTCTCCACTATACCCTTCCTTATTCGGGTGCTTGGTCCCGCACAGTACGCACGACAACTTCTCTCGAGTTTGAGAAGTAGGAAGTTCTGGCAGAAGTAAAGCTGTGAGGACGGATCGTCAGTCGTGCCTGAATAGCAACACAGAAGTCTCTGTCTCATCTAGGCCCCAGATACAAATCGTCTGTGCGACAGTTCTCTTCATGTAACTATCGCGACACCTTAAGAACTAAAACTACTGTATCATGAAGTGTTCCCATTCAACCCGGTAACACTATCATCGGATCGAACAAGGCAGTTGGGAAACCCCCCCAAAAATGGTTCAAATGGCTCTGAGCACTATGGGACTTAACATCTGAGGTCATCAGTCCTCTAGAACTTGAACTACTTAAACCTAACTAACCTAAGGACATCACACACACCCATGCCCGAGGCAGGATTCGAACCTGCGACCGTAACGGTCGCGCGGTTCCGGACTGAAGCGCCTAGAACCGCATGGCCACACCGGCCGGTGGAAACCCCCAGCTGGGAAACCCCTCTTGTAAAATGAGGAAGAAAGTATGCTTAAAATGCAGACTGTTGTGAAACCACATATGAGGAAGAAATAGAGACAAAAGTATTATTTTGTTTGGACTGTTAATTTCATTTTTTTGTTAAGGCCATAAAAATAAATTTATGAAATTTACTTAACAAAAACTTGGAAAAATGCATTCTGTCTATAACAAATTGGAGAATATCACTTCCTTTTTTTTTTCTTTAAGCCACAAGTTTTGCTTGATGCGACCCACCACGAATTCCTTTCTTGTGCATCCTTTTCATGTCAGAGTAGCAACTGCAACGGACGTCCACAATTATTTGCTAGATTTAATCCAATCTCTGTCTTTCTTTACAGTTTTTACCCTCTACAACTACCTCTATTGTTATTCCTTGGTGACTTAACAGATCTCCTATCAAAATGATTCAAATGACTCTGAGCACTATGGAACTTAACACCTGAGGTCATCAGTCCCCTAAAACTTTCAACTACTTAAACCTAACTAACCTAAGGACATCACACAAATCCATGCCCGAGGCAGGATTCGAACCTGCGACCGTAGCGGTCGCGCGGTTCCAGACTGTAGCGCTCTGAACCGCTCGGCCACTCCGGCCGGCTTCTTTTATTTCCTTATTGCTTCTTCGAAGTATAGACTGAACAGTATCGGCGAAGTCTACAACCCCGTCTTACACGCTCCTTAAGCAAAGCACTTCGTTCTTGATCTTTTAGTCTTATTGTTCCCTCTTGGTTCTCGTAGATATTGTACAATACAAGCCTTTACCTATAAGTAACTCACCCCTATCGTCCTCAGAATTTTAAACATCTTGCACCATTTTACATTATCGAACGCTTTTTCCAGGTAGAGGTATTCCATGAACGTATCCTGATTTTTCTTCAGTCTTTCTTTCATTATCAACCGTAACTTGAGAACTGCCTCTCTGATGCATTTACCGTTCCTAAAGCCAAACTGATCGCCGTCTAACAGATCCTTAGTTTTCTTTTCTGTTCTCCTGTGTATTATTCTTGTGAGCAGCTTAGATGTATGAGTTGTTAAGCTGATTGTACTATAATTCTCGCACTTGTCGGCTGTTGCTATCTTCGGAATTGCGTGTATGATGTTTCTCCGAATGTCAGATGGTATATCGCCAGTCCGCATTCTACACAGCAATGCGAATCATCGTTTTGTTGCCACTTTCCCCAACGATTTCAGAAATTCCAATGGAATGTTATCTATCTCTCTTTTCTTTATTTGATCTTAAGTCTTCCAAAGCTCTTTTAAATTCTGATTCTAATACGGGATCCTCTATCTCCCCCTTTAAGACTGCTGTTTCTTCTTCTATCACGCTATCAGACAAGCTCTCCGTCTCACTATGTCCTTCAATGTACTCTTCCCACCTATCACTCACATAGTAACATTTATATTGCATGTTTACATTCTTGCAGTACACATAAAATGGCTCTGAGCACTATGGGACTCAACATCTTAGGTCATAAGTCCCCTAGAACTTAGAACTACTTAAACCTAACTAACCTAAGGACATCACACACACCCATACCCGAGGCAGGATTCGAACCTGCGACCGTAGCAGTCCCGCGGTTCCGGACTGCAGCGCCAGAACCACTAGACCACCGGGGCCGGCTACACATAAAATTTTCATTATGTTGTTTAATATTTTTTATAATTTACACCTACAACTTGTTCAGTGGGTAGAAAATATATTCGGGCACTCGCAGTTTTTAGTGTAAAAAATTTGAAGGGTGTGTCTTTAATGATTAAGCTTTATATTAACAATGGTACGACGTCGTAGCTCATTGTATATTAGCTAGTGCTTATCGGCTAGTGTATAAAAAAGTAGCTCAGTCGGTTAGAGCATTCCGCTCGAAAGACACGGTACTGTGTTCGAGTCTCGACCCGACACACAGTTTTAAACTGCGCCAGCAAGTTTCTTAATAGTGGACGCTATGCTGAACAGTCAAAGAGTCATTCTTGTTGCCACTAGCTACCTTTCCATTCACCGACGATTTTAGACTCACTGTGTGTATTGCAATCATTCCCAAAGCTGCAGACAACCAATGGCTGGCGTCAGGTGAGCCACGGCAGAACCTGACACAGGAGCGCTCAGAAGCGACAGCCTGCGGATTGGACGTGTTGAGCGGTGACAGGTTTGCGGGCTGGAAGCCGCGTGGCCGGCGCCACTTGGCTTTTTCGCGCGGCGCCATCCGTCAGCGGCGGCGGACAGAGCAATCTGGCCGGCCGGCGACGTCATTAGCCGGCGCGCCGCTAATGCGATATTAACGCAGCCGTCGACGGCGCCCCGCGCGCCTCGGCGGCGCCGTGCCGCTGATTGGTTTTCAGCCGCCGCCGCTGCCGCCGCCGGATCGCTGATTGGTTCCTGCTTCCTGTTTTCGGGAAAACATCCGGTATCGACCTGACCCGCGGCACGCTCGTATCCCAGCGCCGTGGAGCTGGATCACTCCTTATCCGAGTGACTCGCGACTGCAAAAGTCACCTTAGCCAAGTTAGTTTTTACCCACACTCTCACTCACGGGCATCGAAAAGTGGGAAAGTTTCTAGAAAAAAAAACAGTGATTTTACGAAAATACTGATTTGGTGTCGCAGGTCACAAAGAGAAACACTGAGAATTTAGTGGTTGATTCACAATTTAAGCTTTTTCTATATGATGTTTTTCACAGGAAAACACACTTTTTATTATCGCGGCCTGCAGTCAGGGAGAATGCCAACCTTTATAGAAAACTGCCTAAATATGAGTCATCCATTTTTACTCCGCAGCTTAGCGGAAAAGGATCGATTAGATACCCAAAGCACATCATTACTGTCTCCATGTTACGAGATTGCTGCTGCTGGACAACTGTGTACTGAATTTATGAAACTGCTAAAAAGATCTTCATTTTGCTCCACAATTGTTTTGGCTTTTATATTGAAACCATTTTCTGATGGAATTCGGAACTGTCGTTGTAAATGAAACCAAACGATGTACATAATGACATAGCGGATATTTAAATACGCCATGTAGTAAGAATGCAGGTTTTTAGGCATTAAAACATCTTTAAGTTTACATACGCGCAGTATTAGCACAGAAAACAGAAAAATATAGCTTACATTGTCTTGTGGTGAAGCAAAGTCTAATGGTTATGAAAGTCACACTGTGGCAAATGTCAAATTTATGTTCCTCTATAATCGTAGGAAAAATGAATCTGTCTTGGTTATACAAACTACCCATCTCTACTAGAATATTATTGGATTTATCGCTCTTAATTCTTGGACGTAGTAAAATTCGTTCCCTTGCATTGATCAACACGAAAAACAGGAAATGACTGTACCACTGACAGTTTTGAAGTGGTATCAGGAAGACTGACTTTGCTATTTCTGTCAGATTATTGCTGGCGACGAAAATCGCCCAGATACCGAGTGTCCGTCAGTAACATGACCGCCTAATAAACATCGCAATTAATAAAATATTGTAGACTATTATGCTGTGGTCGGATGGATTTCACATTAAAACCCAACGTCTCGCCTCCATCTGTGGAGAATATTTTCAAGGAGGATCGTAGCTTGTTTGAGTGTACGATTCACATCCTGCCTCGCCACTGAATGCAGTAAAATTCCGCTTACGCGTGATCCCGCGCAGTGGCGTGATGTCATATGCTTTGAATACCCGGGCACAGTTAGCCGTTGTCGGTTGCAGCCGTCCGCTGTTGTTATCACCATACGGTGGAAGACTCGTACGCCTCTTCTTCAGTACCTGGCTGCAGATATAATTCAATTTTACGCCTTTCCCAGCCCTACTCAAATTCCTAGAGTGTTTAACAATCACGATACCTTCTCTATAACGCCTTTCATGCTATCCACTTGTGGCTGCCAGAACTTGAATCCTATCAAAATGAATGTGGTGATCTCTATGCTGCAAAGCACGCTCTGCAACAGCTGATATATTAATCTTCCACCTTCTACAGTTGCCATTTCGCTCTGCTAAACGGTTTTTGACCGTCCTTTTTGTAGTAGTCATGTACACCTCCCAACAACTACACGGAATTCTAAGAATTCCGTTTTTTTCCAGCGGTTTGCGAGCATTCTTGGCCAATTTTAGGTGATCCTGTATCTTCCGGATGAGTTTGTAGATTACCGCGATGTTCTGTTTTGTTAACATTTTTTCTAGGCTGCTATTAACGCCCTTAACGAAAGGCAGAAAAACTTTGGCTTTCACAGGGGCTTGTGCATCGCTATGATTTTTGCATTGCGGTCTTAACGTTCTTTTTACCTCAGCAGACGAATAGTTATTGTTGAAAAGTGTAATGATTTGTTTTAATTCCGCGTCAAGTAGCTCTGGTCCGGAAATGATCCTTGCTCTATCCGCCGAAGTTTTTATGACGTCTCGCTTTTGTGGTAGGTGATGGTTTGAATAGCGGCGTAGATAACGGTCTGTGTGTGGGTTTTCGGTAAACTATTTGGCCTAAGCTACCATGTTCTTCCTTGGAAACTAGAACGCCAAGAAAATTTCATCTTCAGGCTGCTCCCTCCACCATGGTGAAGTGAAACTTCAGACTAATCCTAATGCTTGTGAGATCGACCTAGTTCCTCTCTGCCGTGCCTCCACAAGACGGATGTATCAACTACGTGGCGGAACCAAATATTCGGTTTTTTGTTGGTAGTTTCCAGTGGCTGCACCTCGGATGTTTCCATAAATAAATTAGCTACTGGGCTTAAGGGTTCTCCATAGACACGCAACCTGTCTGTTCATAGAACTCATCGTTCCATTTGAAATATGTGGTCGTGAGGCAACATTTAAACTGTTCTGCAATATCGGGAGGAAAAATTCGATTCAGCTGTTGCAACACGTCATTGAGCAGAAGTATAGTACATAGTGATACCACATCAAAACAAATTAATATGTCCTCCGGCTGGACCACTATGATTTACTGATAAAATATGCCGAATTCTTGGCATAGGAGTACGATCGGCCCACGTACGGCAGTAAATTTACGATATAGTAGTCCGATTGGTCCACATACGGTTGTGACATTTCCGACCGTGAATCTTTACTTTTTACAATACAGTTAATACAGGTACGTGTGGTGACACCGGAAGAAAACTTCGGCGAGGAATCTAAAATCGTATACACCGACTGTGAGAGCTTTCTCGATGTGTTTTGCTCCTTCACAACAATGTCAACTGTAATGCGACGAATGTGAACGAATTAAAAGTAAGCTAGTGGACGGACATATTGAGAATTAAACTGTTAATGATCAGGCCGTACGATTAGTGATATATACTTCTCGTGAAACTCCAATAAAATTTAAAGATCTTAACATTACCAGTCTTGAACCTGTGGCTGAGTAATATTGCCGTCTCCTTCTCCGATACAGTACATTAACTTTACTAACAACAAGCTAACACAGTCTGACAAGGATGTACCTTCACATTTCCAAGGTTCTACAATATGAGTTGGCTATTGCGTTGTTTCCGGAATAAACTACATCTCTTACTATAAAAAAATAAAACTATGAGAAAATCTATCACTATGTTGCCCAAGTCTTAAAAAACGTAACAGTACTAATCAAATCTCGGTACTACATTAAACATGTCTTGCTAGTTCAATTATACAGCTTCTATTCTAAACTGTAAATAATAAGTTGAGAATTGCGTGGAGAACAAACCTTGTATTCAATAATGTTGTAGTGTATAATATTGCTAGGGCTGCAGCAAATCGCGGCTAGAAAAATACGATACCCCTGGCTGGAGCCCTTCTCAAGCAAAAACGTAAAACTACAAAGCTACCAGTAACTATTAATTATCGGAGTGGGGGGGGGGGACTGCTGCCATCTTAAATAGCCCAAAACATAAGAACACTACTGTTTGTGATTGCTTCTTGTTCGTTATTTCTGTCTGATATACGCAGCAACTGTTTTAAATACTAGAAAGTACAGTGCTTACATGAATAAAATTGTGTTAGGAAGGCAATTTCGAATGATTTTCTGTTCTTAAATGCGTAGTTGTTCTAGTATAACGACACGTTTCGTCTCATGAATGTAACTTGTTTTTTGTTGGTGTGTTTCGAATAGCCAAAAAGAGAACAAAGTGATGCGAAAACTGTTTCGTAATCTGTATAGTTCCACTTATACTGTATTTGTGCCGATAGCAAATGAAGCTGGAACTCCGGAAACAATGTGTGTTGGTTGTCAGTACTATTTCTCGTTTGTTGTACAATGAAGAGCCAAAGAAACCGCTACATCTACCCAATGTCGAGAAGGGCCAACGCGAGCAAGCGGAAGTGCCGTAACACGACGTGGCATCGACTCGACTAATGCCTGAAGTAGCGCTGGAGAGAACTGACACCAAGAATCCTGCAAGGCTATCAAATTCGTAACAGTACGAGGGATTAGATATCTCTTCCGAACAGCACGTTGCAAGGTATCCCACATATGCTCTATAATTTTGCCGGCCGGAGTGGCCGAGCGGTTAAAGGCGCTACAGTCTGGAACCGCACGACCGCTACGGTCGCAGGTTCGAATCCTGCCTCGGGCATGGATGTGTGTGATGTCCTTAGGTTAGTTAGGTTTAAGTAGTTCTAAGTTCTAGGGGACTTATGACCAAAGCAGTTGAGTCCCATAGTGCTCAGGGCCATGCTCTATAATTTTAATGTCTGGGGAGTTTGGTGGCCAGTGGAAGTGTTTAAACTCAGAAGAGTGTTCCTGGAGCCACTATGTAGCAATTCTGGTCGTGTGGGATGTCACATTGTCCTGCTGGAATTGCCCGAGTCCGTCGGAATGCATAATGGACATGAATGGATGCAATTGATCAGACAGGCTTATAATGTACGTGTCACCGGTCAGTCGTATCTAGATGCGGTAGCGTTCTCGCTTCCCACGCCCGGGTTCCCGGGTTCGATTCCCGGCGGGGTCAGGGATTTTCTCTGCCTCGTGATGGCTGGGTGTTGTGTGCTGTCCTTAGGTTAGTTAGGTTTAAGTAGTTCTAAGTTCTAGGGGACTTATGACCACAGCAGTTCAGTCCCATAGTGCTCAGAGCCATTTGAACCATTTGAGTCGTATTTAGACGTATCAGGGGTCTCTTACCACTCCAACTGCACACGCCTCACACCATTACAGAGCCTCCAACAGTCTCCTGCTGACATGCAGGGTCCATGGGTTCATGGGGTTACCTCCGTACCCGTATACGTTCATCCGCTCGATACAATTTGAAACGAGACTCGTCCGACCGGGCAACATGTTTCCAATCATCAACAATGTCGCTGTTTTGCGGGCCCTGACGAGGCGTAAAGCTTTGTGTCGCGCTGTCACCAAGGGTACGCAAGTGGACGTTCTGCTGCGAAAGCCCGTATAGATTGTTTTTCGTTGAATGGTTCGCACGCTGACCCTCGTTAATGACCCAGCATTGAAATCTCCAGCAATTCGCGGAAGGGTTGCACTTTTGTCACGTGGAACGATTCTCTTCATTCGTCGTTGGTCCCGTTCCTGCAGCGTCTTTTTTCGGCCGCAGTGATGGAGATTTGATGTTTTAGCGGATTCTTGAAACTCACGTTACACTCGTGAAATGATCGTACTGGAAAGTCCCCACTTCATCGCTATCTCGGAGATACTGTGTCCCACCGCTCGTGCGTCGACTATAACAGCACGTTCAAACTCACTTAAATCTTTATAACCTGTTATTGTAGCAGCAATAACAGATCTAACAACGGCGCCAGATACTTGTTGTCTTATATAGGCGTTGCCGACAGCAGTGCAGTATTCTCCCTGTTTACATATCTCTGTATTTGAATACGCATGTCTACACCAGTTTCTTTGGCCTTCGGTATACATCTACATCTGTATCTACATGATTACTCGGCAGTTCACTATTAAGCTCCTGACAGAGTGTTCACTGAACCTCCTTCAAGCTATTCATCCACCGCTCCACTCTCGAGCAGCGCGAGGGGAAAAACGAACATTTTTTCCATGTGTCCTCTGATTTTTCTTATTTCTTGTGATCTTTTTCCCTATGTAGTTCGGTGCCAATAAAATATTTTCTCACTCCTAGGAGAAAGTTGGTGATAGAAATTTCATGAGAAACGCCTTTGTTTTAATGATTTGCATCCCAATAAGCGTATCGGATCCGTGGGCTCTTTCCCCTATTTCGCGATAATACAAAACGAGCTTCCCTTCTTATCTATGTCTTCCGTTAATCCTGTCTCATGCGGATCCCACACTGCACAGCAACACTGCAGAAGAGGACGAACAAACGTGATTAAAGAGTCTCTTCCACAAGCTGCGACATGGTCGCGAATAAAACAGTGACCCGTATATAGAATAAATTTCCTTTAATTTACGTCTATGGTCACAAATGTTTTGTTCACAGATTACCGGTTTAGGTCTATAATGACCCATCTTCAGATCTGTCTTTTATAAAAATAAAAAGTTTGTGATCATAGACGTAAACCAAAGGAAATTTAAGAGTCTCGTGGTCTGTGGTTTGCTTTCCCCAAAAACATTATCTGTGTGATTGTTCCAGTTCAGGTTAATCATAATTGTACTCCTTAAGTATTTAAGTGAATAACAGCCTTCAAATTAGCGTGTTTTACCTTATAATCGAAATTTAGCGGATTCCTTTTAGTACTCATGTATGATTTCACACTTTTCAGTATTTAGAGTCAACTGCCACTTTTTGCAACATACAGGGTTCTTGCCTAAATCATTTTGTAGTTCGTTTTGATCATTTAATTAATTTACAAGACGGGAAATGACAGTATCAACTGCAACCTAAGCAGGCTGCTCAGATTGTCTCCCGAATCGTTTACGGAGATCAGAGACAGTAGAGAGCCTATAGCATTTCCTTTGAGAATGCCAGATATCACTTCTGCTTTACTCGACGGCTTTCCGTCAGTTACTACCAACTATGACCTTTCTGACAGGAAATCCAGTCTCACAACTGTGACGATACTTCGTAGGCAAGGAATTTGATTAGAAGCTGCTTGTGAAGAACGGTGTCAAAGCCTTCTTTAAATCTAAAAATTAGAATCAATTTGACATCCCATATCGATACTTCGTGAGAATAGAGAGCTGGTTGTGGTTCACAAGAAAACTTCCTTAATCCATGCTGGATTTTTGTCTATAAATTGTTTTCTTCGAGGTAACTCATAATGTTGGAACACAGTATATGCTCCAAAATCCTACCACAAGTCGACGTTAGCTATTTGGATCTGCAATTCAGCGAATTCGTCCTATTTTCTTTCTTGGATACTAGTGTGACTTGTGCAAGTTTTCAGTACCGGTCTTTCGACGAGCGCCGTGCTGGGTAGCCGAGTGGTCTGGGGCGCCTTGCCCCGGTTTGCGCAGCTCCCCCCGTCGGAGGTTCGAGTCCTCCCTCGGGCATGGGTGTGCATGTGTCGTCCTTAGCGTTAGTTAGTTTAAGTTAGAGTAACTACGGTGTTACAGTACAGTAGGTACTGGGAGATGAAGAAGCTTGCACAGGATAGAGTAGCATGGAGAGCTGCATCAAACCAGTCTCAGGACTGAAGACAACAACAACAACAACTACTGTGTAAGCTTAGGGACCGATGACCGCAGCAGTCTGGTTCCATAAGACCTTACCACAAATTTCAAAATTTCCTTTCGACGAACGAGGGGTGTATGTCTGTTATGTACGGAGCTATTGTATCAGAATACTCTGAAAGGTACCTAATTGGTACACAATCTGGACTGGAGGCCTTTGCCTTTATCGAATGATTTAAACTGCCTCGACACACCGAGGATACCTTCTTCCAAGGTACTCATGTTGGCAATTGTTCTTGATTCTAATTCTGGAGCATTTACTTCGTCTTCTTTGGTGAAGGAATTCCAGAAAACCTTGTTTAGTAACTCTACTTTAGTGACACTGTCATCAGTAACATCACCATTTTAATCGTACAGTGAAGGTATTGTCTTACCATTACAGAATCATCTATTATTTTCTGTCAGATTTCGAGATAGAGCTTCGTAGTGGAAACTATTAAAAACATCTAGCATTGAGGTTCGCGATTAATTTCGAACTTCTCCAAAAATTGACCTATCCTGGGGGAAGGGGGTTGACATGCTTTTTTCGTTGCTCTGCGGCAGTGTTCTGAGCTGTTTTGTGCACTATGAGGAATCAGTACCATACCTTATTAATTTATGTGGACTAAATGTCTCAATTACCGTCGGTACTATTTCTTTGAATTTAAACCACTTCTGGCTTACGTAGTCAGATTGGAAGGAGCAGTGACTATCTCCTACGCAGGCGTCAAGTGAATTTGTATCTGATTTTTTGAAAAGACGTATTACTTGTAAATAATAATAATAATAATAATAATAATAATAATAATAATAACAATAGAAGGTAATATTCATTAAACTTCTTTTAGAACACTCTTCATTGTAACTAAAGCCGATGTCAAAAAACAAATAATATTTTCATTCGATTTTGTCATATGATCACATGGTTGTAGACCGTGGCTGTTATTTGAAGACAAATGTTGATGGCGTTGAGATAGCAACCAACCACAAATTTATTTTAAAGGAACTTAAAATAAATTTGTGGCTGGTTGCTGTCTCAACACCATCAACATTTTCATTGACGCCAAGTGTGATGTATACATCTTCAGATTCTGTATACCGCAAATATATTTCTACTTCCGCAATTTCTTTTTCACTCAATAGGTTATAGTTTAAATAAATGTATTTACACAGCCGGCTTTGCAAGTTCGCTGTGTCTATAGAAATGTTACCAATAGCAACACTACTGTTTCTCATAACTCCTGTTGTAAATTGTATGATGGTGAGATAGATTACATGAAGTGACACGTGACTTGAGTATGGCTGTAGAATCGGTAACCAATAGACATTTAAATTAAAATTTCCACTTAATATTACTTCATTCATCTTAGAAGTTGAAAACTTTAATAATACAAGTAGTTAGTTGTATGTGTCTTCCCGTTCGGCATATAATCTCACTGACTGGAGTATAACTGTCTTCATTGACGAGTCCCGCTTCGAATTGAGCCCCCATGACCGGCGACGCATTGGACAATGGTGGGATACTACCCTGTCGCCCGTCATACGGGTGCCATTCCTTCTCATAGCAGGACCCTTACGTTGTCATCCGCGGTACCCTTACAGCACAGCTGTGCGTCGACTGTAGTCTCTGCCGGTTTTTGTTGCCCTTCATGGCACGCCATCCTAGGCTTGCATTTCAGTAACACAATGCCCGCCCTCACACGGCGAGAGTTGTTACTGCTTGTCTTCGTGATTACCATACCATACCTTGTCAGAAAAGTCGCCGGATCTCTCCCCAGATGAGAATGTTTTGGGGAATTATGGGCAGGGCCCTCCAACTATCCCGGGATTTTGACGATGTGACGAGCCAATTGGACAGAACTTGGCACGATACCCCTCAAGAGGACATCCAAAACTGTCGGATCACAGAGTCCAGGTTTCGATTCCCAGCCGGGTTGGGGATTTTCTCTGCCCGGGGACTGGGCGTTTGTGTTCTCCTCATCATTTCATATCATCATCATTCGTGACTGGATTGTGTGAAAAAACTGGAATGTGTAAAACTTGGGACTTTGTACGCACGCTGACGATCGCGCAGTTGAGCGCCCCACAAACCAATCATGATCATCATCATCCAAAACTGTCTATCAATGTCAAGCTGAATAGCTGCTTACATAAGGGCCAGAGATGGACCAACTCATTTTGACTTGGTCAATTTGTGAAGCTCTTTTTCTTGAATAAATAAACAAATTTTTTTGAAATGGTAATCATTTGTTTGCCTGTACATGTACATCACATCTATCGATTTCCGTCCCATTCGGAAAACTGCTTCATGGTGCGTCGTTTTGCTACTCTTCTATTTACAAGAAAATTTCCTAACTGATTCACTGACTCATCACCGCTCAGCCCACACCGCTAGGGATAGAAACTTGAAATTTGGAGAAAGTGTTCATGTTATGCCATAGGTGTCGTTATGAAAGAATGTTTCATAATTCTTCCCCTGTGTGCGTGAAATAGGGGATGAAAATTTTTTTGATAATAGTCATTATTAAGGCACTTTTGTAGCTAGGACTACGAAAGTTGGTATTTGGTATCTCGGTTAAAAATTTTAAGAAAAGAGAAAAACGTGTTTCCTCATGTTTGGAAACTCAGACCTTAATGGGGTGAAATTGAGGCTGATTTTCTTTTAAATATTCGTTATTTAACAACTACTAAAGCTATATGTATGAAAATTGATATTTGGCTTCTCAGTTAGAAATAAAAAATATACATGTTCCAGTGTTTTTGGAAGCTCAACCCACAAGTGGGTCAAAACGGGACCAAATGTTTTATGAAAATATTTCATTATGAAAGTATTTTTTAGCCTAAATCTACGAAAATCTGAGTTTGGCTTATCAGTTAGTAATTAAAACAAAAGTGTTTCAGTGTTTTTAGAAATTCAGCCGCTAAGGGTGTGAAATAGATGACGAAAATTTTTATGAAAATATTTGGTTTCTCGGAACATTTTTAAGGCTTAATATATGGAAAGTGGTATTTGACCTATCCGTTAAAAACAAATAAATATGTGTTAGGGAAAAGCACTTTCTTCAGAAATATCACCACACTAATTCTAAAGGCACGATTAGAAAACACTCCAGCTATCAGCATCGCTTTTCGGGCGGAAGTATATCCGGAAAAGTCCATGCTTCAATGGCTTTCATGAAGGTGAAAACTTTAGAAGGTGTTTCAATTTGTGACTTAGATAAGATTTTGTCAGGTTTGTATAGAAAAAGAAACGGATCCTTAATAATTTAATTTTTCATTAGGACTAGCATACGCTTAAAGAATTATTTTTGTTACAATCACTACACAAAAGCGAGCAAAGCTGCGGGCGCTAAGCTAATCTTTTAATAATCTTCCGGTTTATCGCAGCAGTAATCGCCATTTGCATTACAACGTAGTTCACAAATTTACTAATCCACAGCCGCCCCGTGGTCTTCACTTGTAGAAGTACGATTAAATGCTTCCCTGCGGATACGTTTGTCAAACTACTCACAGTCGAAGGACAAATCAGTTACGGAATGTCTCACAATCAAATGTTTACGAAGTTCATCTTCAACACTCTCTCACATCCTCCTTCCATCACGGCTACAAACGATCTCTTGTTTCAACAAAACAATCTCCTCCATTTTGACGACATCTTACATGGATTAAATAAGTTCCTACTGTGTTCATCGCATTACCTCATATTTTCATATCTATTATTATTACATGACAGACAATCTTTTACACATGTGAAACAGTATAGAATTCTGCATTATGTTAGAAGACATAAATTAACACCATAAGCAATATTTTACACAATGACATTGAAGAACAAACAGATGACTGCACGTACAGATCAGTGCGAACATATTAATAAAAACATATGTTTGCGTGCGTACAGCGAAATTTCAGAACCACGCTTAATAACCAGATAAACGAGTTGCAGCCAGGCATCCATATTGCCACACGTGGGCAATCCATCACGTGCGATCCATCAGATTGCTTGCTAATTACGGATTATCAGAGACTGATTACTGCGTTCTGGTATGTGCTCAACCATGTGCTAATTGTGAGCAGATCGTTTCACCTGATGACGGGCTGCTGCGATCTGTCGCTCGTGTGTGTGGGACCCTTAAAGTAAATTGCTCTGTGAAACATAAGTACGAGCTCGATAAAGTGCCCTAAGATATTAATAACTCGGGGGAAGTGAATCAAAGTGTGAGAGCGTGTTCCAGAGGTCTCCCAGTCGTTCACAGAGGGTAGGATGTCACATGGCGTGAGATCAGTGTATCTATGGCTTCGAATAAAGTTCCCCGTAATAGTTGAAGAAACGGGAAAAGGCAGTGCGTGTCAATCAGTTGCAATGTAGTGCGGTAGTGTACCTGATTACGACATGGACTGTAGACATTTGGATGACTTCACAAGGGGGAAGAATCATCGCGAAACTGGAAGAAGGACGAAGTGTGACAAATGTAGACTAGGAATTTGGTACTGAGCGCAACACTGTTCCACATATATGGGGAGCGTTTCGAACCACATGCATTGTCGTCCGAAGGAGAGGAGGTGGTTGACCACGGGAGACTACGGCAACAAGTGACGCTACAATCCGCAACAGGCAAGAAGAGATCACGTCAAATAACTGGTACAGTTGCAACCACATTTAACCCCTTAGCTTACAATGTCGTGTGAGAGACGTAGCGTGCCCCCCTGGCCAAACATCACCTAGACGTATCCGAGACGTGGTATGTTTACCGCGCCGAGCATGCTCAAGTCGAGTGAGAGACATAGAGTGCCGACCTGGCCAAACATCACCTAGACGTATCAAAGATGTGGTACGTTTACCGCGCCGAACAAGCGCATGTCGTGTGAGGGACGTCGCCGGTCAGCCGCGCCAAATGTAAACAGAACGTCTCCGACACGTTGCGGAGCTGATCGAGTACACGCCGCATTCGGACCTGCCGACATTACAGAAATACTTTCACAATGCTCCCGACGTGTAGCAAATGTGTTCACGAGGAAAGGGAGACATGTGGTGGCATAGCCAACAATGATTTTGTAGGATATTTTGACAGCGGAAGTGACGTTTTACCTCCTGTACGAAAACGGTGTAAGCGGCTGGGGATTGAAGATGATACTGACGAAGAAGAGCGAACCTACCAGCAACAATCAGTCGTGGACGTGGCAAAAGAAGACAATGAACCAACAATCTGGACGTATACGGAAATTCCCGGAATAAAGGAAGCAGCTTTACAGCACTTGAGTACAAGCATAGGGGAACTAGACGTTTTCTATGTAATATTCAATAGTACATTTTGCGAAAACATCGTAACTGAGACGAATGGATATGCACAAGACGTACTCAACAATGAACAGAAGAGACGAAAAATATACGAAAAGTGGTCTCCTATCGGCTATAATGAAATAAAAACACACATTGCGCTATGTATAATCATGGCTGAAGTAAGGAAATCGTCGATTCAGATGTATTGGTCTAGGAGGGCCGTTATAGAAACGCCAGTATTTAGGAAGACGATGCCTTTCTGGAGATTTCTGCACATAAGTAGATTTCTGCATCTAGCGAATAGCAGTTTAGCCAACAACACAGATAAGCTGTACAAAGTAAGGCCAGTCATAGATATGTTCAATCAAAAATTTAAGGAAGTGGACACAGTGCAAGAGAATATTGCCATTGATGAATCATTAATGAAATTTAAGGGGCGCTTATCCTACAAACAATTTCACCCATCAAAAAGAGCGAGGTTTGGTATTGAAATTTATAAATTGTGTGAGTCAAGTTCAGGATAATGCTATGATTTTAAGATATACACAGGGAATGACAAGCGTGATGTTAGTGGTAGTGCCTCTGAAAGTGTAGTTCTAGAACTATCACAGTCGGTATTACACAAAGGGCATACTCTATATTTAGATAACTAGTTTTCTTCACCGAAACTTTTCAAAACTCTCCTCACCAATAAAACTAATGTGACTGGAACAGTGCGCTCAAACAGAAAATGGTTCAAATGGCTCTGAGCACTATGGGACTTAACTTCTGAGGTCATCAGTCCCCTAGAACTTAGAACTACTTAAACCCGACTAACATAACGACATCACACACATCCATGCCCGAGGCAGGATTCGAACCTGGGACCGTAGCGGTCACGCGGTTCCAGACTGTAGCGCCTAGAACCGCTTGGTCACTCCGGCCGGCTCAAACAGAAAAAAATATGCCCATAGAATTCCTGAAGGCAAAATTAAAGAAGGAAGAATATACAGTGAGGAGTTGTAATGGAATATTGGCACTAAAATGGAAAGATAAACGAAACGTTTACATGCTTTCCACAAAACATTCAACAGCAGAAATGATTGCCACAGACATACCTCTCCGCAATGCGTCGAGGAAACCGAAATGTGTAGTCGAATACAGTAGAGGCATGATTGGAATTGATCGCCAAGGTCAGATGCTCGCATGCCTCCCTGTGTTGAGAAAATGTATGAAAGGATACCGCAAGATATTCTTTTACCTATTTGATGTTGCTTTATTTAACACGTACACTTTGTATTACAAAATACATTGCGGCAAGCGACAGAGCTACGCAGAATATAGGATTCACATTGCAGAATCATTGTTGAAAACTACACCCCTTTACCGTAATATAATCGGAAGGGACGATTAGCATCCGGCGATATACCACAAAGACTGCACGCACAACATTGGGCACATGTTCCCAAACATATTGATCCAACACCATCAAAAGTAAATTCCGCGAGAGCTTGTGTAGGGTGCAGAAAGTATAAAAGACTCAGCGAAACAACGTGGGAATGCAAAAAGTGCAGGGTTGCATTACATGTGCCAAATTTTTTTGAACTATATCATACAATCGAAGTCTATTAAATTGGTGTACATGTCATTGTGAAGACGTTGCGTTTGAAAATGTGTTCGCCAACGTACTAACGTAACAGGTAATAGAATGTTTTGAACAAAATATTATACAGTCATTGCACTGTTGTGAATATTATTATTAAGATGTATTTCATCAATGTATGTTTGCTTATAAAGGGAAATAAAACATTTGTGAATATATCGTTGCGTTTGAGACAATGAATGTTTCGTTTCCAATGGGCAACTAATCGTCATTATTTATGATACCTGTAGAAATGTCACGTTACTGGTATCCCACACACGTACTTACAAATCCCGAGGGCGTCTGTACGACTTCGGACGCCACCATGCGTAGCGCACCGCAGCCTTAGCGTGTGTAAGCGCCGGGAATCGTAAGGCGCATCCGTACCTTGCAGCCACGTATGGCTCACGCTAACGAAACTTAAATCGTAAGGTAAAGGGTTAACAGGACTGCTCCACAGTGGCACGTGGACAGCATGGAGATAGTGTCATTATCCGATGACCAGTATGTTGTTTTCCTTTGACAGTTGCAAACTGGCGGCACCTTTTGCGGTGATACCAGCAACATGGGGATTGGACCAACAAGGGAGATGGGGGTCGTGTGATCTTCTGGGATAAGAGCAGATTCATCGGGGTAATGATTGACAAGAGGTGGGGACATGTACCCCACAACACTGCCGAACATTATCATTTTGGTAGCCTAGATGTTATGATGCGGGGAGGGGTAATGCTGTATAACAGTGCTGATCTCCAAACCTTTGAACACGGTACGCTCACCGGTAACCATTATTGCGACACTGTACTCCTTCCCACGTGAGTTTTTTCGAGGGTGCACCAGATCCTCACTTCATTTTTGTGGATGGTAATGCGCGACGGCGTCGAACAGAACGGGTGCAGTAGCTTTTGGAATGAGAGGATAGTCGGCGAATAGACTGACCTGCCAGTTCACCCAATTAAATCGCATCGAGCGCGTTTCGGCTGCTTTGGGGAGACCTTCACTGATGTGACAAGAGTCATGAGATACCCCCAATATCGTGTCGGACATCCTTTCGCCCGGCGTAGTATAGCAACTCCGACATGGCATGGACTCAAGAAGTCGTTGGACGTCTCCTGCGGAAACATTGAGCCACGCTGCCTCCATATCCGTTCGTAATCGTGGAAGTGTTGCCGGTGGAGGAATCTGTGCACGAATTAATCTCCCAGTTATGTCCCATAAATGTTCGATGGGAGTCATGTTCGATTGGATTCGTGTCGGGCGATCTGGCTGGCCAAATCATTCGCTCGAATTCTCCAGAATGTCCTTCAAATCAATCGTCAACAACAGTGGCGTGGCGCATTGTCCTCCATGAAGACGAAGTCCATGAATGCCTGCAAATATCTCCAAGTAGCCGAACACATAACTTTCCAGTGAATGATCGATTTAGTTGGACCAGATGAGCCAGTCTACTCCACGTAAACACCGCCCACGACGTTATGGAGCCACCACGGACTTGCACAGTGCTTTGTTGACAACTTGGGTCCACGGCTTTGTGGGGTCTGCGCCACACTCGAACACTACCATCAGCACTTACCAATGAAATCAAGACTCATGTTTCCAGGCCATGGTTTTCCAATAATCTAGGGTTCATCCGGTATGTTCACGAGCCCAGGAGAGTCGCTGCAGGCGATGTCGTGCTGTTTGCATGGACACTCTGTAAGTAGGCTGTTTAGGTTCTTATATTGGTAACGCCACGTAGCGCTCTGTATGAAAATCACTGCCTGTGCTGTGTGCAGTCTGTGGCTAGTTTGCATTGTTGTCTGCCATTGTAGTGTTGGGCAGCTGGACGTGAACAGCGCGTAGCGTTGCGCAGTTGGAGGTGAGCCGCCAACAGTGGTGGATGTGGGAAATGAGATGGCGGATTTTTGAGTACAGAATGGATGTCATGAACTGCTATATATATTATGACTATTAAGGTAAATACATTGTTTGTTCTCTATTAAAATCTTTCATTTGCTAACTATGCCTATCAGTAGTTAGTGCCTTCCGTAGTTTGAATCTTTTATTTAGCTGGCAGTGGTGGCGCTCGCTGTATTGCAGTAGTTCGAGTAACGAAGATTTTTGTGAGGTAAGTGATTTGTGAAAGGTGTAGGTTAATGTTAGTCAGGGCCATTGTTTTGTAGGGATTATTGAAAGTCAGATTGCGTTGCGCTAAAAATATTGTGTGTCAGTTTAAGCACAGTCATGTATAAATTGTTCTAAGGGGACGTTTCAACTCGCGTCGGTCGTCTGATGCCGTAGCCGAGTACCACCAAATTTTGCCGCGCTGTCCTAACCGATACGCTCAGATTTCTGTGGTTACTTCACGCAGTATTGTCTGCCTGTTAGCACTGACAACTCTACGCAGACGCCACTGCTCCCGCTCGTTAAGTGAAGGTCGTCGGCCACAGGTTGTCCGTGGTGAGAGGTAATGCCTGCAGTTTGATACGAGGGTGAGTCAAATGAAAACCTTAAATTTGTAATAGCAAATCGAAATTTCGCGCCGTTATTCTGTAAGTTGGTAAGCGTGCTACAAACAGCGTACAGAATGGCCTGTAGGTGGCAGCATAGTGAAGATGCACACATACCGTCGTAGTATCAGTATAAAGATGGCTGCTCCACTTTCGACTTGTACAAGGGAAGAACAGCGTTCTATTATTCGATTTTGCGTAGTGAAGGTCTGAAACCTATTGAAGTTCATCGACGAATGAAGGTTCAGTACGGTGATGCACGTTTGTCACAGCAGCAAGTCTACGAATGAAGTTCGCAAATGGTGTGACTTCAGTGGAAGATGCTCCTCGTCCAGGTCAGGCACAACGGGTTGTGACTCCACAGAACATTGCAGCAGTTGAAGCCATAGTGAAGGAAAACAGCCGAGTGACACTGAATGACATTGCAATATGTTTATAGATTAGTCATGGATCAGCACACCACACTGTGCATGATGTGCCCCAGTTTAAAACAAAAAAAAAAAAATGAGCTTACGGCATTGTGGGCCGGGAGTCCCCCATCCGAGGAAGTTCGGCCGCCGAGGGCAAGTACTTGTTGCATTCGACGCCACATTGGGCGACTTGCGCGTCGGAGATGTGGATGAAATGATGATGAGAACAAGACAACACCCAGGCCCTGAGCGGAGAAAATCTCCTGCCCCCGCCAGGAATCGAACCCGGGCCTCTTGGCGTGTCATTCCGCCGCGCTGACCAGTTTTTTTTGTGTTTGGTCGTTGCGGACGTCACAATGACATCCGTTCAAGTTCGTTTTGTTGATCCTTCCACTCAGTTTTTTTATTACAGAGTCCAACCGGCTCTCTGACCGAACAAGCTGTTACCGTGCCGGCTTTTTTTTTTTTTTTTTTTTTTTTTTTTTTTTTGTATCTGCTCGGGGCGGACGTCACGACACACCCGTTTCAGTTCGTCGTTTATCCGTTAACTCAGTTTTTTTTTATTACAGAGGGCAGCTAACCCTCTGACCGAACAGGCTGAGCTACCATGCCGGCACCACTCAGCTCACGAGGAAGGACAGTTTCACAAAATGTCCGCAAGATGGATGTCACGGCAGCTGACTCCTGAAATGAGAGTACGACGTATTGATGCTTGTGAAGAACTTCTTCGGCGCTTTGAACGAGAAGGTGATGCTACCTTGCAAGAATCGTTACGGGGACGAAACCTGGATTCACTCCCACCAAGCGGAAACGAAGAGAGCGAGCAAGGAATGGCACCATTCCTTGTCACCAAAACCAAAAAAGTTTCGAACAGAACCAGCAGCAGGGAAGGTTGTGCTGACTCTCTTTTGGGAAGAAAAAGGCGTCATTTTGGAGCATTACATGTCTAGAGGGACCACTGTCACCAGTGCATCATACACAGATTTCCTACAAATCATCTGCGGCCTGCAATCAAATCAAAGCGACGTGGATTGCTGTCAGCAGGTGTCCTTTTGCAACATGACAATGCCCGTACAACAGTTGCAACAATCACAGACCTGCATCTTGAGTGCCTTCCTCATCCACCATACTCACCAGGCCTTGCCCCAAGTTATTTCCACATGTTTGGACCACTCAAAGACGCAACGGGAGGAAAGAAGTTCCGCTCTGATGAAGAGGTACGCCACGCGGTGCATGAGTGGTTGCGTGGACTACCAAAAGAATTTTTTTCTAAAGGAATTTATGCACTTTGTAAGCGCTGGAGGACTTGCATTGAGCGTGGGGCAGATTATGTTGAAATGTGATACAGCTTTGTACTACTTCTGCACAATAAATAATATTTTAAAAAATATTTAAGGTTTTCATTTGACTCACCCTCGATATTCTCGGCATGCTCTTGACACTGTGGATCCCGGAATGTTGAATTCCACAGCCATTTCCGAAACGGAATGTCCGCTGCGTCTAGCTCCAACTGCCACTCCCCGTTCAAAGTCTGTTAATTCCTGTCGTACAGCCATTATCACCTGAGTAAAAATGACAGCTCCGCCAATGCCTCGCCATTTTATACCTTGTGTGAGCGATATTACCACCTTCTGTATATGTGCGTATCGCTATCACATGACTTATCACCTCAGTGTACAGCAGCAGTTCTTTCTACGTATGATCAAAGATTCGTCGAGCTGTGTTACTTAGCAGTGATATATCATGGGTAAGTTGCTTTCGTCCTTATGCTTTGCACACCCTTGAGGTGGATGGAATGGCTGCAGAGTGTGAGGTAGACATCATGTTAAGTACTGGTTGAGATAAACGATTCACGAGCAACCCTTGCAACAGTTTTGAGCGAAGCCCTCAGCGGCAGAGAGCAGCTCGGCTCGTGGACACAAAATGTGACTGAATGAACCCCGAAGCAGACCGTCATTCCACAGAACAAAAGGTCGCTGCTTCTACGCAGAGTTGTCAAACTCGATGTGGAACTATGTAATTGCTCTAACGGAGGCTGGCAAGAAAGCGCGGCGTGGAAGACCGCCGCGCTGCCTGGCGGTGCGTGGTGGCACTAATGGCCTGGAGGCGGCGCTAATTAAGGCCAGCCACAACAAAGCGCTCGTAATGGCCGCCCCGCCTTTGACGCCGCGGCGCGCGCCACCTACAGCTGCAGCCCGCCTGCAGACGCCGGGCCGCACCGCGTCGCGCTTTCTGATTAGCCGGTCTCCGGCCGCCGTGACGACTCTGACAGACCAGACGCACAGTACCCTGCAGGTGCTGCGTGCTGCAAGCAGATCGCAACTGATTACCTGCTGGCCCGGTCGAGAGAAGTGTGCAGCTGAATCACGATATTACGGCCTGGTTCTGCATCGGAATTAGCTCCTTCGTGGCTGTTCCACCGACAAAATATCGGTGGTTGTTCGGGGATATTTTTGAGTAATTTGGTACTGAAGGGGTATGTGTTGCATGTACACGTGAGCGAACTATCGCTTTCTCTGAATGCTGAAGAACTACCACCGGGTGGTAAAATGTAAATATCGTGTGGCTAGGGCCCCCAGTCTGGTAGACCATTCGCCGGGTGCAGGTCTTTGAACTGACGCCACTTCGGCGACCTGCTCGTCTATGGGGATGAAATGATGATGATTAGGACAACACAACACCCAGTTCCTGAGCGGAGAAAATCTCCGACACAGCGGGAAATCGAACCCGGGCTCTCAGGATTGACATTCCGTCTCGCTGACCACTCAGCTACCGGGGGCGGATCTGGTGGTTATACGATTAAACTTCAGCTACTCACTAAGGTCCAGTGGGGGGCAGTAATTATAGTATGGCAGCGAAACTTGGTAGATATTCTAGTGCGTCAATGCGGAACTGATTTATGCTGGAAAAAAATTAGTTCCAATTTTGGCCACCAGGTGCCAATCTGCCGCTATCAGTGCAACAGAGATGTGTAGAAATGTTTCCACACGTAATTAATTAGGAACGGGACATGGACAGAAAAGGTCAAACAAGTGAGAAAGGCATAATGTTGATATTATTAATTGTCGCTTGCATCACTTTTTCTATAAGAGCCCCAGAGACGTCGACGAGATGCTGTACAGCGCCAGGTGCAAATCAGGTGGCCACAACTGGAACTAATTTGTTTCCAGCGCAGATCGGTTCCACGTTAACAGATTACAATATCTGCCAAGTTTCGCCGCCATACGATGATTATAGCCCATACTGGCCCCCTGTGAGCAGCTGCAATTGAATTATAACCACCCCGTGTGTCCGCTTAACTGTCGCCCGCTGCAGAGCGACTCCCCTGTAAATTGCTGGTCGCCTGCAAGCTGTAAAGCTGTGTTAACCGCGTGGTGCGAACGCGGAATAAGTGTCTTCTCAGCTCACAGCGGAGCATCTCTCAAATAAGTCCATAATAATCCGGTGCTAGACAGACACACTGATGATGGGTCGGCGTACGTGCGCTTTACTATAAACTGTATTTAAATATAAACTGGTGACAGTTTCTTACAGGGTGTTTGCGTGTTTCTTTCTCTTATGGACGCAATGCCTACATATCCTGACAACTTACACTTGGGGCCGTCAGCCGAGGATACAGACCGGCTTTAGTATAGTAGAGAGTCCTGCAGTACCGCCCACCTTATCTTTTTCATTTGTAAAATGTGAAATATTTAAAAATTAGGAAATTTAATACAGTAATCTTGTACTTAAACTAATGCCTCATGGATGTACATGTATGAGTTCCTTGAAATTTTACAAAAGTGACAGGTTATGTAGAAGCATAAATTGCCTTCTAGTACCGGCCAGTGCCTGTATAAGGAGATTTTTCAGGCTTTATTTATGAATAACATTACACAGGTAAAGAAAATCAGTGAAAACATTATTATATGAATAAAACTCACTAATTTCAAACATCATTGTCACTTCTTGCAATGATCAGAAATAAAATACAATATACTTACTTGGTCTACACAACCAACATGTGCCCACTCCTTACATTTCGAGCATTGTATCCATTCCTCTTCAAAGGATTCAAAGCATTTTACACATATTGTACTCCGTCCGTAGTTAGTGTATACCCACCAAATTCCAGACTCTTTCGACGCTTCCTGTTTGTTGCATCACTATTTGGGCTATTTACTTCTTTGCTTCTTTTAGATGCATCTGATTTTTCTCTATGGCACACCTGACCTGGCTTCGAGTCTTTTTATGACTCTTTTCTCTGCTTTTTGTGTTTTATTCTATCACCTAAAAACACCTCGGAACATGAAAGGCTCAGTTGCCTGTCTTGCTGTCATTTTCCTCGACATTACTTCATTTGATGCCACTTCATATCCTTCTCAGACCAGTTTCCTTTTATGTACCCCTTACTCTCAGCCATTCACTCTGGAAAGTGAAGAGAAAGAGTTATTGCTTCTTTTCCCTAACGTTCTGACTTGGTTCTGCAAGACAACTGGTCGGCCGGTAATGTACCATGATCAAGCAGTAAAAACGATACCAGTTGCGTATCCAGAATGAAATTTTTACTCTGCAGTGGAGTGTGCGCTGATATGAAACTTCCTGGTAGATTAAAACTCTGTGCCAGACCGAGACTCGAATTCTAGACCTTTGCCTTTCACGGGCAAGTGTTCTACCATATGAGTTTTAATCTTCAAGGAAGTTTCATATCAGCGCACACTCCGCTGCAGAGTGAAAATTTCATTCTGGAAACATCTCCCAGGCTGTGGCAAAGCCATGTCTCCTCAATAGCCTTTCTTCCAGGAATGCTGGTTCTGCAAGTTTCGCAGGAGAGCATGGGTGAAGTTTGGAAGGTAGGAGACCTGGTACTGGAGGAAGTAAATTTGTGAGGACGAATCGTGAGTCGTGCTTGGGTAGCTCAGATGGTAGAGCACTTGCCGGCGAAAGACATAGGTCCCGAGCTCGAGTCTCAGTCCGATACACAGTTTTAATCTGCCAGGAAGTTTCAGTTGCGTATTGCTAAAGTATCCGTAAACATTACAATTAAAATAAATGTAAAACAACTGAACGCAGAAGAAAATACTCGACGTATTATGAGTGGGATCATGGCGTCTTTCAGCTCACCCATTGTATATACTACCACATACTAGCGATGGCCGGTACTGTTAGACGACGGTATTGCAGGACTTTCCCCTAAGGGACCCGCGATCTCTGGAGACAAATTACGAAGTAGTCTCATTGGTTCCCTACCACCCTTTATGTTTGTACAGTGAAAATATCTCCAAAGTAATGCAAATGTCGACGACTTGCGCTGTATACATTGTTTGAAAAAAAAAGCTTGTTCCATTCACTCACGGAATTTGCTCTTGACAACAGTAATGCTCACTTTAATTTTGAAGCTTGGAGTAAGTATATCTCGATGCTGTCTAGTATTTCTGTTGGACGCAATGTTAATTGTACGTTAGCAGTGATACACAGCAGGGTGGCTACGTCTCTTGATGAAAAATTGGCTCATGTGAGGTTACCGAGTATAGGACCATTGCTCAGTACTTTCTTGCTAACACAGTGAAATCGACAGCTATAAAAGTACCTTCTGGAGTAACACAAGGGAGTGTTATTGGAACGAAGGAAGGAAGAATAAGGTTTAACGTTCCATCAACATGGACGTCTTTAGAGGCTGAGCACAGGTTCGTAGTGTTCCAAGGGTGGGGAGGGAAACAGACCGTGCCCTTCCAATGGAATCATCCCAGCATCTGCCCGAAGCTGTTTAGGCGAACCACGGAAAACCTAAATCTGGATGAACGGAGGCGGGTTGGAACCGTCGTCCTCCAGAATATGGGTCCAGTGTGCTAACAACCTCGCCAGCCCAGGCGGTGCAAGCGTTATTGGGCCATTACTGTTTACAATATACGGAAGTTGGACAAAATTACGGGAACTGTGCGAGAAAATGCATGCTTGAATATAAATGTCAGTCCTAGCCAAGCTTGCAGGTTTTTCTTTTATATTTTACCACGAACGGCACGTGTGCGATGTTCTAAATAGGCATCAAGTACCAGTCATGGTCAGAAAAGTATTCTGCGTAGTTGTGAGTTAAGTGAATTAGTGCTACGTTTAGCTCGAATTCAAAACATCATATCTCGACAACGGATAAAGATTACTCATCATCATCATCATCATCATCATTTAAGACTGATTATGCCTTTCAGCGTTCAGTCTGGAGCATAGTCTCCCTTATAAAATTCCTCCATGATCCCCTATTCAGTGCTAACATTGGTGCCTCTTCTGATGTTAAGCCTATTACTTCAAAATAATTCTTGACCGAATCCAGGTACCTTCTCCTTGGTCTGCCCCGACTCCTCCTACCCTCTACTGCTGAACCCATGAGACTCTTGGGTAACCTTGCTTCTCCCATGCGTGTAACATGACCACACCATCTAAGCCTGTTCGCCCTGACTGCTACATCTATAGAGTTCATTCCCAGTTTTTCTTTGATTTCCTCATTGTGGACACCCTCCTGCCTATGTTCCCATCTACTAGTACCTGCAATCATCCTAGCTACTTTCATATCCGTAACCTCAACCTTGTTGATTAGGTAACCTGAATCCACCCAGCTTTCGCTCCCATACAACAAAGTTGGTCGAAAGATTGAACGGTGCACAGATAACTTAGTCTTGGTACTGACTTCCTTCTTGCAAAAGAGAGTAGATCGTAGCTGAGCGCTCACTGCATTAGCTTTGCTACACCTCGCTTCCAGTTCTTTCACTATGTTGCCATCCTGTGTGAATATGCATCCTAACCGTCCACCTGTTCTAACTTTGTTCCTCCTATTTGGCACTCAATCCGTTTGTATCTCTTTTCCACTGACATTACTTTCGTTTTGGAGATGCTAATCTTCATACCATAGTCCTTACATTTCTGATCTAGCTCTGAAATATTACCTTGCAAACTTTCAATCGAATCTGCCATCACAACTAAATCATCCGCATATACAAGACTGCTTATTTTGTGTTCACATATCTTAATCTCACCCAGCCAGTCTATTGTTTTCAACATATGATCCATAAATAATATGAACAACAGTGGAGACAGGTTGCAGCCTTGTCTTACCCCTGAAACTACTCTGAACCATGAACTCAATTTACCGTCAACTCTAACTGCTGCCTGACTATCCATGTAAAGACCTTTAATTGCTTGCAAAAGTTTGCCTCCTATTCCATAATCTCGTAGAACAGACAATAACTTCCTCCTAGGAACCCGGTCATATGCTTTTTCTAGATCTATAAAGCATAGATACAATTCCCTGTTCCACTCATAACACTTCTCCACTATTTGCCGTAAGCTAAAGATCTGGTCCTGACAACCTCTAAGAGGCCTAAACCCACACTGATTTTCATCCAATTGGTCCTCAACTAATACTCGCACTTTCCTTGCAACAATACCTGAGAAGATTTTACCCACAACGCTGATTAAAGAGATACCTCTGTAGTTGTTACAAACTTTTCTGTTTCCATGTTTAAAGATTGGCGTGATTACTGCTTTTGTCCAGTCTGATGGAACCTGTCCCGACTCCCAGGCCATTTCAATTATCCTGTGTAGCCATTTAAGACCTGACATTCCACTGTATTTGATGAGTTCCGACTTAATTTCATCCACCCCAGCTGCTTTATTGCACTGCAATCTATTGACCATTTTCTCCACTTCCTCAAATGTGATCCTATTTTCATCATCATTCCTATCCCACTGTACCTCGAAATCTGAAACATTACTGATCGTATTTTCACCTACATTGAGCAACTCTTCAAAATATTCCCTCCATCTGCACAAGGAATCCACAGGATTCACCAGCAGTTTTCCTGACCTGTCCAAAATACTTGTCATTTCCTTCTTACCTCACTTTCGAAGACCTGCTAATTACACTCCAGAATGGTTTTCCAGCAGCTTGACCCAAAGTCTCCAACCTGTTTCCAAAGTCTTCCCAAGATTTCTTCTTGGATGCTGCAATTATCTGTTTGGCTTTGTTTCTTTCTTCAACATAACTTTCTCTGTCCACCTGAGTTCTAGTATGTAGCCATTTTTGATACGCCTTCTTTTTCCTTTTACAGGCTGCCTTGACTGTGTCATTCCACCAAGCTGTTTGCTTCTTCCTATCTTTACACACTACTGTTACAAGACATTCTCTAGCCACTTCTAGTACTGTGTCCCTGTGCCTTGTCCATTCCTTTTCCAATGACTGTAATTGACTACATTCAACTAACTGGTGCCTTTCTGAGATCACAGTTATGTACTGGTGCCTTATTTCCTTATCCTGAAGTTTCTCCACTCTTATCCTCTTACATATGGCTCTGACCTGCTGCACTTTCGCCCTCAAAATCCCAATTTCACTGCAGATTAAATAATGATCAGTGTCATCAAAGAATCCCCTGAATACACGTGTGTCCCTCACAGCCTTCCTGAATTCCTGATCTGTTATTATATAGTCAGTGCCAGATCTGGTTCCCCTGCCTTCCCAAGTATACCGGTGAATGTTCTTATGTTTAAAAAAGGAGTTTGTGATTACTAAGCCCATACTGGCACGGAAATCCAAGAGTTGTTTCCCGTTCCTGTTGGCCTCCATATCCTCTCCAAATTTACCCATAACCTTTTCATACCCTTCTGTTCGATTTCCAATCCTGGCATTAAAATCACCCATGAGCAGAACACTGTCCTTGTCCTTTACTCTAACAACTACATCACTGAGTGCATCATAAAAACTATTCATCTTATCTTGATCTGTCCCTTCACAATGCGAATATACTGATACAATTCTAATTTTCTTGCTAGACACTGTCAAATCTATCCTCATCAGTCGTTCGTTTACATACCTTATTGTAACTACGCTGGGTTCCATTTCTTTCCTGATGTAAAGCCCTACACCCCATTGTGCTGTTCCTGCTTTGACTCCTGCCAGATAGACCTTGTATTCTCCCACTTCCTCTTCTTTCTCACCCCTTACCCGAATGTCACTAACCGCTAAAACGTCCAGCCCCATCTTACTTGCAACTTCTGTCAGCTCTACCTTCTTCCCAGAGTAACCCTCATTGATATTAATAGCTCCCCGTCTCATTACTATTTGTTTGCCAAGTCGTATCTTAGGAGTCCCTGGTTTGTCAGTTAGAGGTGGGACTCCGTCACCTCCAAAGGTCCGAGGCATTTTGCTCTGATTGTTGCCACCATCATATTTAAAGTACCAGGGAAGCAGGTTGCTAGCCTTACCTGCCCCGAGTCCCATTGAGTTTTACCCCTAACGGTTGAGGGACTAACCGATCGATTTGGTAGTCTTTGCCGTACGAGCACAAAGGTGACCACGACTCAGAATATGTCCGAGATGAACAGCCTTATTCCAACGTAACTGGTATCCCGACTGTCGGGACCACTTACTTGGCCACTCATACGTTGCCCATGGTTCATGAACTAGGACATGACTACAGGAACCCACACCATGAACCATATAATAAAGATTACTGGACAAAAAAATGTGTTTTGTTTTTATCCATTTATCTACCTTCGTGTAAATTTTGAACCGAATCGTAAGTTTAAAGTGCTAAACTGGCATGGTTCAGAACCTTTCAGAAAAACATGTTTTCTACACGTAAAATTCAAAAAGCAAGATTTTTTTCGCATAGTAAAAACTTAGACAAAAATCCGATACATTGGTGGACCGAATTTCAACCATCAGTCTAACTCCAGTCCGTAGTTTTTGCACGTAAAATCCGAACGACGGTGACTGTTTTTGTATATAAAATCCAAACGGTGAAGATACGGATGGTGCCAGTAACTAAACATTAATTTCAGCCCAGTTAAAATCTTTTGCAAAAGGAATCAAACGATTCGCACAATCTGCCTGGGCGCCGGCTCTGTTCGTCGTTCATATACAGCAACGTAGCTATATTGTCCAAATGGCTGTACAAATGGCTGTTTTGGGATAAATCAAAAACTTTTCGTCCTATGTTCCTAGCCCGAATAGGAACCGAGCACCAAGACACCCACAAAACCGCGATTCTGCGCGTGCCCTCTTCATACATACTTGTTACAGCACTTCCACACTGTAACGTTTTCAGAATACTGAAAATCGTATAATATGCAATTACAAAACGTGCAACATAATCCTGCACAGATGCAAAAATATTGTCACGTGATTCCCGTATCTACTGAAACAGCTCAGAAGGGTGTTGTTCTGTTGCTCTTCCCCTGCATTCAGCGAATTCACGCCTACAACTACATCTACCCTTGTACTATGCAGACCACCTTGAGGTGTGTGGCGGAGGGTACTTGTGGTACCACTAAGATTTGTCGATAAAATTCCATATGAGGTTTAATTCTGCCGATTCTCGTCATGGCCATTCTGCAAATACGTGTGGGAGGAAGTAATATGTTGCTTTCGAAATTTCACCAGCAGCTTTCTCCGTGATGCAATCTTGTAGTCAGTGCCACTGGAGTTTGTTGAGCATCTCTGTAAAATGCTCACCACGCGTACTACACGATGCCATGACGAAACGTGCTGCTGGTCGTTGGTTCTGTCTACCACTTCCATTAATCCTAATTGGCAAGACCCAGACGGATGAAATATATGAAAGAATCGGTCGAACAAGTGTTTTGCGCGTCTTTCGTGGATGAATTACATATCTTGAGGATTCTTACAACGGATCTCAGCCTAGCATCTGCTTTTCCTACAATTTTTTGATGTGAATGTTCCATGATCTCTTCGCCTATTTACGTACAGTATGCTACATTTATTTACGTTCGGGGTCAACAACCGTTACTGTACCGATCATCGGTTATATACAGAGTTTGGACAAAAATATGGAAACACCAACAACACAGTACATACTGTCAACTGGGTTGTTACATCAATACACAGTTGTTGTAGAATTCCAGAAATTCGGAATATGAACAACGCTAAATACGAAATCTAGGTTGCCATCCACGTAACTAATTGTGTATTCGGAAAGACCTGATTAATTTCACTGCAATAAAGTCTGGTAGCAGACAGAGTTTAGTTCGTAGACTCTACAAGAGGTAAAATTCATCCAACAAAGAATGTCACAACATTACCCTCGGAAGGTTGTCAGTAAGTTTTGTTTGGAATAGCTGGCGAGTTAGATTAGTGACTGAGGCACAGAAGATTCAGAGAAGAGCAACATGATTTGTCACAACGTTTTTTCTGTCACACACAATATTCTGTGTAGCACGGTGCAGAAAAACCAGTGGGCCTAGGGAAGCGCGTTTTTTCTGCAGAACCTGGGTGGAAACATTTCCGGACGTCCGAGATCCGCGGTCTCATTGTGCAGACACATTGGTTGGCTCCGGTCGGTCGGCATCCACGTCCAGGTAGACTGACCAGCGCGGAGAAGTCATCGCCGCAGTGGCCAGCTCATTGTAGACTGGCGATAAAGCAGAGGATGGGCCCTTGTTAGGCAGGAAGCTGATAAGACAACTGTGATCGTTCTGCAAATTTCTGTGGGACAGGTCACTGGCGCACACATGCCCAGACTCTGTTACAAAACATTTTTTTGAAAGCAAGAGGCTTTTTGCGAGTTTATGGCCATTCTTTGGAAACTTCCGAAATGCGTGCAACAGGGGAGATAACAAGCTTCTTATTGAGGGTTGTTGTTCCATCCTGGTCATGTTGTTAGCAAAAGACATAGCGTAAACACATGGGTAAGAGGGCGCTAAGCTGACTCTATTTCCCTTTTCTCCCAACTAACTTTAAAGTCTCTGATTGGTCAAATCGGTGTATGCAGAGCAAGGGGCGCTTTCCGAGCTTCGAATGCCGCACTCTAGCTCGTGATTGGCTTGTGCTAAACTGGGGAAGTCTAAGATGTGAAAGGGCTTTTGCTACCGAGCTGGGGAGGAAAGCGGACAGAAAGAGACCACTCTTCTACTGGCGCTTCACTAGTAAAGAACAGCAGGCCTCTATCCAAACAGTGAGACTTGTGTCCTTTGCTAGTGTGCCACTTAGAGCCTGTGCCAGTCACCTTCTGAACTGTCAGAGGTACTGCTTCTAGCATCATGCACACGAGTGATGCGTGGGTGTACTTATTTGTCTTGAGTCGGCCGTCTACACATTTGACATATTCCGTCACGCGTAATCATCGCACTGAGTCGAATAGGTTTGGCAGACCAGCAAACGGGTCCACCTGCACACTGAAATCTACCAGGGTTTCAGAGGCTCATAGGAAAGTACCTGCATTCCGAATTAACCGAACGCGAGACCGCGTACTTGCATTTTTCGGGTGCGCGCCATTAATAACAGATTGTGGCCGTCCATGACTTCAGTCGCTGAACTCATCGTGATGTGCCGCCTTGATCAGCAGGAGGGTAAAGTATTCAATGCTACAGCGTAGTGCTCCAATATATGTTTCTCAGCACCCTGTTCTTTAGAAACATATTTGTCTTGTTTTGAATAATAGAGTATAGATGATTGATGGTGGCGTAGTTTTTGTGACATAACCCGGATTCACGTGTACGAAGTCAGATGAAGCGATTTGTGTTCTGGCTAGTGTCGTGTGTCGATTCCCAGCTGATAACTTTGTCCACCATAGACCCCATGTAAGTGAAAGCGTTTGTGAAATGAAAATTTATGTGTGACGGTTCTTTAGTCATTTTTTTGTCTTGTGATGTTAAGTATGAATAAATCTATTGTCATTTAGATACAAGTTATCTTTGTGTTCTGATTAACAGTACCTTGCCATTTTTATTAAAGTCCACATTATAAAAGAAAGTAGTAAGCTTGAGTAGAGGGACAAGGTTCGTGCCAGCGCACGTTGCATTGTTGCCAAATTGATTCAAGATGGCGGCGATGACGTCATTCAAGATGGCGGCATGTAGACTTGGCAGCATCGCATGACGTCATCCAAGATGGCGGCTTTTGGTGGGAAAATAGGCTAATTGTGCTACGTCCACTAACCTAAGCCTCCAGAAGAAAAAATGGAGGGAAGTTTGAATTCCAACAGGATAATGCATGGAAAGACCATAATTGCTTTTTATTATTATGGATTATCATTCATTAACATTCATTATTATTTATTATCATTCCTTATCATTTATTATTATAGGCCTACATCCACTAGAAAATTGCTCCAAATTCAAACACAATAATGGTTGCAAAACTTTACTTTTGTTAATTATTATTCATTATTATTTATTAACATTCATTATCTTTCATTGTCATTTATTACCATTCATTATCATTTATTATTATTATTATTATTTATTAATATAGGCCTACATGCACTAGAAAATTGCGCCAAATTCAAATTCCAACACGATAATGTCTCGAAAACTGTACTTCTATGTATTAATATAATTTACTATTTATTCAAGATGTCCGATTTTCTCGGCGAGAAAGCCATTTTCCTTACATCCATAACAAAAATCTATCACAAGTTCAAATCCCAACACCATAATTGATCACATGTACGAGCTTTCTCCGTCACTTATCGTTTTTCACTGGTAGCCTATCATAATCGCGACAAATAATAAACTGCACTTGTATTAACGTAATTCACGTCCTTTGGTATTGTAGGGGGGAAGGGAGTGAAGACTTTATTTCAAGCAGTACGGTCATCACTTGTTCTCCAACACAGTCAGCACACACATCTTTGATATCGCATTGCAGTCACCACGACGTCCGCGCTCCAACTGAATTAGTTCAAATCCTCGCCACCCCCTGGCCAGCGTGCGGAGACACTGCCTACGCCTGTCACGTGAGGTGGCCGGCCACTAGCATAGGGGGTGAGCCCAGCGATCGCTCCCACATCATAAACATGTTTTCGCTAGACACGCTGGAACTTGCCAAGTTTCATGTTACAGCGGCCCCTTGTTGGCTCATCATCTGTATTCGTCGCCTCTGCACATTTCCCGCGAAAATTGTCTGCCTCGGAGCTGAATCACACAACGGTCGACCGTTCGCTGCCAAAGTTGTTTTCCTCGGCATGTTCAAATCTGCCGATGCCAACCGCTCACCATCCAGCACGTGTCTCTGTGCGAACGAGAACGCAGTGCTACACTTTTGGTGGAAAAAGTTTGCTCGACATTGTAATCTTCCATGACTATATAACAGCACGATTGGACCGCACTAGAATGCCCACTAATTGACTCGCTCTTGCGCACGCGTAATAACTGTACAATCGCTGCGCTGCCGCCCCGCTTTCGTCACACACCCTCCATACACGCAACGGACATAGCCTTCTCTAAATACCTGGAAAATGACTCTTTATTTCAGACATTACGGTCATGCAGGTGTGTCCCAACTGACTTCTCCATGCTTACACAGCGAAACTCACGAGCGCAGCTGACGTAAGCGCGGCCGGCTGAGCCTGTACCATCGGCAGATGGAACCTGTCGACCGCGTGCTGGACAAAGGATACGTTTGGCGCAGAGTTTGACCGACAGTGGAATCCACCATGACCGTATAACAGCGTGATTGCTCATCGCGAGAACACTCGCCAATTCACTCTCACCACCCCGCTATATTATGTAATTAAATTTACAATTTCATATACGTATGAAAACGTGTTCAACTCCCTAATTTAAACTACTTTTCGACGACCAGACCGCCACCTCATCCTCCTAGGAACCAGTGCCAAGTTTGAATTATGCCAGTAAACAAAGCACACTTGCGCTTCCGCCACCAACCTAAGAAAATTGTTTCAAACTAAGCCACCACCACTCAACCTCTTCCCACACGTTTCTAGTAAACGGACTCACCCTGCACTAGGTCCATGGATGGAGGAACGAATTTACTTTATTTAGGAATGGAGTATATCTATCACACCGACATATCCCACATCATACAGACCTGCAAAACACTCCTACATAACTCATTTATAAGGTTCTAGACACACGCTTGCTAACTGTAAACAGTTAAAAAAACGCATAGCACAGCCTACAGACATGCGAACCGCTCGTAAATAATGCAAAACATTTACGTCCAAATAGCCAAACAACCGCTAATTTTCCGCAATAATTTCAGTGCATAGGCTGATGGAAGGAGGAACGAGTGTACTTTATTTATTTGCGACATATATTTTTGAAACTTTTGCTCTCATAGGATTCGATATGTAAGGCTGACATAAGGCAGTTTCTGAACTCCAGTAGTGCACTACACGTGGCAACACAACCACACCCACCAAGATATTCATTCCAATCCAGACTTCTAACTCCTCTACAGATATATTTGTCCATTTATTTGTTGACTCACTCACAGTCTGACCAGATTGCAGTTTTTGCGCAAAAACCACTCAGACTGCGCTGTGCTGCTCGGGGAAGTAAGGAAGGGCTGCATTCTATTTATTTAGAGCACTTTTATTTAGTCGTGGAGTATATTTGTCACAAAACACTCACACTTATCTGACTGTGGTCATCTGACACAGGCCACAAACATGTAAACAACTCCTAATTTCACCACACAATAGCAAGCAGCTCTTAAATAATGCAGTACACAATATCAGCAGACGAGCTCTGTACTCTTAAACTCTCCAAATAAAGCACCGCACAGTGCACAGACATGCTCGCAAAATAGTGCAACAGACGCGCCCAAACACGCTCAGCTGCCAAACCGAAGGAAAGTCTCTGCTCGGTCTCCCCCAATTATGACCTCAACACAGTCGCGTTCGCACCTAACACCAGAGAATTTGATATCGCTTATTCGCCTTAGATTACGCTCCAAGGCAGATCGCGCACACGTGCGGTCAGCGTGGAAGGGGGTTCCAGAGTCTCCAGCTTCCGAGCGCTCGTGACAGCCGACACATGTGAAAGCTGCATTGTTCTTCTCATGTATACCGCCGGCGTCTCAGGTCTGGACCTGCCTTCACGTCTGTTGTCAGAATAGCACATAGCTCGTTGACACACACGATTAACGTGGCCGGGAAAACATTACTACTCGCATGCAACCGAGATGGTGACGGAAAACCAATCACTCTGATCTGCAATGCAGGCGCATGTAATAATTGAGAACACTCTATTTATTTTTTCGAACAACTTATTTAACCATACAGTGTATCTATCACGCTATCACAAAACACCAATCCCAGATGTGCCCTGGACCATGTTGCACAGCCCGTAGACACGCACCCAATCATAATTTCAGTACACACTATAGCAAACTGCTACTAAATAATACATCACACAGATGTGTAGATACGCTCAGTACTCGTAAAATATCCTAATAACGCGTAGCAGAGCCTCCAGATCCGCTCGCAAAATAACTCAGCAGAAGTGCGCAGGTACCCCCACTCCGCGCCCTGCCCACAGGATCGTGAAGTCACCCATATGTCTGATTTCAGACCTCGCACAGCCCCTGCTCGGCTTCCGCAAGCGTGAGTTGGCGCGGTCAACGCGCTCGTCAGCGGTCAAAGCACACACATACGTCCGTCCAGGACCGCGATCCCGAGCCGCGACCACCGAACGCAGGTCAAAGTCAACTTTATATCAACGTAGCATAATTATCAAAGCACAGCCTCCATACGCTAGACACATCATAGCAGCACATGTCTTTACCTCCTATGACACTGTAGCACACTGCGCATTGCTCCTCACGCGACATTACACGGACCTTTAACTAAACATAACTACACATCCCTGCTCTCGCCTCGTCACGTGTCCAGCCATCTAAATCCTTCTCAATATTATTCTTCTTTACAACATTTTTTTTTAAAAAATAAGATCTAATTTACACCTCCACCGCACCTATCCTCACACCTGTCCCAACATACGCAAACGTCCTCAACACTATCTTGACACTCATATATCACCCCACATACCATGCCCATCAATCAATTTACCATTCTCATCCCCTCTTTTCGAATTACAAACGTAGCCTCTATTCAAACAACAATCAACTCATCTTTCTCGCACTTTCAACAGTAAAATTAATTTTACACACACCCAGAAATATCAAACGCAATTAAAGAGTCAAACATTTATACAGAGCATCAAGCACATACGACACTCACGCCTGTATTGAAAGCCTGGTCCATATTTACCACCTCCACCTTCAATTAAATATTATTAACATTGCCAACAACATTCTGCCAGCGCTCGATTTGTACCTATTTTCCCGCTCTTAACTGTTGTCACTAGCGGTCGAATATCACTATCTATAGATTGCATAAATTTCCACATAAAGAAAATCTCGCCCCCCCCTCCACTCCATTTAGAGACTCCTATACCCGAACACATAGCATCATTCAACTATCACTTGCTCTTATCTAATAACTCATCCATCAGGTCTGGGGGCAAGATCATCGCTTTATTTCTTTCTTTCTTTCTTTCTTTCTTTCTTTCAGCAGCAGACAGCTATTTTTTTTATACAGTAGTAGCTAAACTGCGCCATCAACTTAACATCACCATTCGCGAAACATATCTTCAAATACGTAAACACACTTACTCAATTACATAGCGGTCCCGCTGAGGACATGACCTTCAATATTACAGTTCTTAATCCAATAACCACCGAAACAAGTACTAAATGCTCAAACTAATCCCATAGCGCCTTACAAAGCGAGTGTACGAGCGCCGCCGGCGGCATGTCAAAGCCATATAGCTGTCCATCTAAACAGCCGTCCACTCGGCCCCAGGACCAGAATGCTGAAGTGGGCTCTCCCTATACCTGCTCTCCAGCTATTGTCTAACGACATACAGTGCACAAATGGATTCCTGAATAGCGCAGATCTCTATCTCCCCCTTGCATCTCCAACAGGACATGTAAACAGTGTCTCCCCCAGCCAGCGAACCCGACGTCATTCACCCTTCGCTCACAATTTCCACTCGCATATATAAAACCATATTCACTCCTGCCAAAACTCACTTAATAATAAAAAAGCATTCTCCCTTTCTAAGCATAGATGAGTATGCATTTATCTTCACCCATCTGATATTTGCAATTTAAGTAGGAGAAAGACATATCTATTACCTTCTGCAACCTGTCTATAAACAGAACGATCTCAGTTACTACAAAAGGACCTTGTTTTGACCATTCGCCGGAAATGCGCGCAATGTTGTACGCCTCAAACTAGGCACAAGTACAACAGATCTTCAACACCCTATCATCTTTATCCTCTACCATCAAACAGTGAAAAAGTCATGAAGGCACCAATGCGATCCACCTCCAGTGCGGACAAACGGAATTCACAATACTCCCCCCGAATAACTCAGAGTGCAACCATCCAAGAGTTCCTAACAGCTCGCCAAATCCAACACCTCAAACTTCAGATGCCTATATGAACAAGATCATATTAAATATACACACACACTGCAGAGACCCCTTTAAAGTTTGATCACCCACACTCTAAGCGAATGAGAAGCTGCCTCTGGCCCTTGTTCAAATAGTGTTTTCTAACACGCTTTTGCACACTGCCGAGCATTTCGTCTTTCTACCGCGACTTCGAAGTCATTGTCTTATTCTAAACAGACATTAACACGGACTGATGCACGGCCTCTCACAGGAAACTATACCTTGCACCTTGTAAATCATATTCTTACAGTCGATAGCATAACATTGAATGACTTTAAATAAAGGACAGCCACAACACAAGGAAAATAGAAGAGCCTGCTGGCGTTGTAGCGACTTCCCTCGAAAGTGATTGACCACCTCTACATTTAAACTCATATGTCGCAGTGACCGAATAGTTTATAACTCTGCATTCCATTTCTAGTGATTGGACATTTTTGCACATCACCGTTTTCGGTGCTAGCAACCCCGGAAGTTGCGGTCCATCAACCAAAATTTGTCCCCCAACTCAAGCAAGCACTGTCAGTCAATCATTATGTCGTACCCAATGCACAGATGCGATGGATAAGACACCATTATCCATCACAGCTGATATCGCGAAAAATTTTACAGTAAGTCCAACACTGGCCAATCATATGACAGTTTGTTTTCTTAATTTCTGAATAGAGCTTTCCTAGTCCTAACCCATCCAAGTGCACCACATTTCTCGAAATGTAACCAAGTCTTGGAGCTTAGCACACCATATCGATCTATAGTAATAGATCTCAAAGTGCCTTAATTTAATAGCATACAGTTAAGAAGAAGAACAAGAATGGAGCGATATTTATACACAACGTAGTTCGATAGATTTTTAAGCAAATCAGCCAATCTATCATTTGTGAAGTATTGTTCTAGAGTCCATGATCGGTGCATCGAAGGTTCCGGTAGGAGAGAGAGATAGAGACAGAGAGAGAGAGAACATAAACACACACACACACTGCTAAGACTAGAACGTTCAGCACTTAAAAACGGGCAATAACCATAGATCGCTTACTTTTCCGTCCTGTCACACATACATCCATCTCCTCGGTCACCCTACGCTGAGCTATCTCTACCCCAATCGTAAAACTATTCCATTCTATGATACGAGCCCAATATAGCCCTGCGGACACGTCTAGTGCCCAATGATCACACCAGATCACGCGTCAGAAATAATACTATTTCTCCATCAGTTATTAGCAGCCAGTACATCCTACAGGCAAACAGATACGTATAACAGCAGCGTCCAACATGTGAAAATTACACGTCATCCCGTCACCAACTCTGTAAACACCCCTCTGTCGGGTAAGTGTGTACACAATGATTACAGACTCTCACAAATACCCACAGCTAACTTAGTTATGACACTGAAGTCTCGATTATACACCAAGCATGCGACAGGGTGGGGATCGCGTAAATCAAAGTAAGTTTAGAGGAATGTGTCAACTTTCATCACATATGAGATGGAAGTCCTCTGATGCCCGACGGGTTCACCGTAAACGACCGCAAGTAGACAGCGCTTTAAACCACATACCAAACACGTAGCCGCATACGACTGGCTATATCACGTGACTAAAGCACCCAAATAGAATACTGGAAAAAATCTACCTTCAGCAACTTGTCCTTCTCTAGAATAAATGAGTCAACGTTTGAATAGTACCTAGTTGCAGTTCTGTCTCAATCGATCATCCCGTACACCCTATGTTATCATTTAACACAGATGTGAGTAAGTTTAGACGTGAATGATTCTCTGCCCCTCCTGAAAAGCATCAAATACAGTATTCAACTCGCGTGTATCACTACTACCTCAGTAGACATACACTATAATACGAACTCAACAAGAAAAGATTGACTGCCTTCCTTTATGCGGCTCGCTTCCAGTATTCTATTTGTATGCTTTAGTCTCGTGATATAGCCAGTCGTATGCGGCTACGTGTTCGGTATGTGGTTTAAAGCGCTGTCTACTTCCATCGCATGTGTGATGAAGGTTGACACATTCCTCAAAACGCACTTTGCTTTTCGCGATCCCCATCCCGTCGCATGCTTGGTGTAAAATCCAGACTTCAGCGTCATAACTAAGTTAGCTGTGGGTATTTGTGAGGGTCTGTAATCATTGTGTACACACTTACCCGACAGAGGGGTGTTTACAGAGTTGGTGACGGGATGACGTGTAATTTTCACATGTTGGACGCTGCTGTTATACGTATGTGTTTGCATGTAGGATGTACTGGCTGCTAATAACTGATGGAGAAATAGTATTATTTCTGACTCGTGATCTGGTGTGATCATTGGGCACTAGACGTGTCCGCAGGGCTATATTGGGCTCGTATCATAGAATGGAATAGTTTTACGATTGGGGTAGAGATAGCTCAGCGTAGGGTGACCGGGGAGGAGGATGTATGTGTGACAGGACGGAAAAGTAAGCGTTCTAAGGTTATTGCCCGTTTTTAAGTGCTGAACGTTCTAGTCTTAGCAGTGTGTGTGTGTGTTTATGTTCTCTCTCTCTCTGTCTCTATCTCTCTCTCCTACCGGAACCTTCGATGCACCGATCATAGAATCTAGAACAATACTTCACAAATGATAGATTGGCTGATTTGCTTAAAAATCTATCGAACTACGTTGTGTATAAATATCGCTCCATTCTTGTTCTTCTTCTTAACTGTATGCTATTAAATTAAGGCACTTTGAGATCTGTTACTATAGATCGATATGGTGCGCTAAGCTCCAAGACTTGGTTACATTTCGAGAAATGTGGTGCACTTGGATGGGTTAGGACTAGGAAAGCTCTATTCAGAAATTAAGAAAACAAACTGTCATATGATTGGCCAGTGTTGGACTTACTGTAAAATTTTTCGCGATATCAGCTGTGATGGATAATGGTGTCTTATCCATCGCATCTGTGCATTGGGTACGACATAATGATTGACTGACAGTGCTTGCTTGAGTTGGGGGACAAATTTTGGTTGATGGACCGCAACTTCCGGGGTTGCTAGCACCGAAAACGGTGATGTGCAAAAATGTCCAATCACTAGAAATGGAATGCAGAGTTATAAACTATTCGGTCACTGCGACATATGAGTTTAAATGTAGAGGTGGTCAATCACTTTCGAGGGAAGTCGCTACAACGCCAGCAGGCTCTTCTATTTTCCTTGTGTTGTGGCTGTCCTTTATTTAAAGTCATTCAATGTTATGCTATCGACTGTAAGAATATGATTTACAAGGTGCAAGGTATAGTTTCCTGTGAGAGGCCGTGCATCAGTCCGTGTTAATGTCTGTTTAGAATAAGACAATGACTTCGAAGTCGCGGTAGAAAGACGAAATGCTCGGCAGTGTGCAAAAGCGTGTTAGAAAACACTATTTGAACAAGGGCCAGAGGCAGCTTCTCATTCGCTTAGAGTGTGGGTGATCAAACTTTAAAGGGGTCTCTGCAGTGTGTGTGTATATTTAATATGATCTTGTTCATATAGGCATCTGAAGTTTGAGGTGTTGGATTTGGCGAGCTGTTAGGAACTCTTGGATGGTTGCACTCTGAGTTATTCGGGGGGAGTATTGTGAATTCCGTTTGTCCGCACTGGAGGTGGATCGCATTGGTGCCTTCATGACTTTTTCACTGTTTGATGGTAGAGGATAAAGATGATAGGGTGTTGAAGATCTGTTGTACTTGTGCCTAGTTTGAGGCGTACAACATTGCGCGCATTTCCGGCGAATGGTCAAAACAAGGTCCTTTTGTAGTAACTGAGATCGTTCTGTTTATAGACAGGTTGCAGAAGGTAATAGATATGTCTTTCTCCTACTTAAATTGCAAATATCAGATGGGTGAAGATAAATGCATACTCATCTATGCTTAGAAAGGGAGAATGCTTTTTTATTATTAAGTGAGTTTTGGCAGGAGTGAATATGGTTTTATATATGCGAGTGGAAATTGTGAGCGAAGGGTGAATGACGTCGGGTTCGCTGGCTGGGGGAGACACTGTTTACATGTCCTGTTGGAGATGCAAGGGGGAGATAGAGATCTGCGCTATTCAGGAATCCATTTGTGCACTGTATGTCGTTAGACAATAGCTGGAGAGCAGGTATAGGGAGAGCCCACTTCAGCATTCTGGTCCTGGGGCCGAGTGGACGGCTGTTTAGATGGACAGCTATATGGCTTTGACATGCCGCCGGCGGCGCTCGTACACTCGCTTTGTAAGGCGCTATGGGATTAGTTTGAGCATTTAGTACTTGTTTCGGTGGTTATTGGATTAAGAACTGTAATATTGAAGGTCATGTCCTCAGCGGGACCGCTATGTAATTGAGTAAGTGTGTTTACGTATTTGAAGATATGTTTCGCGAATGGTGATGTTAAGTTGATGGCGCAGTTTAGCTACTACTGTATAAAAAAAATAGCTGTCTGCTGCTGAAAGAAAGAAAGAAAGAAAGAAAGAAAGAAATAAAGCGATGATCTTGCCCCCAGACCTGATGGATGAGTTATTAGATAAGAGCAAGTGATAGTTGAATGATGCTATGTGTTCGGGTATAGGAGTCTCTAAATGGAGTGGGGGGGGGGGGGGCGAGATTTTCTTTATGTGGAAATTTATGCAATCTATAGATAGTGATATTCGACCGCTAGTGACAACAGTTAAGAGCGGGAAAATAGGTACAAATCGAGCGCTGGCAGAATGTTGTTGGCAATGTTAATAATATTTAATTGAAGGTGGAGGTGGTAAATATGGACCAGGCTTTCAATACAGGCGTGAGTGTCGTATGTGCTTGATGCTCTGTATAAATGTTTGACTCTTTAATTGCGTTTGATGTTTCTGGGTGTGTGTAAAATTAATTTTACTGTTGAAAGTGCGAGAAAGATGAGTTGATTGTTGTTTAGATAGAGGCTACGTTTGTAATTCGAAAAGAGGGGATGAGAATGGTAAATTGATTGATGGGTATGGTATGTGGGGTGATATATGAGTGTCAAGATAGTGTTGAGGACGTTTGCGTATGTTGGGACAGGTGTGAGGATAGGTGTGGTGGAGGTGTAAATTAGATCTTATTTTTTAAAAAAAATGTTGTAAAGAAGAATAATATTGAGAAGGATTTAGATGGCTGGACACGTGACGAGGCGAGAGCAGGGATGTGTAGTTATGTTTAGTTAAAGGTCCGTGTAATGTCGCGTGAGGAGCAATGCGCAGTGTGCTACAGTGTCATAGGAGGTAAAGACATGTGCTGCTATGATGTGTCTAGCGTATGGAGGCTGTGCTTTGATAATTATGCTACGTTGATATAAAGTTGACTTTGACCTGCGTTCGGTGGTCGCGGCTCGGGATCGCGGTCCTGGACGGACGTATGTGTGTGCTTTGACCGCTGACGAGCGCGTTGACCGCGCCAACTCACGCTTGCGGAAGCCGAGCAGGGGCTGTGCGAGGTCTGAAATCAGACATATGGGTGACTTCACGATCCTGTGGGCAGGGCGCGGAGTGGGGGTACCTGCGCACTTCTGCTGAGTTATTTTGCGAGCGGATTTGCAGGCTCTGCTATGCGTTATTAGGATAGTTTACAAGTACTGTGCGTATCTACACATCTGTGTGATGTATTATTTAGTAGCAGTTTGCTATAGTGTGTACTGAAATTATGATTGGGTGCGTGTCTACGGGCTGTGCAACATGGTCCAGGGCACATCTGGGATTGGTGTTTTGTGATAGCGTGATAGATACACTGTATGGTTAAATAAGTTGTTCGAAAAAATAAATAGAGTGTTCTCAATGATTACATGCGCCTGCATTGCAGATCAGAGTGATTGGTTTTCCGTCACCATCTCGGTTGCATGCGAGTAGTAATGTTTTCCCGGCCACGTTAATCGTGTGTGTCAACGAGCTATGAGCTATTCTGACAACAGACGTGAAGGCAGGTCCAGACCTGAGACGCCGGCGGTATACATGAGAAGAACAATGCAGCTTTCACATGTGTTGGCTGTCACGAGCGCTCGGAAGCTGGAGACTCTGGAACCCCCTTCCACGCTGACCGCACGTGTGCGCGATCTGCCTTGGAGCGTGATCTAAGGCGCATAAGCGAGATCAATTTCTCTGGTGTTAGGTGCGAATGCGACTGTGTTGAGGTTATATTTGGCGGAGGCCGAGCAGAGACTTTCCTTCGGTTCGGCAGCTGAGCGTGTTTGGGCGCGTCTGTTGCACTATTTTGCGAGCATGTCTGTGCACTGTGCGGTGCTTTATTTGGAGAGTTTAAGAGTATAGAGCTCGTCTGCTGATATTGTGTACTGCATTATTTAAGAGCTGCTTGCTATTGTGTGGTGAAATTAGGAGTTGTTTACATGTTTGTGGCCTGTGTCAGATGACCACAGTCAGATAAGTGTGAGTGTTTTGTGACAAATATACTCCACGACTAAATAAAAGTGCTCTAAATAAATGGAGTGCAGCCCTTCCTTACTTCCCCGAGCAGCACAGCGCAGTCTGAGTGGTTTTTGCGCAAAAACTGCTATCTGGTCAGACTGTGAGTGAGTCAACAAATAAAGGGAGAAATGTATCTGTAGAGGAGTTAGAGGTCTGGATAGGAATGAATATCTTGGTGGGTGTCGTTGTGTTGCCACGTGTAGTGCACTACTGGAGTTCAGAAACTGCCTTATGTCAGCCTTACATATCGAATCCTAAGAGAAGCAAAAGTTTCAAAAATATATGTCGCAAATAAATAAAGTACACTCGTTCCTCCTTCCATCAGCCTATGCACTGAAATTATTGTGGAAAATTAGCGGTTGTTTGGCTATTTGGACGTAAATGTTTTGCATTATTTACGAGCGGTTCGCATGTCTGTAGGCTGTGCTATGCGTTTTTTTAACTGTTTACAGTTAGCAAGCGTGTGTCTAGAACCTTATAAATGAGTTATGTAGGAGTGTTTTGCAGGTCTGTATGATGTGGGATATGTCGGTGCGATAGATATACTCCATTCCTAAATAAAGTAAATTCGTTCCTCCATCCATGGACCTAGCGCAGGGTGAGTCCGTTTACCAGAAACATGTAGGAAGAGGTTGAGTGGTGGTGGCTTAGTTTGAAACAATTTTCTTAGGTTGGTGGCGGAAGCGCAAGTGAGCTTTGTTTACTGGCATAATTCAAACTTGGCACTGGTTCCTAGGAGGAGGAGGTGGCGGTCTGGTCGTCGAAAAGTAGTTTAAATTAGGGAGTTGAACACGTTTGCATACGTATATGAAATTGTAAATTTAATTATTGAATATAGCGGGGTGGTGATAGTGAATTGGCGAGTGTTCTCGCGATGAGCAATCACGCTATTATACGGTCATGGTGGATTCCACTGTCGGTCAAACTCTGCGCCAAACGTATCCTTTGTCCAGCACGCGGTCGACAGGTGCCATCGTGTCCAGTGTTAAGTGCTCGCGGACGCGGAAAGATGTTTACATAGTCGGACTCTGAGGCGAGTGTGGCTGATCATTTGTGGGTGGACCCCGAGGCGCCGCTCGCCGCCTAGCTGGCGCGCTGTACGTGGGGTGTGTGGGTACCGCTGGTCGCTTGACGTGAGCCGGCCAGGGAGCTGCCGATGGTGCAGGCTCAGCCGGCCGCGCTTACGTCAGCTGCGCTCTGGAGTTTCGCTGTGTGAGCATGGAGAAGTCATTTGGGACACACCTGCATGACCGTAATGTCTGAAATAAAGAGTCATTTTTCAGGTATTTAGAGAAGGCTATGTCTGTTGCGTGTATGGAGGGTGTGTGACGTAAGCGGGGCGGCAGCGCAGCGATTGTACAGTTATTACGCGTGCGCAAGAGCGAGTCAATTAGTGGGCATTCTAGTGCGGTCCAAACGTGTAATGGCAGATTACACTGTCGAGCAAACTTTTGCCACCAAAAGTGTAGCACTGCGTCCTCGCTTGCACAGGGACAAGTGCTGGATGGTGAGCGGTTGGCATCGACAGGTTTGAATATGCCGAGGAAAACAACTTTGGCAGCGAACGGTCGACCGTTGTGTGATTCAGCTCCGAGGCAGACAATTTTGGCGGGAAATGTGCAGAGGCGACGAATACACATGATGAACGAACAGGGGGTCGCTGTGACGTGAAACTCGGCAAGTTCCAGCGTGTCTAGCGAAAACATGTTTACGATGTGGGAGCAATCGCTGGGCTCACCCCCTGTGCTAGTGGCCGGCCACCTCACGTGACAATCGTAGGCAGTGTCTCCGCACGCTTGCCAGGGGGTGGCGAGGATTTGAACTAATTCAGTTGGAGCGCGGACGTCATGGTGACTGCAATGCGATATCAAAGATGTGTGTGCTGACTGTGTTGGAGAACAAGTGATGACCGTACTGCTTGAAATAAAGTCTTCAGTCCCTTCCCCCCTACAAAATCAAAGGACGTGAATTACATTAATACAAGTGCAGTTTATTATTTGAAGCGATTATGATAGGCTACCAGTGAAAAAAGATAAGTGTCAGAGAAAGCTCGTACATGTGATCAATTATGGTGTTGGGATTTGAACTTGTGATAAATTTTTGTTATGGATGTAAGGAAGATGGCTTTCTCGCCGAGAAATTCGGACATCTTGAATAAATAATAAATGATAGTAATACATAGAAGTACAGTTTTCGAGACATTATTGTGTTGGAATTTGAATTTGGCGCAATTTTCTAGTGGATGTAGGCCTATAATAATAAATAATAATAATAATAATAATAATAATAAATGATAATGAGTGATAATAAATGATAATGAATGATAATAAATGACAATGAATGATAATGAATGTTAATATATAATAATGAATAATAATTAACAAAAGTAAGGTTTTGCAGCCATTATCGTGTTTGAATTTGGAGCAATTTTCTAGTGGAGGTGGGCCTATAATAATAAATGATAATGAATGATAATAAATAATAATGGACGATAATCAATAATAATAAAAAGACGAGTACAGTCTTTGCATGCATTATCCTGTTGGAATTCAAACTTCCCGCTATTTTTTCTTCTGGAGGCTTAGGTTAGCGGATGTGGCAGAATTGGGCTATTTTCACGCCAAAATTCAAAATTCCCGCTATTTTTTTTTTTGAGGTTAGGTTAGTGGACGTAGCACAATTGGCCGATTTTCCCGCCAAAAGCCGTCTTGGATGACGTCATCGCCGCCATCTTGAGTAAATTTGGCAAGAATGCAACGTGCGCTGGTTTGAACCTTGTCTCTCTACTAGCTTGCAAAATTAGCTTTCAAAAACCCTTTGATGACGTTAAGTACTAACACTGGTAGCACACCAAATCCAGAAATGCTGAACTACGTTTCCAAATGTACCGTTTTAAATAAAAATCCAGCTATACTGCTCCAACGCGCTGTCAAATGTGACAGCAGTGTATTATGAGGTCTTACTCACAGTACCGTACCTAACATCAGGTGGTCAGCAGTCAGTTCTGCAGTGCGAGTCGTGTTGCATTAGTTTTCGTCGCACGTGCGCGCGCGCGCGCGCGCGCGCCTGTTTTGTGTGTGTGTGTGTGTGTGTGTGTGTGCACTCGTGCGTTCGTGTGCAGTAGTGTCAATCATGGGTAGGTATCATAGTGTTTTTTACCTTCTTCCAAACGGAGATTCAGTTATGTTTACTGTTATTGCGCTGTTTCCACGTACAAATGGTGTACTACATTTACATTTTCTCTCTTCCATCTCTAGTTTGCAATGGAAGCCTACTATTCGACAACTGAAATAGGGATGTGATTGAGCCGTGCTGCAGCTCGCGTTGGTGCTATTTGTAGGTGATCGTCCTCTGTTGGAATCCAGACTGTATCGCTTAGTTGACGTGGTTGCAGTTGTTTGTCTTCTTCTCGTGTTGACTGGCGTCGTTTGGTTTCGCAAGCTTTTCCTGTGAGATCTCGCAATTCTCCAGTGTCTTGGGTTCGAGTTGCTGCTCGAGTGTCGCCGAGTCGAAGAGCAGCGAGTGGAGTGCTTGGGGAAGGCGGTTCTAATTAGCTTTCCTCGACGTCTTGTTACTAATTGCTGCATTCTATGTATTTCTATTTGTTAAGTTCTACCAGTGGCATTTTTCCTGCCTGATGGCCGCTAACCTGGCCTGGAGGTTAGTGTATGTAACGGTAGTGTACGTTTCCTTGCCTTGCCGCTGCTGTCCGGTAAGGCGTGTAGTTTTGACAGTTTCCTTGATTTGTAGGTCTGTTGGTGTTTCTTCTACTCTGGTAGTAGTGGTTCCTTTCTCCTTTCGGACGCTGTAAACACATCATTCTGAGGACGTAGTGCTGAGCGCAGGTCCCGGCTTTGGCGTGGTGTTCCATCGTTGCATTGGTTATCGGACGCTAGGTAGCTTCAGTAGATTATCATTAGTCATTTGTTAGACTGCCACTAGTCTGAGTTACCATCTTGTGAAGTGAATACAACTCTTGGCTGCCTTTCTCATTGCTTGCGAAAGTGTTTTTGGCGTGACCTACTCAGAGGTCGATTCCTGGAGCACCGTCTGTGACTAGCCCTTGTGTTTTCAAAATGGTTCAAATGGCTCTGAGCACTATGGGACTTAACATCTGAGGTCATCAGTCCCCTAGAACTTAGAACTACTTAAACCTAACTAACCTAAGGACATCACACACATTCACGCCCGAGGCAGGACTCGAACCTGCGACCGTAGCGGTCGCGCGGTTCCTGACTAAAGCGCCTAGAACCGCTGCCACTTCGGCTGGCCCCTTGTGTTTTATTATTGTATTACCATCATTGGTCTGACCTGTTTGGTGATCAGTTACGTGTCCTTTTGAATTAACCCTGTTATTATATTTGCTGTTTTACTGTATGTTTCTAAATTTTTTGAATATAATTGCCACTCTTGGCGTTACAGCAAGTTTAAACGGTTGTGCTACCTAGTTTATTATCTTTTTGTCTCACCTGTTTGGCGATCAGTTGCCTGTTTTTTGAATTAACTTTTGGTATTGCCTTGCTGTTTGACAGTATGTTTGTTAATTTTTGAAAATAATTGACATTCTAATATGGCAATTGTATTTTAGCAGCTAGCCTTTAAGACCTTGGTGATTTGTTTTTAGTGTTTTAATAACTGTAGTTTGTGCGTTGCAACAAGTTAAACAATTCTTAATTTATTGCCATTAAGGCCTTATGCCGTGACTGTTGTTACTTGTCTTAAAATTTTAATTTGGCAGTTTATTTTGCAGTGATCTTTAAGAACTTGACCACTTATCTTTTATATTTTAATAGCTGTAATGGTAAGTTGCAGCAAGTTTAATCAATTCTTAATTTATTGCCATTAAGGCCCTTAGCTGTGAAACAATTCTTAAATTCAAAATTTTTAAGGCTTTCGTGGCCACTTGTTGACAAAGTGCCTATTGGCTTCTGTTTCGGGTTCTTCGGCCATTATTTTAATTTATTGTTGATTTTAAATAAATTGCGTGTGATTAAAAGAAAAGCCAACCTATAGTAACTGATTACGGCCCCGTCCACAATCTTAACCGAATCTTGCCTTCCTTGACCACCAGATCTCAGTGATATTCGTCTGAGGTTTAGCAAATGGGCAAAGCTTGAGAGCCCGTACCCTCTCCGCTAAAAAATTTCCACATTTCAGAATGTCCTCTGATAAGCAGTTCGGTGGACGTTTCCAGCATCTGAGGGTCACAGGTACCCTTGCAGCTTGGAAGACTGACATTGTAAGCCCCCGCATAGTCCGCATGCCTGACACTGAAGAGCGTGTGTTACGTACGGTGAGAAACTCCCCTGGGACCAATGTGCTATGCGACGATTAGCAGCAGCAGAAGGCGTGTCACCCTGTCACCCTGTCTCATCTGGGGGCAGGGGGTACTTCATGAACAGTTTCTGTACCTATATCGTTATCAGCGCCTTCAGGCATGTGGCCAAGGGACCATCATGATAGATGATGGTTCCGTCAATGGCTGTTGTAGAGGTGTGCCGTACATCCATCGTCCACATCCAAAATTTTATTTACCGACGAGACAGGCTAGGCTTCACTAGAGATGTTGTGAATATCCATAACCAGCATGTATGGGCAGATGGAAGTCCACAAGCAATTCAGGAAAGTGAGGATTATCACGATTCTCAATCGACATATGGGCAGGCGCACTTGGCGATAGATTAATAGGCCCGTTAAAGCTACCACAAAAGTTGACTGGGGCGCATTGTCTGGGCTTTCTCATTAATGCGCACCTTACTGGGGGTTGTGCCATTACAGCAACGAACACAACTGTGGTTCATGCATGATGACGCACCAGCACACTTTCGTCACAGTATGTGCGAACATTTCAGGACCGCTGGACTGGTCGGAGGTGGGGGAGGGGTGGGGGGGATGGGGTGGGGGAGGAACACTTTGGCCTCCTCGATCCCCAGACCTCAATCCTCTGGACGTTTGCTTATGGGGACAATAGAAAGAATTGGTCTACGCCACGTTAGTCAACGATGTGCAGCCACTACAGGGTCGCGCCTTCAATGTGTACCAGCAGGTACAACAACATCGATGTATATTTCAGATACTACGTCATTCGTTACGCCGGAGAGCAGAGGGGTGCATTGTCATGAACGGAAGCCACATTGAATACTTCCTATAAACACGTGTTTATCGCAGAAAGTATGCATTTCCGGACCCAAGTTTACTGGGCTCATTTTTCTCGTTTCGGTGGATACAACCACCTCTCGAGGTGTTCGACACTTTAACACCCTGTTTAAGTCCAAAGAGACAAACAGGAATATAGTCAGAACTACTGAAACTGTAGCACGTGCCGAGTAAGAGTTTTTTAAATGCTGGTTGGTGGCGATCAGCAAATTCAATTGTCGTCCGTAAGCAGTAATTATTGTGACAAATTGAGGTCAGTAGGCGATATTAACCACTGAATAGCAGTTCGATAGTAGCCAGTATCCAAGAAGGAAAATTATCTTTAGACTGGTCCAAATGATTCCAAATACAATGGATATGGGGAACAGTGTACAAGCTATAAGTTTTAAAGAGATGGCATAGCCGTAGATTTCGCAACACCCTCTCTTGTTTGACTGTGTTAGGTGAACAAACGACAGACAAGGTGAAAAAATGAAGGCAATCTTCACAATTGGTAGGCAGCGACAAATGTCGTCAGATTTGCATATATGAGCAACAATCATTTATTGGGAACTTGGCAGTCAGTTTGAAGTTCTTTCTCGTCCTTTAAGCGTCACCGACTAAGTTTATTCTACGTGCAGCGGCATTTCTCACGTGACATAAGATTTTCCTCCTCATTCTCGTGCGAGTTGTTCCGTAGGATCAAGTGATATATTTTTACTTCACCAAGGGATTGTCATTCAGAAATGGAGCATTCGGCCTGAGAAATAAGAACTCAAGGGATGACACCTCTAAATAGGTCTCTTTCACTGATTTGTATAAACAATATTCTGTTCTTACTTGTCTCTTGTTTAATGCGGTCGAGGATATTAGTATCCAGAGACACCTGTCTCTGAAACAAATGCACCTTGAGTTTTACAGCTTTTGTGAATGCTGCGCGGAGTGAAACTGCCAAAGGACGCTTTGATGTTATCAGGTTTTTGGTCACGTTGTTGACCTGTTGCCTGCTCTTAGTGCAGTCATCAGTGGCCTTTGTTCGGAGTATTCCGCCTGCTATATAATCATGCAAAGCATCTTGTGTTATGTAGTGTAAATTAGTGAAGGAAACACTTCTACTATTTCTACTCCTGCGTAATCATTGTCTACTAGCTATTAAAATGCCTTCACTGATTAAGCACATTACAGAAAAGAGAGGATGGGAGCTAAGGGTTTGGTGTTTCGTAGTGAGGTTACTAAAGAAGAAGCACCTCTCAAATTGTACAAGGGTAAGAGGACTAATTAACAGTGCCCCTTTCTAAGAAATCATCTCACAATTGTCCTGGGTACACGCTGCAGCAAGAAGGAAAGCAAAATAAGACTAAACGGCACTATCGTTAAAGTAGATCAGATTTGGAACATTAAAAACCTAATTACGATTGTAAAGCGTACTTGTTAAAGAGCGTTGATAATTATTACTATGGGACCATCTAATCGCAAAAGAATAAAACACAATCAAAGATACTACAAAGAAAACACATGCAACAGTGGGTAATAACATTCGATACTTGGCAATACCATCCAAAACACAACACCGAAACGAGTGTTCTATTTATAGTGCTGTGAAGTGTGAAAACGAAATTTCAAATGTCAGTTATCTGGAGAAGAACATCTGTAACAAAGGAACTGGAACATAACATGTTGTTGATCAAAATCCGCGAAATATTAAGTAGAACTTTAAATCATTATTACATCATGGAAAAGCAAAAAATGACAAAAGTGTTTATAACCTATATATACAAAGTCCTAAGTGTACGCTAAATAGCATAAACAAAAACATGTACGTAGGTCAGGCCATTGAAGATGCCTTGCAAGGAATAAAGGCGAAACGCGTATGGCACAAAACTATGTTTTACTCAGTTGAGATCAGACCGTTTCAGGGTAATAATTATCAGCATACCGTAATAATATGCGTAACTGAGGACGATAAGACTACAAACGTTGAAGATACAGAGTGCTGTTGGAGATTCACCTAGTTAAAGCATGTGACAACTGACATACTGTCAGTGAATGACAGGAAGTACATGAAGGATAGAGACTGATCGGAAGTGAACTGACGTTTCAGTAAATAGGATAGCCTTTTTTCAAGGTCAGGAAAAAAGGCTATATAAATATACGTGTAAGAAGTAAAGCGGATAGGAGATGAATTGCGGTAAGCTGCTGCACACTAAATTTTTATCTGTTGTATTAATGACAGACTTGTGGAGCAGGAATAAATCGACCTTATACCACCAGTGACACTCTAGGAACTTAAACCATGAAGAAGAACTGAAAAGCAGGACAAAAAAGGACATTAAATTTGGTAAGGGATGAAATTTGCTCTGTGTAAGTTGGCGATGAACGCCTCTGTTTTATAGCTAAAAGTCTATAATTATATAAACAGTGACATCCAGAAAAATTGCATAATTTCCCGGTGAATTTCATTGTACAATAATAAGTATAGACAAGGTGTTTGCCTGTTTCTAATTGTAGAGAGGAAGGTAACGCGTTTATCGAATTATCTAGATTAATGGACAGTCTTTTACACCTGAAAATGTAAACAAAAGTTTCTTGAAATACACTCCTGGAAATGGAAAAAAGAACACATTGACACCGGTGTGTCAGACCCACCATACTTGCTCCGGACACTGCGAGAGGGCTGTACAAGCAATGATAACACGCACGGCACAGCGGACACACCAGGAACCGCGGTGTTGGCCGTCGAATGACGCTAGCTGCGCAGCATTTGTGCACCGCCGCCGTCAGTGTCAGTCAGTTTGCCGTGGCATACGGAGCTCCATCGCAGTCTTTAACACTGGTAGCATGCCGCGACAGCGTGGACGTGAACCGTATGTGCAGTTGACGGACTTTGAGCGAGGGCGTATAGTGGGCATGCGGGAGGCCGGGTGGACGTACCGCCGAATTGCTCAACACGTGGGGCGTGAGGTCTCCACAGTACATCGATGTTGTCGCCAGTGGTCGGCGGAAGGTGCACGTGCCCGTCGACCTGGGACCGGACCGCAGCGACGCACGGATGCACGCCAAGACCGTAGGATCCTACGCAGTGCTGTAGGGGACCGCACCGCCACTTCCCAGCAAATTAGGGACACTGTTGCTTCTGGGGTATCGGCGAGGACCATTCGCAACCGTCTCCATGAAGCTGGGCTACGGTACCGCACACCGTTAGGCCGTCTTCCGCTCACGCCCCAACATCGTGCAGCCCGCCTCCAGTGGTGTCGCGACAGGCGTGAATGGAGGGACGAATGGAGACGTGTCGTCTTCAGCGATGAGAGTCGCTTCTGCCTTGGTGCCAATGATGGTCGTATGCGTGTTTGGCGCCGTGCAGGTGAGCGCCACAATCAGGACTGCGTACGACCGAGGCACACAGGGCCAACACTCGGCATCATGGTGTGGGGAGCGATCTCCTACACTGGCCGTACACCACTGGTGATCGTCGAGGGGACACTGAATAGTGCACGGTACATCCAAACCGTCATCGAACCCATCGTTCTACCATTCCTAGACCGGCAAGGGAACTTGCTGTTCCAACAGGACAATGCACGTCCGCATGTATCCCGTGCCACCCAACGTGCTCTAGAAGGTGTAAGTCAACTACCCTGGCCAGCAAGATCTCCGAATCTGTCCCCCATTGAGCATGTTTGGGACTGGATGAAGCGTCGTCTCACGCGGTCTGCACGTCCAGCACGAACGCTGGTCCAACTGAGGCGCCAGGTGGAAATGGCATGGCAAGCCGTTCCACAGGACTACATCCAGCATCTCTACGATCGTCTCCATGGGAGAATAGCAGCCTGCATTGCTGCGATAGGTGGATATACACTGTAGTAGTGCCGACATTGTGCATGCTCTGTTGCCTGTGTCTATGTGCCTGTGGTTCTGTCAGTGTGATCATGTGATGTATCTGACCCCAGGAATGTGTCAATAAAGTTTCCCCTTCCTGGAACAATGAATTCACGGTGTTCTTATTTCAATTTCCAGGAGTGTATACCAGACTCTCTGCAGATGAAATGTCACTAGACTTAAGTAAAAAACAGATGGACTTCTGCACAACACAAGGCCTGGCCAGATTATTAGTGCTTGAGGTTGAGTCAGTAAATGATCACACTATTCTAAACTGCTAGGTGTTTATATTACCAAAAACCTGAATTGGAAGGTTGACCTTGTTAAACTTTTAGAGTTAAGGATACTATCAGATTTTATCGATGATAATGTCGAAACGTCAACTTACTTTGCCTATTTTTATTGAATTATATCTTTTGGCAATGTCTTCTGGGTTATCCCGTCACTGAGGAAAAAAGTGTGTTTAATAGGAATATCATGTGGTGGTTGCCATATGGCCTCTGGTAGACATAGCTTTACGTAGTTGCTGGCACTTGCAACAATGTCACTTTACCTTCACTGCCTTACAAAGTTTTTGCCAACAATAAGTCGCAGTTCGAAAACAACATTAACAATCACAAATACAGCACTAGAAGGAGAACTGACTTATACTGGCCGTCACTCGACCTTAATTTGACACAGGAAGGAGTGAGGTACTCTATCAAAAGCTTCTTTGAACACCTGCCCAGTGAGGTAAAGATAACAAAACTATCTTCAGACAGGTGAAATATTATCTTATTGACAACTAATTCTACTGATAGAAAAATCCTGAACGTGAAATAATTCCGTGTGTGTGTGTTTTTGTGTGTGTGTGTGTGTGTGTGTGTGTGTGTGTGTCTGTGCCTGTGTGTGTGTGTGTGTGTGTGTGTGTGTGTGTGTGTGTGTGGTGTGCGGTGTGTGGTGTGTGTGCGGTGTGTAGGGAGAGAGACTGAATATGGTTACCAATAATTCACTCTATGTAATAGCCCGCATCTCGTGGTCGTGCGGTAGCGTTCTCGCTTCCCACGCCCGGGTTCCCGGGTTCGATTCCCGGCGGGGTCAGGGATTTTCTCTGCCTCGTAATGGCTGGGTGTTGTGTGCTGTCCTTAGTTTAGTTAGGTTTAAGTAGTTCTAAGTTCTAGGGGACTTATGACCACAGCAGTTGAGTCCCATAGTGCTCAGAGCCATTTGAACCATTTGAACTCTATGTAATAAAAAAGGGTGCTTAAGCCAATCATAAATGGTCATCAAGTTGAAATATTCTTAAGAGAGAAAGCATACTATATTTATAAAACTGACTCTTTCCACATCATAGTGAGATGTCGCAATTACGATCCATGAAACATGCAAGTAACTAAACTATCCTTATGTACTAAAAATTAATTGCCTCGTGCCTAATAAAAAACGCGACAGGTGTTAGGCTCATGATAGATCCACAGATTTCAATAAGCGATAAGACTAAAACGTATAAACAAAACACGTAATAAGCTGTACAGTTCACTTCACCATATACAGGGTGGGACAAATAAACAGTGGCCTGGACTAGTGAATAAATTGGATATGAATATATCACTATAATTACACCACGTGATGCGCACACTACGTGTACGCCCGCCACGTAATCCACGCCGCTTCAGAGCGTAGTTCTGGCTGTGTCAACGTGAGTGCAGGAGTGCAAAAGAGGCGATGGTACTGACAGTGGAACAGCGGTTATCGGTTGTGGAAAGTTACATGACAACAAAGCCGTGGAAACGGTGTGGTCAGTTGTTTGATGAGAAGCTTAATGGTGCCAAAGTGCCACCTAACTGTATCAAGCAACGCTAATTCGAAAATGGAATCAGACAGGATCTGTTTTGAACAAGTAAAAAAACTTTTCGAAGCGCCCAACACACCAGGAAATGTGTCTGCAGTTCACCAGAAAATGCTTCAGAGTCATACCAAAATAACTCGTCGACTGTCGCAAGAGATCGGCGTATCACGTCGATCACGCAGACGAGTATTACACCTGGACCTACAGTCTGGTCGCTGCCCTAGGGGGCACTCAGGTCACCTGATCTGTCAGTGTGCGATTGCTTTGTGCGGAGAGCCATTAGGTCTAATGTGTATCGCAACAACCCTCAAAGTCTTCAAGAACTGCAGCAGAATATTTCGGATGAGACAGCGGCTGTTCCAGCAGTCCAGCTTCGATTCGATTTCAGCAACTTTGCTGACCAGGGCCCAAACGTGTCAACAGATGAATGGAAGTCACGTTCAACATCTGCTGTAGTCAAGTTAGTAATGTATTTCCTTTCCTTTGCTGTCTTTCTTTGTACCCTGGAACTCTGTTCACCACGCCACATTTATTTGCCCCAATGGGTCAAAACAGGTGTGAATGAAAGAAAGCTGCTGGTCATGGATCTTGAAAGAATAATGTCTGTGGAACAGTGCACTCAGTATCACTCAGTAAGAGAGAAAATCACGTTTCGTTCACATAGAGAACTGGCTGATTGGTGAGAAGGAGATCAAACATTGAAATTCCCGCAGTCATTGATGTTCTCTGGTAATGTTCAATGCGATAAGCTGATTGAAGGAAACGATTCACTGGAATCTTGTTGCATGGCGAGCGATATGTAAGTCAGATGGTAGTTAGTTACATTATCTGGCATATGCTAGTCCCACGAGGCAATTATAAATTCTTGTAAACAGGCATAAATTAGATAGAGATATCATCGTATTATATGTTGAAAGTATGTAGATGGTTAACTAACTATTTAAATTATGCGGGGGTCCACTTGGAAGGCGTACTGTAGCTGGGAGAGCACTCACTCACAAATATTCCAGAGATCGAGACTGCTTAGAAATTGTATTCAATTGTGTATGATAAGATTGTGGCATTTAAAGCTTATTTTCACATAATGTAACAACTCTCTTGGTCCGCAAATTATTCGGACCTGTATTATGTGGTCTATACAGAAAAAAAACTTGAATTATCTCTTAGATACCTGGATGGAAATTTTTTTGAAATTTTGCGATGATAATCGTAATACACATTATGTCTCATACAACTTATCACCAGACACGTCACTCATTCGCAGTCTATAGCAAAATGCTGCAGAACTATTTTTACCTTTTCACAGTGTATATAGATATATAGTTCTTACGTTACTATTAGAATCTCGTAGAATCGGGTGTACTGCCTGTGGTCCGCGTCTTCCCAACGCGATACTTCGTAACTCGGCGTCTTCATCAGGTGTTCCCTGAGACTGGTTGACGAGCTGACCTTGTCCCAAATTTATGCTTGGGTGGTTTGTGGCGCTCCCTGTACCGTCCGCTCCCACTGTGGCCATTTCTGGCGGTGGTGTCAGTTTCTACGCGCTCCATTTTCGGTCCGCGCCCGTTGCGACTCTCTTTTGAGGTAGCAGACATCCCAAGTCGTTGCGTACTGGGTCCGCGCCCGATAGGCGCGATTCTTGCACTATCATGGCTCTGTGTAAGTTCCTTATGCTGTCCGCGACAGCGGCGAATTTCTTTCGTGGCCGAGTCATTCTCCTGGCCTTCTGAACCCAGTATGCGCCTGTGAGGTGCGCTTCCTGCGGCATCCGGCTGCTGTTGGAGCTGCATATAATGACGGCCATCCTCCAAGGAGCTTGTTGCCGCCTGGTATCGCGTATGCCGTTCTGTTCCGTTACTTATGCCCTTGGATGTCTGTAGTTCATTCCTGGAGGAGGGAACATTCTTCCGTTGTTTCTGTAGCAGTTCCAAAGCAGGATTACACGCAGTACTAATCTGGTATCCTGCTTCCCGGTTTATCAAGTTCTCCGCCATCTTGATTTCAATCGATCCATTAATGACACTAGCCCAGAATCGGAGGGTCTGAGCCAGGATCCTGGTTTTGTCATAATCCATGGTGTGCTCAAGGTCCAGGCAACGTTCTGCTATTACAGATTTAGTTACCTGTCGTAGCCTGGTGTGTCTCTAGTGTTCTTTACATCTTATTTCAACTGTTCTGGTAGTTTGACCGATGTAAGACATCCCACATTCACATGGTATATGGTAGACACCACGTTTCCTTAATCCCAGATCATCCTTGACAGTTCCAAGGAGCGTCCTTATCTTGTTAGGTGGGCAGAGCACACTCCTGATATTGTGTTTCTTCAAGATTCTGCTGATCTTGGCAGATATAGGCTCAGCATACGGTAGAAAGGCTACTTTCCTGGTCTCTTCTTCCTGCTCCTCTCCTGTTGCCTCAGGTCGTCTGGTGGGATGGAGCGCTTTGCGGATGTCCGTGGTGGAGTATCCGTTATCTGTGAAAACTCTTTGTAGATGTTCTAATTCCGCTGTCAGACTGTCTGGGTCAGAGAGTGTACGAGTGTTCTCAGCACTCCACGCTTCTGTGCTGGGCGATGGCAGCTGTCAGCCTGTAGATATAAGTCAGTGTGCGCTGGTTTCCTGTACACACTGTGGCCTAAGATACCGTCTGTCTTCCTCTTTACCAGAACATCTAGGAATGGGAGCTGTCCATCTCTCTAGTTCCATGGTGAACTTGATGTTGGGGTGTCTTGTGTTCAGATGGTCCAGAAACTCATCCAGTCTTCTCTTGTCATGTGGCCAGATGACGAACGTGTCATCAACGTATCTGAAGAAACACGTTGGCTGGTAGGCAGCAACTGGGTATTGTGAGGTGAGGGCTTATTTTACAAAAGAATTTATTAACAACTAAATAATTTCACACAAACACAATGACATCAGACAACTAATAATAAATAAAAATATTTTTCCCTGTGTAAAAATGGGCATTGCATAAAAACCAAACAAATAATAAACTTCCTAACCAATAAAATACATACAAAACTCAAATATGTTAAAGCCTCTTCGCCACACAAGTAGGCTTCAACCAAGAACAATACAACAGAAAGCACCATATCGCATTCTCTGCCCATAGCACGTTACAATTGGGCAATCATAAAAACACAGTACAATAAATGAATAATGCCACGGCAGCATGTACCCCTACTACTCACACGCTCCACCAGCAACTTAATACTTCTAAATACTACAGGTCTAGCAAGGCCGACTCATCTATAGTCAATAACAGAAACATATAATTCGAAAACAGCTATATACAATAATTGAATACACGTGCAGTATGATTACAAACAGGACAAAAAACAGAACAGAGAACTCTCTTCTGTACGATGGTAGAATATGCTCTCACTGTGGAGATAAGAAACAATACAAAAAACACATTCTTGTGCTCTCACAGCCATACTGTGCAATGTCGGAATATTGTATTCAAAACACGTACACCAGCCACTGGCTGTCTTCACTATACACACTATCTGGTGTACAATAATCTCAATCTGACAACTGGTCGGCTCCTTACTAAACACTGTGGCCACTAAAATAGAGTCCTATTGCTCCGTGTATTACAGAATAACAACACCACTGTTTCTGGATCTGGTTGTGGTTGCCAATTTTTCTGGCCAATGGGTAAAGACACACCTGGCCTCCAGGCAAGTTACGTACTTGACAGTTTGGCCGCACCTAACATTACCGTTGACTGCACAGACTGTGAGGCTCCTCGGGACACTAAATTTCAGTCACGTTTCCATCTCGGTTGTTGTCCATCAACCAACTGCCCTCCATTCCACTCCTTCATTCGAGGACTCCTCCAGAGGCGCTTGCATCGAAGTCCTCACACAGAGCGAGGGAGCCCTCTGGTGGACTGATCCATCAAACAGGGTATGCACGTTGTAGTATTACTGTTTCTCATCATTATACTGTAGTATATGAGTGCTGTCTGTGCAATTTTCAATCCAAACAGAAGTTCAGTGCACGGTTAGTAGACTGTTCGCAATTCAAACCAGTCAAATGTATGATGCCCAAAGCAGAGACACCATTTACAGGTAAATCACGTAATTAAAACAACTGTAGGTCATATGTTCAGATATCGGATGCTTGTTACAATAAAAGTGACAGAATTCATGTAAATAAACCTTACAGTATTGACTTCTATGTTCAGTGGTGGATATTCAGAGTTTAAGTTGTTTCCAGGTTGCTGAATCTATGGGATGGATCAGTGAACAGCTGCGTCTGACTATTTATCATGTAAATAAATACCGTTATGAAGCATGCAGATGATTATTAGCCTCGAAGAGAAAGAAGCATTTCAAACAGCAGAAGTTTGCCACATCTGGAAGATAAACTTCAAGGAAGCTGATACGAAAGATAAAGAGTATTTTCATCATTGTCATTCCAATGAATTACGTATTTTTTTTGCACCTATTAACCTACTAAAAAAGTGTAAGAAAATGAGCACAATAAAACACTAAAAATAAATCCATGACATGTTTATATGATTGCGACGAATATGGAAATGTATTAATCATTTTCTAGCTCTATCGCAGTGGGATATCACAGTGAAAAAAATTTTGTTTACAGAGTCCACTTTCTGACGTGCTCTGTGGAAAAACGAGTTTCATATTTAAAACCTGATGAGTTGGAAATAACGGAAAAGTAGTTCTCTGAAGGTGAACAGTTTAATATGGTTAATGAGAAAGACGTGATTATATTTAAGAATTTAAATGACGAATCGTTTTGGTTGGTTGAACAGTGGCCGCCAAATAAAGCTTCAAAAAGTTTGCTGACCAGTGAAACAACAGCCAAAGAATTACATTAAATGTATTCATAGTTGCGAATATGGAAAACCATCAGCTGTTGAAAGCAATGACGAGAATGAAAATTTGTGCCGCAGCGGGATTCGAACCCGATTTCCCGTTTATCGCGAGTAGTCGCCTTACTATTTTTTTTGTTTATGTCATTTTGTTTGTAATTGATCGTTGTATTTGTTGGGGGTGGGTGTCCTATGCCACTTGTTGAAATCCATCGTTGATACATTTACTCAGTTTCTTTATTACAGAAGGCAGCTAACCGTCTGACCGGACACGTTGAGCTACCGTACCTGCACCATTTAGCCGTGCACTATTCTCGGCCAGACCCAAACTGCCTTCTGTCGTCAACCATGTGTCACAACCTGTACTCGTACATCCATTATGTGTATTCCTGGACACGACTGTTTGCCCGGTGTCGGCAGAATAAAACAGGCAGTGCAATATCGTAACTATTCGCCGACACCGGGCAAGCGACTTCCAAGTAAAATGTCTCGTCTGTACAGGAATATACATAATGGATGTACCAGTACATGTTGTAGACACATGGTTGGCGAAATATGGAAGGTTGGGTCTTGCCGCGAGTCGCGAACCGATAATCAAATTTTAAAGCGACTGCTCGCGATATCTGTGTTCGAGTGACGGTCCGGCATTCCATTCTACAGCTAATGGTTGTTTATATTTCCAGCTGTAGTTCCCGAAATGATTGTTCCTTTGGTCATGCATACATGTCGAAAAGAACATCGCATCGTAGTTAGGAATAACACAGACACTGCCATGTCGTAATCAAAGAGCTGGAATAGCAAAGAGTCCGCAAAGGGTGGTGCTTATTTGAATGTAAAACGTCAGGAGATTACTCTGATTTACATTGGTGTGCAGAGGTGAAGAACGAGAGCAACTTTTGCAATATATATCATGCCCAGTTATATAGCTCAATGAAACTGGCACCATGTATGGAGAGAACTGTTACAGTCTGGTACAGAAGATAACTGAAAGAAATACGTAAAGAGACGAACACAGATCACACTATTACTAAAGACAATAATTATTCTGAGATCTCTGCGATTCATGACGGTCTCCTGCAAATTCGTCGCATGCTGGCCACAAGGTTGGTAAGGATTTCTTGCGGTAGGGCGTTACGTTCCTCCACCTATGATTGGCAACTGCTGGATGGTTGTCGGTGGACGTGGACGTGCTGCAGTACTTTTCTCCATTGCATCTTCATTAAATTTAAGTGGAGGGACGGAAGACCAGTGCATTCGCCGAATATCCTCTTGTTCCAAAATCTGCAACCGCACAGTTCGATGCGGTCGTGGACTGTCATCCTTAAAAATAGAGAGGGGGCCGAATGCACACCTGAAAACACGCACGAGGGGAAGGTGTACAACGTTACAATAATGGTGACGGCTAGATGTACAGTGTTCAAAGATTTTGGAGGTACGTACGCCCATCTAACATAATGCTTCCCCACACCATACCGCCTGTAACACCAAAACTACCGTGTTCAACGTTGCTGGCCGTATACTCATATGGCGAGAGCCGGCATCATGAAGTGCACCCAGGAAGACCGTCGACCATGATCGTCCTGGTATTGTGGTGTGAGGAGGCATAATGATGCATGGACATACTCAGTGACAAATCTTTGAACATGGACACCTTACTCCTATTCCATTTGCGTCTTTTTAGAGGTCCATTTAGCCCAGACTTCATTCTTATGGATGCCGATGCATGACCGTAAGCAACAGCGCAGGTGGTGGAACTTTTGCAACGAGAGCATCGCGGAGACTTAACTGTGAACTATTGCTTTTGAATAAAAGTGTAATTCCTGTTTGTCTCATAGCGTATTGCATTCAGTTACCTTTTATGCTATCCTGTGCGTTATAAGGGCGACAGAAAAAGAGTGTTCAGGAGATGCGTGTGATACCTTCACAAAATGGACATATTGGACGTTGAAGAAATGTTCAAAACAATTAACCTGTATCGTCATCACAGAATGAAAAATGAAGCACCACCGTGATTACAAAGGTTTGCACCATCAAGATCGAAGGTGAACTCCTTGGGAGTTACAAAGCGTGCAGGATATGTAGCTAGGTACCCTCTCTTAAAGAATGCATACAGATTTATATTTGTGTAATAGGATGATGAGAACTGATGGAATGTGATGGCATGCAACCAAATGTGGAACTGTCGTGCGTCGTATCGTAAAACTGTCTATCCTTCAAGGCGTAGCTGCACATAGTTTGATAATGTGTATTATAGGAGCGAAAAGAACAAACATCCAGAGGGCCGGCCGGAGTGGCCGAGCGGTTAAAGGCGCTACAGTCTGGAACCGCACGACCGCTACGGTCGCAGGTTCGAATCCTGCCTCGGGCATGGATGTGTGTGATGTCCTTAGGTTAGTTAGGTTTAAGTAGTTCTAAGTTCTAGGGGACTGATGACCTCAGATGGTAAGTCCCATAGTGCTCAGAGCCAGCCACAAACATCCAGAGGCTGAATTTGTCCAGCAATTCCAGTTGGTATGAACTTTTCTCAAGGAGTATGATTTTTATACGCAGACCAGGAATCAAGCAAAAGCCAGTTATTTGGACCAGCTACTGGCCAAAAGCAGTGCTCATACAATAATTGTAGTTCTCTTATGCCCATTTGCCCCCTCTTGTTTGCTGTGACTTACTACCTACTGCCCTTGCAAGATCATAGCATCTCTTATTTCTCGCGCTACAATAAATAACTTTCCAGCCAATTTACCAAACAGATTACCAGTCGGCGCAATTGTATACAAATGTGTTAAGGCATTGATGTCAGTTGATCTTGATACAACTCTCTTGGAACCTCTAATTTCCAGAGTTCCTTCCATATCCATTTTTTCTTGAAATAGCGGTTTGTTGGAGTTGCAAATTCCTTACAGAACGATGGGATAAGTTTATTTCATCTGCAATTTTTCTGGCCGATTTCACAATTTGCTGTGCATCATGAAGTTGACACTAGTAGTGGTTTAAAGCCGGTTTTGGGGCTTCTTTGATTTCAGATTAATTACGAAAATTAATTAACTGATCAATTGATAAACCCCATCCCTTTCCTCAACCACCCCTGCCTGCCTTCCTCTTTCCCCCTCTTCCCCCTCTTGCGTCCTTTACCCATCCCCCCTTCCTCCTTACTCCCTCCCCCTTCCCCCTTCCCCCTTCCCCCCTTCCCCCTTCCACCCCTTCCTGCCACATCGTCATTATCACTTATTCGTCGAGGAATAAAGGGCATAATCAATTAAAATGCCATAATATCTTTTATTTATGTTATGTACGTCCTCATGTGATAGTTGGTGTTTGCCAGAGCAGTAAGAACTGGTATCCCCAGTCAGGACACTGACCTCTGCTAATTCTCCCGAAATCCCACTACATTACAACAGCTCTATGCCAAAGAAGGCTGTCTAGTCCTCCACCAGTCACTGACTAGATAGAGAGCTATCATATCACGAAAAATAGCCCACTAGCTTACAGGAGGAAATTCACAACCATGCAGTGAATACACAGACTGCACATAGAAACTCATAAGAATAATACCTAAAAACTCATCATTATGGAAAGACAGTCAATAAATATCCTTTCTAAATGCCCTAATCACTTTACCATATTTTCTTGTGATTATCACACTGGAAATACAACACTGTAATCGTGTTCAAGGCTTTGTTGACAACACAGTCTCTCTCTCTCTCTCTCTCTCTCTCTCTCTCTCTCTCTCTGTCCTCTCCTCTCCTCTCCTCGTTATTTTTGTAACATCCAACGGACTAAAACTGCGAACTATAAAAAGTTTGTTGATCTCACCCAGCAGAAAATATGATTTTACCACATCTCTCTCTTCAGATATATCGGAAGCAAATATCGTTTGTGTGTTGACATCGACTGTATGTGTTGGTCCATTAAATATACTTGTATTGGTCCATTAGAGCAGGAGGCCAGTCATCGAAGTTGCTTCTACAGACCTGTGTAATGTTTTGTCGCCTGTGCTGAGGGAAGCTCATGTGCCAAAGAATGTAATTCACACACTCGAGGATTCTTGTGCTGTTTTTCAAGCCTTGGTGGGTTGTAGCACCTTCCGGAAGTGCTGTTTGATAATGCCTCCAGGATGTTCTCGAATCTGATATGGTGGAATAACTAAATGTTACATAATTTTCTAGAATTGAGGAGAATCGATACGCCTAGCCGATGTGTGTGTGTGTGTGTGTGTGCGTGTGGACATAGCATAATTTTTCGGACGCTATGCGCATATAGACAATAATCACACTGCTTGTTTGAAATATGTATGTGTTCGGGTGTAAAATTACTGTGTTCAATGTTCTGACTTGAGATGAGAAAATAATGTAGGTTTGTAAGGGAAGTATACATCTGACGTAACTGTGAATTCAGTGAGTCGATAGTTGTCAGGGGTATGAAAGATTTTACATGAAAAATAGTCAAGTCATACAGAGGACACAGATATATGTGGGAAATCGATATTTCTAGAGCCACAGTCACCAGGAAGACGTATTTCCGATACTTCACTCGCAAGATTTGTGGTGCAATCGTAATATTTAATTGTAATTAGACTGATGAATATGCGGCTGGTTTCCTAGAAAGGCACCATCTGGAATGTGGAGCACGTTGCAGAGGTAGCCCGTGGCCAGAACGAATGGACATCTCCAGCTTAAGGGGCTCCGGAACGCCCTATACTTGCAATGTTAAAATAACGCTTATAAATTACATCTTTCCTCACAAAGTATTTGAGGTAGGAAGTTGAACTTTTTACAGATTATTTATTGGAATATGGGCTACAACTTAACACAGGGATTTTACAAAATTTTAGTTCAGTTATTAAAGATGATTTTTTTTCAATTGTAATGAAAATTCACAACATTTTTTTGCAATTTTTATTTATATATTCAAAAATATACAGTTTTTTGGAAAAAGGCTGTGTTAAATTATGGAGAAGGTACTGTGTAACATTTACTGAAAGTTTGAAACAAATATGTTTGGAAGATCCTTAGAAAACATGTAATTAGTATGAGAAAATAAAAGTTTTGAGAATCGAGCGACAAAGATTGGATTAACTTTTTAGTGCATTCCAGGTCCATAGGATGGATTATCTTCATCCTCTGCAAACTCCTCCTCCAGCTTCCTCTTGTTCCTCCTCCTGTTTACTCTTGCTTGTATTTCTAGACTCTTTACACCCTGTCTGCAGCCTGAAGGCGTTCTGCGTCGTTACATATGGGCAATACTTTCTTAGTTATCGTCTTTATTGTTTACAGTAATAACACATACCTTTGGCTTTCCAACATTTCTCCTTTTCTTAAAAGCCTTCAGAGGATTTCTAATAACTTTACTTTTACTCATTATTATACTTCAACAAAACAGAGACTCAAGAAACAGAATTAATTACGAATATTTTCGAGATAACGACAGAGTAAATAAACATGAAACAATCGACAATCACACCAGCAATATATATTGAACCATCACAGGTTAGCCACAACACATACTTTATCTCACATCACTAAAATGTACCTGATGAACACGGACGTTAATAATAACACCATTTGACAGCAGTTTAACAGCGCCACAGTGGATCACGCCCATGTAGAACACATTTAAAAAAAATTTAAAAATAGTTGTAGTCTTCGGAATTGAATAAATTATATATCTATTAAAAGGTAATAGTCTGCAGATTCAGAAAACGCAAAAAAAGTAAAAATTGAACTTTTCATGATTTTGAGCCTTTCCGGAGCTCCTTAAGCCGTGAGCCGCCACTAAGCCCCCCGAACCACTCAGGTGGGGTAAGGGGATACAGTTGACTTAACTGTGTCGCCCTGTGTCACAATTTTGTCGTTTCTTTTCGTGTAAAATCGGGTATTGCGGGCTGATATTGGTTTCGAAATCGGTAAATTAATTCACCATTGACAAAGTACTCCACATAGACAGAGTTAAGAACGTAAACGTTCTTGTAATCCCAGAGATGGTCTCAATCTGTTGCAGAAACCATGGCAGCAACCCGGCCAGAGCAGAACGCCTTAGTGCCAGGCAAACCAGCCTAGCCTTTGTACACCAGTTCGAACAGTGGGTGCTGTCTGCAGAGGGCACTCTGATCGCCATGCGTCAGGCCAGCATTGGCCATGGTGATTGACCGACCAACCATACCGGGAATACCTAGGTACAGTCACTATATATGGTGCATGTGCTTAAGTCTTTGGGATCTGTGCGTCTTCGCAGTATATGTATGAGTGTCTGGGGTCAATAGCTATATCCAGAACGCAGAAGTGATGTTTTTTATGGTGCAGGATGTGAATTATGTTTACTATAACGATATGTTATGGTGATAAAATCGTTTGTGATGATGTAGCCTCGTTGGAGATCGATTTCACACCGAAACGTTCAGGCTTTCCTCGACAGCAGCAGACCAGTGTAATTCAAGAAGTGTCTCAGGCGGTTGTTTCCATATTTCATGATGTGTAGCAACTTTTGCAGGGTTTAACTGTCATTACATGTTCCATGATATAAGAGAATCACAAGACATCCTTTTTGGGGGGCGTGGGAGTCTCTGCAGACTGACTGGAATAAGACAGGGGTAGAAAAAGGCATCTACAGAAAGTTCCCATAAGTCAGAGAATCACATGATGACTTCATTTTTCAAGCGTTCAGAACAAGTCCAGGCAGACCAACCTCCTCTGGTTCGCATAGGTGGGCTTTAGAGCATCTCCAGACGAGCAGCCACACGACATCGAAAATCCACCGCAGCCATTTTTCTAGTCTGTAGATCAGTGCCTCGAATTATATCAGAATCCTTTAGACACCTGATCTGCTGTGTGTCTGTGTTGTTTTCACGATCTGTTGTGGGTTTTGAAGTACGTCATCAACTTTTAGAAATGTAATTGTTCTGATTTTCCCGTCTGTGCTTGGACACCAAAGTGCTTCGAACAGTTAGGAAAATAAAAAAATAAGTGCCTTAACATCCTGGACTCCAGCAGCAAGTATCAGAAAAGTGATGAATACCAACGTAGCTGTAGGACTCAAGAACGTTTTGCCTCTCTGTTAGTGCTAGCAGCTAAAACTTGAAAAGTGACGACTGTTCTCTTTCGAGTTAGAGATATACTTATTTATTTATGTATTTCGAGTTGTATTTGAAGTGAGCGCTCTATGTAGAGTCTGCGTCTGTCTGTTACTAGTGTTGTGTGGTAGTGTAATTTTTTTTTTTTTGCACCAGTAGAGATTAGTTTAGATTAGATTAGTACTTGTTCCATAGATCATGAAAACGACACTTCGTAATGAAGTGGAACGTGTCAGGTTAATAAAAGGTGTCTATACAAGATACTAAATTACACAAAATATTACATGACACTTAATTTTTTTTTGGGGGGGGGGGGTTGAAGAAATTACCCACTTACTATATACAAAAATTCATCTAATGAGTAGAAGGAGTTGCCATTAAGAAATTCTTTTAATTTCCTTTTAAATGCTATATGGCCATCTGTCAGACTTTTGATGCTATTAGGTAAGTGACCAAAGACTTTTGTGGCAGCATAATTTACCCCCGTCTGAGCCAAAGTTAGATTTAACCTTGAGTAGTGAAGATCATCCTTTCTCCTAGTGTTGTGTGACATTGTCAATTTAGAGCTGTATCGTGATTTCATAAATAAATAAACTGCATGAAATCCATCCCTGCAAATTGTTTGTACTGTGCGATTTTTCCCGCCATTTGGTTCTGGGTGGAGACAGGGGAGAAGAGGGCTACTAGGGGAGCGGCAGGCATTTCCCAGAGAGGCATTTGAAGGAGGGGACACATGGCCTCATCAGGGGTGCGGGTAATTAATTGGTCAATTAATTAATTTGATATAGATTTGATACAAAAATTGTGCCTGTTGCCTTGAAATTTCGTTATCTTACGTCTTCCAATCCCGTAGCACTGTCTAAAGTTATAAACCATCCATTGCTTCCCTTGAAATCACTGTAATCTATGACGTGCACATTTTGAAATGCATAATATAATAGGTCACTATCACGCACATCCAGTACACTGTATTGAGCATCCTTGAAAGGCACAAACACCAGGTTTTTGTAATAAGTGCGCCTTGTCCTCCATTGAATATCCCTAGTTCTTCTTATGCACTACGCGGTCACATTTCTGCGGACTTATTCGAAATCTCCAAGGATGTAATTATGTTTAGTACCCGCACGTTGAACAGATATTGTCCTTTACTACATTTCACTGGAGACAGGATTTTTGGCTCCCTGTCCGAGAAGGGTGGTGAGCCGCATGGCTCGACACCTGTTTCGGTATACTTTCCCTTATTAAGCACATATCGTCATTATTGTACTCTTTCTGTACATTGTCGTACAGTCGAGCGTGTACAACACCACACATTCCATTGACTCGCATAGAACACCACACATTCCACTGACTCAACTTGCAGAAAAGTTAATGTTTCATCTGCCACTTATTTCTCACTGTGCGAAATTCCTTGGATTCCTTCTGACGTAATGTCAACTTCAGCAGTAATACAATGTTTGCTTTGTTTATCGTTGCCATTTCTCTGCTGTGTATACCACTATCACTGTACGAACTAAGCAGTTTAAGTACGCTCCACAGCCTCATGCTGTGCTCACCATTGGGTACCTACAGTGCCATCCCCACTTGCCATTCGGAGCTAATATTATGGTTGCATGGTAGATTATATGTGGGGCCTCGAATACTGTCAAAATCATTGGCCTTTTGCTATCTCGTACTTCCTTGTGTGATATGGAGAAAATCGTAACCTTCATTTCATAACAATATGGAGTTTTGCAGACATGTTTTAACAAACTTCGAAGAGATGTAGATGGTGTCTTGAGGAACAAATCAAGGATAGGAACCTGTGTCCGGATACATCAAGTAATAACGTTACAGAGACGTTACAGAGCGCAGGAGCCTACCACTAGGCGACCCCTTCGGCAGCAAACGTGACTTTGTACGCTGACAGACCACAGACGGAATGTCTCGCGATGCTGCTCGTTATTTAATGAACGCTACTGATTGCCTTGACTGCCAATGGAGAAGATGGAGCTGGCTGCTGCGTAGAGAGACCTTGTCTCCTGTAAATGTGATTGTTTCCTTGTTGGATAACGGGGATAACGGTTTCTGACACAGGTTTGTATGTCCAGTTTATTTTTCTCCTCTATGCCGAAAAACGTTGGAGGTTTTGGAGGGTTCCAGGAGAAGGGAATCCTTGTCTGAAACTGTCATCCAACAAGGTAACAGAGCATCTCATTTATAGGAGACAAGGCCTTTCTACTCAGCAGCTAGCTCCATCTTCTTCAATGACGATCGTGATGATCAGTAACGGTTGGTGAATAACAAACAACATTGCATGGTGTTCCACTTACGATTTGTCGGTGCAGAAAGTCACTTTTGCTGCTGATGGGGTGGCCTAGTGGCAGGCGCTGGTGCCTATAACTTCGCCACTCTGTGACATTGTTGATTGACGTTTCCGGACACGGGTTCCTATGTTCGAATTGTTCTTAAGAAAACCTCTAAAACTCATTGAAGTTTGTTGCAATATTTCTGGGGCACCCTATATAATAATCTGGATTATAAGCTCCATCTTGCAGATACAGAAAAGATGTAAACTGTAATTGCAAACTAGACGGTATAACGATACCAAAAACGTCATTGTAAAATGCTGGTTATAGATGTGTAAATGTAACGAAAAACTTTCACAGTGTATTCTAAGCTACATATCTCAGCATTTTTCTTGAGATGTGTACTCTGGCCGGCCGGAGTGGCCGAGCAGTTCTAGGTACTACAGTCTGGAGCCACGCGACCGCTATGGTCGCAGGTTCGAATCCTGCCTCGGGCATGGATGTGTGTAATGTCCTTCGGTTCGTTAGGTTTAAGTAGTTCTAAGTTATAGGGGACTGATGAACGCAGAAGGTAAGTCCCATAGTGCTCAGAGCCATTTGAACCATTTTTGTGTACACTCATGGTTTCATGAACCTGCAAGGCGGACAGTTACACAATTGCTGTCAACATTGAACGCGAATGATATCATACCCCACTCCCATTCTTAACATAGGAAGCATTCCAATTGGTTGTTTAGTTTCTGATGGCATTAAAATACTGGGATATGATTGGGAAAGCAAAAAAAAAAAAAAAAAAAAAAAAAAGAAAATATATATATATATATATATATATATATGTGTGTGTGTGTGTGTGTGTGTGTGTGTGTGTGTGTGTATGATGGTTAGAAGCTCTCTGATTGGCCTATTTTCAAGAAAGTGGTGAAGCAAAAGGAATTTAATAGTCATCTATGACTGGCCAATCTTCAAGAAAGAGTCGTGGATTAGTAGAGGGGAAGCTGGGGAAGGGGAAGGGGAAGTGCAAGGGGAAGGGGAGGGGAAGGGGAAGGGAAGATGAAGTAGGGGAAGGGGTATGGGAAGTTAGGGAACATGAAGTTGCCACACGTTTTCCCCTGCCCCTGTATGTAGGCAATCCCAAATTCAAACACCTGTTCCTATCCAAGGAGTACCTTGCTCTCCTACTAACGTGTAAACAGAAAGCGAGTGTGAAATCTTAAAACAGTCGCTCAGATTTGGTTACGTATGAGGATAGAGGGCTATCCTTCATTTCTTGCACCGCATGGCATTTTCCATTGTTCGGAAAATCAAACAGCCTAAAATCGAAAACTGAGGTTATGTAAAGTGCATCTTATAAATCTTGTGAACGCCCGTCTGATGATGAACTTGTCAGTTCGAAACCGGTTACGGCGCTATTTACTTAAATAAATAGCAGTGTTAAAAGTGGCTGGTTGCTGCCTTCTTCTTTGTAAGAATCAACTTACATAAACAGGCTACGCTTGCAGATTTGCACAAGTACTCGTCCTGGGGTAATTAGAGCGGTTGATGGAGTAAGAAGTTAGTAAAATTATGTGCAGGAGCGACGTTCCGTAAACAAAAGGTCGGATGGAATTAGGAGAGCGAGGTAGAGTCGGGTCAAGCACGGAGCGCTCGCGCGACCTCCGGCGGCGACTGGCCGCAGGTCAAGGGCGGCGCATGCGCAGACGGCGCAATCAAATCAGCGTGTGGTGGCGGAGCTCAGAGGTGACGGCCGAGGCGGCGCGGCGCGTGCAAACAAGCAGAGCCGCGGCGGTAGGCGGCGGTCACGCAGCGCAAACAGCCGCCCGCTCCGGCCACGCCGCTACCGCTGCCGCGCGCTCAGCCGGTGTTTGCCTGGGCCGCCGCGTAACGCTACCCGCCACCCGCTGCCCGGCTGCCCGCTACCTGCTAAATAAAACATTTACCTTGCCGCCGCTGTGCACGTCTCCGGCCTGTGTCTCCTCTCCTCTGCCGAGCCTTTAGCACTGGGTCGTGCGCTGAGTCAGACAGCCTCTGTGTTTCTCATGAAGATAATGTGCGGTTAAAGCGAGAGCTTTTGGAAAGCGTGTCCTTGAACGGAAGCAAGACGACTCCACTGGATTTGTCTCGGAAAAAGTTCGACAGCGTGAAATGGTGCAAGATGTCTGAAATTGTTCAAGACCTGTTTATAAAGTGGAAAGATGTGAAATACAGTTAGGAACTAAAACAGGTTCTAGCATACCATTAAATACTTATAATCTGAAGACCTGCTATGTTATTTTAAATTGGGGCAGCCGCAACCAAATTTCCAGATTTTGAAAGAAATAGTGCGCACTGGCTGTTGAGTACATTTTATTAAAAGTCACGATCGGTTTCGCGCCACTAGAGGACGCATCACCAGGGGATAAAAATTATTTTTTAATAAGCCATCACCGATAAGTAACTGCCTTAGAGCCATTCCCAATCGTCAAGTAGTAAGGAAATACCGCTCTAAAAGCGGGAGTCTATATTTAAAACGGAGGGTATAGCAGAACCGCACTACAGGGGACAGATGCATAGCCGTCACTACTGCCTTGCATACTGCCGCTCAACCACCCTCCTGCTTGTAGAAAATACTGACAAGAAGAAAGGACAAGATGATAGGACATATGCCAAGAGAGCAGCGAATAATTTTCGTGGAAATAGATGGGACTCTGGAGGGTAAAACTGCAGAGAAAACTTACACTACTGACATTTAAAATTGCTACACCACGAAGATGACGTGCTACAAAAGCGAAATTTAACCGAAAGGAAGAAAATGCTGTGATATGCAAATGATTAGCTTTTTAGAGCATTCACACAAGGCTGGCGCCTGTGGCGACACCTACAACGTGCTGACATAGGAAAGTTTCCAACCGATTTCTTATACACAAACATTACATGACTGACTTTGTCTGGTGAAAAGTTGTTGTGATGCCTCGTGTAAGGAGGAGAAATGCGTACCATCACGTTTCCGACTTTGAGAAAGGTCGGATTGTAGCATATCGCGATTGCGGTTTATCGTATCGCGACATTGCTGCTCGCGTTGGTCGAGATCCAATGACTGTTAGCAGAATATGGAATCGGTGGGTTCAGGAGGGTAATACGGAACGCCGTGCTGGATCCCAACGGCCTCGTATCACTAGCAGTCGAGATGACAGGCATCTTATCCGCATGGCTGTAACGGATCGTGCAGCCACGTCTCGATCCCTGAGTCAACAGATGGTGACGTTTGCAAGACAACAACCATCTGCACGAACAGTTCGACGACGTTTGCAGCAGCATGGACTATTAGCTCGGAGACCATGGCTGCGGTTATCCTTGACGCTGCATCACAGACAGGCGTGTACTCAACGACGATCCTGGGTGCACGAATAGCAAAACGTCATTTTTTCGGATGAATCCAGGTTCTGTTTACAGCACCATGATGGTCACGTCCGTGTTTGGTGACATCGCGGTGAACGCACATTGGAAGCGTGTATTCGTCATCGCCATACTGGCGCATCACCCGGCATGATGGTATGGGGTGCCATTGGTTACACGTCTCGGTCACCTCTTGTTCGCATTGACGGCCCTTTGAACAGTGGACGTTACATTTCAGATGTGTTACGACCCATGGCTCTACCCTTCATGCGATCCCTGCGGAATCCTACATTTCAGCAGCATAATGCACGACCGCATGTTGCTGGTCCTGTACGGGCCTTTCTGAATACTGAAAATGTTCGACTGCTGCCCTGGCCAGCACATTCTCCATATCTCTCACCAACTGGAAACGTCTGGTCAATGGTGGCCGAGCAACTGGCTCGTCACAATACGCCAGTCACTACTCTTGATGAACTGTGGTATCGTGTTGAAGCTGCATGGGCAGCTGTACCTGTACACGCCATCCAAGCTCTGTTTGACTCAATGCCCAGGCGTATCAAGGCCGTTATTACGGCCAGTGGTGGTTGTTCTGGGTACTGATTTCTCAGGATCTCTGCACCTATATTGCGTGAAAATGCAATCACATGTCAGTTCTAGTATAATATATTTGTCCAATGAATACCCGTTTATCATCTGCATTTCCTCTTGGTGTAGCAATTTTAATGGCCAGTAGTGTATTAAAAGTCACGATCGGTTTCGCGCCACTAGAGGACGCATCACCAGGTGATAAAAATTCTTTTTTAACAAGCTATCACCGATAGGTAACTGCCTTACAGCCATTCACCATCGTTCACGTCAAGAAGTAAACAAATGGCGCTCTAAAAGCGGTAGTCTATATTTAAAACGGAGGGGATAGCAGAACCGCACCGCATGGAAAAGATGCGAAGCCGTCGCTACTGCCGCTCAACCACTCTCCTGCTTGTGGAAAAGACTGACAAGTAGAAGGGACAGGATGGTAGGACATGTACCAAGACAGCAGGGAACAATTTTCAAGGTAATAGATGGGGCTCTGGAGGGTACAGCTGCAGAGAAAACTTAGAGTGTAACAAATCTAACGATTTATTGAGGTCGTTGGTCGTATGTTGTACTCTGAGTTGAAAGAGGCTGGCAATGAATGGAAGTACTTGGGGCCACATCAAGATTCAATAACAATTCATTGGCTGGTAATTGGGAATATGTAACCTGACGTCCGGTAACCACTATTAGCGCCTCTCAAGTAACTGAGTCAAGATCGTTCTGGGACCCTATCGAGTACAGTTGTTCTAATGAGAGGTGTCAATTCAAAATGTTTCTTTATTAAGTCAATATTTTTCAAAGCTTTTTTTGTTACTTCACTCACTTTATTTGTAAGAAGCTCATAGACACGTAGTGGTTACTTAAATATACCCTGAGCTGGTCACCAAAGAATGTAGTGGCTAATTTTATTTGTCAGTTATATCGTGATCCTCTTGTCCCATAACTCGTTTTCGACGATTTCAGGATGCTCGTCACTGACAATGAACCAAAAGTGTCAAATTTATATTACTCGAAACAGATGATGCCATACACTTCTTACAGTAAAAAAAAAAAAAAAAAAAAAAAAAAAAAAAAAAAAAAAAAAATTAAAAAAAATTATTTGAATTTTTAGTGAAACAAGAAAATACCACTCAGGACACATGACGTCGTTGGCAGATACACCGTAACCTGGTTATTCCACATGGGCTTCTGAATAGACTGGTTCATTACAAACGTTCGAAGGGCAGTTGATTGAGGTATCGCGACGGTGAAATGTGAAAGGATGTTGCCCGCCAATTCGGTGTTCGTCAGCAGGGCTGAAGACCAACAGAGGCATTCGTGTTTTGGTGTGTCAAGCATTTTTCGACCGGAAGTCCCCCAGAAACATGTCGCACAGAGGATGCTTGCTCGTCATCATATCGTTACGGTGGCTAGCCGTCGATCATAATAGCAATTCCACTGGTGGTGCACTGAAGGTGCAGTAGATCATAAAAGGGCAGTGTCAAACAAATCAAAATAATTCTATGTGCACTGCCACTTTTTAATTGCAAAGTCTCATATAGTCTATCAGTTTCCCTCCTTTCTGTGCTAGTTGTCGAAAATAGACATAGTAGTGGTCAAAACAGATTTATTGGGTTAAAGGTTAAAGCTATCACTGCTTGATTTAACTTCTTGCTTCCTCTCAACTTGTTGTTGTTGTGGTCTTCAGTCCTGAGACTGGTTTGATGCAGCTCTCCATGCTACTCTATCCTGTGCAAGCTTCTTCATCTCCCTCTCAACTTATCTGTAGATATTTACTGTCTCCATAATGTATTAGATTTCACCAAAGCGGTGAAAAGAATACCTGTGGTGGTCTCCATAGGTTATAAATCTTCTTGTAGAGAGAAGATGTGCTGTCGAAGCAATGGGCGTTAATTGTTCCCCACGGCGTCTTGTGACGTGGTGTTAGCTCAATGAAAGCTGTTCTGAGAGTAGAAGAAATGTAGCAGACTGTCGCTAGTTGCATAAACTCCTTAGGATCTACAGATATTGAGAAAGAGGGTTGGGAACAATGATTTTATCGTTACCTTGTCTAACGATTTATACAGGGATGATTATGTCTGCCTTACCACAGAAAAGTCTCACGTAACAAGGAATTAAGCAGGCATTACAGTGAAAAAAGCGAATGCTATTACAGATAAAATCTGAAATGGTTTAAACGGTGCCACAGCCACATTGATAATTTATAATTATTATTCAAAACTTCCTCCCTCTGTCTATGTATAACTGTCAGCGGTGCTCTAGCATCATTGCTTCTCCTATCTGAATCCTTTCCTCTTTCTCTCAAGCTTTCTCCATTCCACATCCCTCACTTATTCTCTAATTGTAACATCAAAAATTCAGATAAAATACCTTCTACTCCATCAAAAAATTTTCGCTTGTTAATATCCGTTGATAACTTGTACTGTACTTATGATTCTGAAGCTGTAAGCTTTATTACGGAAACTACATTTAATTCATAATCGATGTAATAGTGCTTTTACTTCTGACTGTAACTGATTGTAATTATAATGAAAATATTGCAAATTGCTGTTCAATAACGAAGGGAACTTTATTTAAATGTATTGATGATAATGACAGAATAGCGGTAGATGTGTAGTTGTTTATCTTTGTGTATGGAGAGCTACTGTTGCGTTGCGAGCAGAGAGGAGGCAGAGCAGCTTGAGTAATGAAAGAGTGCGGAAGTATTTGTTGGGCGCTCTCTATGACGCGATGTGCTGCTATGCTCGCGCCATTGTAGACATGTCTGATTCGTTAATCTGAGAGCATTGAGGGCACGGTAGGAGTAGTGGATAGCCAGTGGAAAATGCAGTTCTTACTATTGCCTGTCCCATAATTACCCGTGGGTCTGGAGACGACACGGGGTTCTCGAACAACAGCAACAGCAACAACAACAACGGCAACTCAGCATGGTCGTCGGCTACATTCTTCGTCATTCGCACAGCTACAACATCGTATGAAAAGTGAAAAATTATAAACTTACCTAGGTATTACACAGCAACATTTCCTTCACAAAGTATGGCTAAGCTGAATAATAACCTGCAACAGTTAGAACTTCTGGGGCATCTGTATTGTCACTGTCCTCAGACATTATTACCAAGCAGGGTCTCTTTCATTTCCATGCAATTACCGAGTGTCGTAAGAATATGAAAACTGATTAACTATTTACTGCAAGTTTTGTGTGTTTGCTGATGACCAGTTTCAGTCTAAATTTTCTGCCTCAGTAACTGTTCATTATTGTAGTGCATAACAGAGGCTACTTAAGTAAAGTAAAATTTTACTGGCAAAACTAGTAAATGAAGATACAGCACAAATTAAGAGTTCGCAATTTCATTTATTCTGTATTTAGCTTAGCGAATGACCTCTGCTGGCTTGATATGTATTTTATTATTGTTATTTTAAAAGTAAAATCAACTGATGTTTGCTCAAAGTAACTTCAATTCAATCTCTCAATAATCAAAAATAAATTGCTAGCCTCTTCCTAAATTTTGCATTGCGTTAACTGAGGTTACTGAAAGTAGTTTTTTTTTTTTTTTTTACATAACAAAGTTTAAGCTAAGGCAGTCATTTATTTAACCACTAACTTCTTTTCATTTTACTTTCAGTATTTAGTATTTCAGAATAAATAACTGGAAACTCAATGCTTTCTGATTCATGTACTCGTATTTTCTCGTGAACTGTTGCACTGTTGCCACGCCAGTCATTATTTGCTTAATTTTCTTTGCCATTACCTTTCTTAAGTTTGGAGATTCTTTGCCCTAGAGGGCTGGCGACCGTCTCATTACCCCCTTTTTTTAGCCAACCAGTGTTTTCTTTGCATTATCAGTGATTTTTGCAATAAAAATCATGCGGTTCCCTTTCCCCCCTGTTGGGTTCGTAAGCGATTACACTATATTTCGCCCATTTCAAAATTATCATCAGTATTTAGAATAGATTCTTCCTTCAGAAGAGTCTGTTGTACACTTTCCTCTAAGTAACCGGTGTTATTTTCCTTACTCACTGCAAAATTTCATTAGACTTATGCGATCACGGTCAGTTATATCTCAATCCAGTAGGCCGATTAGGAAGGGGGAACCAACACATTCCGTTATAATTTCTCTCCTGCTCCCTTGCGTCACGCCCTACCTCCTTCCCTATGTCCTTACTGACTATCTTCGTTTTCATATGCTTTTCCTCCCTAGCTTCCCTATCTCCCCTCTCACCTCGCTGCTTAGTCCACTCCCTTTCTTTCTCTGTGTCTTTTCTCTCGTATGTCTACGACTCTTCACCTATCTCTCTCTGTTTCAGTGTACATCTCTACGCCCCAAGTGCACATATCTTTGCCCCAATTAATGTCTCCGAAGCATCAGTACTCATTTATTATTCAATTTCCTAAATTCACTGAATGATTTTCCTATATTTCGTGAGTCGCAATCATTTCTTTTGTATATTATGGCAAGTTCTTGTCTGTAGCGATTTTCAAGCACGTCAATTCACCTAGTCACGCTGCACACCGTGTGACATGAGAAGAACATCATATTCAGCTTTCGACAATGTAGTGAAAGTCACAAAATTATTCACTTCATAACATGTCAGAAAAGAGAGGTTCTTATAGCTGTACGAGTCTTACCAGTTGGACTGGTGTTGAATTTAGAGGAATGCCATTTAAGTGGCACTGAGATGACATTCAGTGTATGGTCAAACGGTCTACAATACATAGTGTGACTAATTACCAGAGTATAATAACGAGACACTTGAAAATGGCTCTTTAGCCGAAATCGCAATAGAGTCCTAAAAAATAAGGGAAAGGGTAAGTGGTGACGGTGTTATCATTTGGGCCCCTAAATCCAATTAAATTTGAATAAGTTGTTGTTTGTGTGCCTGCAAAACATAACAGAATCAATAACTCACGATAAAGGATGACAGCCAAAAACAGTTGCAGGATAAAAATTTATTAAAATTCTTGACCTTAAAGTTGGTCATGACTCCGTAAGAATAGAAAAATCCCAACAAAATAGGATTGCTCATGAATGCAGCGCAATTTTAGAAAGAGAGGTTAATTGGTTCAAATGGTTCAAATGGCTCTGAGCACTATGGGACTCAACTGCTGAGGTCATTAGTCCCCTAGAACTTAGAACTAGTTAAACCTAACTAACCTAAGGACATTACACACATCCATGCCCGAGGCAGGATTCGAACCTGCGACCGTAGCGGTCTCGCGGTTCCAGACTGCAGCGCCTAGAACCGCACGGCCACTTCGGCCGGCTAGAGGTTAATTCGGTAAAAAACAATGACTTAAAACAGAGAGGGGGGTAGCATTATTACTAGTATTAACCGCAAATTAAAAAATAATGAGGCTCTTATCACTAAATCTGATAAATGAAATTCGCTTGTTGTAGCCTATAAAAGTGAATATATTGCTAAAACTTTGGCTTTTTTCGAGGAAAATGGGATATTTGAAATCGAGCAGGATCCTACCCCTACATTACAAAAGCAAATTAGGGATATGTCAAGAAAAACTAAACATCTTATGAAAGAGTTTCAAAAGAAAACTTTAATTAATATGAACCCTAGAGCACCTATGCTTAGAAGTCAGTTTAAGGTACACAAAAGTCAACACCCAGTTCGTCCCATCGTTAACGGAATAAAGAGTCCACATCATAAATTAGCGAGATTCTTACACACTAAAATTAAAGAAGCCTTTGTTTTTGGAAACAATTATTCTGTTAAAAATAGTGCTGAGGTAATAAACAAGCTAAAATCGATAGAGATCTCTTCTTCCTCTCGTTTGGTTTCTTTTGACGTCGTAAATTTATACACTAATGTTCCAGTGGATATCACTCTTAAGATTATTGAAGATAACATTCGACAACATAGAACTGTAAGTGAGCTACAGTTGTCGGAACTTATGTCACTACTGCAGGTTGTACTAAGACTAAAGATTTTATGCCTGTATTACTTTGGTAATTTCACTATTACTTAAGCTTTTGTGTTTCACACTTCCGATGCTAAGGCTTTTCTAATGAAAGTGTCTTCCTGTTCAGGATTTTTTACTTCTGATGAAGGTATATTTATATGTACCGAAACCTTGGTCAAGAATTTTAATAAATTTTTATCTTGCAACTGTTTTTGGCTGTCATCCTTTATCGAGAAGAATTTCAACAGTTGCTGTTGCAGCCATGTTTAAAATCTTGAGAATCAATAACACCATCTGTATGTCAGAACTGAACTACTAACGTATCGACCATATAATTCCTCTTACAACATTGGATTTCTGTATCTGTGAAATATACCCCGTAAATTTTATAATTTTGTTTTTGTACTTATTAGTGTCCATTATTCTTACTTTTTATAGAGGTTTACAGTTTCAGCACATGTATAGCGTACATGGGACAGTACAGAAGCTAAATATAACTGACAGTTACATTCTCACAAGGCGTGGCAGACACATGGCTGACTGGGATACCTCATTAGGAAAAAGAGCAGGAGCGTTAAAACAGAGAGAGGGGCAGAGGGAGGCAGAAAGAGAGAGGGAGAGAGAGGGGGGGAAGGGAGAGGGAGAGGTATAGGACTGTACTAATTTTGTCCTTTTGATGCCAAGAATAAGTAATAAGTCTCAAAGCTGTTAAAGGGTACTATCATTTTAGGGATAATATTACGGAGTACATTATATTTATCATCTGGAGACAACTGTAATTTCTAAAATACTTAATGTTTTACATTTTCTGAGATAACTGCAATTACCTTTGGAGATAACCAATTTGACCGTTTCACGTGGCTACCTTCAGATCATAAAACAAAAAATTAAAACTTCTATATACGTGTAAAATACAGTAAGTATGCATATACCGTTCCATTTGATTATGGCTGACAGTAGATAAATGATTCACAGTAACTACTGCGTATTCCATTCCATTCGTGTATGACAGGCAGTAGATAAATGATTCAATTGAGGAACAGTCTCCGTTATTAATTTCAGTTACGCATTTCACTAGGACAGTACGGAAATAATTACAGCACTAATGCTTGAACTTAGCGAGCAGCGGATCTAATATCGCTGAAAGGTGAGTAAATTTGAAAATCTTTAAGACTTCATACGTTGAATGTGCAAGATATTGGCCTGGCTATCATGTAAAGTGGCGGTGGAAAAATCCTTGTCAGAAACTACAAGTTAACGTGGGGAAAGCCTAAAAAAAGGTGAAAAGATTAATGACAAAAATAATGAGTATACCAAATTATGGAAGTTGGGAAAGAGCGAATAAAACGTAAAAGTAATAAAATAGGTGTCATGTGATTAAACCTCACCGTAGCTGAAGGAAGAACTGGTGGAGCGGTAGGTACACGTTTACAACCCTCGAACTGAATGAGGTGGAACTGCAGTGCCCTCGCCGACCGTAAACACAGAAGTGGTGCAGCGAGGTTATGGACAGGGAAATGTGTGAGTTGGGGCCAGCCCGGTGGCGGCGATAGAGCAGCGGAAATTTAGATGACGTGCAGGGGAGTAGGGAATAATGAGGGTGGCGGGTGGGGGGGGGGAGAAGAAGGAATAGGACAGGAGGTTGAATATATGTGGAACTATATATGTGGAACATGAAAGAGTAGGTAAAACGGGGAGTTAAAAGAGGAAATTGTGTGAAATGAGGTTCATGTAAAGCAGGGGGCCATGTTGCAATAAAGGAAATAAAATCTTGTCGTGCTGTCAGAAGAAAATTTTGACCTAAGAAGAATGGAAAGAAGAGTGCCATAAGTGTTGAAAGAAGAAAGAGGGGGCAGGCGAGGGGAATTGGCTTCGATGAGAAAATAGGATAAGAGGGTGGAGGTGGGGGAGGGGGTAGTAACTGGGATTGGGGGCAGGAAGATCTAATTTTGGAAACAACATGGCTAATATAGTATGGAAAAAAGTTTGATCGTTTTGTTATCAAGCTCATTTGTGTTTTGCAGACCGTCTCATGAACATGGATATTTGTAATTCTTCCAAAAGTTCAAGACTTTTTATTCCTTTGGGGGCATAGTGAGGCTTTGGAGTTTGTCCAGAGGAGAATGATTATGCTTGCTTCTCTTGAGATGAACGGAAGAGGGCAACATGTTTTTGACGACGCCCTTCTTAGTTTGTCTTAATTCTAGTCTTGAGTGCTCGTCCAGTTTCACCAGTGTACGATGAGGAACACTGTAAGCACGCGAGTTTGTAGACCCTGGAGCGAGAATTTGGCTCTTTAAATGACCGATTATTGTGATAAAAACGATGTTGGACCTTATTATTAATTGTGAAGCTACCTTCGCATGATGATCTTTAAAAAGATACGCGAGTCTGTAAGAGAGGTCTCCTAGGAAAGTTGAGCAGAATTAGATGGGCTCAGAAGTACAGCCTATAGGATCCAGTTACGTGCTATTTTTAGAGATTTTCTTATACTATATTGGGTCTACCGGAACAATATCATTTTGCCTCTTTTCATACTTCCTCTGTATTAACTCGTCGTTTCTGACAAGGATGTTTTTCACAACGGTTTTAACGACAGCCGAGCCCTATACTTTGCGATTTCAGCGTTCAATCAATGAAGTTTTTATAATTTTCAAATTGAATCACTTTTTAGCGATGTTGGATCCGCTGCTCGCTAGGTTTACGTATTTGAGCTGTAATTGTTTCCTTATTGTTCCAGTCTGACGATGCTTTAACCACCTTGTATGTGTAACTGGAATTAATAAAAGAATACATACCTGCAACAGTGATTGTTGAAGTAGTGTAGTAATTTTCTGCCTGGCTTTCGTTACATGAGGGGCACGTAAATCCACAAACTGCACAGGAGAATTTCCAAAAACCAGGCATTTGCAGTTTAACTGGAGTGTCTGCTTCGCTATGAAAGTCTAGCAGACAGTAGGAGAAACACTACCGAGTGTCAAACACCTGGAGGCAATTGAGCAAAACGCAGGATTTTCATTTACTAACAAATGGTTTTGTTGTTTCGCCGGTTATTTCTTGACAGCTCAGGAATGAAGAGATCTGGTTGGTATCTGGCAGCCAGCGCTGGGAAGTGACACATCTGAGAGCGATGCAGGAGTTACACCTTAATCGCCACGAGACCTTTGGTCTACAAGGACTAGGAATCACAGTGCCCAAGATCGTGGGTTTCAACCCAGCCGCCGCTAACATTTTTAATAAAAATCAACGACAATTACAGCTGAAGACTACGAAAATAAGCTGTCACCTTTAGTCTGACAATGGCCTTCTTTAAGAAGGAGCAGGACAGAGGAGCAAACAACGAGGAGTTTACTGCTAAAAATTGAGTTACCAAGTATGGGGTAACATTCTAAGTGTCACAGCGAGCATATCAAAGGTGTGATCGTGGAAGTGAGCCCAGAAAATCTGAAAAGGGAAATGGAAAGGCTAGTCTAAATCTAGTGGGCGTTGGTGAAGTACGTACAGTGATGTGAAGGTAAGTATTTCTAGTCAGATAGTGGCAGAATATGGAATAACGGGACTGTTTTGCACAGGAAGGTAGAACAGAAAATGGCTGTGAACAGTTCAGTGATTGGCTTGTTCTTATCAGAACTGACAACATCGAACGCCACCAATAATAGTTCAAGTACACATAAAACCGTCACAAGCAGAATGTTTTGTATGTAAATGGAGATGATAATTTAATAATCACGGGGGATTCGAAACCTGTAGTGAGACGAGGAACAGAAAACAGAATTCTGGGAGCATAGAGGTTGACAGTACGAGCGAGAGAAGAGAAACACCAACTGATTTCTGCAATAAATTTCAACCTGTTATAGACGATAAGTTTCTCAAAAATAGGAAGAGGGCGAGTAATGCTTTGGAAAGGCCTGGAGGTACGTTAAGGTTTCAGATGGAAAACGTCGCGATCACACAGAAATCTCGAAATCGAATATTAGGTTACAAAGCAAATCGGGAGGAGATAGACTCGAATCACAATTTAATAATGATGAAGAGGAGACTGAAGGTAGAAAGAATCGTTTGGAAGAAGTCATGTGGTAGGAAGGGGGTCCCGAAGTTCTGCAGAATGAGAAGTTGCATTTGAACTCTGTGGCTACACGTACTGCAATAGCGAATACCACAAACAGATCAGATGTAGAATAGTGGACATCTCTAAAAATGGCAGTCACAGATGTTGGACAGATAAAAATAGGTATGAGGAATGTAACTATGAAGAAACATTGGGTAACAGAAGAAATACGTCAGCTAATCGACGAAAGAAGGAAGCACTGTAATGCTCAAGAAATAGGAGGTACAATGCCGACTGCGGCCCAAAGTAGGTCTCCGATGATGTCATCGATATTGGATTTTCTTCCACCCCTCCAATATGGACCAATTTCCTTAAGTATATTGCCGCGCGGGGTAGCCGCGTTGTCTCAGGCGCCTTGGACGGCTCCACCCATCGGAGGTTCGAGTCCTCCCTAGGCCATGGGTGTGTGTGTTGTCCTTAGCGTAAGTTAGTTTAAGTTAGATTAAGTAGTGTGTAAGCCTAGGGACCGATGGCCTTAGCGGTTTGGTACCATATGAACGTACCACCGTCCTAAGGATAAAATGTCGGAAAAGTAAAAAATTGGAGAAAAATTCAAAAAAACAAGTAGGGTTTTCCTCACTTCTACACTGAGGCGCCAAAGCAACTGGTATAGCCATGCGTATTCAAACACAGAGATATGTAAACAGGCAGAATACGGCGCTGCGGTCGGCAACGCCTATATAAGACAACACGTGCCTGGCGCAGTTGTTAGATCAGTTACTGTTGCTTCAAAGGCAGGTTATTAGGATTTGAGTGAGTTTGAACGTGGTGTTACATTCGGCGCACGAGCGATGCGACACAGCATTCCTGAGGTAGCGATGAAGTGGGGATTTTCCCGTACGACCATTTCACGAGTGTACTGTGAATATCAGCAACCCGGTAAAATATCAATCTCCTACATTGTTGAGGCAGGAAAAAGATCCTGCAAGAACTGGACCAACGACGACTAAAGAGAATCGTTCAACGTGACAGAAGTGCACCCCTTTCGCAGATTGCTGTAGATTTCAATGCTGGGCCATAGCGAAACATCATCGATACGGGCTTCCACTAGTGTACCTTTGATGACTGCACGACACAAAGCTTTACGCCTCGCCTGGGCCCGTCAACACCGACATTGCACTGTTGATGGCTGGGAAGATGTTGCCTGGTCGGACGAGTATCGTTTCGAATTGTATCGAGCGGATGGATGTTTACGGGTATGGAGACAACCTCATGAATCCATGGTCCCTGCATGTCAGCAGGGAACTTCTGAAGCGGGTGGAGGCTCTGTAATCGTGTGCAGTTTGAGTGATATGGGACCCCCGATACGTCTACATACGACTCTGACATGTGACACGTACGGAAGCATCCTATCTGATTACCTGTATCTACTCATGTCCATTGTGCAATCCGACGGACTTGGGCACTTCCAGCAGGATAATGTGACATGCCGCAAGTCCAGAATATCTAGAAAGTGCCTCCAGGAACACTCTTCTTCGTTTAAACACTTCCGCTGGCCGCCAAACTACCCAGACACGAACATTATTGAGCATATCTGAGATGCTTTGCAACGCGCTGCTCGGAAGAGATTTAGACTCCGTCATACTCTTATGGATTCATGGACATCCCAGCAAGGTTCATGGCGTCACTTCCCTCCAGCACTACTTCAGACATTGAGTCAACAGCCAATTCTGCCAACAATTATTTCGTTGCAGCCGTCATAGTAGATGTACTGGGAAGAATGTATTTTAATTTCCTTATTCTCTATGTTGATAATACTACTGCCAGATACGTCTGTTAACATGTTTAATAATATTTTTGTATTTAAAACTATTTGGTCCGTTTTTCTCCCACTTCATCGGCCTACATCATATGTAATATCTGACCATAATTTTCAACGTCTTTTGGTGAATAGCTCTGTAGTTTTGTAATTTTTAGGATTAGCAGATTCATTAAAGTGGGTGTTTTTCTGAATTCTCTGTCACATATCTATATTGCGTTCTTGGTTAAAATAAGGCTGAAGACCCAGCATGTATGATTTTTCCTTGCTTATTCCACAAGTTCCATCTATCTGGCTGTCGCTGTAATGTTTAATTAAATGGCAAATAGCATGTTTTTCCTCCTCTGTTTTAGCCTTCGAAAGTTGTTCAACAGGCCTAAATGCTTCTACGAGTGATTGGTCTCTTTCCAAAACCCCTAACTTCAAGCACTGCACGTTCTCTCTGATAGCCTTACATTCTTCAACAACTTCGTGTTTTGGCAACATGTTATTATATACTAAGCAGACTTTGGAATTGCGTACACCATACATGCACTCCCACCTGCCTTCTTTGAGTTGCATTAGCCCGAGCAAGTAACTTGGTTGTATTCTTTTCAGTTACATCAACACTTGCAACTAACTCGTTGATTAACCGCAGAAAGTTTTGATAATAAGTATATAATTCTTTGAATCTTTTGTTTAGTGTTTCGTGTCTAGTAGTATGACGTTTAGTTTTGTCATTCAGTGACTGAATTTTCACCTTGACATACAGAGTAATTTTCTACCTTCCCCTCTCAGATTATGGGTGGATGATCTGGAAAACTTGTCCACACTGTGAAATATGACGCAATTCCCTCTTGCTTTATGATACATGCGCACACACTACCATCTTTTAAAGAAAGTTCGGAAAGTTCTGACCAAACCAACCATAATTCAACCGTCTGGCTCTATCGATAACTAAAAAGCTATGCTGTGACTGATTGACTCTGAGCACTATGGGACTTAACATCTATGGTCATCAGTCCCCTAGAACTTAGATCTACTTAAACATAACTAACCAAAGGACATCACACAACACCCAGGCATCACGAGGCAGAGAAAATCCCTGACCCCGCCGGGAATGGAACCCGGGAACCCGGTAGTGACTGATTACAGCAATCTCTATGTAAAGCTGTAAATCCATAGATTTTCATGCCAGCTCCAAGAATGCCTGGTATATCTGTTTTAAATTGATATTATCCTGTTTCAAGATAATAATAATATTTATACTATCTCTCATCTCTTACATTCATAAAATAATGTTGTTTATATATGTTTTATACATCTTACATGTAAAAGACGACGGTTATACATTTGCATAAGGGGTATAAGCCTCATAGGTCTTTGCTTTACATACGTGACAATACACAGTAATTTAAAAGAAATATTACTTTCTGTGTAGATATAAAATAAGCAAAGAACGTAACTTCACTTCATTTATGCTAATACAGCTGCTACTTTTTAAATAATATCTGCATAGTAAAACAGGAACATAGCGTTAATTACAGAGGAAATTTAATGTAAACAATTATTCCAGGTAACACATTCTGTCTGATAGCCTCACTATCAGTATCTAACGTAAGCTTCGTTGATCTAAATTACAATACAATAAATTAAAATATATCCCTCCAAACCCATTATTAAAGCAATCCACAGTACAATAACCACGGAATAGTAATGGGTAGATATGTAAAATTTTTTATTATATCTTATGGTCCAATAGAAAAGGCTGTACATATTGGGTAGGTGACTTGAACCATCGAGATCTTTATTGCATAGCAATAGACAACCATGTCATTTGTCAGGCATATTACTTTCAACACAGATATATAATTGACGTGACAAGCCTTCAATAGCACTCAGGCTAAAATATTGGATCAATATTTTATATGCAGTCCGTGTATTAAAATACGAGCTATGTGTCAATAGTGTCAATAATAAAAGAACAACATCATATATGAACTACCAGAGACAAAGGGGGTTGTGAGGGGGTGGGGTTAAGGGGATTAAAAACTTTTAGTGATAAACATATCAGTAAATTAGCCCACTATGCCTATTTTTATTCCCTGCTTTCATAGGGCTTCATATTTTGAGGCAATTCGTCATTAAGGGAGAAAGTATTCATTGCCACGGGAATCTTTGGTCATTTGCTAAATAGTATCAAAAGTCTGACAGATAGACAACCAACATTTAAAAGCAAATTAAAAGAATTTCTAAACGACAACTCCTTCTACTCAATAGATGAATTGTTAGATATGAAGTAGTAACTGTAAAGAAAAAAGAAAAAAATATTTATTAATTATTTTGTTTAAAGAGAACTTATGTTGAAGTGACACTTTCGACAGCATTACCAAATGTCGTATTCATGATCTATGGAACCAGGATGAATGAATGAATGAATGAATGAATGAAAGAGGGCATGGCGTTACTCATGAGGATCCACCACAAACTGACACATGTCAGAGAACACACATGCACGTAGAACAGTGTACAACCAAGTAAGAATAAAAGCACTAATATCTTAATGAGACGTAAACAATTTAAACGAGGATCAGTAGTATGCCATGGCCATAGTAAACATTGCTATGCAATATTCTGTAAAGTTTAGATATTTGTATGTGAATATTTGATATTAAAACAACTGAAGTTTGTATACAGATCATCCGCTATTATTTTCTCAGTGTACGATTAACAAAAAGAAAAATGATGGTTAACAATAAGAAAAATCTCTGACATAAAAAATCGGAGTCCTAACTCATCACACGTGTGCCAAAACATCATTAATGTCCCATTCTGTTTGTTCAGTAAGTAGCCATTCTTTGGCAAGCTACCACAATTAAACGGAGAAAGCTCACCTGTGAGCAAAATATCTGTTACTACAATCGCCGGTCAGAGTCATAACAAAGAGCGAAAAGGGGGGGGGGACCATAAAATCTGTATAAACACGATGGATGTCATGATATCTAAATATAATGAACCTACTATCAAATAAAATCAAGAATCATATCCATACATCATGATGAGCATATAGTAGTATGCATCACATAGCCTACGTCTGAAAAATAAACATACACTTTAACTGGCAAGATGAACAAAAATGTTTGCCAGGCCGGGTCACGAACCCTGATTTCCCACTTTACGCCAGCGGTCGCCTTAAAAACTTCGACAACTTTAGATGAAACAATGTTGTACAAATAGAGCAAGTGCTGTGTGTCACATGAAATAAGCTTGTTTGAGACTCTCTGATGTCTTTCCAGTGTCATTTTCTAAACGATATTTGAATCAAGCGCCAGCAAAAATGTCTATCCAATCGCCTGTGCAGGAAAAATGGAATCGTCAGCAGACATATGTCATATGATTTATGGACTTGGAGCAACATAGACATATTAATAGCTTGAATACAACGTATTTTTGTTCAACAATAACACTTATTAGTTCATTATGAACCGGCTTTTGGCTTTTTAGGATATCGTCAGTTTTTAATGTTGAACAGATAGTCCAAACAACTTCAGCGATAATTCATAGCTGTACAAAGAATAGTGACATTTTGTGATTATGTCGGTAGAAAACACAAGAATGTCGTAATACCTAAAGATTCACTGAACAAATAAATCTTATATGACAGTATGTTCAAATATTAAAACTATGTCAGTGTATAAAATAGATATGGTCTACAAGTGAGTAATGACACACATGGAAAAATTGGTGGATGTGATGAACAGACCGAATAAAGGGTGGAGAAGAAAGACGTCTATGGAATGTGGATATAGAACAGTTATAACAAGCTTATTAGTTAATGGTGGGATAAATAATAACTGGCTGCTACTTTAATAAGGGTGAGTAGTTGAACTGTGTTTGGTTATTAAGGACCAGGTCAAAATTCTTTGAGTGGTAATTATTAACGTCCACATGTAACGCCGGAAATGCATATCCTCCTATTTCCATCTATTGTGCTATTATTTTCTTTCCTTGCTTTGTTACCTCAAGATATGACATTTCTGTCTCTTTGTATATTGTAATTGTTTTATTATTTGTATATTTATGCATTTATGTCGATGTATAATTGGTTTGTTTCGTAAATATTATTTGTATTTTTACGCTGGGTCTTGCCTAGGGAAAACTGCTATCGAACGATTACGTCGATAGGTCGTGTGAAGAATCAAAGTGTGTAGGATCTTTGGTAGTGTTAACTCTGCCGCGTGGAGCGCGGGCTGAGAGAAGGAGTGTGGCGGGAGTAGCGAGTGGAGCAGGTGTGTTGTGTGACGCTCCCGCGAGTTGCCGCGCTTTCGGGGTTTGGCAGCATGTAATTGCGCTCGACTTGCGATGATAGTTTCTGACATGGTGTCGCGGACGGGAAGCATTAGCTGGCGCACATCAAGAGCCCGTTTCGTCTGGTGACCGTGTCGAGAAGAAGGCGCGCCAACATCCAGCTTCTGCAACAGCGACGGCCGACAATGAGTGACTGTCGCCACTTCCTCGACCGACGGCTTCAAACCTTCAATCAACCAACAAGGAAGACTGGAAGCGAGTAAAGTTTTAGAACTGTATGGCAGACCTCAGCTTTTCAAACTGTACCATTTTCGTAACTATAATTACAGCAACTTAGCATAAACCTTTGTTGCTCATTGTCCCAATTGCATTACCAAGCAGGGTCCCTTCCTTTTCCGAAATGAACCCGAGTGTCGTTGAAATTCAAACGCCAGCATTAAAATTATACCATTCGATTTCACTGCTTTAATTTCAAAGTCAGCTGGCTACAATATTCAGATTACATAAGCACGAATTAAGAGTGCGAGTTTTGTTAGCATATTTAGCTTACCTGTGACTGCAGCTCAGCTTGGTACGTACTAAATCTTACTATTGTTAATTGTTCAGAATCATTTAATTCAAGTTCAAAGTTAAATCTCTTCTTTCTAAATTGCGTAGATTCAAGTAGCTTTTGAAATGATTGTTGAGGTAGTCCAAGACTAACCGTATTTTACTGAATTTCGATGTGCTTCAGAAAGAAAGCTCACTATTAACTTCAGTCACTAAATTAACTTTCGATTTTCCGGTTTTATTAATTCTTTTGCTAAATTAAGTCAGGGTGTAGCGAAATTTATTACTTCTGACAAACTTTCAGTTTTCACATTACACGTGTCAACCTTCAGTTGCCACGCTTCTAGTGCTAATTATATGTGTAATAACCTTTCTTTTTCAGTTACTATAGTAATTGTCCTTAGGACTGGCGACCGTGATTTCCCCCAAATCTCAAATACCTAATTACCGCTAGTTAATTGTTAACGTAACGGCTGCACATTTACTTTCTTTATTAACTTTACCCCTTTTCAAAATTAATTTCCACCAGTTTCATTAGCACATTTCTTTTCATTTAGATGTAACCCTTTCCTCCCTCTTTACCGACAGCTTAACTTCGGTGACGATTGCTTTTCCAAAACTCCCATTAGGTACACGCGGTTTCATCTTTCACTGTCATTAAGGTCGGTAAGTGAGGGGGAGGTTACACGTGGCGACCTGGTGACAGGACAATCTTCGGATTTGAGGTTGTTCTGGACACGATTTTTGCATTGTGCAAATCTCGTAACAAAGTACTGGTTACGTACAGGCCGTTACGTCAGCGAGAATAAGTAGTGGGAGTAATCCTAATTATATTTGAGGTTTGGCATTTATATTGAAAATTATTAAAATGAGTGAAGGCAACAATTGCCAAAATTTGGTAGACTTGGATACGGAACAATCGGTCGAACAGTGGGAAACGCGCACCGCGGCACCCATTGTTCAGGGGCAGGCGGCTAGCATGAAAGACGCGACCGCCGAAACGCAACAAAGAGCAGAAATGGAATTCCACACTTTAGAAAATGTTTCGGAATCGGAAGTGAAAATGAAATGTGAATCCCTTGATGACGAATACGGGGGGACAATTAAAGAGGAAGCCGCTACGGAAGTAAAACCGGTAGTTTCCGGGAATTTAACTGATTTATTGAATGTTTTGATTAACGAAATCAAGAGTCAATCGGCAGAAATTAAAGCTCTGTCTGCCAAGCTAGATGATCAGGCTGCCAAGCAAGAAGCTCAGGCTGCCAAGCAAGAAGCTCAGGCTGTCAAGCAAGAGGCTCGGGCTGCCAAGCAAGAAGCTCAGGCTGCCAAGCAAGAAGCTCAGTCTGGAAAAATTGAACGGATGCTAGACAATCAGAACAAAGCTATTAACGTTGTTAACAACAATGTTGGAGTTGTTAATACAAAAGTTGATAAAATCAAAGAAGATATTGTTGTAATTAATACCGAAATCGGTAATCTTAAACAGGAAATGATAGGTGTTCAGGCGGAAATTGCGAGCATAAATACTCGTTTTGATTCCGAAATTAGCAGAATCGAGAAAAGTGTAGGAGAAGCAGTTGCTCCGATCATCGAGAATAAGGTGACGGAACAAATTCAATTAGTGAAAAAAGAGGATCAACAGAAGGTGGAAACTTTAAAGGCTTTAGTGTCCGAAGTAGACACTAAAGTGAGGGAGCAGGCTAATACCTGCGAAGAGAAAAAGAGGGAAGTGGAAACGCTTGCGACAACCACTTGCCAAGTAATTACGAGAGTGTCGGAATTAGAAAAGAAACTTGACGAAAAACAGAGCTATGTGCCAATCTGTGCACATAGTTCGGAATTGTTGACGAAAGAGGAGCGGTTCGACCCCTTGAAAAAAGGCGGTATACACGCGACGGATTTCATTAAAAATTGTGAAAGAGTTTTACCCAGATCATGGACTAATGAGAGAAAAATTAATGCGGTAATTGATGTGCTGGCTGGTGATGCCAAGCGTTGGGGCTTAAACCTCAACATTACGAACCTGACTTTTGACGAGTTTAAAAATTTGTTTCTGGCTGAATACTGGTCAGAGCAAAAACAGCAAAGTGTCTGGCGCGAATTTGTCGTATCGAGGCCTTTCGATGCGAATTCGCGCGGTTCGATGAAGGAGTTTTGTGAGGGCTGGATCCGCAAGTTGGAATATTTGCGTGATCGCCGCACGGAATCCGAAATAGTCTGGGAACTCTACAAGAAGCTTCCAGATGATACAAAACGCTACGTAGGAAGCAATTATAGGTCAGTCAAGGATTTCCTGGAAAGAGTTGAGGACGAGGACAATTGGCGCAATAATCGCGACAGTGGTAGGGGCCGTGGTAACAACAACGAGTACCACAGCAACCACAACAATGATAACTATGGGAATAATGCATACCGCAATCTTGGCAGCAATAACAATAGTGGTTGGGGCCGTAATGAGAATCGGTACAATGCAAATAATAACAGGAATGACGGAAACCAGTATCACACTAGCGTGATACGGGCTTCGCAGAATAGTAATAACGCCAGAGGGTGTGATCAGCCGCCTCAGCAGCATCCGGGGAGCGTATCTGCTGGGACGAGACAGGGAAACCATTAGCCGCGCCGGTGAGGGGCCGACCGGGCGTGGAGAAATTTTGCAGGCCCAATAACAAGAGAAAACCCAGGTGTCGTCGTTATGAAAATTCCGTGTGGAATAATCAACGGCGGGAGAGTGTGCCAGTGTTAAGAGAAAAGAGTGCGCCCACAAGTAGTAGATCAGCTGTATACACGGCAGTAGAAAATACATTCACTGTCAGTGAGTAGTGTTCCGGAAATCGATTATAAAGTGGCAGCTGTAACACCCACAGCGGAACTGGAGATTGAGTTTAAGAATGATTCGCAAGTGTTGACAGGAGATCAGATGTCGGATAAAACGTCCGTCATCGAGCGAAGGGATGCAGAGAGGGATGAGGTCTGGTTAAGGCAGTTCGGTCGCTTATACGACGAACTAAGAGATTATAGGGGTCTGTATGGGAGAAGTGTTTATGGGGAGCGCGTGCAGGATTTTCCGCGTCTCGTCCCGCAGGAAGATAGTGTTTGTGAAATTATAGAAAGTTCTGGCCCTAACCGGCAGACTTTACTAGAAATAGTTGATGTTAAGGGGGAGCACGAGCAATATTCGTCGTGTTTCGTCCCGCAGGAGTTAGATGTTGAAGTAGTAACGGAAAGTTCTGGCCCTAACCGGCAGACTTTACCAAAAGTTTCAGTGGTAGAAGTAACCGACCCATCCGACGCAAACCTCCAGTTTAAACATTGCGAGAGTATTAAGGAGAAAGATTGCGAAAATTTTAGTGATAGCCGGACACGATTGGTAGAAAAGCACATAGATTACAACGTGTATGAGGTTAGAGCTGACATTATACGGTCAGACGATAGCAGTGTGGGTTGCGCAGATCTAGCGGAAGTAATTGCAGAAACTACTGGACACATTCCTCCAGGTAGATTGGCGGATGAGATTAATCTGACCAAAGTGGAATCAACGAAGGTGACGATTAATGAATTGATAGCAAAGCAACACTCAATAGTTGACGAGTTACAGGAAAAGGTTTCGGTATTGGAGGCGAAGCTACAGACTAAGCCTCAGGACAAACGTGTTGAAATTAAAACTGTATGTGAACAGAGGCTGGAAAAGCAGCCAGATAAGCCGGATTTAGGATCAAAGCCGGATCGTTTTTTCTGGAATGACCTGGATATAGACGAGGATTTACTGTGGGAAAATAAAGAAACAGTCGAGGACAAGTGTAGACAGATAGTAGTGTCTGTTAATATGCACGACCTACAACTAAACGTGTTGATTGACACCGGTGCAGAATTGAGTGCTGTATCTGGGAAAATATTTGAGTTACTGAAAGACAGACCCGGCATCGTAGTTATGCCAGTAACAGGAGTGAAAATTATCGGTGCTACTGGGAAGGCCAGTAAACCGGTCACAAAACAGATTTTTGTCAACTTCGAGATAGGTGGGGCACGATTTGAACAAGAGTTTGTCGTCGTGCCAGACTTGACTACGGAAGTAATTATCGGGTTAGATTGGCTATTAAAGTACCGTGCAGTGATTAATTGCGAAAGCAAAACTTTGACATGTACGTCACAAGATAAAACGATAGTAGTTAGTTTTGACGAGGCAGGAGACGGTGTGCATAAGCAATACCAGCCTATACACATTGTTAACTGGCCGGATGACATTTACGTAGGAATGAATTTGAACTGCCGCAACGTGAGGAATTTCGGCAGTGACAAAAGTGTAGAAAGTGAATTGGAAGAGATAATCAAATTCCCTCCACGGATTGACATTAGTATTGGTGTGAAAAAAGATCGTTTGCGAGAAGTAATGAAGCTAAAAGCCGATGCTCGCATACGTCGTCATGACGCTAAAGCGCGTTTTGCCAAGTTTGCAATCGGAGACTTAGTACTTGTAAAAGCTCATGAGAAATCGAGCGAGATAGACAATGAAATCTCTAAATTTAAGTTTGTTTATAATGGGCCATATAAAGTCATTGGTATACCTCACACAAATGCTTATTGCTTAGAGTATCCAAGCTCTGGAAAACGATTAGGTATACGGAATATTGTAGACTTGAAATTGTACCAACATAGGATCGATTAATACCACACAATGGGTAATTTGTACAGTATGTAAATATAGAGTGTAAGATTTAAGGATGTGCCATGTTACGATGCTTTTGCCTGACCTAGAGGTCATTAAAGAAGTTGTAATTAATAAGTAATTAATTTTGACTAAATGATTTAAGAGTAATTGATTAGTAATCATCTGAAAAATCCAAGCTGCTAGTTTAAGTTTTCAGCTGAGTCACAGTAGATTAAGCAATGTAAATATGATTTTGTAACTTTCTGTAATATTTCATGAATGTGTGTTTTTATTAGTCATTGCCGATGTACTTAGACGCTGTTTTAAGTTTCAGGCTAGTACATGCGTGTGATGATGGACAGTGTTGAGTTATCCACTGTGATAGTGTTTATGGACTCCTTGAGATTACTCGGGAGTGAGTTTTTCCGAAAGAATTCAGTGAAACGGACGTTCTGCAAATGCCGTTACACAGGCGAGTGAGATCAAGCGTGCCGCGCAGGCGGGCGCAACAATAGTGGCAAGGCGAAGCCGCTGTCGGCTCTTGTGCCGCTGTCGACTCTTGTGCCGCTGTCGGCATTCTTTGTACTTGCGGGTACGAAAGGCGGAATTGTTTTTTCTTCCTGGACATCTGATGTGAACGAATTCTGTTGTCAATATTTATGTTTTTGTCGATCTGCTGTATATTATTTTCTTGTTTAGCGTTAATTGGACATGACGAGAATATTAATTATGAAAAGGTTACATAAAATTGTGTATTCTATGTAATTAATTATTAGTTTGCGTATTTTGATATACCTGTTTTTTATGACCATGTACTCTGATCAATTTTGCAAATAGTATTCCATTTCTTATAGTGTTACGAATATTAATGATTTTGGAATAGCTAAACCATTTTCTATGATTTCTATGAATTTTGATATGTTGTCAACCTGTTTTATTTTGTGCAAGATGACAGAGTGGAATAAGATTAGGAGTGTCTCCACTCAATTATTATTGTCTAAAAATTGGTTTATGGTTAATTAGACGAATGCTAAATTTTTTTGATGTTTTGAGCATACGCATTTCCGCTGTTTCTTTTTTGGGACATTTTCTGAGTCTGTTTACGTTACACGAACATCCTCAGACAATGTGGGGCACGTGTAACGCCGGAAATGCATATCCTCCTATTTCCATCTATTGTGCTATTATTTTCTTTCCTTGCTTTGTTACCTCAAGATATGACATTTCTGTCTCTTTGTATATTGTAATTGTTTTACTATTTGTATATTTATGCATTTATGTCGATGTATAATTGGTTTGTTTCGTAAATATTATTTGTATTTTTACGCTGGGTCTTGCCTAGGGAAAACTGCTATCGAACGATTACGTCGATAGGTCGTGTGAAGAATCAAAGTGTGTAGGATCTTTGGTAGTGTTAACTCTGCCGCGTGGAGCGCGGGCTGAGAGAAGGAGTGTGGCGGGAGTAGCGAGTGGAGCAGGTGTGTTGTGTGACGCTCCCGCGAGTTGCCGCGCTTTCGGGGTTTGGCAGCATGTAATTGCGCTCGACTTGCGATGATAGTTTCTGACATGGTGTCGCGGACGGGAAGCATTAGCTGGCGCACATCAAGAGCCCGTTTCGTCTGGTGACCGTGTCGAGAAGAAGGCGCGCCAACATCCAGCTTCTGCAACAGCGACGGCCGACAATGAGTGACTGTCGCCACTTCCTCGACCGACGGCTTCAAACCTTCAATCAACCAACAAGGAAGACTGGAAGCGAGTAAAGTTTTAGAACTGTATGGCAGACCTCAGCTTTTCAAACTGTACCATTTTCGTAACTATAATTACAGCAACTTAGCATAAACCTTTGTTGCTCATTGTCCCAATTGCATTACCAAGCAGGGTCCCTTCCTTTTCCGAAATGAACCCGAGTGTCGTTGAAATTCAAACGCCAGCATTAAAATTATACCATTCGATTTCACTGCTTTAATTTCAAAGTCAGCTGGCTACAATATTCAGATTACATAAGCACGAATTAAGAGTGCGAGTTTTGTTAGCATATTTAGCTTACCTGTGACTGCAGCTCAGCTTGGTACGTACTAAATTTTACTATTGTTAATTGTTCAGAATCATTTAATTCAAGTTCAAAGTTAAATCTCTTCTTTCTAAATTGCGTAGATTCAAGTAGCTTTTGAAATGATTGTTGAGGTAGTCCAAGACTAACCGTATTTTACTAAATTTCGATGTGCTTCAGAAAGAAAGCTCACTATTAACTTCAGTCACTAAATTAACTTTCGATTTTCCGGTTTTATTAATTCTTTTGCTAAATTAAGTCAGGGTGTAGCGAAATTTATTACTTCTGACAAACTTTCAGTTTTCACATTACACGTGTCAACCTTCAGTTGCCACGCTTCTAGTGCTAATTATATGTGTAATAACCTTTCTTTTTCAGTTACTATAGTAATTGTCCTTAGGACTGGCGACCGTGATTTCCCCCAAATCTCAAATACCTAATTACCGCTAGTTAATTGTTAACGTAACGGCTGCACATTTACTTTCTTTATTAACTTTACCCCTTTTCAAAATTAATTTCCACCAGTTTCATTAGCACATTTCTTTTCATTTAGATGTAACCCTTTCCTCCCTCTTTACCGACAGCTTAACTTCGGTGACGATTGCTTTTCCAAAACTCCCATTAGGTACACGCGGTTTCATCTTTCACTGTCATTAAGGTCGGTAAGTGAGGGGGAGGTTACACACAGTTTCAAGTAATGGTAGTTTTCTCCCTTTAGTTCCTTTATGGAGTGCATCACATTTCGCATAATATGAATGACATTTATTCAGAACATGTTCAGTAAAGGTGGAAGCTTTCTTTTTCGGTCTTCAACTTCTTTCATGCTCAGTCAGTTTAGTGGCTATAGCCCTACCTGATTGACCTACAAATAATTTTCACCAAATATTGCAGGAAATTCTATGAATTCCGCTCTGTTATAAAGATGGAATCTTATCTTTACTACTGAACAGAAGGTGGGCAACTGTATTCCTAGTACAAAAAGCTGGAGTATATTTTCTAGACTTTAGTTTCCTGGCAATAACTTGTGAAGTTCTACTCACATATAGCAGCGGGGGCTGACGGTGTGGTTTTGTGCTGTCTGAGGTGGATGAAGAAGAGCTCTATCCTCTGTCTCTTCTTTTTTCTGAGTATATTGTCAAACAGCGTAGCACTCAAACCATTACTTTGTGCTAGTTCTTTAATTATTTTCAACTCATTTTCAAAATCTGGTTTGGTTTGGGAGTGGAAGGCTGCATGTTTACGTGTTAGGGGATGCTGGGAACTGGCTATTATTACTGTGTCTGTTAGGGCTACTTTCCTGTATATCTTAAATAAATGCTGTTGGTTACTGATGTCAGTGGTGAGGTCTAGAAAGTTGATGAAGCGTCCTCCCAGCTCCATTCTAAATTTGATTTTAAAGTGGCGTGAGTTCAAATGTTGAAAAAGTTTATTTTATTGTCTGCTGGTATCTGTCCACAAGCAGTTCATCATGCACATACCTAGTCCAATGTGTATTTTAGAACTTAGAGGCTCTTTATCTGAAAGCGAATAAGTTTGGCATAACTGTTCAACACCCATATTCCAGACGTCTTTCTTCCCCTCCCTTTATTCGGTCTGTTTATCAAAAAATGGCTCTGAGCACTATGGGACTTAACATCTATGGTCATTAGTCCCCTAGAACTTAGAACTACTTAAACCTAACTAACCTAAGGACAGCACACAACACCCAGCCATCACGAGGCAGAGAAAATCCGTGACCCCGCCGGGAACCCGGGCGTGGGAAGCGAGAACGCTACCGCACGACCACGAGATGCGGGCTAGGTCTGTTTATCACGTCCACCAATTTGTCCATGTGACATAGTAGCCTGTACCATTTCTATTTTATACAGTGACATAGTTTTCGTATTTGAACATACTGTAATGTGAGATTTATTTTTTTCTATTTCTCTTTAGGTATTACGACATGCTTGTGTTTTGTATCGACATAGTCACAAAACGTCTTATATCGTTGTACAGTATTCTTTGTACAGCTATGAATTCTCACTGAAGTTGTTTGGACTATCTGTTCAAGTTTAAGTTATTTGATGATGGCCTAAAAAGCCGAAGTCGTTTCATAACGAACTAATAAATATTATTGTGGAACATTAATACTTTATATTCCAATTATTACAAAGACATATTTCAGTTTCCTAATATTATAATTTTGATACACTGTATTACGATTTGCTACCTCCTAGTCTGTTATTTTTATAATTTTTTTTCGCTGAAAACTGTGTACTCGTAACATGAAGAATGAAAGATACAATCAGCATTCGAATTTAACGTCCAGTTGATGATGAGGCGTTTAGAGACGGATCACAAACTTCGACAGGACAAGAATGGGGAAATAATCGAACATCTTTTCGGATGAACTTCCCCAGCATTCATCTGAACCTATTCAGAGAAACCACAACATATGTAAATTATGGTGGTCGGCGAGTATTCGAACCTCGCTCCTCCAGAATCCGTGTCCATTAAGATAGTCACTCCGCCACATCACACGAAGGGCTATAATCGAATATACAAAGCAAGATAATTTTGAAAACGTTACCGGTAGGATACTTGCGAATGTTCTGTTTAATGGTAAACCATTTGTATGTGTCAGAAGAAATGGTGTTAAATGCATGTCGTTAAGCGTCATTCCACTGTGTAGCAAAAGTGATATTTGAGAAGTGTTTAAAACTACAGAATCGCAAGCAGAATGCGCCGTCAGAAGTCAGTACGGCTAGCGACGTGGCGGTTAACTACCATCGCCGCCCGCAGAGTGGGCCTTGTATTTTGTGCTTAACACGCGCAAAGCTGCCAGCGCGCTGGCCAGTGCGGGCAGCAGAGTTAAACATTCAGGCGACGGCTCGGTCATCGGGACAGCTCCCGGTGTTCTCGCCTCTCCAGAGCTCCGCAAGTGACTGCTGCCTTGTTTGCTCTCCCGCCAGCGAGCACACGTTAACGTCCAAATCCAGTCGCGGTCGCACTAGAGCGGAACGTGGTAGCGTTGCTGCTAGCAGAGCTTTTCACTCCATCGCTATGAGGTTAACAGTTCAATTATACGCCTGAAATAGCGTCCAGAATGAGTACTTACCGTCGAGGTGACTTAATTAGGCTACTGTTCGGATGGAAAGATTTAAGTCCGTGTCCAGAGTCCAATAAAGAAATTCCGTAGTTTTGTAAAACGCCTTGAGCAGATGCCTTGATATTTCGTTGACTGTTGCCAATAAATTGTTTGAGCCTCTCCTTATAAGCTGTTATTTCTTCTCTCACATCATCGGTATCTAAAAACGATTGTACCTATCGTTCCTTCAGAGAAAAATGTCAGCATGTAGCTTGCACAGTCACAATAAGAAGTGAGCAAATAGCTGAAAAACTTACGACATGGGTTATTGGTATGTATCAAGACAAAGGGGAAGGTTAAAGTGCTTTTAAACATCTCTAGATGTACTTCAAACATGATTTATATATGCAGACTGAAGCGACGAAAGAAAATTTGTGCCGAGGTCCGAATTCGAACCCGGGTCTCCTGCTCACTGGGCGGATGCTTCATTCAGATAATTCATTAAACTTTTCAAAATCAGTGGCCTCTGGGGCTTATTCTAGTCACTGTATGCCGGTGCACCTTTTCTCGTCTACTACTCCTTCATGCGCCGAGTTTCCTGGATGCCGAAGTATATGTCCCTCTAACCTGTCCTTTCTTCTGGTAAGGACCTTCTGTAAACTAGTTTCATTGTGGCAGTATTTCTTAATTTCATACTTTATGTTTGCACTTCATTTTTAACATTTTTCGATATCATTATGTTTTAAGTGCTCTCTGATGACGTTTCACTCCCGTGCAGTGCTGTACGCTTGACGTACGCTTTCAGCTACTTTTATTTCGGTTCAATATCGGCATTTGGAACCAGTGGAGCTCATTCACTGAGGGCACGCTGTTTTTGCCTTCGCCGATCTGCTTGTCATATCTTCCGTACTTATGCTGTTGCAATTAATCTTAGATCGCTTAAGCATTCCTTAATCCAGTCGAATGGCGCTGACATATGTTTCATTTGCACTTTTATTATTCTTCAAAAAACGTAACCCAATTTCTTCAGTGCCTTTTGTAAAAGAATGATACCATTACGTTACCTCCTTTTAACACGTAGTTTTCTTTTTTGCCTTTTCCATTCTATTAATCCCACTTGTGTTTTGTAGATGATGTGGGTTATTTGTCTTCCTGTGTAATTCAGACTCAATCTTCAAAAGTTTGTGAACATCTTGCTCCACTTCATACTGTCGGAAGTCTTATCGCTGTCCACAAATGACAGGCAGTGAACATAGTTTTTATTTAGTGTTTCTTGCATTACTAATGTCAGATTCGTATACCTGGTGTCACTTACCTTTCTGAAATCAAACTGATTTTCGTCCCTTGCGGCTTCTACTTTCTTTCTATTTTTCTGCTTATTGATGTTCTCAGCAGATTAGTGTGACTTGTCAGACTAACAGTCCGATGGTTTTGATGTCTATTGACCCGTGCCTTGGTTGGTAATGCGATGACGGTGCTTTTCTGCAAATCTGTGGGTAAGTCACCCATCCCACAGAGTTTTGACAACCATTCAAATAATCTTCCAGTTTATGTATTTCTTACAAATTTCAGCAGCACCAAAGTAATGTAATCGGCTATTTGTTAAACTCCTTGGGCTGGCTCTAGCAGATCTGTGTGAAACTCTTACAGTATTAGTGAGTCACCTGCGTCTTCTCTTTTGTAACACTCACTGACAAACCCTCTCTCTCGTGTGAGACTTCAATGGGCCTCACCCACCAGTCTGAATATTATTCTGAATTTAGTTGATATTTCCAATCTGCATTTTGGAGTTTAACACCTTCACATGTTATTTCTCGGGATGTACGTTTGAGCTCTCCGAACTGAATATTTTTACTCTTGTTGTGCGGTATTGGTAATGCCTCATGGTTTTATATTTGCATGCCAAAAACGGTACCATTATGGGGTGTGAATTCAGAACTAAGATCGCATTGTACCTAAGTATTACTGGTGTGGCTAGGAGTGCCAGCTTTGGGCCAGAACATAAACTTACTTCGGTGTTTCTCCTTCGTATGAGTTCAACAGATCATCAAGAAAACGGTGTTAATGTCATGGAAGTCAAGGCAATCTTTCGCTGGTATACGTGTCAGGCTGAAAGCAAATATCATTGGTATCCTCAGGCAGCTATGCGAGAATGGTGTGTATATAAGCAAACATCGACTTAAATTTCAGGCAGAAAGTCCTGTACTTTATGCCTCTTTTAGGATACCTATTCACCACAAGCAGCAGCACTAGATAGTATTTAGAGTACCTACGGCTTACTGTCAATGGCGTATCTCATTTTTCGTATTTCATTCACGGGGGGGTACTGCGTGATGAAGGCAAGAATTTATCAAACGTTTAATAATAAACTTTGTCAATTGGCACTTCATTACCTTATTTTATTTTCCAGTGTTCTTAACGAACTATAGGTTTATGTTCGGGGATTTAGTAGGCTATATTGCACTGTCAGGTTGTTAGAGGTTATAGCGCGTTTTTAATTGAAATTCTCAGTGATATGATAGATGATATACAAAAGTACAGTCAAACATTTGCATATTTTCTAAAAAAAATCTTACACTGTTTTCTACTTTCTGCTGCATATAACATCGCAGTGAATTATCTCCGAGAGCCGGCCGGAGTGGCCGAGTGGCTCTAGGCGCTACAGTCTGGAGCTGCGCGACTGCTACGGTCGCAGGTTCGAATCCTGCCTAGGGCATGGATGTGTATGATGTCCTTAGGTTCGTTAGGTTTAAGTAGCTCTAAGTTCTAGGGGACTGATGACCTCAGAAGTTAAGTCCCATAGTGCTCAGCGCCATTTTTTATCTTCAAGATGTTATTTACACTCGCATACATGACCGGCACACCTAGACTAAAAGAAATGATATGTCGATAGGACATAATTTGAGGCGTGAAGAAATAGATAATTTGGTAAATGAGGGATTTGTTGGGGTAGAGGGAGTTCAAGTTTTGACTGCAAAATGAAATCTCAAGTTGATGCAGATAATAGGCATACAATTATATAAGTGCATGCTTTCTGTTGTTTCGGACGTATCCGAAAGAACAGACACTACGCAGAATCCGCAGTTGTGAATCATTATACTTAAACTGAAGTGATCACCAGCTGGGCAAGGATCAGCCTTCTCCAGTGCGGATGCATAAATACGTCCGACTTCCTGTGGGACTGGGGGTAGGCGTCAGTGGGAGTGTCGGTCGGCAGTGAGGCGTGCTGAGGTAGTCCACGCAGTCACGTTAACGCGGTGTCCAGCGTGGCGCAGTGATTACCGCACCTGCCTAGCAGGCAGGAGGTCTCGGCTTCGAGTCCTGCTCCGGTACACATTTTCACTCGTCGCCGCTGATTCCGCGTAAAGTCCCGCTGCAGATGACGACAGTGACCCCCTTCAGTTTACATGTAATTCTTCACAGGTGGGGGTTCTACTTGGTGTCTGCTCTCTCGGACATGTCTGAAAGAAAAGCAGGCCTAATTTTTTATTAATACAATCACAAAACGGACAAAGATAGATCCTCAGTGTCTTACACACTTAGCATATTTAAAGGTTTTAAGTGTTACATTTCTTAACTATTTAAAGCGAATTGTGTTACCAACTTTATCATTCATTAATCTAAAGTTCGAAAGATGTAGCTTTTTTTCAATTATTCACCACTGGAAAACAAGAAATGAGTAGAAACGGTAATTCGAATCATTGCCGTTTTTACACCATTCGGGAAAGTCAAATTCCTCGCCAAAGTAGACGGGCGACTTATTCGTTGTTGAGCGAGTATCAACCATGTAACTTCTTTGGCAAGTGCTTTTTATTTGTCCCAGAGAGTGGTCGGCAACATGTGCATGAAAACAGATTGCCTCTTGTGTTTATATGCGTGCCTTTGAATTGCGGTTATCAAAAAATGGTTCAAATGGCTCTGAGCACTATGGGACTCAACTGCTGAGGTCATTAGTCCCCTAGAACTTAGAACTAGTTAAACCTAGTTAGGACATCACAAACATCCATGCCCGAGGCAGGATTCGAACCTGCGACCGTAGCGGTCTTGCGGTTCCAGACTGCAGCGCCTTTAACCGCACGGCCACTTCGGCCGGCTGCGGTTATCATGAAACAGCTGAAACTACGTGGAAGCTCTCTTTAACACGAAAAGAATTTTCTTTGGGAAGTGCTGATATGCCAACAGGCATTGGAAATTGCGAAAAAAATCCATCAAACATACGATTAAAGAAAAGCTTCTTTACTATGAATTAGAAAAACCAAGACCACTGCTTCATCCACATACAACAAAGAAAAAAAGCCACTAATTTGGAAATACTATACATATGAACAAAATTTATACTCAAGGAATAACTGTGTAACAAATGTTGATCTACCCGATAATATTAGACATGTGATGTAGTAGCAGTCTACAATGCTAAAAGAGTATCTGCAAAAGTGTTTAACTCGTCGCAATTGAAGGAAAGGGAGACATTAAATATTGTAGTGATACATCCCATTCCTTGAATGAGCGGTATCGCATCCTTAAATACATGTGTCAGAGAAGTTCGTGACTGAGAGTAGTCGATAAGTGATGTGCGCTCCGCTGTTGGGAGGTATTTAAAATCATGGGTGGTGATAACAGAGCTAAGGATTCAGTGACTGTACGGAAGTGGATAGCAGTCAGACGACCCTACCTGCTGAGGTGCAGATGAGAGTTCCATGGAGCGTGCGGTGCGGAAGAAAGAGCTCCTTGAAACCTCGAAATGTCAGAGATCATAAATGCATTCTAACTGTTAATTATCCAGTTGAATGACACACCCGTCACGTAAATAGTACAGAGAGGAAGAAAATATAAGAAGGTGAATTCAATCTCGCTTCCTATTTATGTGGCGGGGTCAATGGAAACGAGAAGTTAATTTTCAGCAGCTTTATCTGCACCCTGTAAGGAGGCGAAATCTGAGGCAAGTTGGAGGAAGCAGGCACAGAGATTCAGGGTGCAGAGTAGTTGGACATCCACTGTGTATAAAAGGAGTGTTCAGTTGGCAACTTATTTAAGTGTATGGTGCATGAGGTGAAGTATAACAAACCATCACACAGCTCAAGCGAACGTGAAACACTTCACGTGGCTACCTTAGCAGCTAAAAGACAGATAAAGTGTAACGGAAAAGCCAAATCTCAAGAAAATTTCATAACAAAGCGCGAATGAGAAAACAACGTTGCCAAGGGCAACGGGAAAATAATAACAACACGTTTTAAAGTGAATCAGAAACGAATAATGAAACTGAGTGATGAAGAAAGAAGAACTCTGTTGGGGAGAAACGAAACAGTATTCACCCAACGACAGTACACAGTCTACAAGAAGTACTCAAAAGACTGAAGTGCACACGCACTCGTCGGCACACTGCAGCCTACACGCAGTTCGTCGGCAGCACGCACTCGTCCGCAGATTCCAAACCACAGCGCGCAGTATAAAGTTAACAGTGAGCTGTGCTTGCGACCAATTTAAAAAGTTGTATGTGTTGTGTGTGATGCACTAACGCAAATGTAAAACACAATTAATTTTAAAATTAAAAACGTCAATATAGACGATAAGCGAGCTGAGACGAGAAATAAAATATTTTTTTATGCCTGCCATCGCGAAAAGATGATCACGCCAGGGGAAACCAATTTAGAAATAATTTTGGAAAAACTGGATGAATTTAATAAGCAGATACAAACTCTTAACGTAATAAGAAGATACAAAATCAATTTAAAGACATTAATAAGAAGGAGGAGAAAGTTTCTAACAATGAAAAATTTGTTCGATTTGATGAGAAATTTGAGCGTTTGGAGGAGCCTTTAGCGAATATGCTAGATCATAAATTAAATGTTTTTAAAAACGAAATTCATACTGAAATGCTTCGACAGTGTGATCTTGTACGTAACGAAATTCGGGAACATATTAGGGAAATTCATACTTATGTAGATAGTTTGCGAGAATCTGAAGTAGAGGAGTGGAAACTTGTAAAGAATAAGATCTCAGACGTGCAAAATCGTATTGAAATTTTAGAGCAAAGCAGCGAGAACGCAGGTTCCGTTTCTCCATATGATATCCTTACGGGTTAGGAGGGAAACGTACAGGGCTTAGTAGATCAAAAATTTCGAGAAAGTGCACCAACTCTTAGTGTACAGCTTTCCGGCGGTGAAGTAACTCATCCAAATAACGAATTTAAACAGTTGTGGGATGAGTTAGCTAAAACGAGACAAGAAATCGCAGAAAGTTAGTATAGAGGGAAATGCAAATACTTTATTAGAAGAAGTACAATTAGGCAGTAGCATGAACCTATACAACCGTTTCCTAAAGTTTAAACCTGACGGAGATGCACACACAGCACACTCCTTACGAGTGTTTTCGAGATCTTCACCTCAAAAATGGGAGAATTCTCGGAAAATAGATGTTGCATTAAGTTTCCTAATAGGGGATACTGCTGAGGAACAAAAATACACTCATGCTCACAAATTAAGGAGAATGCTGACACGTGGTAAAACAACGCTCTGGTGGGCGATTTGAGGGTTTAAACCACCTCGGGGTATTATCATGCGGTGCATTTTACCTGCGGTCATCGCACGGTGGCGCTGGCAGCAGTCCACATACGCAGAGGTGTGTTGGTGCATGTCAGAGTACGGTGCAGCGAGTAAGTATGCAGACGTTTTAAGACAAAAAATGTTCAAATGTGTGTGAAAACTTATGGGACTTAACTGCTAAGGCCATCAGTCCCTAAGCTTGCACACTACTTAACCTAAATGATCCTAAGGACAAACACACACACACCCATGCCCAAGGGAGGACTGGAACCTCCGCCGGGACAAGCCGCACAGTCCATGACTGCACCACCCGAGACCGCTCGGCTAATCCCGCGCGGCTTTTAAGACACCCCTGCATGTCTTTGACAGAGGAACTGTAACAGGTCAGGCGTATCGGGACGTCTTTTTGCACCAGTATGTCCGTCTTTTCAGGGGTGCAGTGGGCCCCACCTTCCTCCTGATGGATGATAACGCACAGCCCCACCGAGCTGCCATCGCGGAGGAGTACCTTGAAACAGAAGATATCAGGCGAATGGAGAGGCCTGGCTGTTCTCCAGACCTAAACCCCATCGAGCACGTCTGGGATGCTCTCGGTCGACGTATCGCCGCTCGTCTTGAAACGCCTACGACACTTTAGGAGCTCCTACAGGCACTGGTGCAAGAATGGGAGGCTGCACCCCAGCATCTGCTCGACAACCTGATCCAGAGTTTGCCAACCCATTGTGCGGCCTGTGTACGTGTGCATGGTGATCATATCCCATATTTATGTCCGGTTACATGCGCAGGAAACAGTGGCGTTTTGTAGCACATGCGTTTCGGGACGGTTTTCTCAACTTATCACGAATACCGTGGACTTAATAGATCTGTGTCGTGCGTGTTCCCTATGTGCCCTTGTTATTAGCGCCAGTTTTGTGCAGTGCCACATTGTGTGGCACCACATTCTGTAATTATCCTTAATTTATGAGCATGATTGTAGTTTTTATTTTAGGAGTTAGTCTAGTCACTTTTTCGAGGGGAGGAATAAAGGGGGGCATGTGTCAGAAAAACCCAAAAATAAGAGTGATAAGCTAACATGTAGAAGATAACGGGTTTTGGAGGAGAGTAGGAAGAACAGGCAGCCAGAAGAATTGTCCGTTGGAGTCCGGTGGGTCATGTAGAGACAGCAATAAGGAAAAACAGGAGGGGGAAGTACTGGAGTGCTCAAAATAGTAGTGAAGAAGATATGTAAGGCACTCTATGAGAGTTTATGGGTAAGTTAGCCAGAGAAAGGAACTTATACCAGATACGGATGGACCTCTCTGCTCACAAAGTGGTTGGGGTCCTCCCCCAACAACTTTGTGGGCAGAGAGGTACATTGCGTTAGCGACGCTACGAAGTTAAGAGGAAAGAGTATTTAATCCCTGGAAGGGCAGAGATGGGGAATGTTTACTAGTATTTCCACCAGACTGATTAAATAATTTCCCTGTTTCTGAGGATGGAATGTAATCTCAGAGCGCTCTGACGTTTGATCATAGAATTATAGATAATATTTGCCTTCTCCAAGAAAGAAAGAGATTTTCGTGTTAATATAATGGAATACGTGTTACTGGTAAAACCAAACACAAGGAAATACATACTGCAGTGATAAACAAAAGAAAAACTGAAAGTGATAGCGAAGCAGTCGTGTGTATTTATGTAACACTTGTATAGTAATTAAAGTTGAATGTGTCGTCATGGCATTTTTTCTCTTTAACGGACGGATATGTAGTGATACAGCGCATTCCTTGACTGAGAGGTATCACGTCCTTAAATACATGTCATAGAAAATTTAACAATGGAAAGTGAAGGTTGGACCGTCATAATATTATGAAAAGGAAGGTTTCCACTCACCATATAGCGGAGATGCTGAGTCGCAGATAGGCACAGCCGGCCGGCGTGGCCGAGCGGTTCTAGGCGCTTCAGTCTGGAACCGCGCGACCGCTACGGTCGCAGGTTCGAATTCTGCCTCGGGCATAGATGTGTGTGATGACCTTAGGTCAGTTAGGTTTAAGTAGTTCTATGTACTAGGGGACTGATGACCTCAGATGTTAAGTCCCATAGTGCTCAGAGCCATTTGAACCATTTTTGAGCAGATAGGCACAACAAAAATACTGTCAAAAATTAAGCTTTCGGCCAATAGGGCCTCCGTCAAAAATAGACAACAGACACACACACACACACACACACACACACACACACACACACACACACACGCAGAATTAACAGAATTGGAAACTGCATTATGGAGGAAAAGTATGCACAAGAACAGTTTTGCTAATGGACTGCTTAGGTGCAAATCCGCTGTAGGTTCGAGTGAAAGAAAATTTATGTGCTTTCCTTGGTAATACATGGGGAAGGTACTGAACAGGAAAGTGTTAAAACTTGGGTCTGCTTTAAAAATTAGTTATTAAAATTAGTTATCCTGTAGATTCCACTTTATGTAAGTTACCGAAAATGCCATGTACTTTAGATAATTGCTGACGGATTGTCTGTGTAACGGTTCCCGAAAAATATTTATTCAGTAAATGGAAATTGTTGTTGCGTATGAAAAGCAGGCCTAATTTCCAATCACGCTATGGTAAATACCAGTTATTCATTGTGTCACTCAGTTGGCATATTTAAAACAATTAAAAATATACGTTTGCGGCAGAAGTGAAAATAACACCTCTCCTTCCCCCCCCCCCCCCCTCCCGCCGCCCTCCACTTGAGGAAGATCACAAGTCACAAGTTGTGTTCGGTTCGTGATGTGGGTATGGCGAAACCAAGGCCTTGGTGCTCACACAATACACACAATATTATTTCCGAAATTTCCTTTGCCATGGTCCATGATTTCGGCAACTCATCTGTTTAAACTTTCAAAGTATCTTTCACTATCAACCTGTTCTCTCTTTATTAGCTAAGAAATTATATAGTAAATGCATGGATTTAATTTATTAATAACTTTGCAGCATGTAGGAAAATATACATTTGTGAGAGAAGTGAAAAAAATTTGATATTTATCCATAATGGATATCAGGTCGTATTGTAAACGTTAAAATGTCGACTCAGCCACCTCTTTGCACTGTAAGAAACACAAGATTGTTCACGTTTATCTGGGTATTCGTACAGGAGTCTGTAAATGTTACCAATATGAAACACAAACAAGAACAGTGAAAGTAGTAACAGAATAAGGTTGATACTTCCCTTGCAGCTGTGTTCTCTTAAGATATATATCCATATCACCATCAACCGGTAGAAGGGATTAAAATAGAATTTTATAAGTTATTCTGCGTACTGGCAGCATCACACTAATAGCTATATGCATACATGGCCCATGTACAGGGTGACAATTATTGAATTATACGAAAAACCGGTTGTTTCTTTTTCAAGATAATTTATTTGTGACCTGATTTTAATCTATATTTTTGGTCCTCATTTTCACTATGTTCTTTTATACTCGTAGAGGGTGACTATTATTGAACTATACGAAAAAAACGTAAATTAGTTACAAACTACAGATTGTACACACTTTATTCGACTTTTAAACGTCACTACAGATATTCGTATTTAGGTTATAACATGTTAGATATACCGGCTATCATTGACGATGATGAGGCGCAGACGAATACCGAAATTCTGCATGACCCGCTAAAGTGTCGGATCATTGATGCCGTCGGTGAACTGAATGGCTGTTTTCTGCTCAGTAATGGTTTTGGTGTTATTTCTGTACACCGCGTCTGTAATGTATCCCCACGAAAAGGAGTAGCTTGTGTTTAGATCCGGACAATATGGCGGTCAGTCGAGGCCCATGATAGTGGCCTCTGGATACCCCAACCAGATTGCAGTCCCCAAAGTGCTCCTTCAGGACTTCAAACACTCACCTGCTTCGATGGGGTCTAGCTCCGTCTTGTATGAATCACATCTAGTCGAAATCAGGGTCGCTTTGGATACTGGGGATGAAACTATCTTCCACAAGTTTCACGTACCGTTCAGCAGTCACCGTGTCATTAAGGAATATCACTCCAATTATTCCGTGACTGGACATTGCACACCACACGGTCACCCGTTGACGGTGAAGAGACTTCTCGACCGCGAAATGCGGATTCTCAGTCCCCCAGATGCGCCGATTTTGCTTACTGATGAACCAATCCAAAAGAAAGTGGGCTTCGTCGCTAAACTAAACCATATTCACACCAAAGTCTTGTTCGCCAGTTCTGTGGACAACAGTGTTGGCGAAACACAGCCGCTGTTCCAGGCCCCTGGGGCTTAATGGATGATGGGTTTGAATTTTGTATGGGAAGAGATGCAGGTCTTCAACAACAATTTGTGGCAATGTCTCCCGGTTGATTCAAATGGTTCAAATGGCTCTGAGCACTATGGGACTAAACATCTGTGGTCATCAGTCCCCTAGATCTCAGAACCACTTAAATCTAACTAACCTAAGGACATCACACACATCAATGCCCGAGGCAGAATTCGAACCTGCGACCGTAGGAGTCGCGCGGTTACGGACTGAGCGCCTAGAACCGCTAGACCACCGCGGCCGGCACCAGGTTGATTCCCTCCTGTTGTGCAGCTCTTCTGATCGATTTCCTGGGGCTGGTTTGAAACACGGACCGTGTCTTTTCGGTGATTTCAGGCGTTTTTTCTCCTTTTGGATGACCGACATTTCCAACGCTGTCATCACGAATGCTAGCCGTTCTCTCAAACTTGACAATAAAATTCTTGATTGTTACCACACTTGGATCGGTTGTCTTGAACTCGATCTCAAACTTCTTTTGTGCCGCATTTGGGCTGTTATTGCTCGCACAGTAGGCCTTTACAAGCGCTGCAATCTCAGGAACGCTGTACCGTGACGTTTTCATGTGAAGAAAAAGCGCGTGAGCATGCGCATACTAGTTCCCATCATGTCCCGCTGCCAACCGTGCTATTTGGACGTCCTAACGCAAACCGTTCAGAAGTTATGACGATTTTATTTCTCTTAGTTCAATAATTGTCACCCTGTATCTTCCTGAACTCCACATCCTGGTGGCAGACACATAACTAACTCGAGTAAGGACGTCATGAAAGTAATGAAATCCAAAGAGAATACCGAAGTGACAGAGATGTGTACATATCCCAGGTATCCCGGAAATTTAAATCTCATAATGAACAGGAAACTGTGAAGTCAATGATTATTGCATATCAAGAAAGATCTGAAAAGTTCCTAAAAGTTACTTCTGTCACCTACGAGTTGTTCATTTAACTTATGATTTCCCACGCTATGTATAGTAATTTGCAGTTATTCTAGTAGATCTAGAGTCTTGCCATTTTCTTGTAGGTTAAAACGTGCGAGATCATCTTCAGTTACCAACGTGGCGCGGTATGTCTCATTAATATGCCTGGCTACGACTCTTTTCTCTAAACCGTTAAGACGAAAAGCGTCCCTGTTTTCTTGTATCTTACTCAAGTATGACATAGACCAAACTTTTAGGTCTGAAATATATTAAACTGAAAAAATAAGCAGCAAAAAGAAAAAAAAATACGTCTTACATATTGCGCGAAAAGAGAAACAAAGCCTTGAGGTTTAGTCAGCAGTAAAATGATCCACGTAAATACTATGGCCCAGCTGTAAAGCATACTAGGCCTTATGGCTATGTCATAGTATTTACATGGATCATTTTAGTGTTGATCAAGGCTACTTGTTAAACGCTTTGCTGTGGCTGTCTGCTTAGACGGAAAAGAAAGAGAAGAGAAAGGCCCACGTTTATAATATATGTGGGAATTGGATACACGTCCTACCTCCTCTTATTTCCTGTCTCTGTCCTTCTACCCTTCCTCCTTTCTTTGTCCGTCTCCTCCTCCTATCCCCTCTCTCTGTTCGTCATCTCCTCCTCGCTCTTCCTCCATCTCCTCCTGCCCCCTCTCTCCATCCATCTCACTCTTCCCACGTCGATTTCCGTTTTCCTCTCACCCCTCTGTCTATCTCCTCTTCCTGCCTTTCTCTTACAGTGAGCCTTGTTTACTGTTATCGTAAATTCAGATGACTCTAAGCACTATGGGACTTAACATCTGAGATCATCAGTCCCCTAGATTTAGAACTACTTAAATCTAACTTAAGGACATCACACACATCCATGATTCGAACCTGCGACCATAGCAGCAGCGCGGTTCCGGACTGAAACGCCTAGAACCGATCGCTACAGCGGATGGCATAAATTCAGATTCTACAGTAATATTCTAATCGTAAATCAATAACTCATAAATACATCTTTCCTGTTTGCTAACATCGTTTCAAATAGTATATACACTACTGTCCATTAAAATTGCTACACCACGAAGATGACGTGTTACAGACGCGAAATTTAACCGACAGGAAGAAGATGCTGTAATATGCAAATGATTAGCTTTTCAGAGCATTCACACAAGATTGGCGCCGGTGGCGACACCTACAACGTGCTGACATGAGGAAAGTTTCCAACCGATTTCTCATACACAAACAGCAGTTGACCGGCGTTGCCTGGTGAAACGTTGTGATGCCTCGTGTAAGGAGGAGAAATGCGTACCATCACGTTTCCGACTTTGATAAAGGTCGGATTGTAGCCTATCGCGATTGCGGTTTATCGTATCGCGACATTGCTGCTCGCATTGGTCGAGAACCAATGACTGTTAGCAGAATACGCAATCGGTGGGTTCAGTAGGGTAATACGGAACGCCGTGCTGGATCCCAACGGCCTCGTATCACTAGCAGCAGAGATGACAGGCATCTTATCCGCATGGCTGTAACGGATCCCTGAATCAGCAGATGGGGACGTTTGCAAGAAAACAACCATCTGCTTGAACAGTTCGACGATGTATGCAGCAGCGTGGACTATCAGCTCGGAGACCATGGCTGCGGTTACCCTTGATGCTGCATCACAGACAGGAGCGCTTGCGATGGTGTACTCAACGACGAACCTGGGTGCACGAGTAGCAAAACGTCATTTTTTCGGATGAATCCAGATTCCGTTTACAGCATCATGATGGTCGCATCCGTGTTTGGCGACATTGGTGACATCGCGGTGAACGGACATTGGAAGCATGTATTCCTCATCGCATACTGGCGTATCACCCGGCGTAATGGTATGGGGTGCCAATGGTTTTACGTCTCGGGCGCCTCTTGTTCGCATTGACGGCACTTTGAACAGTGGACGTTCCTTTTCAGATGTGTTACGACCCGTGGCTCTACCCTTCATTCGATCCCTGCGAAACCCTACATTTCAGCAGGATAATGCACGACCGCATGTTGCAGGTCCTGTACGGGCCTTTCTGGATACAGAAAATTTTCGACTGCTGCCCTGGCCAGCACATAGTCCAGATCTCTCACCAATTGTAAACGTCTGGTCAATGGTGGCCGAGCAACTGGCTCGTCACAATACGCCACTCACTACTCTTGATGAACTGTTGTATCGTGTTGAAGCTTCATGGGCTGCTGTACCTGTTCACGCCATCCAAGCTCTGTTTGAATCAATGCCCAGGCGTATCAAGGCCCCCAGGGAACGTCTCACACCCGACGAGTGTAACCCCTATGTTTGTGTGGTAGAGTAATGGTGGTGTACGTGTACGTGGAGAATTTGTTTGCGCAGCAATAGCCGACATAGTGTAACTGAGGCAGAATAAGGGGAACCAGCCCGCATTCGCCGAGGCAGATGGAAAACAGCCTAAAAACCATCCACGGACAGGCCGGTTCACCGGACCTCGACACAAATCCGCCGGGCGGATTCGTGCCGAGGACCAGGTGCTCCTTCCCGCCCGGAAAGCCGTACGTTAGACCACACGGCCAACTGGACGGACCATATTGCCATTAAGTCCTCTCACCTGGGATCGCGTGGTGGGTAGTACAGCAGTCTGAAAGTTGAGCGCGCGCTAGTGCGTGTGTGTGTGTGTGTGTGTGTGTGTGTGTGTGTGTGTGTGTGTAGATATGTTTGAGGAAGGTAGAAGAGGGGACTATATGAGGGTCTTCTTGTGGCTGTGTGTATGCGTGTGTTTTTGTGATTGTATGTATGTGTACGTTCGTGAGTATGTTTATATGTAGAGGACTTAACTGCATTTTGTTAGAACTAACGTCCGACAGTATAGTTGCAAGGGTGATGGGAATATCTCCTGGTATGCTGTGCTAGATACGCAGTGCATTAGCGTACGTGCTGACCCGCATTCCACGGAGTCTCTACGCCTCTACGGGCGGCTCCCAGTGGAAACGTAAGCCTTGCGCGGCGCCGGAGCCATCCGTCTCCTTGGTGACGGCTGACAGTTGACGGCGGCTTAGGCGGCCCCCCGTCTCGCGTCTCGCGTCGTTAGCCGTTCCTGCGTCCTCCGGCGCCGCTCCTCAGGAAATTGTCTGTACACGCACTGAAGAAAAAGCGATCTTCCCAAAGCGGTCAACGACTCGTAGCTTCACTTTAAAATCTTTTTCCTGCCGTCTAAGGATACGTTACAAGTAGCATTGCGTGTCATGAGTCAAAGTATTTCTTATAACCTCAAGCAGGGGTACAGTGGTGTCACCAGCTGCGACTTTATATGAAGGCAGGACTTGGCAGTTATGCTAAAAAAAATTGCTCTTCTTCTCGAAGCAGCGTACAGTAGATGGCTAGTGGTGCGAAGCGTACCTCGTGACTGAAAAAAATGCAGAGGGCATATACACTTAGAAGAAGGATCGCAGACCAGACTCGCATAATTATCGCCCTGCTAGGTGAAAAACTCGGCATTGCCCGGGTATTATTCATTTTCTTTTAGAAACGAAAACAAAAAATGTACTGTTTTTTTAGTGAAGTAATGAAAAATTTCACCTCCATGTGTTTGAAAAAACACTTTTGAAATTACGAAACAGTCGTACAAAGAAATATGCGTAATTTTCAAATATGTACGTGCAGTATTCAAATTAAGAATCATAGTACTGGACAGTTTTTGTACTCAGGGCGCAGTCTCAGCCGCGATTTTGTAAACGCCTCTGTGACAACACCTCTTCATAGCCCTGTAGACCGCTATTATTTTATCCTGCAGCCGTTTGCGCTTCGTAGTTGAAAGCTGTCAAAAGCCCTGCCAGATGTCAGTACTATCCCCTGACCCGTCTGAAAGAGTGTTTTGTCTGTAAATAATAAGTGTATTAAAATGTCATGGATGACGTGCCATTTTTTCTCATATCTTAGTGTTTATGACGTCATATCTGTTGAACAACGTGTCGTGCAATGATATACACTGGTTTCAAAAATTAAAGCAAGCCACTATTTTACTGCCCTATGTCTAATTCACGATATAATCATACAAATTGTCAGACAGATAACCGTCTGATCGTGTTCTGCACGGAGAATGGCATTCCGATCAACAGACAACCATACCAGCGATGACGTCAGGTGACCTGTCAAATGAGGTAGTATCGGCCGGGTAGCCCCACATCCACAATCACCTTGTACACAGTCACAGACGGCGCAATATGGTACAGAGAAGATGTGGGGGACCATAGACAAATGGTTCAATTGGCTCTGATCACTATGGGACTTAACATCTGAGGTCATCAGTCCCCAAGAACTTAGAACTGCTTAAACCTAACTAACCTAAGCACATCACACACATCCATGCCCGAGGCAGGATTCGAACCTGCGATTGTAGCGGTCACGCGGTTCCAGACTGAAGTGTCTAGAACCGCTCGGCCACACCAGCCAGCGGGGGGACCATAGAAAGGAAGGAACCGGGACAGTCGCAAACTGATGTGGCCCGAAGGCCTAATGTGAATCGTTCTGTTGTTTCTCGGATGTGGCGATAGTTTAGAGACTGAAACTGTATCCCGGAGACCAGGGCAGGGCCGACCCCGAGTGACTTCAGAAGAAAGCACAAGGGCACGGCAGTACCGCCTTAGTACTGCACGGCATCTGGCATCTGTCCTCTAGCATCCACTGGGCGTGTTGTATAGAGGCACAAGGTGTGCAGAAGGCTTCAGCAGAGTGGCCTTTCTTGACGGATACCTGATTTAGTCAAGGGAACGTCTAGAGTGAGTCAGCAACACGCCACCTGGGCGGTCGAACAGTGGGCCAATGCTGTTTTCACAGATGAGTCCTGATTCTTGACAGATTCGCAACTATGGGGAACGTAGAACACTATTTCGGGACCCAGACATTGTGGAAACACACAGATTTCGAGGAGAGTCCCTAATGGTGCAGGCAGGGATTGTACTTACCACTCGAACACCTATTAATTGTACGGGTGAATTGGCAAGGTTTAACTGCTGTCAGGTATCGTAACGATATTTTGGGACCTCATCTGCGGTTGTTGCGAGGTGCTGTGGGCCCAGACGTCGTACTGATGGGCGATAATGCTCTACATCATAGAGCATGGGTGATTGATGTTTTCCTGGAAGCGAAAGATATTGCACACATGGCATAGCCTGCTCGCTCTCCCGATGTGAATCCCATAGTGCGTGTGTGGGATGGGCTAAGGAGATGGCGTGCATCACGTCATCATCCACCGACCACTCTCCAAGACTGCAAGCAGCTCTGCAGGAAGAACGGGCGTTGTTGCCTCAACATGAGATTGGTGACACAATTCACAGCATTCCCTGTCGTTGTCAGGCTTGTATTGTTGTCAGAGGTGGTCATTCCCCACACTGAGCATGTTAACCTGTCGTCGGAATGTGTGTGCAAATCAGTTTAGTTGGAAAACCGTTATGTATCTTGCAGTTGTTTACGTTCAGCATTCTTTAATTTGATTTACTGTACTATCACCTGTTAATACCGTTTTGTGGCAAAATAAAGAATTTATGTTTGTGTAGGTACATTCAACGGCACGTGTATATACTTTCTGCAAAGTATGTTGCAAATATAGTAGCAAAGAAATAATTAATTTAAACGTAATGCATGATGCTGCAATTTTCACGCATATCAGTGTTTATGACGTTATAACACCTGATAATGCATACCCACAGGACAAGTGACCTGTAATTGAAAAAGTGTCAATACGATCTCCAATCAGCAGAAGATTCCGAACTAGTTCCCCATTCGGATCTCCGGGAGGGAACTGCAAGGGGGAGGAGACCACGAGAAAAAGATGGAATAACCAAAGAAATAATAATTCTTACGAGTCGGGGTGTGGCATATTAAAAGCGTGAACGTGGTAGGGAAGCTAGAAAGTCTGAAAAGGGAAATGATAAGGCTCAGTATAGAAACAGTGGGGTCGGCTGAGTATAGGATAACATCAAAACTAGCAGAAAATGGCCAACATCGCAAGGCGAAGATGAAGAGACAGAGAAAGTATACGGAGATGTTGTTGAAAGACTAATTCAGTACTTAAGGGTAGATGAAAATCTAATCGTCATGGGAGATAGGAATGCGGTTACAGGTGAAGCAGTAGAGCAAACGATTACAGGAATGAGAGAAGAGAAATATTAATCGAGTTCTTTAATAAATTTCGATTAGTATTAGCGAGTACTCTGTTCAAGAATCACAAGAGGAGGAGGTGCACTTGGAATCGATTAGGAGGTACGAGAAAATTTCAGTTAGATTACATCATAGCCAGACTGATATTCTGAAATCAGTAACTGGTTGTAAGGCGTACCCAGGAGAAAAAGTAGACTCAGGTCACAATAGGACGAAGCTGAGATTAGTCAGGAAGAATCAATAGGCAAGGAAGTGGGATACGGAAGTAATAAGGAATGAAGAGATGCGCTTGAAGCTGTTTAAGGCTCTAGATACTCCGACAATGAATAGCTCCGAAGGCAATTCAGTTGAAGAGGAATGGACATCTCTGAGAAGGGCATTCAGAGAAATTGGCAAGAAAAAACGTGGGTACAAAGAAGATAACTGCGAAGAGATCATGGGTAACACAAGACATACTTCAGCTGATCGATGAAAGAAGTAAGTACAAAAATGTTCTGAGAAATTTAGGAATATAAAAATTAGAAGTCTCTTACGAGTGAAATAAATAGGACGTGCAGGGAACTATGGCGAAATGGCTGCATAAGAAATGTGAAGAAATTGAAATCACAAAACTGAATTAGCATATAAAAAAAGCAGTACAACCTGAGGCACCGGTGAAATTTGAACCCGGTCGCAAAAAAATCGCAGGGGATTAACAATTTGTTTCGTAACATGTCTTGACATGTTTAATCCAGGGGGTAAATCCAATTTGCTAAACAAATCTTTTTTCATATGGTCTGATTTTTGAGTTTCGAAAAGAATCTATATTTTTTCAAATCCATAAGTGGGGATGTTGGTTATCAAGTAAAGTATTCACAAAAAAGGTTTCCAGCCAAAAATGTTCAAAACTGATGCAGGATAGCAGCAGGATAGCATTTTTTCGTTTTGGTTATTCTGATCTTTTTCAAAGAAATTGAAGAATAGCGATCTTTTTAACACTATATACATACGGAAAAGTGCACATAAATTATAAAAATTCTGTATTTATATCACGTGGCTAGAATTTAGCGTAAAATAAAATTACCACGACATTAGGCAGTGTTTGGCACAGAATGAAGGAAAAATAAATAAATGATGACTTGATATGTTTGAAAATTGTATTCATTATTTTCAATTTACATATTATGTCACACTTTCCTGACTCCGCTGCGTTCGCACACGTGGGTCGTCGGCCGCGAATAAAATTGGTCTTTTCTGGCCGTCAGTCTTCGTGTTGTCACCAATCGCAGGGCTTCCGCGTCGCGTTAGACTTGTTAGTCTGTAGACTACAGGCACGTTACCACTAGAGTGTATTTATGTATCGTGGTTTGAATAAAGTTATTTAAGCTAACTGGACTGTGTTCGAGTGTTGTTCACCTGCTCACCCTAAGAACCTCACACCCCGCCGCCACCTATATTGGACCAGAAACTTTTATAAATATTTACTTTCCATTTCACAGCTGAGTCCGCCACGAACGTACATCCGCTTGTCTGGAATTTCAAAAATAATTTAAATTATTGTTACAATTATTTATTTAGGTTGGTTTCGGGTGTACATATAGATTAGGAACATATACATACGCGAGTACGGATGTTCGTACAGGTTGCGCACAGACACATTCATATGAAATTAATGTTTCAATTAAATTTCTGCACTATAAATATCTATCTACTGATAGAAAACTAACTACACTTCAAATTAAAATAAAATAAAAATGGTCAAAATAAAAAAAAATACTACTCCTCCGTCAATTTCAAACATTTTTGGCTCAAACTGTTTTTGGAATACATTCTGTGACAACCAGCAACTCACACATGAGTTTAAAAAGTATTGATTTTCTTCAAAACTCAAAAATCAAAAAGTATTAAAAAAGATGTGTTTAGCAAACTATATTTACCCACTGAATTCAGCATGCCAAGATATGTTATGAAACAAATTACAGCTTCTTGTGACTTTTTTTTACGAATGGGTTGAAGTTTCAGCGGTACCTCCTCTTAAATGCGGAGGACAGAGTAGATGTGTGGAAAGAGTACACTGAAGGCCTCTCCAAGCGAGGACTTGTCTGATGACGTGTTAGAAGAAGAAGAAGCAGGGGTCGACATAGAAGAGATAGAGGATCCAGTAATACAATAAAAAAGCTTTGGAAAACTGAAGATAGTATACGGCAGAAGGGATCGATAACATTCCATCAAAATTTCTAAAATCAGTGGCGAAGTGACAACAAAACGACTATTCAAGTTGGTGTGTATAATGTATGAGTCTGGCGATATATCAAATCACTTTCGGAAAAAAATCTTCCACACAATGTGTAACGTCTAGAGAAACAAAAACAATATATTATGTAGTAATTAGAGAATTAGATGTATCATATTGTGTCATTGCATAAAATTATGTATTTTTTTTATTATTTATTTTTGAAAACGTCTGCGTCGGCGAGTAATAAAACCGACACAGAAGATAAATGTTAAACAGAGATTAAAAAAGGAACTAGTATATAATGCGTGAAGTAGATTAATGTCTTTGTCTTCTTAATTTGGAAGTTGTGCGAGTAAGATCTCCTGTTGTTGTCGTAGAGAACGCGAATGTAGCACTCTTTTGTCGAGACTAAGCAATGTACGCCATTACGTGTGAATTCACAAAGGTCTGTAATCACTGAGATATTTAAAGGTTTTAATAGAGTTGTATAAATGAAAACTTGTATTATTTATTGTTAAGCTTGCTTGCATATTATCCCATCCTGTTGAGACATTTTTCAGTTATATAAATATTATCTGTGGTGCTGAGCTGCGTGGAGAACGAAGAGCCGCTGCCGCGGCGTATTTAAACGACTTACAATATAGTCGAGCATAACGCAAGGAAGCGGTAAAATAATAGTAAAATAACATTATTTCTTTTAGCTCCCAGACTGGCAGTGAAGATCAGCAGATTTTATGATGTGTTGCAGATTGACGCGGGCTGCTGATAGGATATAATTTACAGTGCAAATAATTTAATGTACCTTCAGAATCTGATAGGACTCTTGCTGTGCTCCGTTCTGATCTGGCAAACTTTATAGTGACAACGTATTTTTTAATGAGAGTCTCATGTTCTTGGGCTAGTCGGGGTATGAAATAGCATTTTAACGAGAAATAAAATCCACTGCGAACTTGTGTTTTCGAACGATCATACGAACTGTAACATCAGTGTTCAGAACAAAGTAATTTCAACTTTTAATCACTATGAAGTAGGGAAGATATATTGATTCTTAGCATTAGTTGCAGTTACGAAAAATCGTTCCTTAAATTGTAGGCCAGATACAGAACAATAAGACTTCCATATATACATTTTATTCCGCTAAAAGGTAATGATGATAAAGAAAAGCAAAGCACAGCATTGCTAAAAGTATTTCACGTAACTCTTTTCGTAAATGTGTTGTTACAAAGAGAATAAATAAACCAAAGAGCAACAATTTTACAATCCGCGAGAGAGTTTTACGCGAAACTGTCGCCCAAAAACGCGGGGCCCGAATTTGCAGTGGCCACAAATATAAAATTTTATGTATTTTTCTTTCAGTGTTGATTGTTATGTATGTATAGATATATATGTATTTAGTGATGAATGTATGTATGTATATCATGATCAATGCTATGTATTAATGAATGTGGAAACACTCTTTCATGACAAAACGTACTACTGCAAACGAGTCTGAGAAGACGATCCTGATAGTACTGAGAAGCTGTAACGACTACGTAATCCGGGGGCAGCTGAACCCCGAGATAAGATAAACTAAAGGTAAGACTACAGTGTAGTTGTCCTGTTTGTAGAAGTTGAGCTCCAGTGAAGTGATCTCATTTCGCTAGTGGTGTGCATATTGTGCGTAGTTTGATGTTAGTGTTTGTGACAGGACAAAGTTGATGGTAGATAGTAATTTTTAGTGTGCAGTTAGTGTAGATAAATTAACGTATTTTGTGTGCAAGGGGCAAAACTGTCAGACTTTGTGTTTTAGTAAGCAATTTAGGAATATGGTTAAGTTGCGTAGTCAACGTCCGAGCAATATGGATACTGAGGAACAACAATTAGTTAGTGCAGGAAATGTGGAACCGGGTACCTCAAGTAGTACTAGTACTCTCTTTGAGGATATAACATGTGAAAATGTGGGGGCAGGGGCACAGGAAGTGGTGCCACCGCCCACTAGTCCTCAAGGGGATGTAGAGAAAGAAGTTGTACCACCACCAGAAAAGCAGGAACCAGAGAGTGGTAATCTGCCTGGTGGGTATTCGCTTCAGGCTATATTAGAGCGCTTGCTGAATTCAGGCAGAATTTGCGCAACAGCAAGTCGAGCGAGACCGCCAGCAAGCTGAGCGAGATCGCCGGCAAGCTGAGCGGGACCAGCAACTTGTGCAATCGTTAGAAAACATGAAAAAAGAGATTGCAGATATGAAACAGAATTATGAGTCGATACCTAAGGCCGTGCAGGAGCTGACTGAACAGGTCAACAACCTGCAAGTAGCAAACACTAACAGGGTAGACGAAATAGGTGTATTAGCCAATCGAGTAGAAAAGCTAGAAATAGATTCCACGCAGCTTGTAGAGCAGAAGTGGAACGAACAAGCAACTAAAATTGAAACAGAATTCAACTCATGGCTAGAAGTGAAGGAGTGTGAGATTGACAAGAACATTAATTCCAAAGTACAAGCAGCCATAGCAAATAGAGGCTCCGAATCGTTCAGTACCGCAGTAAATAGTCAGGTACAGAACGACGTGCAAACCATCAAACAAATACTCAGTGAGGATATTCCGCTGTGGCAAGGGCATATGAACAAACGGATATCCGACCTGGAGAAGGGTTTAGCACAAAGCAGAAAGCATTTGGAACAGGAACCTCTGTCGCCAACAGCCCATGGTTTTGGCAACGCACAAACTTATACGCGATACAACAATGGGGAATCTGTAGTCGATAATGCGAAGAGCTGTAGCTTCGGTTCGGAGCACACAGCATATGTCCCAGGAGCAAAACCATGTAGTTCAAAAATATTAGTGGAAGAAAGTTTAATCAAAAATAGACAATTTCAAACGTTTACTACTGAACGGAAATCAGTACACCCAGTAGTATTCATAAAAAGCTTTAAAAATATCTTGCCCAGTGTGTGGAACGAAACACAGAAAATTCAATACGTAATGTCGTACATTCAAGGGGACGCAGCGTTGTGGGCTACAGAAGTGGCAGACAGCTGCATGACATATGAACAGTTCGAAAGTGCATTTCTATCGAAATATTGGTCGCCTTGTATACAAGAGCGGCTAAGAAAAGAAGTATATAATCCCGAACCGTACTCACCTCGTCTGGGGAGTTTGAGACGGTATTTTGAAAAATATATAAACAAAACACGCTACTGGGACGAGCCTATATCACCAAGAGACATAATAAGACTACTAAAATCACATTTACCCATTCATATCAAAGAGAAATTAATACACGTACCAGAAAGCGATATGGAAAACTTCCTGTCTGTTCTAGATTCTATAGACTTGATACAGGAAGACGCAAAATCAGCGTATGATCACTCGCGGAATAATGGGTCAGGATGTAAACATGACAGAAATAGTAGTGCACAAAACCACAACCATGGAAATGGTGGGGGTGGTAACAAGCGGCAAGAACATTCGCAAAATGGTAGTAATGGTAGAGGCCAGAATGGGTATGGACAAACAACTTATAACAAAAAGCGTCGATTTGACGACCGGTACGAATCCGGAATGTCAGGGACCAACCGCTGGAAGAATGCGCGAGGTCAGTGGCAGAGCAATTATAGTGATAGTAATCGAAATTGGCAGCAAAATCAGCGAAGAAGCCCAGAGCGACAGGGTAATGACCGGTATGACAACAATAGACCACCACCGCAAAACGCGCCTATTGCGCAGCCGTGGCGGCCGACAAATCAGAGTGTACATATAGTGGAGGTCGCGGACAATAGCCGTCCAAGTACTTCACAAGTAACTAATCCAACAAACTAGAATCGGCCTCGATATGCTCTCCATCGATGGCCGAGGGATGGAGTGAGAGCAACATGAGTGATAATAATATACCTGGGATACGTATGCTGCGATACAACGACGGTGTCAGTATGGATAAAGATCTACTGAACGAACCGCACGAATGTAAGAAAGATAATAACGAAAATGTGCAAGCTATTATCGAAGCGAAAATCAATGATGTTGCAGTGAATATAATCATCGACACAGGTGCCTCAGTAAGTGTAATGAGTATGGAGTTATTTAAGGCACTGGGAAAAGGACATAGCATTCCGACTTTCCCGGTTAATAATTGTAGGGTGTCTGGAGCCATTAGTGCACAGAGCCAATCAGTTAAGTACCAGGTGCAGGTGGAGATTTGTAAGGAGGGCGAAGCCATAGTGAGCTCGTTCCTCGTTGTTAAAGGATTGAAGGTGGCCTGCATTCTGGGAGTAGATTTTCTCCGTGAGAGGGACGCATTGATCGACCTCTCCTTGGGGAAATTAAGCATAGTTAATAGGGGTAGGAGGATTGAGTTATCTATGACGAAATCGAAGGAGGTACTTGTGCCGTGTTGTAATCGAATCAATATCAAAGGTAGGAACCCTTGGGTACTACACCTTGATGATTTTTCACATGCAGCAGACCTCTATTATCCGAATTTAGAGGATCGAAATTTTGAAATAAATGTTCAGGCATTTAAAACCAAAGTGCAGGAATCTGAAGGGTTAAGCGATACACAAAAGCAACAGTTGACGCAGCTGCTATCGGAATACACTACGGTATTTACCGACCGACCAGGAATAGTCAGAGGGTACCACTATCACATAGAGGTGATGCCCCATAAAACATACTGTCGCGCAACTTACTCCATCCCTTGGTCGAGGAGGGAATTAGTAGCTAAAGAGATTCGGAAGATGTTAGAGTGGGATATCATTGAGCCCTCCTTCTCTCCATACAGTAGTCCTCTTGTAGCAGTGGCGAAAGCCAATGGAAAAATCAGGCTAGTGTTAGATGCGAGGGACATTAACAAAATTATCATACCTGTCCGGACTCGCCCTGAGAATTTAGATGAGCAGATACAAAAATTTCATGGAGTACAGTACTTGACCTCGGTCGATCTGAAAAGTTCATATTGGCAAATTCCCCTTACACCGGAATCCAGGAAGTACACAGCTTTCATATTCGGAGGGCGAAGTTACCAATTCAAGGTACTTCCCTTCGGATTGAATGTGAGTGCTGGAGTGTTTATTACGGCATTAGACACGGTATTGGGTCCAGACTTATTAGAAAAAATCACTGTATATGTTGATGATCTGGTAATCGCTACTGCTACTTGGGACGAACATATGGAATTGTTGCGTAGAGTACTAGAGAGATTTAAGCAAGCTGGTGTAACAGCAAACCTAGAAAAGTCAAAATTTGGACGAAATAAAATTAAATTTTTAGGCCATCTTATCACACCACTTGGTATCCGCCCAGACAACAAAAAACTAGAGGCGATCCGAGAATTTCCAAGCCCCCGCACTAAGAGACAGTTGAAAGCGTTCCTTGGGCTCACGTCTTTTTTTCAGAAGGTTCGTGCCCAATCAGTTGTTAAATGACGCGTCACTACTAAATCTACTACGAAAAAATGTGCAGTGGGTTTGGACTGACAAATGTCAAAAAGCTTTCGAACGATTAAAACCGCCCTACTGAATGCAAATATTTTGCAGCACCCAGATCTGTCAAAAGATTTTTGTCTTGCGACGGATTCATGTTCTTATGGCCTGGGAGCGTGCTTATTTCAGTGGGGGGAAGGAAACAACCCGACAACAATAAAGATTATCGGCTTCGCCAGTAGGACTTTAACTAGCTGCGAGAGAGCCTACTCGGCAACCGAACTGGAAGCACTTGCAGTATTCTGGGCTGTAAAAAAGTTTAATTATTATCTACAAGGGAAGGAGATTAGAGTGTATAGTGACCACCAGGCGTTAAGTTTTTTGATGTCATGCAAACTATTCCATACCAGGCTGAGGAGATGGATGCTTGTCTTACAAGAATACCGGATAAAGATTATGTACATAAAAGGCCAAGATAACGTAATAGCGGATGCTATGTCGCGACTGCCGGTAGGATTACCGGATTTAGCAGAATTGTTAGAGCAATCCGCGGAGTATAAAGTGCTGTTAGTGCGTGACAATACTTACATGAAAGATTTTTTATATATATGTAAAAACATGTTCGAATTACAAAGGGCAGATCCGATGTGGAAAAAAAATCATTAATAATATTGAAGAGGGTGTTAACAATAGAGATGAGCAAGGTTTTAAAATAGTGAACCATATTTTGTATCATAAACTTAGTACGAAAGAAGACTGCTGGGCAGTATGTATAGCTAACCAGTCGGTAAAAGTTATGATATGGCACACGCACTTGGCATGGGGCCATGCAGGGATTGGAAAGTGTGCAGAGATCATGGCGAGATACTGCTACTTTCCCCGTATGAAACACCAGATTCAGGCAACAGTTAGAACTTGCGTGATATGTCAAAAAGCAAAATCCTATGGCCAGAGGAGGTATGAAATATATACTGGCCATGTACGATATTTTTTCCAAGTACTTGGCAATTTATTGTATAAAATCAGCTACTGCCAAAACCATGGTCAGGCGGATCAATCAAGAATACTTGCCTCAAGTGGGAAAACCCGAAGCCATAACGACTGATAATGCTTCTTATTTCACGGGTCGAACTTGGAAAAATTACCTACGGGAACAAAATATACAGCATATTCTGGTATCCCGGTTCCATCCCGAAGCAAGTCTAGTTGAAAGAATATTCAGAGAATTGAATAAGTTCCTTAGAATCTACATAGGGAACCGACATACAAAATGGCCAGGGCTAGTACCGAAATTTGTAGAAATACACAATTTAACACCCCATTCAAGTACAGGCTATCCACCGGTAGAGATATTGAATGGATTTAATGAGACACCGAATGAATGGCTCACGCCTTTGCCGAGACTACCAGTCAAGGCAGAAACAAGGGAGGAAAAGATGGAAAAGATATGGAACAGACTAACCAGCTGTGCGGCAAAGAGGAAAAGGAAGTACGACCGAGGTGTAACTAACGAACAGAAATATAATGTAGGAGATCTAGTACTTATTCGTAACCACCCTAAATCCTCAGCCACCTTAAAACAGAATAGTAAGTGGCAATTGCTATATTCAGGGCCCTTTGAAGTAATAAACGTGCCACACGAATGTAGCTATTTGTTAGCACATCCCCATACGGGGAAGATCAAAGGATTGTATCCACGTAAAGATGTGAAGTTATTTATTCAGTGACATATCACATATAAAGAGTAATAGTTGTAAGGAGATTTTAATTGTGTTTTAGAATATAAGTATGTTAGTATTAAGAAAGAAATTTGTGTGTAATGAAACTTGGAGGAAGTGGATTCAGAAAGTAGGCAATAGCTTACACAGGAAAGATTTTGTTTACAGACAATTAGAGCCATTTAAAATATTATATGCTCATTAAGCAACGAACAATCTTCTTGTTGATAAAGTGAGGATTAATTTCTTGAATCATTATACAAAGGATTAATTTCTTGAACCATTTTCTATGTGTAGTGTGTAAGTGCAATTAATGACGCAATCTAATATAGTAAGGTAACTGTTGTAATTGTATTAGAATAAGGAACCCTGAGAGAGAGAGTCTTGACTAGCCAAACATGGACTTTGTAATATGCAACAATTATGTGATGTTTGCTGCCAGTAGTGATTTGAGAACGACACTGGAGCATAAGCTAATCAAAAAACAAGCCGGTTCCGTGGAAACTCCGCTTTGTATATAACAATGCTTCAATTGAAGCCTGTGTACTTGGTACACGCCCTTGAATATTCATTACGCGATACGCGAATTAAGTCAACCAATGTGGAACCTACACTGTAGTCATATAGGAAAAAGCATTAAAAATAATGCTAGTGCTAAATGAAGTATTTATTGAGCAATATGCCCAAGTCAAGCTGTCATGCACATGGTAAAATCTGTTTGATAGATGGGTGATAACCAGGCAAGCTACACTGATAAGAAAATTAAAAAATTTTACAAAGGGGCTATATACGCCTAGTAACAATATGAAAAGTGTGTTGTGATAAGGCAAAAACAAATAGACGCCATGTAGATTAGAGTGAGTATGCGAAGAACAGTTAAAAGGTATTAAAAAATAAACTGTGTGCATAAACAATGGAGGAAAGGACGGAATATTGTGTGTAGCAGGGACAGAAAATGACTGTTGTATCTGCACCAATATATACGTCGATAAGTCTAGTGTTGAGTGACAGACTGTCCTAGTGCAGTGCTCAACGAACAATAGACAGTGTATAAAAACAGTAGTTATTGATCCGTTCGGAGTCGATTTAAACGAACATCGCTCGATGGGGACATTTAGTATGTGTGTTACGAAACCTTTTCATGTGTTGAAAGACGCTCTGGCAGTGTACCAACCGTGGAGTGAGTGAAAATGTGTAGTACAATGTGCGTGTGACGAACCTTGAATACCAGTGTCACAATGCCACAAGAAACCTGTTATCACGCCAAACCATCCTGTGCATACCAGTGAAGCGACGGCTTACTGAACAATAAACGCTTTTAACAAGTTGCATCTTCTCCCACAGCTAGTAATCTGTATCCTTAAAGACAGTACACCGTTGTGGAATGTTTGTTTCATGCGCTACGACGGGGAGCCATGCGGAGAAGCCGAGACGAGTGCCGTGCCGCCAGCCAGCCGGTCGCCGTAAACCACTGCCACTCGCCGACATCGGCGAATGGTTCAGCGCGGTTCGCGACTGCTTGGGCGCCACGTCAGCACGACGTCGCTGTTACTGAGAGCCGGTCGTCGAACCCAGCGGCCGTCGGCACGCGGCGTTCCAGACGACGCTACTCAACAATTGCTTCGCGCCGCCAGCTCCGTACAACATTGTTGTCATTCAAATGAACTATCAAATATGTGTTTAATGCACTAACATGAATAGGGTTTAGTGGACACGAAATGACGTGACAAACATTTGTTTTTTTTTCTTGAGTTATTCAATACGGACTCAAAGTATTCATTGGTTCAGTGATATATAGATATAATATGTTTTCGTCATGTTAATGAAGTATACTCGCATGAATGCTAGACATTTTAAACCAATTGTCGCGAGTAAATGCAAGGACGATTCATGATACTACTGTAAAAATGTGTAATAAGTGACTTTCATTACAATCCAAAACACAAATATTATATGGGTAACAAAGAGACTAAAAGTTTAACATGATCTCACAAATAGCCTTTGTTATATGTGAACATTGGATAGAATCTGAACTTTTTGTGATCAAACTGGGTATTAAAACAAACCAGGCGAGATGACCATGGCTCCGGCGCAGTTTTCCCAGGTTTTCTGATCGCACGTAGCCCGAATGGGGGAGCCAAATAAATGTAATGACCCTGGGACTAGGTTGACGGTCACCTCGCAAAGTGTAAGAACAGTATAAAAAGTGTAATTAAACCTACAGTGTAAAAGAACTAAGAAGTGTAAGGTGAATGTTCCAACCAAGGTAACAGACAATAACCAAACAGACGTTAGTGGCAGCATATTGCCGAACATTACAACGTTAGTCAATTGCTGCCAGGGGGCATTGTAACGTCTAGAGAAACAAAAACAATATATTATGTAGTAATTAGAGAATTAGATGTATCATATTGTGTCATTGCATAAAATTATGTATTTTTTTTATTATTTATTTTTGAAAACGTCTGCGTCGGCGAGTAATAAAACGGACACAGAAGATAAATGTTAAACAGAGATTAAAAAAGGAACTAGTATATAATGCGTGAAGTAGATTAATGTCTTTGTCTTCTTAATTTGGAAGTTGTGCGAGTAAGATCTCCTGTTGTTGTCGTAGAGAACGCGAATGTAGCACTCTTTTGTCGAGACTAAGCAATGTACGCCATTACGTGTGAATTCACAAAGGTCTGTAATCACTGAGATATTTAAAGGTTTTAATAGAGTTGTATAAATGAAAACTTGTATTATTTATTGTTAAGCTTGCTTGCATATTATCCCATCCTGTTGAGACATTTTTCAGTTATATAAATATTATCTGTGGTGCTGAGCTGCGTGGAGAACGAAGAGCCGCTGCCGCGGCGTATTTAAACGACTTACAATATAGTCGAGCATAACGCAAGGAAGCGGTAAAATAATAGTAAAATAACATTATTTCTTTTAGCTCCCAGACTGGCAGTGAAGATCAGCAGATTTTATGATGTGTTGCAGATTGACGCGGGCTGCTGATAGGATATAATTTACAGTGCAAATAATTTAATGTACCTTCAGAATCTGATAGGACTCTTGCTGTGCTCCGTTCTGATCTGGCAAACTTTATAGTGACAACGTATTTTTTAATGAGAGTCTCATGTTCTTGGGCTAGTCGGGGTATGAAATAGCATTTTAACGAGAAATAAAATCCACTGCGAACTTGTGTTTTCGAACGATCATACGAACTGTAACATCAGTGTTCAGAACAAAGTAATTTCAACTTTTAATCACTATGAAGTAGGGAAGATATATTGATTCTTAGCATTAGTTGCAGTTACGAAAAATCGTTCCTTAAATTGTAGGCCAGATACAGAACAATAAGACTTCCATATATACATTTTATTCCGCTAAAAGGTAATGATGATAAAGAAAAGCAAAGCACAGCATTGCTAAAAGTATTTCACGTAACTCTTTTCGTAAATGTGTTGTTACAAAGAGAATAAATAAACCAAAGAGCAACAATTTTACAATCCGCGAGAGAGTTTTACGCGAAAAATGCTGAAGGTATCAAGAGCCGGCAAGTGCTCATGCATGCAAGTTGCTGACGACAATAATGTACAGAAGAACGGAAAAGAAAGTTGAGGCTGTGTTATATGACGATCAGTTTGACTTCAGGAAAGGTAGTGGCACCAGAGAGGCTATTCTAAAGTTGCAGTTGGTAATGGATGGAAGGCTCAGCAATGTCAAATGGCGCAAAATGTTCGAAATCTTTGGAACAACTGGGATAAGCTACAGGGTAAGAAGGATAATATGCAACATGAAAAAAACTAAGAGGGAAAAATAAGAGAAGAAGACAAGAACGAAGTGCTTGGATTAAAAAGTGTGTAAGACAGATATGTAGTCTACTGTTCCGCCTGTACATAGCAGAAGCAATGACGGAAATAAAAGAAAGGTTCAAATGTGGAATAAAAATTCAAGGCGAAAGGATATCAGTCATAAGACTCGCTGATAACGTTGCTGTCCTCAAGGAAAGTGAAGAAGAATTACAGAAACTACTGAACGGAATGAGCCGGCCGGAGTGGCCGTGCGGTTCTTGGCGCTACAGTCTGGAGCCGAGCGACCGCTACGGTCGCAGGTTCGAATCCTGCCTAGGGCATGGATGTGTGTGATGTCCTTAGGTTAATTAGGTTTAATTAGTTCTAAGTTCTAGGCGACTGATGACCTTAGAAGTTAAGTCGCATAGTGCTCAGAGCCACTGAACGGAATGAACAGTCCTACGAATACAGAACGTGAACTGAGAGTAAATCGAAGAAAGACGAAATGAATGAAAAGTAGCAGTAATGAGAACAGCCAGGGACTTAAAATCAAGGTTGGTGATCACGAACCGGATGATGTTAAGGACTTCTGCTACCTGAGCAGCAAAATAGCCCACAGCGGACGGAGCAAGGAAGACATAAAAAGGAGACTAGCACTGGAAGAAAGGACATTCCTGGCCAAGAGGAGTCTACTAGTTTCAAATATAGGCCTTCATATACGACACTGGGCCACGGTTGGCACATTGTCCGGTCCTCTTCATGACCCGGCGTCGCTGGCTGAGGGAGTTGGCTAGTGATAGAACAGGTGGATGGCAGTGGATGGCAGTCGTTATGGGGTGGAGCCTCGATGGAGACGACAGTGTGAAGACGGCCAGATACAAGTCATTACAGCAAGCGAGGCAGAGCAGGAGGTTAGTGCATAGAAGCAGTGGAGGCAGCCCGGCGGAGTCTGTCATGTGAGCTTGCGATGGCTTGCTTTCTGCCTGGTTAACGGATGGTTCTTGGCGCCTTGGACCCAGTGCAGGTTGTGCAGCCAAGATAGAAGCTGGTGTAAGCCGTGGCGTGCACTCAGCCACGATGTTGCTGGAACAGGATGGGCCAGTTGTGTTCAATACAGATTTTTGGTGTGGAGACGCCAATGCCTGTGTCTGTTCCCGTTTAAGTTGTGCAAGTTATTATTTTGCCTTAATGGTGAAGCCACAGAAGGGCCTAGTATGTTAAATAGGACCTTTACAATATAGTGAATTTTGTTCAATAAAATTTCTGGCCTGTCCTTATCTGCTGACGGTGGTCGAACTCTTGATGTCATTTATTGTGGCCTGGTTAACAGCGGCCTGGTTCAGTACACATTTACGGTTCAGCTTGGCAATTGGTTGTATTAGTATTAGTTACGGTGCGTCGGCTACAGCTTGGGTGTTTTACATATATTGTGTCTTGGGCTAATATCTGATTACTTTATTTGTTTTTATCATTCCCTTACAGTTTGCATAATTATTTATGGTATGTTAGTGTACTGGTATGTGCACCCTTTTTTATTTTAAAACTAAAGATGTTCTCAAAAGTAGTGTTTTTGACTGTTTTCTGTGTTGTATTAGATGTTAAGTTTTGCATACTTGTGAATTGAGTGCTGGCCATTTTGCATATTTTGGTCACGAATAAAGATGAACTACCAGTTGATTGGAGAGATATTCTAATTCACTCATTTGTACTAATTAGCTTATTAAATAAGAACTACTTGTCGGAAATGTGTTCCCTTCCTAATGCGTTCTTCATGTTTCTAGCGATGTCTAGATCGTTTACCTTGTCTCGCCACTGTGGAGACACGGAACACCTGTATTCATCCGTTGGACCTGTCTGGAAACGGTTACCGGTATTGACGAATGAAAGCTCGCTACTATCTTGTATGGCACTGATCAAGCATCATGTAAGCAATTACCACTTGGTCGACTAGCGCATGCCTATGCGTCTCGCTAAAAGGTCACTGAAATACGCTACCTGACAAAAAAAGTGAATTATCAAGAAGGAGACAAAATGAAACTTCACAGACTGAGTGGTTACGTGATGTTATTTCAGCGGTTACAATATCGAATCAAATATACAAAGAAATTGGCAGTATGAGCCCACTTGTCAGATCAGTATGACATTGCCCACCCCCCTCCCCCGTCTGGCCTGAATGGATGCTCTGATTCGGTTAAGAATAGTGCCATGGAGCTTTTGTAACCTCTCCTTGTAAATCCGCGTGGTGTTTGTAACGTATAGCGTATGTACATTTGATTCCCTATTGTTACCTCCGCAATGGAGCTCTCACGCCTACAAATGATTGAAATGACCCTGCCCTTGACAACCTACACCTAGGGATTTCCGTGAAACGAAATGTCGTGTTGTGGTTTTACTTCAGTTTAGCAAATCAAGCCAATTATTCCTATTGGGACGTTACTAGCATGAATCATAACTTGCATACCGAAAAATGAGTTATGCTCATAAAACGTAGAGTGCACGAATTGTATAAATATGAAGTACAAAATCTCAGATTCCACCCTAAATGTAATTCTGAGATCGGAAGAACGTATATTTGACTTTCCTTAGACCGCGCTCCCCTTTATTAAACGGACATAAAGTTGGCTGATGCTAATTAACTGTGAGAAACAGATGACGTCCACCCTGACTGGCACTTTCATAGGGAGCCCGTTGGACAAGCAAACGGAACTCAACGAATTTACGATCAGCGTTTTCCTATCCGTCGAACCGAAGTTGACACATCACCTGTTGAAGTACAGACAGCAGTTATACTGCACAGATGACCTGCTCGTTGGGGCTTCACCTGCTGTGCAGGTGATGTACGTGGCTACGTGTAATTCTCTGCCTACAAAGTGGACGCAATATCCTGTCCGCGAACTTCTAGGACTGAAATAATCTCAGTATAGGACAGGAACGAGTCAAGATATGTTTTCTCTCTAGTCAAGAACAGAAATTCGAGTCAAGTATTCTTCCGTAAAGAAGCACTTCAGTGTGGGTCAGATGCCACAGAGAGTAAACAGAATAACAACTCTGCGCGCAAAGAATCCACTTCACGAGCTCCTTGTGGCGAAATCAGCACTTCTCAAAATTTATCCGCCAGATTCTCCGCTGTGGCTCTCGCCAGAGAAGTCTCTAATGCGGTCTGCTATGGGAAGTGTCTTTGATCGATCCCCCCAGGGGAGTGCCTCCATACGTCCAGTTGAGCCTTCACATGAGGCGTCTGCGTTTGTGCTCATGTGACGAATTCAAGTGGCCATTATGAAAACATTATCTCCCACTGCATGGGTCGTGAATCTGCCAGCCAATCGCCTGAAGCTCTTATTTCTTTTAGAAGATTTTCAGGATGTTTCCACGTACCCTCCTACATCCTTAGCAGTCCGCCAAATAAGTGCCTCTGCTTTTCAGTGGTTAGCATGCCCCGGCCCTTCCCGTGAGGAGATTCATCGAAGGTCAGCTTGCGACCATCTTTTGTGACCCCGTGCATTCCTTTACGCTAAAAGTGGTGTCTTTTCGCCTTGTTCTGCCTCTGACGGTCTTCCGCCACATAAGTTATTCTGGAAATACTTTTTTGGCCCATTAGAGTGCAACCTCCTGCCCTCACTGTCCATGCTACGGGTGTTCTACTGCCTCCAGCGTTGTAAAACGCCGCCTCCTCAATTTATTCTCTCTAGAATAGCAAATATCTACTCTGCAGAGCACAACCACCCTCTTCGCAGCACCTCTGTCGGCTCTACGTAACTCTCAGACATACAGTATTACAGAAGTTGTTGGTACGTGATACTGGCCTTTATCAGCCAGTGAAATGATTACAAATTCCACTGTGCATCGTCAATAGTGATATCATGTAAATCAGAGCGAATTTACAGAATATTAAATGTATGGTGACAAAATCTTCCCACCTTATCCTTGACGCAAGCTAACCAATAACTTTCCTTCCTCTCCTGTGGCAACGTGATCATCTCAGAGTACCAGGTGCAACCTATGTCCTCAGTTATTTTCTGGATGTATTCTAATCTTTGTTTTTCTCTACTGTGTTTGCCCTCTACAGCTCCCTCTAGTACCATGGTAGTTATTCCCTGATGTCTCAACAGATTTTCTACCATCCTGTTACTTCCTCTCGTCAGTGTTTTTTCATATATTCCTTTCTTCGTCGATTCTCCGGAGAAACTTCGCATTCCTTACCTTATCATTCCACCTAATTTTCAACATTCCTCTGTAGCACTACAATCACATGCTTCGATTCTCTTCGTTTCTGGCTTTCCCACAGTCCATGTTTCATTATCATATAGTGCCGAGCTCTAAATGTACATTCTCAGAAACTTCTTCCTACAATTAAGGCCTATGTTTGATACTGGCCGATTTTTCTTGGCCAGGAATGCCCCTTTTTTCCAGTGCTAATCTGCTTTTAATGTCCTCCTTGCTCAGTTCATCGTGGGCTGTTTTACTGATTAGGCAGCAGAATTCCTACCAATAATTATAGAATAACTGGCGCTGGGATAGAGTTGACACCCAAATTGGGCCCACACATATTCCATCAGGGACAGATCGGGGGGAATTAGCTATCCACTGGAGAACCTCGTCATCATGCAAACCATAAAGACACATGTCATGTGTGAACGAACTTTGTCCTATTCAAACTGGCACCACGACACTGTAGCGTGAGTCAGTACATGAGGACCCAAGATGTCGTATGGCGAACCGTTGTGTCGTCCGAGTCCCCTCCATCAATACCAGCCGTGACCTGAAGTCTTACCTAATGGCTCTCCATGCCTTGATCACTGGAGTAATACCGTTGTTACTGTCCAAAACATTAGAAAAATGGGGCGTATCTCAAGACTGACACCATATTCGTCAGCTTTGATCATGGGGTATAGCACCGAACCACAGTTCATCGCTGAAGAAATGCGACGACATTCATCAGCAACAGTTCTTCCAGGTCAGGGCACCACCACAAACTCTGCAGTTTGTGTTTTGGCAGCCTCTGCACGCGAGGTGACTCTTTTGTCCAGCTGCTGCTAGTCTCAGAACACTGGAGCAGGATGACGCAGAATGTTGTAGGGAGACCATTACTTTTTTTTGGATGCCAAGCACAGATGTGAAGTGCATACGATGTGATTGGTCCGAAATATTGCAAGCTTTCCTTGTGGTGGTCAAAGGCGGCCGATCGGAGCCTTGACACCAAGAATGCCTGCCCTTACGTTCCCATACGTTGAAACACGGAGCCACATCTGTGTGTCCCACAATCTGGATATTGCACGACTCGACCAGCTGGCCGAGATGAGGTTTACAGTGAGGCCCCATTCAAACGCCGATAACGCTGTCTCAAACGAGAATGTGGCATCTCAGTGTCCTTCACAGTGACTACCCTACATCTGATGTTGTTCATGACCCTTATACAATCTACCAGGCCACGGAAAACACTGAATACGAGCAGCAATAGTGAACTCTTGATGGCCTTCCACCTGTCACAGATTATTGCAATTGTAGTCGTTTACGAATCATCGATGGTGTGTACGTGATGATGTTAAATTATTATCTGACTGTGTCTTCTGGGTGCTTCAGATTTTTGTTGGGTAGCGTATTTTGTAATATGTGAAAGCGTTTGCGGATGGCTGATGTAGTAAAACCTGCTTGGAATTTGTCTGCCAGTTCTTAAGGTTTGTGAGATTTTTGGGGGAGTATATAATACCCTTCCATTGTGTGTGTGTGTGTGTGTGTGTGTGTGTGTGTGTGTGTGTGTGTGTGTGTATGTGCGCGCGCGTTTTCATGTGTTTCAGAATAGCTCTGGACTGCCCAGAGGAACTTCAAGTAAATTTGGTGTACGTATGACATGACGCCAGGAGACAATACCATTGGAGTAAGACACAATTAGCATCTTTATTGGTAGGGTGAGTGTGAGAAGAGTAGGGAATGCAAATTAATATAAAATGAAATGCTTTAGCGTCTTATTCATAGTTTCAGGAGTTGCTGGCTGGTGAGTGATCATGATCACTTTCCCCCTGGACGCAGGAATCAATAGAGTGGAATAACCTACGGCATCAGCTGACATAAAACCGATGGACCAGCTACGGATCGGTAGAAACTAGCAGAGCATCGACAGGGAAAACCTTCATCCACACTAGATAACTTCAGGACTGCTGTTGTCCAAAAATAGGACAGCATTAAACACCACGTCTTGACCACACCGTGGGTACTATTCCAAGAAGAATCCATACACGTTACGATACACCACGGAATGGAGCACTAAGGTACTCAGTTTAGACGAGGAACATATTTTATTATATAGATGTGCAAAGACATTCACTTCGAATATAACGCCTCTACTCTCGATAACGCTTTCTTTTTACTTCATCTAATTTTCAAAAGTTTACTGTATGAGGGCTCGATGGACAGTAATGGCTATGAATTTTTAATGCGAAAATTCTTAAGTCTTTTTAAATCAAACAAACATTATTAACATTATGCATCTTTATTTCTCACGTCAACATATTTATTTCTCAGCTCAGTCACCTTGGCGACGACAACACTTCTCCCAACGAGAACCCCGTTCGTTGATACCGTCACTGTAAAATGTTTGACTAGGTTGACAGAGCCACAACCTCACCTCTGCTTGCACCACTTCATTACTATCGTAGCCCTCGAAGGTACGCATATTCTTTAAATTTTGAAAACAGATCGAAATGGGATGGGGCCAAAGTCAGGACATTACGATGATCGATGACCGTGAATCCAAGGTGTCGGATTGTGTGACAGCCACTCTTGTGTATGGTTTGGCACTGTCATTGTCCTTGTGAGGACGAACTCTTCGAACTCGAAACTCGTTTGCAGCGAGCTGTTCCTCAAGCACCGACATATTTACGTCCCACACCGCCACATTTCTAATGGCAGGGGGCTACAAGTATGTAGACACGAAGCATAAAGACGTACAATGTTAATAACATTCATCAAGTTATTCATTTTATTGGTTGTTGAGATCCGTGGCCGTAGATTATATTTTTTAAGAAATAGAGCAATGAGCCACTTTTTTATGTAGTGTAAAGGACAAGGAGTTATTTTTAGGAAATATAGTGCGAAATTGTGATTTAGTGTGTTTCAGTGCGCGATGCGCCAGCCTCAAGGCAGAAAGCGGGCGCAGGCTGCCCGCACGTTATGCAGGTGACACAGTTTTGCAATGAGCGTCGGTATGTGCGTATGTGCGCGCCAGCCATCAACAGCAAGAACGCAGCATTAGCAGAGTTACGTAGGCGCGGGCCGAGTGTGGCGCGGTTGCGTTAGCCAACTCATCGGGAACATTCCAATAAACACGGCGCCGCGTAACCGGCGGTTTCAGCAGTGGTCTGCACTATTTAAGGGCATCAGAGGTGGGTGTCAGCATTGGTTCGACCGATTGGGAGTTCGGTCGCTGTACGTCGTCGTCATCAGTGACGCTGTCCCCAAGGACCGGCCAGAGAAGGACGTTGCCCGCTGCTGTACCGGCGACTCCCGGCGTCGTCACAAGCCGCAGCATCTGCAGGAGGCGCGCTGGGCCAGGCGTCATGCTGCTAATCTCCTACCACCTGCGCAGCCGCTGACCCAGCACGGCGTCGTGTACCCCGGGCTGTGCGCATCAGCACGTCTCCACCACGACATGAGCGATGGGGCTGAGCTACTGGAAAATGTATTGGAAGAACCAACAATAAAGAAGGAGAGTGCTAAAAACAGCCACCTTCTTCTACCCGACACACCTTACAACCCCGACCACGTCACCCGCTCCGGTCATCCTGTTACAGTAGTTTTATTTAAGCTGTTACATGCTTCGTGCCTCACCAATCTTCAGTTAGTGTAATATATATTTTCGTCTTTAGTAAACACAAGGTACTCTGTAACTGGACATGGGTGAAAGCTCAATACGTGTAATAGCTTAATTAAAGATACACAAAAAAGTGGCTCGTTTCTGTATTTCTTTAAATAATATGGTCCGCTGCATTTACGGAGATAAACAACTAGTGAAATGGATAAAAGGTTGGCGAACGTTATTAAGATTCTATGTCTTTATTCATCACGTTTACATACTTGCGCCCTCTGCCAGTAGAAGGCTCCAGATTGTATCGCATAACATTGCCCTGTGTAACGGCTATGTCGGTGCATGAGAAACAGCGTGTCGTAATGTAGTAATGCAGTTGAAGGTGGGTGAAAGTCCGAAACGCGTATTATCTTAAATAAAAATAAATAAAAACCGTAGTTGATTGCTTTTTTGTTTTATTTAAGACATAAGAAAATTCGGAAGCATTACTATTCAGAATGCCCTCATATAATTCCACCCTCATTTTGAATCTACGCCCATGTACTTTCATGGATCCATGGCTAGTGCAAAACTTATTTTCGATAAAGAACAGCATCACAGAAACCAATAGAACCTGCTGTAATATTTATTCATTACTCTTACAACTAGTTTTCCTCAGCTTTGTATCCCGCCTAGAAGGCGGTGTGTGGATCTCTCCTGAAAACTAAAGGGTAGGCCGAACGTTGGAAGTGAGTAGGAGCAGGAAAAGTGAAAATCTCTCGGTACAAATTTTTACGTAAAATTACATTTAATAGAGAATATTAACCACTGACATATACGTAACTTTCGGTAATGATGAGCACTTGGGTGCGAAGTCTTAGACCCATCGTAAGTAGTACATAGTCTCAATAGCAAGCTGAGGTTGAAATGATGTTTCCAGGCCGTCTGCTCTTGATGAAGTGGGCGGAATCTGGAGCGGAGCTCGTAGAGCCCTCCCGCACCGGCTAGAGGGCGCTGTCGTCGGTGTCTAACGTAGTGCCAACCTAGCAGTGCGCACCTACGTTGTGGCATCGTAGCTATCGATACCACACTCAGGTCTCACTTTAGCATTAGGTGAGGTTAAAGTAAGGTCCGTTGGCGTCAAATTCATAATTATTATCAGTCGTGGCATCTGTACTTGATGTCAAGAAAAGTTTTAATCTAATGTAATGTTAATTGAGACTTGACTATGATCGCTTCAGCGAAACGGATTGTCCGTTAATGAAAACGACGTTACGGGAGGTTTTGGTGGCTTTGGTGATGCTGTTCTTTTAATACACTAAAGCTGTGAACACAACATTCAGCGAAAAAGGCGCTGGTAGCCCTCAAAATGATGCCCGCGATTCAGGGGCTTTCCAAGCACAGAGCTGTCATTTTTTCGCGGAAAAATAGAGCATAACAGATATTCATAGGCGCTTGCAGAATGTCTACGGATACGTACCAGTGAGTAATCGGGCGAAGCGTCTATCGTCATCGCAACAAGGTCGCACAAACCTGTTCGACGTAACGCTTGCCGGCCGACCGTACACACCTGTGACTCCTGCAATGTCAGAACGTGCGGACACTCTCATTCGACGTGCTTAACGTATCAAAGTCAAACAGTTCCTTGCAGAACTGCACGTCTCTGCTGATAGTGTCGACAGACTTGTCCACGAGTTGCGGCACTGAAATGTGCCCACTGGGTTCCGCGACGCCTAACAGAGGACCATGAAGAGCAATCAATGTCTTTGGCCAAATGAAGAGCGCACTCCACGGGAAGCAGTACGCGGACGGCAGGGAGGTTACTGCTGCGGTAAGGTGTTCTAGAGTCGACCAATAGAGTGGAACCATGTGGGCCTACAGTCCCTCCCAGTAAGGGGGCGTAAATCCGACGCATTGAACAGAGATTATGTTGAAAACAGTTTTGTAGCCAAAAGAATGGAGAATAATATAGTATGTTGGAATTCCGAATAAAATTAACCTGCTTTCAGAAAAACAAATGTGCATCATTACTTATTGATCGCCCCTCGTAATGTTTTGATAAAAAAAAATGTTCAAATCTGTGTGAATTTCTAAGGGACCAAACTACAGAGGTCATCGGTCCCTAGACTTACACACTTCTTAAACTAAGTTATACACTACTGGCCATTAAAATTGCTACACCAAGAAGAAATGCAGATGATAAACGGGTATTCATTGGACAAATATATTATACTAGAACTGACATGTGATTACATTTTCACGCAATATAGGTGCATAGATCCTGAGAAATCAGTACCCAGAACAACCACCTCAGGCCGTAATAACGACCTTGATACGCCTGGGCATTGAGTCAAGCAGAGCTTGGATGGCGCGTACAGGTACAGCTGCCCATGCAGCTTCAACACGATACCACAGTTCATCAAGAGTAGTGACTGGCGTATTGTGACGAGCCAGTTGCTCGGCCACCATTGACCAGACGTTTTCAATTGGTGAGAGATCTGGAGAATGTGTTGGCCACTGCAGCAGTCGAACATTTTCTGTATCCAGAAAGGCCCGTACAGGACCTACAACATGCAGTCGTGCATTATCCTGCTGAAATGAAGGGTTTCGCAGGCGTCGAATGAAAGGTAGAGCCACGGGTCGTAACACATCTGAAATGTGAGGTCCACTGTTAATAGTGCAGAGACGTGTAACCAAAGGCACCCCATACCATCACGCCGGGTGACACGCTAGTATAGCGATGACGAATACACGCTTCCAATGTGCGTTCACCACGGTGTCGCCAAACACCGATGCGACCATCATGATGCTGTAATCAGAACCTGGATTCATCCGAAAAAATGACGTTTTGATTCGTGCACCCAGGTTCGTCATTGAGTACACCATCGCAGGCGCTCCTGTCTGTGATGCAGCGTCAAGGGGAACTGCAGCCATGGTCTCCGAGCTGATAGTCCACGCTGCTGCAAACGTCGTCGAACTGTTCGTGCAGATGGCTGTTGTCTTGCAAACGTTCCCATCTGTTGACTCAGGGATCTGGACGTGGCTGCACTATGCGTTGGAGCCATGAGGATAAGATGCCTGTCATCTCGACTGCTAGTGATACGAGGCCGTTGGGATCCAGCACAGCGTTCCGTATTACCCTCCTGAACCCACCGATTCCATATTCTGCTAACAGCCATTGGATCTCGACCAACGCGAGCAACAATCTCGCGATACGATATACCGCAATCGGAATAGGCTACAATCCGACCTTTATCAAAGTCGGAAACGTGATGGTACGCACTTCTCCTCCTTACATGAGGCATCACAACAACGTTTGACCAGGCAACGCAGGTCAACTGCTGTTTTTTGTATGAAAAATCTGTTGGAAACTTTCCTCATGTCAGCACGTTGTAGGTGTTGCCACCGGCGCCAACCTTGTGTGAATGCTGTGAAAAGCTAATCATTTGCATATCACAGCATCTTCTTTCTGTCGGTTAAATTTCGCGTCTGTAGCACGTCATCTTCGTGTTGCAGCAATTTTAATGGCCAGTAGTGTACACACCCATGCCCGAGGGGAGGCTCGTACCTCCGGCGGGAGGGGCCGCGCAGTCAGTGACATAGCGCCTCTAACCTCGCTGCCACTCCGTGCTGCCTTTTTGAAAAGTTTATACTTCACAGTAAGATTTTATCAGGAAAAATTATGCAGCGTGATGGTAACGTCACAAACGTATGGAAGGTTTTCAGACGGTTCGTGGTTCTCCCCACTGTGCTTTTGGTGCCGTACAGCCGGCAGACGCCACAGACGGAGGCGCGAGAGACGCGGGCCGTGCCGGCTCAGCCGGGGTCGCAATTAGGCCGCGCCATCAGTCTGCCGGCCAATAAGCGGCGCCGGCCCGCCGCTCCCAATATGCGCCGCCTCAGCCGCCGCCGCCGCCGCCGCCGCCGCCACCGCCGCCACCCCCGCCACCCCCACAGCCCCCGATCCCAGGTCCAGGAGCCGCTGGCCCCACGCAGCGCCGCCCGTAATTAATTAAGCAGCGCCGGCCTTATCGCGCCGCGCCACAAAACCTGGCCGGCCTTTTACCCTGTCGAGCGGCTGTCGCGGATTCCTTTCTGCGGTCCCTGGCCTTTTCACGTGCCGCTGCCGACTGTCCAATATGGGTGTCGGAGGGCCACGCCGCGCCGCGTCCGTTCAATACCGACCGCCGACCCGTTAGCACAGATGGCCATTAGCCCTCGGGCCAGCCTGCACCACTCTGATGACGTCCAACTCGAAGACCGACACTGCCTGCTGTAGTTAAAACTTATACTTCCGAGCTGTTATATGCGCTCGCTGACGCAGAAACAATCACACTGTTTGTGAGCTGGCGAAACCCACAATAGTCAGGATGCAGTATTATTACAAGGGGTGATCAAAAAGTTTGCGTTTGACGACGTTGCTGCAGCATATATGCAACGTAGTGCCATTCCGATGTGGGTGTACGTTGAGGTGACAACAGCCATGGGCCAGCGAAATGCACATGTGCTGGTGGCGGTAGTACCGCGTAAACAAAGTATGAATCTACTTAAATGATCTTTTGGGTAGGGAGGATAGCAATGTGCGGCTGTTTGCTGATGATGCTGTGGCGTACGGGAAGGGGTCGTCGTTGAGTGACTGTAGAAGGATACTTGATGACTTGGACAGGAGTTGTGATTGGTGTCAAGAAAGGCAGTTTAACTCTAAATATAGATAAATGTAAATTAATGCAGATGAATAGGAAAAAGAATCCTGTAACGTTTGAATACTCCATTAGTAGTGTAGCATTTGACACAATCACGTCTATTAAATATCTGGGCGTAACATTGCAGAGCGATATGAAGTGGGACAAGCATATAATGGCAGCTGTGGGAAAGGCGGATAATCGTCTTCGGTTCATTGGTAGAATTTTGGGAAGATATGGTTCATCTCTAAACGAGACCGCTTGTAAAACACTAATACGACCTATTCTTGAGTACTGCTCGAGCGTCTGGGGTCCCTATCACGTCGGATTGAGGGTGGACATAGAAGCAATTCAGAGGCGGGCTGCTACATTTGTTATGGTAAGTTTGATCATCACGCGAGTGTTACGGAAATGCTTCAGGAACTCGGGTGGGAATCTCTGGAGGAAAGGAGGCGTTCTTTTCGTGAATCGCTACTGAGGAAATTTATCGAACTAGCATTTGGAGGCTGACTGCAGATCAACTTTACTCCCGCCAACTTATATTTCGCGGAAAGACCACAAAGATAAGATAAGAGAGATTAGGGCTCGTACAGAAGCATATAGGCAGTCATTTTTCCCTCGTTCTGTTTGGGAGTGGAACAGGGAGAGAAGATGCTAGTTGTGGTACGAGGTACCCTCCGCCACCTCCACCACGCACCGTATGGTGGATTGCGGAGTATGTATGTAGATGTAGATGTAGAAAGGGCAGTGCGTTGCCGGAACTGTCACTGCTACTTAGGTGAGTCATGTGAAAAGGTTCAAGTATCTTTAGAGGGTTCAATGTTCCGATTTCCATAGTGTTAAGAGTAAGCCGAGAATATCAAATGTCAGGCATTACCTCGGTGAGCATGCGGCGTTTGCGTAGGATCGTCAGTTATAACAGACAAACATAGCGTGAAATCATCGCAGATATCATTAGGACGGTGCGGCAAAATTTGGCTTTAATGGGCTATGACAGCAGACTATCATCGAGAGTGGCTTTCCGAACAGCACGAAATCGTCTGTAGCGCCTCTCCTGGGCTCATGACCTTATCGCTTGGAGCCTAAAGGACTGGAAAACCGTGGTATGGTCAGCTGAGTCTCGGTTTCAGCTGGTAAGAGCTGATGGTAGGTTTCGAGTGTGGTACAGACCTCACGAAACCATGGACTAAAGTTGTCAACAAGGCAAGCTGGTGATGGCCTCATAATGGAGAGGGCTGTGTTTGTATGGAATGGACTGGGTGTTCTGGTCGAAGTGAGCCGATCATTGACAAGAAACGGTTATCTTCGGCTTCTTTGAGATCATTTTAAGCCATTCATACACTTTATGTTCCCAAACGTGGTGGAATTTTTATGGATGACAATGCGCCAAATCACTGGGCCACAATTGTTCCCGTTTGGTTTGAACAATATTCTGTAAATTTGAGCGAATGATTTGGCCAGACAGATCACCCGTCATGAACCCCATCGAACATATATGGGACGTAATCGAGAAAGTATGTGCACAAAATACTGCACAGGTAGCACTCCCGAAATTACGGCTCAGTATTTCTGCAGGAGATTTCCGACAACCTATAAGAGTCCGTGCCACGTCGAATTGCTGCACTGCGCACGGCGAAAGGATGTCCGACAGGATATCAGGAGATACCCCGCGAGTTTCGTCACCTCAGTGTGTAAAAACCAATATGTAGGCAAGCTATTAGTGTGGCACTCGTGTCTTTCCGACCTGCATGCGGTAAATGCGCGAATGTGAACTATGACGACGTTATTACCAAATGTATCCCAATAGGAACAACGTGCTCTTATTCTTTTCTTGCCTGCCGAAGGACAAATACCGACAGAAATTCATCGGAGAATGAAGACTGTTCGGAAAAATCTGTAGAGAGGGAGAATCCCTGGTTTCGAGAATATGATTAGCCTTCTGCAGTTACGAGGGAGGGGAGACGAGTTTTGCTGGGAAGCCAGCAGTGGAGGGAAGAGGCTTTCCGTTTTGAGCGATCATGTTGGACAGTCGCTCAGTATCAGCTTTTGTTGGTAAAGACGGACTTGCTGTCTTTGCTCTCAGGAGATTTTATAGTTAGAACGGTTAGGCACTGTATACGATTATGGACATCGCCACCGGGTTGGGAGTCGTCGTTGAGCGTTCAGTGATTGAGAGCACTTCTTCTGCCTAAACTTACGGTGCGACGTTATCTGAACTCCGTCCTTGTGGCTAAGAGTTCGCGTTTCTCATCTGTAGAACAAAGAGAGGAGAAGACAGATTGTACTAGTCAGAGGACCGTCTTGTGCCGTCCTAGTGTTTGAATGAGAATTTTTTTATATATTTTGTGGCTGGAGTTCTTCCGTCGTCGCAGACGTGTACGAGAACCATCACTCCGACGCGCCGGACGCAGTACATATGGTGGTACTGCTAATTGCTTCGGTTTATTAGGCCTATAAAGCTAAACAGCTGTGATCACGTAAATTTTATTTCCACTGACTTGCACAACACTGTAGATCATATTTGAAAGTAGTATTTTCCAGTGTTTGGTACGTAGGTGAAGTCAGTCGTCTATATTAGCTGAGAACGGGGGAGATTTGGACAATTGATCAATCGTATTAGTTAGGAAATTAATTTATATCCCTTTATGTCCATTGGACATTGATATATAAACATTTTTATCATAAAGGGCGTTTAATCTACAATAAGTGTATAAGCGGAAACAGCATTTATAATTTGGTAGTTACTAGTTCACTTAATCATTAATTTACGTTTTTGCTGTAATTTATATGTTAAAGTGCAAGAAGGAGGAGATAATCACCATTAAGAGATCCTCAGATTTGCTTCAGGGGGTACTCAAATAGGGCCATTCTTCATTTTCGCGTTCAGTATTTCCGTTGCGCACATTCATTTTACACCCGCCTAGAGTAGCATCATGGAGTATGTACGAAGGTTGGAACTTAAATAGTGGCAACTATTTATTCACGAACGACACAAAAGGGTTACATCTTTGCACCTGTTACTGTCCTTCAAAGTAGTCACCAGCGTTGCTTAGAACCCGTTTCCAGAGATATGGAAGGCGTAGTGTACCGTTAGGAGAGCCTGCTCTGTTGACGGCGAGAATGGAGTGGTCTAAAGTTATGGTGGTTCTCGTGTACGACTGTGATGGTGATATCCTAACGCATTACTTTCCTCCACGGCAGACCGCCAATGCACGGTATTACTGCTCGCTTTTGGAGCATCACCTGCGACCAGCTTTGCGAAAGAAGCGGCGACACTTTCTCCGAAACCCACCCATCATTTTGCACGACAATGCGCGGGCGCATACAGTGCTAGCTGTGACTGCCCTGTTCGGTCGAGGGGACTGGGAAGTACTGTACCATCCACCATACTCCCCGGACTTAAGTCCGTGTGACTTTGATTCGATTCCGAAGATGAAGGAACCACTTCGTGGCGTTCGCTTCAGAACTGTTCCAGAGATTCGACAGGCAGTCGACAGCTCCATGCGCACCATCAACAGAACAGGCTCTGCTAACGGTATAAAACGCCTTCCACATAGCTGGCAACGGGCTCTACACAACGCTGGTGACTACTTTGAAGGACAGTAACTGGTGCAAATTTGTAACTGTTTTGTATAGGTTGTGAATAAATAGTTGCCACTATTTATGTTCCAACCCTCGCACTTTTGGTATATACGGTTAATCATAAATACTTCACAAGACAGTTGCGCGAAAACTGCAACACACTGAAAAAAGATATTAGTGGATAGAGCATCTCTCGAAACCTCGATTCGTAATATCTGATGTAGTGTCGTTGCGCTTGAGAGCAGGCGTGTCAGAACATGTATACAAGTCATTCATTTCGTGCTGTCACATCGAATTAGTTCACTTCTGCAGGTAGGCAACGCAATTAACATATTCCCAAAGCGGCATGCTGGCGCGGCTTCCTGGGCAGTTCATGTCAGCGACTTCAATCAGCTTCACACACGTTGTGACACTTGCCGCATCTCAGGAGGTGGCCAATGTTGAGCACATGCAATGTGAGTTAAGAAATTGTGTTATAGCGATAGTGGGCGCCGGAAGATCCTGAAGAAGATTCCAGCAGAGGGGTCGAAACGTCGATTATAAGAGGAAATTTGACGCGGCCTATCAAACCAGAATATTTTAACTTAAGTGACAACGGTTACGAAAGCCTGAAGACTTACATAATCGTAGAGATGTTATATTCACTGATATGGGTGTATTTTCTGTCTACCTTGTAATTTTCGTGTAACCGTCTTCTGAAACTCAAGAGGTACTTATGCATAACCTTGTACATTGATATTCCGGCACCGCAGTACGATAGCACGCCAAAAGACGAGCCAAAACAAAATGGTGCAGCCCATTGGTGAAGTGGAGTGTGGTGCGGTAATCCGTTTTCTGCGTCTGGAGAGACAGAACTCTTAACAGTTCTAACAATACCACCACTTGCAAAGTAGGTTAGAAATCAGATTAATAATGTTGCTCACGCAGCATATGTTCGCTTTATCGGGCAACATCAAAGTTATTGACTGTGGATGGTATCGTCAGAATGGAAATAATGAAGTAACTGTAAAAAAGTCATTAATTGTGGCACTTATCTTGAATGAATTCCCACGTAGATTTCGTCGAAGTTGTTATGGTTCATCTTGTTGATTCTAGGGTGATTCCACTTTGACTGCTAGAAGGTCCAGATTTGCATTTTAGCAAAATTTGAAGACCGCTATCGGGTGGAGAAATGTAGGGTCCCCCTGAATAGGTCAGGCGTGCACTACACGCCGGAAGCGGCTACAAGGGTAGCGGAGTACGTGTGGAGTGCACATGGGGGTTTTTTAGGTTAGAGAATCCCCTCCCTAGGCCCGACAAGACGCCTCCTGAGACGCGGCAAGATAGGAGTAGGCAAAATGCAACAGGGAATAACAATATTAATGTGCTAATAGTAAACTGCAGGAGCGTCTATAGAAAGGTCCCAGAACTGCTCTCATTAATAAACGATCACAACGCCCATACAGTACTAGGGACAGAAAGTTGGCTGAAACCAGACGTAAACAGTAACGAAATCCTAAACTCAGATTGGAATGTATACCGCAGAGACAGGCTGAACAGTGAAGGGGGAGGGGTGTTTATAGCGGTAAGAAGTGCAATAGTATCGAAGGAAATTGACGGAGATCCGAAATGTGAAATGATTTGGGTGAAGGTCGCGGTTAAAGCAGGCTCAGACATGGTAATTGGATGTCTCTATAGGCCCCCTGGCTCAGCAGCTGTTGTGGCTGAGCACCTGAAGGGTAATTTGGAAAACATTTCGAGTAGATTTCCCCACCATGTTATAGTTCTGGGTGGAGATTTTAATTTGCCGGATATAGACTGGGAGACTCAGACGTTCATAACGGGTGGCAGGGACAAAGAATCCAGTGAAATTTTCTTAAGTGCTTTATCTGAAAACTACCTTGAGCAGTTAAACAGAGAACCGACTCGTGGCGATAACATATTAGACCTTCTGGTGACAAACAGACCCGAACTATTTGAAAAAGTTAACGCAGAACAGGGAATCAGTGATCATAAAGCGGTTACGGCATCGATGATTTCAGCCGTAAATAGGAACATTAAAAAGGGTAGGAAGATTTTTCTGTTCAGAAAAAGTGACAAAAAGCAGATTTCAGAGTACCTGTTGGCTCAACACAAAAGTTTTGTCTCAAGTACTGATAGTGTTGAGGATCAGTGGACAAAGTTCAAAACCATCGTACAATATGCGTTAGATGAGTATGTGCCAAGCAAGATCGTAAGAGATGGAAAAGAGCCACCGTGGTTCAACAACCGAGTTAGAAAACTGCTGCGGAAGCAAAGGGAACTTCACAGCAAACATAAACATAGCCAAAGCCTTGCAGACAAACAAAAATTACGCGAAGCGAAATGTAGTGTGAAGAGAGCTATGCGAGAGGCGTTCAATGAATTCGAAAGTAAAGTTCTATGTACTGACTTGGCAGAAAATCCTAAGAAATTTTGGTCTTATGTCAAAGCGGTAGGTGGATCAAAACAAAATGTCCAGACACTCTGTGACCAAAATGGTACTGAAACAGAGGATGACAGACTAAAGGCCGAAATACTAAATGTCTTTTTCCAAAGTTGTTTCACAGAGGAAGATTGCACTGTAGTTCCTTCTCTAGATTGTCGCACAGATGACAAAATGGTAGATATCGAAATAGACGACAGAGGGATAGAGAAACAATTAAAATCGCTCAAAAGAGGAAAGGCCTCTGGACCTGATGGGATACCAGTTCAATTTTACACAGAGTACGCGAAGGAACTTGCCCCCCTTCTTGCAGCGGTGTACCGTAGGTCTCTAGAAGAGCGTAGCGTTCCAAAGGATTGGAAAAGGGCACAGGTCATCCCCGTTTTCAAGAAGGGACGTCGAACAGATGTGCAGAACTATAGACCTATGTATCTAACGTCGATCAGTTGTAGAATTTTGGAACACGTATTGTGTTCGAGTATAATGACTTTTCTGGAGACTAGAAATCTACTCTGTAAGAATCAGCATGGGTTTCGAAAAAGACGGTCATGTGAAACCCAGCTCGCGCTATTCGTCCACGAGACTCAGAGGGCCATAGACACGGGTTCACAGGTAGATGCCGTGTTTCTTGACTTCCGCAAGGCGTTCGATACAGTTCCCCACAGTCGTTTATTGAACAAAGTAAGAGCATATGGACTATCAGACCAATTGTGTGATTGGATTGAGGAGTTCCTAGATAACAGGACGCAGCATGTTATTCTCAATGGAGAGAAGTCTTCCGAAGTAAGAGTAATTTCAGGTGTGCCGCAGGGGAGTGTCATAGGACCGTTGCTATTCACAATATACATAAATGACCTGGTGGATGACATCGGAAGTTCACTGAGGCTTTTTGCAGATGATGCTGTGGTGTATCGAGAGGTTGTAACAATGGAAAATTGTACTGAAATGCAGGAGGATCTGCAGCGAATTGACGCATGGTGCAGGGAATGGCAGCTGAATCTCAATGTAGACAAGTGTAATGTGCTGCGAATACACAGAAAGACAGATCCTTTATCATTTAGCTACAAAATAGCAGGTCAGCAACTGGAAGCAGTTAATACCATAAATTATCTGGGAGTACGCATTAGGAGTGATTTAAAGTGGAATGATCATATAATGTTGATTGTCGGTAAAGCGGATGCCAGACTGAGATTCATTGGAAGAATCCTAAGGCAATGCAATCCGAAAACAAAGGAAGTAGGTTACAGTACGCTTGTTCGCCCACTGCTTGAATACTGCTCAGCAGTGTGGGATCCGTACCAGATAGGGTTGATACAAGACATAGAGAAGATCCAACGGAGAGCAGCGCGCTTCGTTACAGGATCATTTAGTAATCGCGAAAGCGTTGCAGAGATGATAGATAAACTCCAGTGGAAGACTCTGCAGGAGAGACGCTCAGTAGCTCGGTGCGGGCTTTTGTCAAAGTTTCGAGAACATACCTTCACCGAAGAGTCAAGCAGTATATTGCTCCCTCCTACGTATATCTCGCGAAGAGACCATGAGGATAAAATCAGAGAGATTAGAGCCCACACAGAGGCATACCGACAATCCTTCTTTCCACGAACAATACGAGACTGGAATAGAAGGGAGAACCGATAGAGGTACTGAAGGTACCCTCCGCCACACACCGTTAGGTGGCTTGCGGAGTATGGATGTAGATGTAGATGTAGATTCTCCCAGTCGCGTTTCGCCTTTCTTCATTCTAAGGCATCATCAGTGGGATGCAACATAAAACCATGTTTATGTTGCGTAAATGAATCGGTAATGTGACGTCCAGCATGTGACCAAATGAGAGGAAACGCAGATGCCAACTAACAATGCGAATAACTATAAGTAATCACTTATATACATAAAAAGCGAGAAGTGAACTGTTTTATAATCCGCGAATAATAAATGTCAAAACAAAAGTGTATCATAATTGTATCATTATACATCCCACTGATGATGCCTTAAAGCGAAAAAAGGCGAAACTTATCTGGAAGAATAAAATAGAGTGCAGCAAGAGAAGGCGCTTTTTATTTACAAAACAAACATTTCTGTGCTTGCTACGGAGGCGGCCACGCAAACCAACTCGTTAGTCCGTGGAGAGTTGGTGAAACCATACGGGAACGTTGCAGCTAGGTCTTAGGGAATGGGAGGGATTCACCGTAATTTAACGGCCGTATTAGGAAACTGCTCCGTAAACAAAGAGAGCTTCTTCTGTAATTGAACAGAAGTCAAAACATAGTTGACAAAAAAAAGCTGAAAGAAGCGAAAAATGAGCTAAGGAGAGCGTTGGGAGAAACATTCAAGGGCTTTGAAACTAAAATTTTGTAAACCGATCCGCGTAAAAACCATAAGAGGTTTTGGCCTTGTGTAAAATCAGTAATCAGTTGGAAATTGTCTGTTCATTAACTCAGAGACCATACTGGCACCGAAATGGAAGATAACTGAGAGAGGCTGAAAAACTGAATTCGGTCTTCCGAAATTGTTTCGTTACCAAATGTCAGATACTGAGATACGCGATTGCGTAATGGAAACAACCACAATTGCTTAGTAGTGGAAAAGCATAAGAACCAGGTGAGTTACCCGTAAGATTCCACAAAAATTATGCAAAAGATCTTGATCCCCTTCTAGCAGTAATTTATCGTAGATTGCTGGAGAAACGAAGGATACGTAGCGACTTGAAGAAAGGGCAGATCATCGCGTTTTCAAGAAGGGCCGTAGGACATGCATATAACTAGAGACCTATATCGGTGACGTTAGCCGCGCGGGGTATCCGCGCGGTCTGGGGCGCCTTGTCACAGTCCGTGCGGCTCCTCTCGTCGGAGATACGAGTCCTCCCTCGGGCATGGGTGTGTGTGTTGTTCATAGCGTAAGTTAGTTTAAGATAGATTAAGTAGCATGTAGGCTTAGGGACCAACGACCTCAGCAGTTTGGTCCCATAAGACCTTACCACAAATTTCTTCCGTTGACGTTAGTCTGTTGTGGATTTATGGAAGATGTCTTATGCTCAAGAATAATGACGTTTTTGGAGAACGAAAATCTCCTCTACGAAAATCAGCGTGCATTCCGCAAACAGAGCTCTTGCGAAATTCAGCTCTCTGTGTTCCTCCATGAGAGACATAACGCTATAGACAACGGCGCCCAAGTTGATGCCGTGTTTCTTTACTACTTGAAGCCATTTGATACAGTTCCGTACTGCCATTTAGTGAAAATAATGGAAGCTTACCTAGCATCGGACCAGATTTGCGACTTCTTTAACAGAGCAAAATCGACGCATGTGAAGATAAGTTACGGAGTACCACAAGGAAGTGTGATAAGCGTGTTTACAATGGATATGAATGATCTAGTAGAATGCGTCGTATGCTCATTAAGACTGTCCGAAGATGACGCTGTTGTCTGCAACAAAGTAGCGACCCCAGAAAATATCTATTTGCAGAATGACAAGCAGGGGGCTGATGAATGCTGCAGGTTCTGGCAGTTGCCCATGAATGTAAAGTATTGCCCCTACGTAGGAAAAGAAAGCCACATCTACTCTATAGATGAGAAACTGCTGAAAGCAGTATCTACCGTAAGACATCTAGGATTAACTATCCAGGTCGACCTTAAGTGGAATGAACATATAAAACAGATAGTAGGAAAAGCAGATGTCAAACTGAGATTCATAGGAAGAGTCTTAGGAACAATTAAATCATCCACGATGAAAGTGACTTATAAGCAGCTTGTTCAACCGATTCTTTTGGTTATTGTTCATCAGTTTGGAATCTTTACTATGTAGGACTGATTTGAGAGATAGAGGAGGTCCAACGAAAAACAAATACGTGTTTCATCAAGCGATCGTTTAGTCTGCGCGAGAGCGTCACAGAGCTGCTCACTAACTCCATTGTCAGATGTTAGAAGAGAGGCGCTGAGCATCACGGAGAGATTTACTATTGAAATTCCGAGAGAGTACTTTCTAGGAAGAGTGGAACAACATATTACTTCCTCCCACATACATCTTAATTAATGGACACGACGAGAAAATTCCAAAAGTTAGAGCCAGTACAAAGGCCTGTCGACAGTCATTCTTCCCTCGTCCATTCGCTTGAGGAACAGGGTAGCGGGGGCCAGTTTGTGGTGCCACACCTACACTCCGCAAGACATACTTGAGAGTAAGATGCAGATGTTTATTTATTTATTTGCACGTCACGTTCCGTAGGACCAAATTGAGGAGCAAATCTCCAAGATCATGGAACGTGTCAGTACATGAAATTATTACATAAAAGTAGTAACAGGTAAAAATAAAATGTCTATGAAACGAAAAAAGTCAAGCCATAAGTTTAAGTAAACGCAATCAACAATACAACAAGAATTAGCTTAATTTTTCAAGGAACTCTTCGATAGAATAGATGGAGTGACCCGTGAGGAAACTCTTCAGTTTCGTTTTGAAAGCGCGTGGATTACTGCCAAGATTTTTTAATTCTGATGGTAGCTTATTGAAAATGTGATAGAAGCCGACCTCGGGGAAGATCAGTTTGGATTCCGTAGAAATAATGGAACACGTGAGGCAATACTGACCTTACGACTTATCTTAGAAGAAAGATTAAGGAAAGGCAAACCTACGTTTCTAGCATTTGTAGACTTAGAGAAAGCTTTTGACAATGTTGACTGGAATACTCTCTTTCAAATTCTAAAGGTGGCAGGGATAAAATACAGGGAGCGAAAGGCTATTTACAATTTGTACAGAAACCAGATGGCAGTTATAAGAGTCGAGGGGCATGAAAGTGAAGCAGTGGTTGGGAAGGGAGTGAGAGAGGTTTGTTGCCTCTCCCCGATGTTATTCAATCTGTATATTGAGCAAGCAGTAAAGGAAACAAAAGAAAAATTCGGAGTAGGTATTAAAATCCAGGGAGAAGAAATAAAAGCTTTGAGGTTCGCCGATGACATTGTAATTCTGTCAGAGACAACAAAGGACTTGGAAGAGCAGTTGAATGGAATGGACAGTGTCTTGAAAGGAGGATATAAGATGAACATCAACAAAAGCAAAACAAGGATAACGGAATGTAGTCGAATTAAGTCGGGTGATGCTGAGGGAATTAGATTAGGAAATGAGACACTTAAAGTAGTAAAGGAGTTTTGCTATTTGGGGAGCAAAATAACTGATGATGGTCGAAGTAGAGAGGATATAAAATGTAGACTGACAATGGCAAGGAAAGGGTTTCCGAAGAAGAGAAATTTGTTAACATCGAGTATTGATTTAAGTGTCAGGAAGTCGTTTCTGAAAGTATTTGTATGGAGCGTAGCCATGTATGGAAGTGAAACATGGACGATAACTAGTTTGGACAAGAAGAGAATAGAAGCTTTTGAAATGTGGTGCTACAGAAAAATGTTGAAGATTAGGTGGGTAGATCACGTAACTAATGAGGAGGTGTTGATTAGGATTGGGGAGAAGAGAAGTTTGTGGCACAATTTGACTAGAAGAAGGGATCGGCTGGTGGGACATGTTCTGAGACATCAAGGGATCACAAATTTAGCATTGGAGGGCAGCGTGGAGAGTAAAAATCGTAGAGGGAGACCAAGAGATGAATACACTAAGCAGATTCAGAAGGATGTAGCTTACAGTAAGTACTGGGAGATGAAGAAGCTTGCACAGGATAGAGTAGCATGGAGAGCTGCATCAAACCAGTCTCAGGACTGAAGACCACAACAACAACAAAAATGCAGCAGTATACTGCACACCTTTCTGCGCAAGAGTTAAGGAAGTCTCATCCAAATGCAGGTTTGATTTCTGCCACTTATTAACTGAGTGAAAGCCGCTGTTTCTTGGGAATATTTTGTTAACAAGAAATGACAGTAAAGAATATATATGTATTGAGAGGCCATTGTCAAAATACCCTGACTCGTGAACAGGGGTCGACAAGAGGTTCGTGAACTTACACGACATATTGCCCGAACCGTCCGTTTCTGAGCCAAAAATATCGTTTTAGAATGGGAAGAGTTACCACAGAACAAAATAGCATACGACATAAGAAAATAAAAACAAGCAAAGTAGACTAATTTTCGTGTAAAACGATCACTCACTTGAGATATCGTTCGAACAGTAAAAATGGTAGCATTAAGTCTTTTAAGAAGATCCTAAACGTGTGCTTTCCATGACAGTTTATTATCTATCTTAACACTTATAAATTTGAATTGTTTAGTTTCACTAATCCTATGCCCATTCTGTAAAATTAAAACATCAGGTTTTGTTGAATTGAGTGTTAGAAACTGTTAAAGCTAAGTCTTACTATGATATAGTGTTAGTTCACTGAACTATTTGAAACCGAGCCAATGTTGAACACAATAGCCTTTACTACCAAGCCAGTGTCATCAGCAAACAGAAATATTTTACAGTTATCCGTAATAAAAAAAAATGGTTCAAATGGCTCTGAGCACTATGGGACTTAACTTCTGAGGTCATCAGTCCCCTAGAACTTAGAACTACTTAAACCTAACTAACCTAAGGACATCACACGCATATATGCCCGAGGCACTGACCTTAGCGGTCGCGCGGTTCCAGACTGTAGCGCCTAAAACCGCGCGGCCACCCTGGCCGGCGTTACCCGTAATACTTAGGTCATATAATTTATATAAATAAGGGAGTTGCCCCAACACTGATCCCTGGGGCATCCCCCACTTGACCGTACCCCACTCATACCCCACATCACAGCCATTCTCAACACTGTGAATAATGACCATTTGTTGTCTGTTGCTAAAGTGAGAGGTGAAGCAGTTGTGATCTACACCCCGTATTCCGTAATGGTCCAACTTATGGAGCAATATTTCGTAATCAACACAATCAAACGCCTTAGTTAAATCAAAATATATGCCTAGCATTCGAAACCTTTTGTTTAGCCCATCCAGTACCTCACAGAGAAAAGAGAATATACACACATCAAAAAAAGTTTTGCGGTACCTCAGTTCCACAAATCCTGAAGATAGACTTACATTGTGGATATTGTATCACAGACACAGTCCCTTTTACTGTTCAGAGGTCACTAAACCCGCCCAAAGATGTAAACAACAATGCATGAACAACGCCCATTAGACCTAGGGGTGTCCACTAGGAAGGGTGTACACGGCTCGTGTTGTCTGTAGTTCAACCATGCCTAGACGGTCAGTATCGCGGTTCGATCGCGTCCGCATTGTTACTTTGTGCCAGGAAGGGCTCTCAACAAAGGGAGTGTCCAGGCGTCTGGGAGTGAACCAAAGCAATGTTGTTCAGACATGGAGGAGACACAGAGAGACAGGAACTGTCGGTGATATGCCTCGCTCATGTGGTCCAAGGGCTACTACTGCAGTGGATGACCACCACCAACGGATTATGGCTCGGAGGAACTCCGACAGCAAGGCCACGATGTTGAATAATGTTTTTAGTGCAACCACAGGACGTCGTGTTACGACTCAAACTGTGCGTGATAGGCTACATGATACGCAACTTCACTCCCGACGTCCATGGCGAGGTCCGTCATTGCAACCAAGACACCATGCAGCGCGGTACAGATGGGTCCAACGACATACCAAATGGACCGTTCAGGTCTGGCATCACGTTCTCTTCACCGATGAGCGTCACATATTCCTTCAACCAGACATTCGTCGGAGACGTGATTGGAGGCAACCCATTCAGGCTGAACGCCTTGGAAACACAGTCCTGCAAGTGCAGCAAGGTGGAGGTTCTCTGCTGTTTTGTGGTGGCGTTATGTGGGGCCGATGTACGCCGCTGACGGCCATGGAAGGCGTCGTAACGGCTGCACGATACGTGAATGGCATCCTCCGACCGATAGTGCAACCATATTGGCGAGGCATTCGTCTTCGTGGAAAACAATTCGCGCCCCCATCGTGCTCATCTTGTGAATGACTTCCTTCAGGATAAAGACATCGCTCTACTAGAGTGGTCAGCAGAACAGTATCGAACATGCAGGGGATAGATTGAAAAGGGCTGTTTATGGATGACGTGACCCACCAGCCACTCTGAGGGATCTACACCGAATCGCCGTTGACTAATGGGACAATCTGAATCAATAGTGGCTTGATGAACTTGTGGATAGTATGCTACGACGAATACAGGCATGCATCAATGCAAGAGGACGTGGTACTGGGTATGGAGGTACCGGTGTGTACAGCAATCTGGACCACCACGTCTGCAGGTCTCGCTGTTTTGTGGTACAACATGTAATGTGTGGTTTTCATGAGGAATAAGATGGGTGGAAATGATGCTTATGTAGATCTCTATTTCAATTTTCTGTACAGGATCCGGAACACTCGGAACCGAGGTAATGTAAAACATTTTTTGATCTGTGTAGGATTTTCAGTTGTTAAACGACTTGTAAAGCCAAACTGCACATCTGTTAGAAAATTGTGTGATATAAAATGACCAATTAACCTTACATACACAGATTTTTCAATAACTTTAGCAAACACTGATGGCATAGAAATAGGTCTAAAATTGTCTGCATTATCCCTTTCTCCATTTTTATAAAGCGGCTTTACTTCTGGGTACTTTAGTCGTTCAGGAAACTGACCATTCCTAAAGGAAAAATTACAAATATGGCCAAATACAGGGCTAACATGTGCTGTATAGTACTTCAGTATTCTGATAGGCACTCCATCATTTCCATGAGCGTCCTTAGTCTTCAGTGATTTAATTATTGAGTCAATCTTCCTCTTGTCTTTATCACAGAGGAGTATTTCAGACATCAATCTTGGAAAAGCATTTGCCAAGAGAGTTACATGATTCCCTGCAGAAACTAATTTTTTATGTAATTCCCCAGCAATGCACAGAAAACGATTGTTGAATATTGTACATATATCTGATTTATCAGTAACAGAAAATTTTTTACTACGAACTGACTATACTGTCGACCTTGTGCAGACACTTCCTTCACAACCGACCATATAGTTTTAATTTTGTCCTGTGAATTAGCTATTCTATTTGCGCACCACATACTCTTTGCCTTCCTAATAACATTTTTAAGCAACTTACAGTACTGTTTGTAATGCGCTACTCTATCTTTATTGTGACTACTTCTAACATTTTGATATAATTCCCGCTTTGTTCTATATCATATCCTTACCCCACTAGTCAGCCAACGCGGCTGCCTTTTACTGCTAGTATCCCGTTTAGAACGTTCTAATGGAGAGCAACACTCAAAGAGCATGAAAAATGTGTTAAGGAAAGCATTATACAAGTATTTTTTATCTTTGTTATCGGCACTACAAACGTCCTTTCACTCTAGTTCCTTGACGAGGTTTAAAAAGCTCTCTAGTGCTGTTGGATTATCTTTCCTACATAGTTTGTAATTATATGCAACATTTATTTGAGCGTAAAAGCCTTTTAGTGTTAAAATCGTGCATCATGGTCTGGAAGGTCATTCACCCTTTTAATAACAGAATGCCCATCTAATAATGAAGAATGAATAAAAATATTGTCTTTGGCGGTACTACTGTTCCCCTGCACCCTAGCTGGAAAAAACACAGTCTGCATCAGATCATGCGAATTTAGTAGATCTACCAAGATCCTTTATCTTGCACCATCATACACAAAATTTATACTGAAATCACCACATATAACTAATTTCTGGTACTTCCAATGAAGTGAATCAAGTAACCTCTCTAGCTTGAGCAGAAATGCTCTGAAGTCAGAGTTAGGGGATCTATAAACAACAACAATTATAAGTTTAGTTTCACTAAATTCAACTGCCCCTGCACAACATTCAAATATCTGTTCAATGCAGTGCCGTTATCCGTCTATGGACTCAAATTGAATGCTGCTTTTTTACGTACGTGGCCACTCCCCCACCTCGCAAGGAACTCCTTGAAAAACAGCCAGCTAATCTGTTTCCTGGTAAATGAAGCCTCTGAATTTCAAATTATTTAAGTGGTGATCCGATATACCACTAATTTCCGAGTAAAAATCTATACGCAGTTCACTAAGTTTATCTCTAATACCTCTTATATTTTGGTGAAATATGCTAATTCCTGCTCTATTTGGAAACATGACGTTCTGGTGAGGGTGAGCCCTTAGTTAGAGGGACTTCCTTTAAGCAGGCATTCCTATTAGCTGACTTCAGTCTAAAAAAGGTGCAGCTCTAACACCAAATACTACATTAATTTTTCCATGAGTGATCCCACCACCACCCATTACACTGTCACCTGTAAGCTTTGCCAGCCTACCGATCCCATACCTATTGAGATGCAGGCGATGTCTAGTGAAACCCAATCTGCTGATAGACTCAACTGGCACCACTGAAATGTGACCATGCCCTCTGACATCAGTGTCCTCTTCAGTCCCATGTTAACGAGCCTAACAGCCGCTTTAAGATGAGGCCGATCATGACGCTGAAACAATTGCACAAAATGCACATCAGTGCCACCAGTTTGAGTAACTATCTTTAACAAGTCACCACCTACATCATATTCCCCGTCCGTTTCCTGCTCCACCCACTATCACTACCTTATCCTCTTTAGTAGAATTCCTACATAACTCCCCTATGTTTGTCCGTCACTTGAGCCTATCCTGCACTAGGCTTCACAATGCTGGTGACCTGGTACTCACTCCCCAACACTTCCTTCTACTGCTGGCCCACAACTCTATCGTGCGAACTACCTAGCAGCAGGACCTTCTTCTTTCTGTTAGACTTTGCAACTGACCTATGCCTCCTAACTGCTGAGGAATGCTGCATGTTCGCTACACCTACAGCTACAAGAGGTTCGTCTCCACTCAACTCTGACAGTTGGTCAAATCTATTGCATATACGCAAAGTATAACTGTCTGAATATCTACTCCTCCTCGCTGCCGTCTTGCCAACTGCCAATTCCCATTCCTCAGCACCCTTCACCTTCCTCAATCTACCTAATTCCCTCTTCGCGTGTTGTAACTGCACCTGAAGGGCATAGATCTTACGCTCCTGCTAAGTTGATAGACTTATTTCTACTCGAGATTCTGCATTCCTAGGAGAGGATCTCGCTAAAATGCCCACGGGCTTCCCCACTGCATTCCCCCCCCCCAATTGAAAGTACTTTGAACAAATCCCACACCATAAACCACTACTCACAAGTCTACGACAGAGCAGCCCACACTTCTCACTCATGGTAAAATTTTACACTTACTGAAAAAAGCTATACGTCTATGTTATCTAAGTTCAATTACACCAGTAGAACTATTTATAGGACTAACAGTCGCGGCTTGGAAATTATCTCTCTGCTAAGAAAGCTACTCTTCGTATTAATACTACTAAACCACAGCTAATACCATTACCAACAAAACTTCGCAAAATCATTAGCTTAAACCAACTGGAACACTCAAAGAAGTTAAAACACTGAACGAAAATTTTACTGAAATATTTCACTGAAAACAATGAGAAACGTCAGCTGAAAACTAAAACACGAAATTTACTAAACTACTTCGACGCACAAAAAACTCTAAAAAACACAGCGAGCGAACGTTTCCAAAAGTTTATTTATTCATTATTTCGCCACAAACAGCACGAAACATAACTGAAATTATTAAATTTAATAACTGCATAACAGTGCACAAATAACTTTGTCGGTAATTAGATTCACAACCGCTACAGCTGCAACTGCACGTCGCAGAATGTAAACCATCATATCATATGACACAATGATTATGTGACGGAGTCGCTTTCAGTGTGGTCAAACAACAATGCTGAAGAATAACATGGATAGAACTTAAGTTTCATTTTGAAATGACGACGTTCATCGGAACTGGATCCCGCAGCTGCTCACAACAATTTGAAAACCTCTGAAGTGTGGAGGCAGCGGAAATGTTGCAAGTGTGTCAGGCAATCCTGATGACGTCTTTACCCTCCTAATCACTATGACTATGATCCCGAGACAAGGGATCAAAGCAAGCAATGGAAACGTGAACCGATCAACGTCGGAAAAAGCGAAGATCTAACCATCATTGTGCAAGCAGATTGTTAGAGGTTTTTGGTACTGTCATGATATGATGTTAACAGATAATGGTCGTAACGGGCACACCGCCACAGGAGCATACTTCGAAAACTACAGACGCGCTTACAGGCGGTTATGGAGGTGAACTGTCGCGTTTGCTCCAAGACAAAGCTCCACGTACTGCTCGTTTAGTCTGTCAAATTTTACATCATCTCCGGTGTTCATGAAGTGACTTCCTCTTTTTTTCTAACAATATTTTCGCGAAGCCATACATCATCGGAAAACAAATCGAACGAATGTGAATCTTCATATTTTCGCAGTACAACGATTGTTCCATAAAATTTCTGGCGTGCAGCCACATAAATTTACATCCTCTTCTGATATTTTGGCTGCACACCGTCCAGCCATCTTCAGAGAGAGTCGGGTGACAGAGACTCCATCACGACTGCGCATGCGGCCACAGATATACAAGACACCAGAGATGTTGATCGGCGGCAAAAAGGTATAACCTATGGATGAAATTAGATCTACGGCTGCACGGTCGGTCGACATAGTGATCTGTTGGTAGGACACATTCTGGGACATCAAGAGATTGTCAGTTTAGTACTAGAAGGAAATGTGGAAGGTAAAAATCATAGAGGGAGACCAAGAGATGAATACAGCAAATAGATTATGAAGGAGGAAGTTTGCAGTAGTTATTTGGGAATTAAGAAGCAAGTTAGAGTAGCATGGAGAGCTGCATCAAACAAGTCATCGGACTAAAGACCATAACAAAAACAAACATATTACGTGCTTATTACTATCAACAATCTCAGATCTCTATCCTACTGGCTACTAGCTGCAATGCAAACATGTTTTTTCTTCTCAATTCCTGAAACATTTCTGCTTATGCTGGACATTCGAAAGCCTCTTCCAGTCTTCTCTTCCCTCCCAGGCTATGGGATATAGTATTTAATGCCACTATAATCCTCTTCGATTAACATCACTCTTCACCAGGTATCTCCCTCTTGTTCTTGGTCTACCAGTTAATTACTCTTCATCCAAATTATATCCATTGCAGAGCTCTCTTTGTAATCTTTCTTGTTCCATTCCTTTAATGTGAACAAACCATTTCTTGTAAGAGAACTGATATGTAGCAAGCTTTATAATGTTTTATTTCTTATCCTGTCCTCCATTCTAATTTTTTGCCATCCATTGCAATATAATCCAGGCATTTGTTACAAATATTTCGGTTCTGAGCTGCATCTCTTTTAACAAACCTCGCCATATTTCTTCCATTCTAAGTGTCCTTGTTTTTCTATACATATCCACGTATGCAGCTACGAAATCTCCTGATTCATTGTTTGCAGAATCTAATCTCCAATTGATCACTGGGCGAAGACCAACGACCAATGAACAAGTCTTGATCGGCTGAACATTGTGGATATTATCAGCTTTAAGGATAGCCTAGTAATATTAGTGAAGTGTTGCCATGAAGCCTGAACAGTGTACGGCTCTGGTTAGAATTATGGCTCGATGTAGTCCTAGGGTCGAGCCATACACATCTGCTTTAATGCCCGGCAACTAAACTCGCTGCAAAATAGTTATACCTGTGATCCTGCCGTCTAATTCTCTAAGAATTGTAAGGTGAAATAAGTAACAATAAAAGTGAATAATAAAACCAATGATAGAAGTGTTTTATTCTAATTAATAACAGATGCAGACGACGTCATCAGAAACTGCTAAAATGGTGGTCTGTAGTGTCCCTTTTGCAATATTCACCCTTATCAAGGTGAAACATAAATAAAACCGACAGTATGTGACTCAAAATTAATTGCAAACATTGATTTATCATTGATTCAACTGTAAAAATATACAATATATATATCGATAAATGCAGAAAAGACATTATTTTTATTGTATGAGATTATAATGTGATTATCTTTGTAAGAGTATAAAATACAATGCAATGCTCATTCTTCTGTCTAGTCTGCTTTGTTCTGTTCGTTCTGGTGTTAGCTGGAATAAGGTACGCAAGCTATTGTGCTGCGCTAGCATTTGTTTCTGTCGTAACGTAATTGCAAATATTTAATGGTGTAAACTGTGTCCTAGTAAGAATATATTAGTATAAAGTGATCTCCGTGTGTTATTTCAAGAACCTACGCCACATTTATCTTATGAAAAGAATATTTAATGAAAATTATTTAGCATGTTTCCAGCTGCTGCGGAGCGAGTAACAGTAATCTCTGACTGTTAACAATTAGCCGCCATTACGCGGTACATTAAAAAATATTTTTTCACAGCACAATGTCTGATAGCCGGAGCGGAAGAAATTATGTAAAAATATTCAGCGAGATTAATTGAAGTAATCCAGTGAAATAATTTTAATAAAACTTGTCTATTTTCTGTGATAGTAATAATTTCAGAGCTGAGTAACACTACGCTATCGCTTTTACAGTAATTTGTAGGGAGCCTGGCGCTCGATAAAACCAGATATAATGCATAATTGGCAACCTAAAAAATTCATTATTTTGCTTATTATATCTCTTTTGTATTTTTTTTGAAAGCTAAAAGTAAAAACTAATTCCACTAAAAATCAGTAACAGATCACGATAAATCAAAGGACAAATAAATTTACTAGGAGAGTGTTTCCGCTAAATAAATAGCTAACATAACATTATTTTTTCTTTTAAGAGATATAATAAATAGCGCCCTGTTACGTGGGGCTCGATGAGATAAAATATTTTTTTTTAGGGTTTGTATGTATGTAATTGTTAACATGTATTGTATGTATTCTAATGTCTAGCAAATTCCATTTCATGTATAAACTTGAACGAGGGAAGCGGAGAAGAACTGTATAGACCCTGAGAGGACAAGATAGCAAAAAGAAAAGAAAAGAAAAAAGAAATAAAGGTAAGGACCACTATGCATAAAAGCTTGCTACATAGGCCCGTATCATCAGAGTATAGTATCATAGATGGTACATGGTGTACAGTGGTGTAGATATTAATATTGTGTGATTTTGGAAACAATAAGCAGTTTGACTTGTGAACTTAGTCCGCATTTGTAGTTAGGAACAATTTTTGTAGTTATCCCAGTGAAAGTTATCGCCATTATGGGAAAAGTTGGACGTATGTTAGATTGCAACCAGATAATGTGTCCAATGTTACAAATAATGTGCAATTGTTGAGCGATATGTATAGTGACACTGACTTACTAAATATTAATAGTGATCGAGGGGGAGAAAATGTAAACAATGTAGTTTCCGGTGATATGCCAGGAAGTAGTCAGCAGACGAAAACAGTAAAACCGATAGGTGCTACTAGCATGGCTAGCGATAATTTTCCAATGATTAGAACAACTACCACACCGGTATGCTCACCAATACCGGATCCATTTGCTGAATTTTTACGGAAATTAGAGAAAAAGAACGAACAGCTAGTCAATCAGATAAGGGAACAAAACGAAGAAAGAGAGAGATTGAGGGAAGAGAGGAATCACCAGCTAGTCAAGCAGATAAGGGAACAAAAGGAAGAAAGAGAAAAGGTCTTAATAGAAAGTATAGGTACAATGTTCGAAAATATATATTCAGAAATGACAGAAATAAAGAAAGCCCAAGCCGAACTGCCGAACATTGTGTGCAACATAGCACAAGATGTGCAAACGCTTCAGACGGCACACACAGTCATCCGGGACGAAGTAGAACAGCTTGCGGACCGAATGGACAATTTAAAGATGACACAAAAAGAAACCATAGAAACACATTTAAATGATCAAGCCCAGAAGGTAGAAAAAGAGTTCCGTGACTGGCTCACTGAAAAAGAAAGCCAGATCACAGAACGTGTAGAAAGCAAAATACAGTCTGCTCTGCAAAAAGTAACTAACGGAGCAGCTGTATGTAAACAACCCACAGTAGACACGCTACCAGTCGCAGGTGAAAAAAGCGAAGCGAGATACAAATTGCCAGTACCGCTGTGGCAGCAAGAAATGACACACAGGATTACTGATCTCGAGCGTGCATATTTGCAAATGCTTAACAACTGTGGCACGCCCGTTAGGAACGTGTACGGTAATGAGAATATTACGTACAGTTCATATCAACAAAAAAGCCATTCGGAAAAAGAAAGCACCCAATTTACAGGAAGTATTCCTATTCACAACCCCGTGGGGGCAGCTTCTACTTCCACAAGCAATAACATTGATGAAAGCTTAATAAAACACAGACAATTCCAAGTATTTAACGCGGAAAAGAAGACAGTGCATCCGGTAATCTTCATAAAAGTATTCCGAAATGTATTACCGAGTGCCTGGAATGAACGCCAAAAAATTCAGTTCATAATCGCACATATACAAGGCGACGCTGCCTTATGGGCAAATGAAGTCATAGAAAATTGCCATAGCCTGGCCCAATTTGAAAAATCTTTTCTAGACAGATACTGGTCTAAGGCTATTCAAGAACGCCTGAGGACTGAAGTATACAGCCCGCAAATGTACAATCACAAACAGGGTAGACTCCGTAAATATTTTGAAAAATAATCAACAAAACTAGATATTGGGATGACCCCATATCAGCCCGTGATGTGATCAGTATCTTAAAATTACGATTGCCCGGTCATATACAAGACAAATTAATAAATGTACCCGAAAATGACCTGGAACGGTACTTGTCTGTGCTGGAAGAAATCGATCTCTCCCAGGAAGAAAATAGGATAAATAAAGACCGGGAGAACAGTGATGGTTCACCACGCAAGTTTAAAAATGGCAACAACAATTCCAGTTTTGGAAGCCACGGAAATGGAAAGGAAGATCAATCCGCAGAACAAAACAGGAAGAACGGAAACGGTCAACCATCTTACAATCAAAAACGTAGGTGGAAAGATAGAGGACATCCCGGCTACAGTAACAGTAAAAATAGTTACAACAACAAACGTCGAAATGAAGGTCAATGGCCACAACAAAGCAGTAGTGCCAACAACCGCACTTACCCGCCTCCTAACGGTAACCAGTACCAGTGTGATAATAGGAATTCTATGCAGAATACTAATGCAATACCACAAACATGGACAGACTCGAATGGCAGCGTAAGGATAGTAGAAATGCCCACGGACGGAAACCACCATAGTTCAAGACCGTCAAACGAACAACGGCCACAATAAGCTCCCAATTGATTGTCAGCGAAAAAACAGGGGGCACTCCTAGAAACAATACACAAGATAATGTATTATTACTGAGGTACCAAGATGGAAACAGTACACAACATGATTTACTTATGGAATCAAACCAATGTAACAAAAAAGAAATAACTGAAGTACAAACCATCATAAAAGCTAGAATTAATGAATTGCCAGTAGAAATATACATAGATACAGGTGCCACTACTAATGTTATGAGCTATGATCTATTCAAAACCTTGAGCCAAAACCGCAACTTACCGACATTTCCTGTACAAAACTGCTGCGTCATTGGAGCCATGGGAGCACAAGCACAAAAAGTTCAGTATCAGGTGCTGGTAGATTTATGCCTAGGGGAAGATAACGTAAAAAGTATCTTTCTCGTAGTCAAAGGATTGAGAGTAACCTGCATCCTGGGAGGAGGTTTCATGAGCGATAAAAAAGCAAAAATTGATTTCTCCCGCGGTAAGATCTCACTACTGAATGAAAATAAGCAGATTGTACTGGATTTAACACGAACAGTAAGTACACCCGGTAAAGATTGGCGAGCGTACGAGTAAAAAGCGAAGAGATGCCCATATTTCAATTAAGCAGCAATTTAAGGGGCCAGGGAGAATATTATTCGGACGTAGCTCACAACGGTGGACCGTAATTGCAAATATTTAACGGTGTAAACTGTGTCCTAGTAAGAATATATTAGTATAAAGTGATCTCTGTGTGTTATTTCAAGAACCTACGCCACATTTATCTTATGAAAAGAATATTTAATGAAAATTATTTAGCATGTTTCCAGCTGCTGCGGAGCGAGTAACAGTAATCTCTGACTGTTAACAATTAGCCGCCATTACGCGGTACATTTAAAAATATTTTTTCACAGCACAATGTCTGATAGCCGGAGCGGAAGAAATTATGTAAAAATATTCAGCGAGATTAATTGAAGTAATCCAGTGAAATAATTTTAATAAAACTTGTCTATTTTCTGTGATAGTAATAATTTCAGAGCTGAGTAACACTACGGTATCACATTTACAGTAATTTGTAGGGAGCCTGGCGCTCGATAAAACCAGATATAATACGTAATTGGCAACCTACGAAATTCATTATTTTGCTTATTATATCTCTTTTGTATTTTTTTTGAAAGCTAAAAGTAAAAACTAACTCCACTAAAAATCAGTAACAGATCACGATAAATCAAAGGACAAATAAATTTACTAGGAGAGTGTTTCCGCAAAATAAATAGTTAACATTACATTATTCTTTTAAGAGACATAATAGGTCCTAAAGTAAATCATTTAATTCTTCATTTGTGTGGCCATTTGTGTGGTCATTTAAACATGAAATAAAGTACAATAATACTCAAATGAAGTTATACCTGCTTATATACATAATTAGAATCGTAACAGAATACCCAAATGCAAAAAGCAGCTCCATTCCGTCAACTAAACGCAACTTTTCGGCAACTCGCAAATACTTGAAGTTCAATTACGGCAGTCAAAATATTAACACAAGCGACTTCACGAGCAGATTCTCGTACTCTGTCCAAAATAAATTCCAGAAGTGCAACCAAACTAAGTTAATCTTCATTCTTTCACATCATATAACAGTCACAATATGTTACAGTTCCCTTCAGCTCTCAGACTCTGTTCCAACATGACTCCAAAATACAACTACGCGCGAATGCTAAATTATTCGTGCAGCTACGTGACACACAGAAACCAACATTTTATCGCACTGTTAGGTGCACGATGTGTTACTTGAAGAGTGCTGTGCATCAGACTTGATTTCCGAAATACTCTGCTGGCCTCACAAAAAGTATATCCCGACCCTACTTCCCCCTGAATCCTTCCTGACTCCCAAGATCTACACCATGAATCAGAATCCCCGAGAAAATCTCCACTTGTGCAAAAGAGAACTTATGTTCCCCCACGACATTAGCATAATTTACTTAAGACATATAAAACTGACCCCCGTTTACATAATGGTAATGTTAGAAATTAGGCCTTGTGGCTTACAAGAAATATCGTTATCTTCCGTTTCTATAGAGACCAAACGTATATTCTGTCTATAAAGCTTTGACATAAATAATTAGTCATGAATCTAGCACATATGCACTTACAACAAATAATAAAGAATACACGTTAATTCATATGAAAAAATATACGTGGCCTGCTCAGCTGATGCGTACCTTTCTAAATTACAGATGTTTTCAATACTGGGAAACGTATGGTAGCGTACGGCAAATCCTATAAGTTGCTAAAGAGCTTTCATTTGCATTGTGACAGTAATAATAAATAAAATATGTATGTACATTTGGCTTTGAATGGTGATAGCTAGGTCCCTAAGCTATCGTCCAACACCTTGTTTGTTAAGATAACATGAAGCATCCACCAGTTATTAATTTTCAATCATTATTGAAAGAATATCTATTTAATGTGATCAACTAGTTTCTACTTGCGAGGTATTTCTGATATTACTCTCTCAAAAGGGTGTTTTCAGTGTCAAGAGTGCATTTGTAGTTGTGCTAAGGTGAACATCGAATTATTACATAACGAAGAAGTATTTAAATACCGCCATTTTCCGTTATGTAGCCAAAGCCGCCATTGTAGCAGTCCCACACATTACAAATCATGCTAGCTCCTAGCCAGCTGCTTCCTGCTTTCAGGAAAAACTCGCCTGTTACCTGGGCGCTTGGCTGTCCATGTAAACCTCCTGCCGCCCTCTCCAGCATTGGCCTTCTATAGCCATGACTACTCTTGCGTTCCATATCTTACAGCTTTAATTTGGCTGATTACTGGCCAGGTGATGGGATTCGTTACTGTGTTAAGTTCACTATAATGGGTGAACCATCTGCAATGATCTTTAATGAGATGCTGCTGAATGTGCATTTAAAAGTTGAATATGTACAGATTTTGTAGCTAACAGGTTTTTTGATTGAGAAAAGACTGTAGCAAACTGATCAACCTCTTAAAACAAATTTTTCACTGGTTCCCAGCTTCGTCCTGCTCGAATCGGGTGAAGTAAAACAATTATTCCTCAGTAAATAGTTCTGCTCAAAACTGCCACATACGATTGCAGGTAAACAGCAGGTAATAAACATTGATTAGTAACAATTGTTCATAGTGGTCCTGTAAATAAGCGTACACAATGTGCGTCGAAATATTTTATAAACGTAAACAAGTTAAACTGTTCAAATGTATGTTTTCGTCCCAGCTGAATCATATCCACATTTCTGAAAAACAGAACGAAATTGTCTCTGTTAACGTTTATGGCATCCAGTACTCTGATTATGAGTTGATGACTAAGAAAGACAGGAGAGATGAGAAAGAATCTGTTGTGAACACACGGCTCACTGCACATAGTTTAAACCAGTCAACAGTATAATGCCTAGTGGCAGAGACATGTAAAGTTTATCTAGCTTAGCACCAAATTGAAGCTGCTTTTTGCAATATATGCTGATATCGAATGTGAGTTGGAACCAGTTGCTAATTACATTTGTATCAGTAACTCTCATTCACGTTAAAATCAGATGAATTCGCTCACACTGGTCAGTATAGCCTTTTAAATACACTGTGGCTCTCATGAGAGATATTATGAGTTTAAATTGTACAGATAGCGGTTGCATGAAATGGTACACTGAACAGTTGCATGTAAATGCTGAGACTGTGAATGAGTTTCTTTATCGTGGAATAAAAGGATTGAAATAAGCCCCAAAGAAGAATTAGCCGTTTGGACAGGAGAGGTTTGTCATATTTGTCAAGAACTCTTTAGCAAAGTAGGTGATGAGCGCAGAGAGAGGGTGTTGCATGCGCCGGCTGCAGTATGAATTACAGGCCGCACCATGCAATGCCATTAGTGTTTCACAATCTGAGCAATTATGACGGTTATTTTTTGAGCTTGAACATAAGTGAATAAACTATGACAGATGGTGACGCAGAAACTGTGTAAATCTAGGTTAAGTATGTCTGCTGGCATAAAATATGAAGAAATATAGATCATTTACGAAGAGTATTACAGTAACACACCAAGAGAGGAGATCTAATATAAATTTCCGATTTATCAATTCCTTTAATTTGACGAGATGCTCCCTCGAAAAGTAAGCGCCACATTTGAAGTCAGATGAACTCAAGATAATGAGAACACATTTTCCAGACGATTGTGAGTTTAATTTATTTAATCAGAAGGACATTTTTTCTACGAAAATGTGTGTAATCAATCGGTTTTACTGGAAAATCATTTACCTCCAATTTCAGTGATTCAAAATGAAGCATTAACACAACGTGAAACAATAACGCGAGGTGAAACAATTATACAAGATGAGTATCAAGGAGCTGACAGTGTGTGTGATGTGTTCAAGTCTAAAATACTAGTAGAATATTCCAATTTATGTTTGAAAATTGGTGTACCACTGCTTGCAGATGTATTCAGAAACTTCTGTAACCTATGTCTTAACACGTGTGAGCCGCTACGGCCGCAGGTTCGAATCCTGCCTCGGGCATGGATGTGTGTGCTGTCCTTAGGTTGGTTAGGTTTACGTAGTTCTACGTTATAGGGGTCTGATGACCTCAGATGTTAAGTCCCTTAGTGCTCAGAGCCATTTGAACCATTTTTGAACTGGATCCTGCCCAGAAAATTATTTCACCTGGCTTGGCAGGGGATGCTCTACTTCTCTACTGAAAACTACTAGAAAAGAGTTATGTAGAAAACATAAGAGATGACACTGACGTAGAATACATTTTGGAAGTGGATCTCAAATCTTGAAAATGTCACGATTTTCAGTCTCATTTACCCCTGTACCCTGAAAAAAAATTGCCACCACCATCGGATAGTAATAATTCAGAAGAATTTACTCGACTTTGTGTTATTCGCTAAAGGAATCTGAAACCGTATCTGCATCATAAACTGGCATTAAAAATATTCGTAAAATTTTGTCATTTAAAAACTCTGTGGATGAAACCAAACATTGACGTTGATAGTTAGACATGTGTGAATAGAAGCAATGATTTTGAGAAAAAGTTTACCAGACAGGCAATATTAGAGCATTCGGAAAACCACGCAAAGTGTGAGAAAGATGAGAATATAAACTAGCAACCTTCTGAGAATGTAGATACGGAGCTGTAACACCGATTGTAAAAGCTTTTTTTCGAATAAGTGTTAGTTTTAACGAAAATATAGTTAGTAACTTCCAGCATGCTGGAATAGCTGTGTGTCACAACTTCTGTTAATCAGTACGACGAAAAACCGGCCCAAAGCTGCAGATTTTACTTTTTTTTTATTCACTCGATGACTAATTTCGGGTCGAGACCAGTTTTCAAATCATCGTAATATAGTCAAAACTGTATTTCCGAAGATGTGAGAAACATGTCAAAAGTGAGCAACGAACAGTTACAGTGCATATCGTTATCTGTATACACTGAAATTGTTCGTTGTACATTTTTGACATGGGTTTGAATCTTCGAAAATACCATTTTTGACTATGTTACGATGATTTGAAAATGGGTACCGGCCGGAAACTAGTCTTCGAGTGAAAAAAGTAAAATTAGCAACTTTGGACTAGTTTTTCTGTATCCTAAAAATATAGTTGTTATTTAATTGAAAAGCCTTAAAATAACGTTTGGTAATTCAGTCAAAGCATCATGTAGTTTCTATTGTTAAACAGCACAAGCTAGGTTTATCAGCACTGGAAGATAAACGTTTTTTACTTCCAATTGGGGCGAATCCATTAGCTTGGGGTCACTACCACCTAACAAATGATGATAATGATGACCTATATTATTAATTTGAAGGGTGAATAGTGCCTAAAACATGATGATTGTTGTGTACAAGTAAAAATGTTATTTGTAGCTACTTTTTGTATATGTGTAAAAAAATGTCAAATTTAAGTGCTGTGAGTACTTAAGATTGAGCTCACTAGAGCCTGGCCGGCCGTTGTGGCCGAGCGGTTCTAGGCGCTTCAGTCTGGAACCACGCGACCGCTACGGTCGTAGGTTCGAATCCTGCCTCGGGAATGGATATGTATGATGTCCTTAGGTTAGTTAGGTTTAAGTAGTTCTAAGTTCTAGGGGACTGATGACCTCAGATGTTAAGTCCCTTAGTGCTCAGAGCCATTTGAACCATCACTAGAGCCTGAAATAGTGTAAAACCATTACATGTGATTTTAAGGGATGTCTGAAAAGTGTAATTTGTATCCGATGTAACCGTATGATTGAAAAAATGTAACAGGTATGAAGATGTCAGCTTTCCATTCTATAGTATACTACAGAGAAAGACAGCGAGAGAAATAGAGAGAGAGAGAGAGAGAGAGAGAGAGAGAGAGAGAGAGAGAATGGAGATGAATAGTGTCAATTTATACATTTCACGTGAAGCTGACATTCAATTTTTGTTCAGATAATTTTGAACATGGAGCTATAATGAATGTTAGCACAACTGGGCTAGTTTTGACAGCTTTAATGTTTTTATTTCTGCCGGCATCATCATAGCTTTTGAAATTTCCTGCACCGAAATCTTGAATGTTTTTATGTCCTACCAACGACATCTGGCGTTTTTAAATTTCCCACTAGCCTCATCTTGCAATTTCGAAATATCATACGAGCACCATCTTGTATTTTCCGGCACAGAAGAGCTGCCTAGCACTGGACGCTTGAGCTGTGGCCCAAGTTCGCCATAGCCATGCTATTTTCTTTCGCTAAATTCCTCTATTCAGAATTCATATTCTTAAATGATCATTTCTTGTATATTACTTCTGATTTCTTGCAGTGATTTGCACCATTACGAAATGGAATGTTTCATGCCCTAGCTCTAACAGTCATTCCACTTTCAAAGTCTTCTGACTTCCGTCGTGCTGCATAATCATGTCGGGAACCTTTTCCATGATTCACATGAGTACAAATGACAGCTCCACCAATGCGCTGCCCTTTTATACGTTGTGCACCCGATACTACCGCCATCTGTGTATGACCATATCGCTGTCCCATGACTTTTGTCACCTCATTTCCTAAGAATGTGGATGCAAAATTATGCAGGCGCCTGTGGCTTCGAACAATCGTCTCAAATAGGAAGTCCATTAGGGAAGTGGCATGAGATAGCGCTTATTACGTCCCAAATTAGTGCTTTCATCTCTTGCAGTGTGCGATGTTTCGTCCGTTGCACCTCGCATTTTGCCCAGCGCTAAGAAAGATGTTGCTTGGCGCCAGGTCAGAACGTTTTGCATACCATTCATGAGATCGGCGTCTTCCCAGCCAATGTCCTGGAAACATTTCATTCAAGCATGCATGCAGTCATTCGGAAAGTAAGATAGTGCGCCATCTTGCTGAAAAATAATGTCTTCGATCTTATCCCCTGCAGTTACAGTGAACCAAACATAATCTTCTATTGTCTGCAGGTAGCGTTGTGCTCTCATTGTGCTGCGGAGGACTAATGACGCGATAACGTTTGTGCCAGTCACTCCTCACCATACTGTAACTTTTAGGGGGGACTGCATCTCTTCCGCTGTCCAGTAACGGAAATTGTGTCGACTGATAAAACCTTGCACACGGAATACGGCATCGTCACTCTAGAGGAAGTTACTAAACTATGGAGGTCAATCTTCGTGTGAATCCAAACGTCAACTCCCCATACTCCATTCTGCGATCAGGTGTTAGCTGTTGCAGGTGGCGAGGTTTCCACATTCTATAATTCATTTCTTTATGTGAGATCTGACATACCACGTACATCACGAGTCCACTTTCACACGCTGTCTGGCGGGCTGACTTCCTGCACAGTCGCCACTTTGTCATCACATTGAGACATGAACGGATGACCAAAATTTCTTGCCTCTTTTACCAAGCCTGTGCAAATGTGACATCTTCAAAAGTTCTCTGCAATATGATGTCTTCATTCGTCCAAACAAGAGGGCCGTAAGACATGAGTCTACATTCTGTCATATTTACATTTAGATGGCTCAAATGGCTCTGATCACTATGCGACTAAACTTCTGAGGTCATCAGCCCCCTAGAACTTAGAACTAATTAAACCTAACTAACCTAAGGACATCACACACATCCATGCCCGAGGCAGGATTCGAACCTGCGACCGGAGCGGTCGCTCGGCTCCAGACTGCAGCGCCTAGAACCGCACGGCCACTCCGGCCGGCTACATTTAGATGTTCAGTTTTCTTTTACAGGTATTGATTCCTTATTTTCCCATATTCACCATTACGCTTTGTCGGACCTAATATTTTTTTCAGTTCTTTCTTCTATTTTCCCATGTTTTCTACTTGTCTCGCCAAAGTTGAACCCAGGCATTTGGTTGTGTGTGTGTGCGTACATACAGGTTTTACAAGGGTCACTCGATAAGTAACGCAATAAATTTTTTTCTCCGCCAGTTTCGGTTGAAACAATGCGGATTTTGTTGTGCGACATCATGAGATATTCCCGCATCAGCCCCTGTAGTTTTATGAAATTCCGACTGGTGGCAGCGCTATATGTAGCCTCCAAAATGACGTTTATAACGGAGGTGCGTTATAAGCAAAGAGCTATCACTGACTTTGTTTCGGCGGAAAACAAGAGCATCGCAGATGTTCAAGGCGCTTCCAGAATGTCTATGTATACCTGGCAGTGAACAAAAGCACGGCGAGCCATTGAGCGAAGCGTCTGTCATCATGGCGTCTAAGTCGTGCAAACCTGTACTAGCGTTCTGGCCGGCCGCACACGGCTGTGACTCCAGTAGTGTCGAAGTGATCGACGGATCACAATCAAACACTTCGCTGCTCGACAGGAGTTTTCTGTTGGTAGTGCTGACACCCTCCTCCACCATCAAATGTGTCTGCACACTGGCTACCTCGCTGTCTAACAGAAGACCATAAGTTAAGGCAGCCAAGGGGCATGCCACTGAAGGATGCGCTCCATGGGGAGCAGTATGTTGATGGTGGGTAGGTTACTGGTGCAGCGAAACTTTGGCTCCGACGTCAACCAGTAGAGTGGTTCAACGCGAGAATACAGACTCGCCCAGTAAGTGGCGTAAGGAAGTCGCAGTGAATGAATATTGAGCTGTGCGAGTCCATACCTCGATCTGTTAACGCTCTGACATTCGATACAGGGAATTTCTCTGGTCTTCCGAAAGGGCGCAGGGCGAGTTAATTTCAAAGATGGGTCGACACGAGAGAGTTAGGACAAGGTCGCTACACCGATCTGGACCTTTTTCTTCATGTCGGTGTTGCGGCGTTAACGAGGAAACTAGGGCCGCGTGGCGACTGTGTGTATGGGATGTTGGAATACCTGCTGCAGTATGGAAGGGATCTATAGCGAGGAAGGGCCTAAGCTGATTTATATTGGCCGACGTTCGATTCGCTCCAGAAGCAACATTATGGTGAGCAAACGCTGAATACTTGACGTGTTCTCGGAGTGTTAAATTTTCTCCATTGACTGAAGGTTGCAACACTTCTTGTGTGTATCGAAGTGATTGTTGGCCCCGCGAAGCGGCCGTGCGGTTTGAGGCGTCATTTCACGGACTGCGCGGACCTTCCTGCCGGGAGGTTCGAGTCCTCCCTCGGGCATGGGTATGTGTGTTGACCTTAACATGTTAGTTTAAGTTCGTTTCAGTAGTGTGTAAGACTAGGGACTGATGACCTAAGCAGTTTGGTCCCTTAGTAATTCACACACATTTGAACATTTGTGAAGTGATTGCGGACTTTTTCATTATGATGCCCTGCCATGACGAACGAATGGTCACTTCTAAGTGGACGAGTTTCAACATAGCAAAGGGATCTAACTGTATTTGCACTATCTAATTCAGTTTCTCCTTCCCATTCACTTGCTGTCTCCGTGTTCTCGCCAAATGTTTCGGTTGTGGTACTGTTTAAGATTGAATACTTCTCTTGCATCTAATGGTGGATTTATCTGGTGTAGCAGCGGCCAGTGTTAAACGAACTTGGGACTGCACTTGTTTTGTGAGGGGCTGGTTGAGGCGCCATGAAAGTCGTCCTGTACGAGATGTAATAAGGGTGTGTGAACCTGTGAGGGACTACTCATTGGTATTTACACATTATGTGATCAAACGTATCCGACTTACAAGTTCGTGGTGCCATCCATCGGTAATGCTGGGATTCAATATGGTGTTGGCTCACCCTTAGCTTTCATGACAGCTTTCGCTCTCGCAGGCATACGAACAATCAGGTGCTGGAACGGTTCTTGGGGAATGGCAGCCCATTCTTCACGGTGCTGCCCTGAGGAGAGGTATCGATGTCGGTCGGTGAGGCCTGGCACGAAGTAGGTGTTCCAAAACATCCCAAAGGTGTTCTACAGGATTGAGGTCAGGACCCTGTGCAGTCCACTCTAGTATAGGGATGTTATTGTCATGTAATCACTCCGCCACAGGCCGTGTATTATGAACAGCTCCTCGATTGTGTTGAAAGATGCAATCGCCATCCCCGAATTACCCATCAACAGTGGAAAGCTTCAAACATCAGTGTGCTGTGATAGTGCCAAGCAAAACAACAAGGGGTGCAAGCCCCCTCCATGAAAAACGGGGGGGGGGGGGCACCATAACACCATCGTCTCCGAATTTTACTGTTGGTAGTACACAAGCTGTCAGGTGACGATCACCGGGCATTCGGCATACCCACACCAAAAAAATGGTTCAAATGGCTCTGAGCACTATGGGACTTAACTTCTGTGGTCATCAGTCCCCTAGAACTTAGAACTACTTAAACCTAACTAACCTAAGGACATCACACACATCCATGCCCGAGGCAGGATTCGAACCTGCGACCGTAGCAGTCGCGCGGTTCCGGACTGAGCGCCTGAACCGCTAGACCACTGCGGCCGGCATACCCACACCCTGCTATCGCAACGCCACAATGTGTATCGTGATTCATCACTCCACACAACGTTTTTACACTGTGTAATCGTCCAATGTTTACGCTCCTTACACCAAGTGAGGTGTCGTTTGGCATTTATCGGCGGGATGTGTGGCTTATGAGCAGCCGCTCGACCATGAAATCCAAGTTTTCTCACCTCCCGCCTAACTTTCATAGTACTTGCAGTGGATCATGATGCAGTCTGGAATTCCTGTGTGATGGTGGGGATATATACTCCTGGAAATGGAAAAAAGAACGCATTGACACCGGTGTGTCAGACCCACCATACTTGCTCCGGACACTGCGAGAGGGCTGTACAAGCAATGATCACACGCACGGCACAGCGGACACACCAGGACCCGCGGTGTTGGCCGTCGAATGGCGCTAGCTGCGCAGCATTTGTGCACCGCCGCCATCAGTGTCAGCCAGTTTCCCGTGGCATACGGAGCTCCATCGCAGTCTTTAACAGTGGTAGCATGCCGCGACAGCGTGGACGTGAACCGTATGTGCAGTTGACGGACTTTGAGCGAGGGCGTATAGTGGGCATGCGGGAGGCCGGGTGGACGTACCGCCAAATTGCTCAACACGTGGGGCGTGAGGTCTCCACAGTACATCGATGTTGTCGCCAGTGGTCGGCGGAAGGTGCACGTGCCCGTCGACCTGGGACCGGACTGCAGCGACGCACGGATGCACGTCAAGACCGTAGGATCCTACGCAGTGCCGTAGGGGACCGCACCGCCACTTCCCAGCAAATTAGGGACACTGTTACTCCTGGGGTATCGGCGAGGACCATTCGCAACCGTCTCCATGAAGCTGGGCTACGGTCCCGCACACCGTTAGGCCGTCTTCCGCTCACGCCCCAACATCGTGCAGCCCGCCTCCAGTGGTGTCGCGACCGGCGTGAATGGAGGGACGAATGGAGACGTGTCGTCTTCAGCGATGAGAGTCGCTTCTGCCTTGGTGCCAATGATGGTCGTAAGCGTGTTTGGCGCCGTGCAGGTGAGCGCCACAATCAGGACTGCATACGACCGAGGCACACAGGGCCAACACCCGGCATCATGGTGTGGGGAGCGATCTCCTACACTGGCCGTACACCACTGGTGATCGTCGAGGGGACACTGAATAGTGCACGGTACATCCAAACCGTCATCGAACACATCGTTCTACCATTCCTTGACCGGCAAGGGAACTTGCTGTTCCAACAGGACAATGCACGTCCGCATGTATCCCGTGCCACCCAACGTGCTCTAGAAGGTGTAAGTCAACTACCCTGGCCAGCAAGATCTCCGGATCTGTCCCCCATTGAGCATGTTTGGGACTGGATGAAGCGTCGTCTCACGCGGTCTGCACGTCCAGCACGAACGCTGGTCCAACTGAGGCGCCAGGTGGAAATGGCATGTCAAGCCGTTCCACAGGACTACATCCAGCATCTCTACGATCGTCTCCATGGGAGAATAGCAGCCTGCATTGCTGCGAAAGGTGGATATACACTGTACTAGTGCCGACATTGTGCATGCTCTGTTGCCTGTGTCTATGTGCCTGTGGTTCTGTCAGTGTGATCATGTGATGTATCTGACCCCAGGAATGTGTCATTAAAGTTTCCCCTTCCTGGCACAATGAATTCACGGTGTTCTTATTTCAGTTTCCAGGAGTGTATGTCTGCCTATTACACATTAGGACCCTCTTCAACTGTCAGCGGTCTCTGTCAGTCAACAGACGAGGTCGGCCTGTACACTTTTGTGCTGTACATGTCCCTTCACGTTACCACTTCACTATCACATCGGAAACAGTGGACCTAGGGATGTTTAGGAGTTTGGAAATCTCGCGTACAGACGTATGACACAAGTGACACCCAGTCATCTGACCACGTTCGAACACTGGACTCGCATTCGGGAGGACGAAGGTTCTATCCCGCATCCGGCCATCCTGCTTTAGGTTTTCCTGATTTCCCTAAATCGCTCCAGGCAAATACCTAGATGGTTCCTTTGAGAGGGCACGGCCGACTTCGTTCCCCTTCCTTCCCTAATCCGATGAGACCGATGACCTCGCTGTCTGGTCTCCTCCCCCCAGAAACAACCCAACCCACCCCAGCCACGTTCGAAATCCGTGGGTTCCGCGGGGCGCCCCATTCTGCTCTTTCATGATGTCTAATGAGTATTGAGGTCGCTGATATGGAGTATCTGACAGTAGGTGGCAGCACAATGCACCTAATATGAAAAACGTATGTTATGGGGGTGTCCGGATAGTTTTGATCAAATAGTGTATGTTGGCTCATCTTAATTTTGACACTGAGTACATACAACCTTATCTAGCCAATCTTTGGCTGTTTGTAATTGTACACACTAAGGACATTTTTATGGATTTCATGATTGGTATTTAATGAAGTGTACAAAAATTATTGAAATTCTGTTATTAACATTTTTATGCTGTGTCTTATTGAGAGGTTTAGCTGTAATTACTCAACAGAATGTACTGTAATAAATTATTCCTGAAGTCAGCTGATTTCGCATTTAATGAAAACTTACTAAAAATGTATTACTATTTGAATTTTAGTGCTTTGCCTGCTCTTGATAATTTAATGGTTACTTCTCATTATAAGTCACTGCTGGTTGTCAAAGTACCACTTAAATTGCCTTAACGAAAATTTTGTTAAAAGTTCTTATTGTCATTTTGCAGCTGTGTTACATTTCATAGTTTAATTTAATGGTGACTATTCAGTATTTAATCTGCAACAAAAACAGCCTACCATCCGAGCTGCAACACCTGAGGGAAGTCTTCCAACAAAATGGCTACAGTGAAAGAAGATGAGGAAGAAGAATAAGACAAACGACTCGCGTTCCTTCCGTACGAGGGTCCGCTGTCGGCCAAAATTGCACGACTTCTGGGCAAATACAATATCAGAACCGTTCTCCGACCACCACCGAAGATGAGGGAGCTCCTAGGTTCTGCCAAAGACGCTCCGAACCTTAACACTCCAGGAGTATACAGCATACCATGCGAATGCGGAAAACAATACAACAGGCAAACACAGCGCTGTACATCTAATCGCTGCGAAGAACGTATCAGATGTGTGCGACTAGGTCACACAGAAAAATCAACCATAGCAGAACACAGCATAAATGAAGAACACACCTTCAACTTCGAAAACACGAAGGTACAGTGGCGAGCATCTGGCTGCTGGGAAAGCGTTATCAAAGAATCCATAGAAATAAGTATTCACGACAATCTGATCAACAGATAAGAGGGATACCAACTCAGCGCAGCATGGAACCCAGCGATAGCGGCAATCCATCGGGCGCGCGCCCATCAACGTCCTCCGCCGCGGACGTAGACAGAACGCTTACACCGAGAACCGAACGCGGCCGCCGGGGACGACCGCCATCCCCACCACCGCGCTCACGTCGCTGGTCCACCCAGCCACCCGTGGTCTAGTGGAGGGGGGGGGGGGGGGAGGGTGACCGCGCATATAAATAACCCGCTCTCCGCGAATCTCGACACTTCGCCAGAAGGTGGGTAGTATGGCATTCCCCAAACGTCGCGAGATATCAACGCTACCACCCGGCTGGAGACCCGAGAAACCTTCATCAAGTTTACCCGGGAAAGCCTACAGTCACAGTTTCTTGAAAGTTGTTATTGCCATTTGGGGAGGGGGGGTGAGATACGTTCCACAGCCAGACTTTAATCATTCATTATTTGTGTTCTTTTGGATTTTGTTAATGCCTTGGGACTTATGCCTTAATTTGTAAGCACAAAGCAATTATCAATGAAACCTGACATTCCTGTTAAATAAAAGATTATTCCTGGTACCTACCACTGCCCAGTCCAGTCCCCCAATACCGTGTATTATGTTGAAAAATAGGCTCTTGTAGCAAAAAGAGTGGCAAATAATATGGTGTATTGGGATCTTGAATAAAACCAAACTGTTTTCCACAAAAAAATAGTTACATTACTTATTGAACGCCCCTCGTTTCAGGGAAATATAGTGCGGTCACTTTACTTGGGTTGTATCTACATTTCTTTATTGACAATCACAACACACAATTATATACAACGACAGAGAGGCGAGCGCAAGAATTACAGTGAGAGTTGCGAGAACAATAACCAGGTCGAGTCTGATCACATGCAGTGTTCGTCATACAATAAATAACACGAAGCTGCCCAGTTCTGTGAGCAGGACCTCCACCTAGCACAGCTGATGCACAGGAGCGCGAAGCCGCGATGGCGCTCGTCCGGCGGTGGCGCTGCCATCGAGTGAAGCAGGCACCCCTCTGCTGTCTCTTCGCGGGCGGCGCCGATTACGAACGTTGTGGTCGAGGTGGCAGCGTATGTGGGCACCGCGCACTGCCGCAGCTTGATAGATCGCTAATTGGACAAGTCTCTCGTCAACTGAAAGGCCAGTTCCGTCTCCCTCGCTCTGAGTTTATTAGCCTTTTCTTCAAGGTCATTTTTTCTGTATTATCTCACTAAGATATTTAAATTTATCGATTCTATTAATTTTTCTGGTATCTATGTCCATAAAACTTGGAGGCTTGTTTTTTCTGCATTTCCTTTCAAAATGTTCATTTTTCTTGTTGCCTTTCGTATGACTCCATACAGTACTGCAAGGCCGTCAAAAAAAGCTAAACACTGGATGCTATTAGTTTTTATGGTTCAATTGTTTATGGTTTACTCAGTTCTTTCTGAGTTCTCTTTCCCATTTTCGTAACATTTCTCTAGCAAAGTAAACTGTACAAGGAACAGACCTGTTTGTCTATCAGCTGTTTGTATATAGAAAGCTTCAGATATCTCTGCAAAAAATTTAACATTAGATTTTGTGTTTATTAGTGTTTATTATCATCTAGACCAAACGCTTTCAACATTTGAAACATAGACGTTTTATGAGATTATGACTCAACGACCTGCTCCGCACATAATCTTTCCCTCTAAAGTTCACTGTGATACTCCCCGGTCTCTTGCATCTCTAGCCTATTACGAAGCGTTTTAGTAAGGATTTTGCAGGTAAATGGCAACAGTGATCGTATTTTATACGTTTTGAATGGTTTATCTCCTTTCTTCTTTAAAAGATGAACTAATAAGCGCTTCGAATACTGTGTAATTTCTTCTGTTGGCCATATATTCTGTATAATTCATTTCAATGTCTGTAATAGATATCCGTCATCCACTTTCCACAATTTCATCTTCACCTGTTGCTTTGTTGTGTTCCAAATGCTGAATTATCTCTGAAAGTTCCTCCTAATTTGGTGGCTTCGATACCGGAAGTTACACACTAGCGCTTGATTTGGGAAGTCTCTCTTTTGGTTCGTCACCGTGTAATAATTTGTCGAATTATTTAGCTATTAACTCATCAGCATTCTAAGGGCAATTCCACCTCGGCGGTCGTAACTGTCGGACAAGAGTTGTTTACTTGGGTACGCCGCACTGCGTCTACGAGTTACGTGTTATTCATTCTGTCTCACGTAGCGTTTATTGCACAGCTGCATTACGAGAAAAGCGACTGCCTTTACATTTTATGAAGGGTGTATAAAGTATAAACAATGGAAGCGTACTCTAGAAAGAATCCTGCGAAACTGGAATTTTTCAAGGGCAAAGAATGGTAAACGGTTTTTAAATGCATAACAGAGCCCGTTATTGAGAATATGAAACTGACAAGGAGTCAAGTTATTGTTTCAGACTTGCTGTAAGTTAGGGTATGAGAATTTGTGGGTATATGTAGCTTTGACTTAACGTTTGCAAAAGGGTGGATCTTAAAGTTTATCGTTAATCTAGCGAACGAAGTTCCAAGCGAAACGGCAAAATTCAAATTGCAGGCTTATGGAAATGAAATTCGAAACAGGGTCAAGTCAGATTTTGATCCTTTCCAGTCTCAAATGGAGTAAGATCTACAAACATGGAAGATGATTCCGTCCACAGTTATTATTGGTGGCTCTCAAGCATACGTTATATACATTGGACAAATAACAGCATGTTTCATACGTAACGAAACAGTCCATATTATACAGGGCTGTCTCAGACCTAACCAAACACAGACCATCATTTTCTGACCTGAAGAGGGGGAGAGGAAGACTGAAAATGAGGTTCTGTAGAAAGCAGTTAAAAATTAAGTGGGCGGATACAGTGAAAGTGAAGCACTAGGGCCGGCCGCGGGGGTCTCGCGGTTCTAGGCGCGCAGTCCGGAACTGCGCGACTGCTACGGTCACATGTTCGAATCCTGCCTCGGGCATGGATGTGTGTGATGTCCTTAGGTTAGTTAGGTTTAAGTAGTTCTAAGTTCTAGGGGACTGATGACCACAGCTGTTAAGTCCCATAGTGCTCAGAGCCATTTGAACCATTTGAAGCACTAGGAGGAATAGGACGTTCCATCTAACGTGTTTATTGAGTGGAGGGCCGGGTTTTATTGAATGATAGTCGGTTCGGCTGACTATTTCTTTTATTTAGATCTGTAATAGAAAATAAACTCGCCTGCGTCTTCGGGACGTCAGCTTCCTGGTCTTGTAAAATTATTGGGTTTCACTTTATCGCTATTTCACCCTCTTCTTTTTTTGCGCGATTTAGTCTCTGGGGCCAGCGACGGCTCAGCTGCAGAATGGCTGTGGGTGTTTACTCTGAAACAGAGAACTGTGTAAATTATGTGGCCTTTTTCTAACTGGCTCACTCCTTACTGTAACTTTGGAAATTTAGTGTCACAATAAAATAAGAATGTGTAGATAAATTGCAACGATTTAAACAAATAAAATTTTTCAGTATCTTTTAACATCAACACATTTCCCTAAACCATCTAAAACGACTTCCTTCGATAACATAGATAAAACCTCTGCTGGACGGCGGCCTTAAAGCCGTATTAATGATATTGCAGTCTCTCGAAATTTTGCCTGTCTGCGGTCACCATCACACACACACACACACACACACACACACACACATCCAATCCAACACAAGGCAGCGCAGACTGATGATAATCAACACAAGTAGCTACTGGTCAAAACTATCAACAAAATGATTGGTTAGATGCATACGATGTCTAGAGTTATGTTATCGGTAACATAACCCTAGTACCACAACCTGTGACACAATCAGTTCATATTCTATAGCTCTCATCAGACGGTTCTTAACGTAGTACCAAGTATCGGCAACTATACGGGAACAATCGATAATACTATGTTTTATTTAAGCTGTCGGGCACTAACCTGTTTATTCTAAGGCGGTGTAAATTTAGATATTAAATTTACCTTAGTGAACTGTGGCGACTAGCTCCTTTCTTCCCAAAAAGATATTAATGTGAGTAACTTGATTCTTAAAGCACAAACTTAATTAGGAAACAGACAGTGGTGAGCGTACTAACGCTGTTTGACATTGACAAGAAGTTTGCGCTATAGCTTAAGGTCCAGTTAGAACTAAACACTGCGAATATATCAACTAACAAATATATACTGTGGTAATAACCAATCTTTGCAAGTTGACAAATTCACCGCCAAGGGCGAAATCACTCGATTAGACCAAGTGGTCACAGTCAGACAAACGACAACAACCACTCTGCTACCCACAGGCAGGCAATCAGTTTCTTAAATATTCTCACTAGAAACGAAATTACATAAAACAAAACCGAGACAGTAAATCGACATACATAAAACAGAATTTAAGGAACTGCAAGTCCCTCAGACTTAGCTTCCACAATGGGCCTTGCTCAGACAGTAGACGGAGGCACAAGTGACCTAACAACAGTCTAGCAAACGATGGTTTGACTACACCAATGTGTTGCTAATTGTTCAAATAAAAAACAACCAACTCAGTTACGGGGTTCACTAACACAATTATTGCGTAACCCTGTGCGATGTGCAGAACACGTGTTGGTCGATCCACAGTCTTCACAAGACCCACAGCCACCGTAATAGAGGAATACTGCCAAACTGCGACGCCAAATTCCGTAATTCAAAGGCGTCAGTCGACTGCAGAAAGTGCTCAAATGCGCTTCCAGGCGGTTGTCGCGCAACAATTAACGTGCCCGAAACCTCAAACTCACGTAACTGTGGAAATACCATCGCCGAGTACAACTCCATTTCCCAAGATGCGACGGCACTGTGCTCTAGGATGCGCACTCACGCACGCACTGACCGCGTCGCATGGAAATCAGCAGGTCCCTTCCTAACTTAGAGGCAAGCACTTAACAAGGTGGCCGACTCTGCTTGATGCATGCGACTCACGGCAGTTCGCAACCACCAACGGACTAAGGATCACTGTCCTTGAGTCAGCGACATACTAAGTCCGTTAGCGCGCTCTTTCACTTAAAACGATACGTGGAAAACACTCAGTCCACATACATGCGTGCCACGCCTCACATCGGCAATTTATACGCGAAGGTACATTTCTGCGCAGCGTAGCAGGTCGAACCGGCTACCGGCCCCTCCCTCTCTCCTCAGCGGCACTAGAGGAACCCACTTCCTCGGCACGCAGCTCCGGGGACACTGCCGCCAGGGCGCGCACGGGGGTTAGCACTGCTGTGAACGATGGCAGTCATTGTTCAAATCCCACAGAGAATGAGCAGTCGGCTTATAGTGCACACCCTTAATGGAGCAATGGGCCAATTGGTGATCCGTGGGCTACGCCATATATGAATAGTTCACTTGACGGTGGTAGGAACAATAGATGTACAAAAATATAAAAGTACCAGTGATATTAGAGTATGTGACAAAATAGTTGAAGATGATGGGCACAGTAGGTACATAGATACGAAAAGGTAGGCTCAACATAGCGCGCGAAAGACAATAGAATCAAACTAATAGGAAAACTGATGATAAAGGGAAATATCAAAATAAAACGTACTGAAAGTAGCAATTTACAAAGAAGCCTGTGTTAAGATAAAGGTCTACTTTACAATCAACAGGTGTTCTGCTTCGTATGAAGCAAACAAAATTCTCAGTGTTATTGCATTTACTAGCGTTCTTCCCACTACCGTGTAAGTGAACTGCTCTCTAATAAGGAGATGGTCTGACATTTGGGTCACCGATTTTGGTAAAATTTGACAAGCAAATAAAGAGACATATGTTTCCGCTTTTTGTTGGAGACTCCATGGTTTTTGAAGAAATCTAGGTCGAAGTTGATGACGAAATATCGTATTTCCAATCCTACACAATGAAAGATCGCCTAAAAACAGACATTTTTATTAGTATAACACGGGGTCCACAGTTAATGATGTTTGTGTCATTAATGTTTCTGTGTTTTCATGCTGTAACTTGGGAACCCGTCATTTTAAATGTCTAACACATGAGGTCAATGGGTCAAATGGCTCTAAGCACTATGGGACCTAACATCAGTGGTCATCAGTCCCCTAGAACTTAGAACTACTTAAACCTAACTAACCTAAGGACATCACACACATCCATGCCCGAGGCAGGATTCGAACCTGCGACCGTAGCAGTCTCGCGGTTCCGGACTGAGCGCCTAGAACCGCTAGACCACCGCGGCCGGCACATGAGGTCAGCGGTCGAGCGTTCGAGCGGTCGAGCGGTCAGTGCATAACATTACCAAACTCCTGATTCGATTCCTGATCATGGTTTCTTTCATTCGATATTTTTTTCGGTATATCTCATAATATTGTGAAAATCGGCATGCTTTTCCTTTCCTTTTTTTTTTCGAAGTAAAACTTCGGGAGGTGTGGTTAGTAATAAATAAGTATATCTAATACACTAATCAGCTATAACATTATGATCACTGACTTACTGTCAATATAAACCCTGGAGATGAATGACTGCTAGTCAGACTCACGCACGGTGTATGTAGTATGAGTGATCTTGCTGTCCGTGTGTAGACTGGGGAAGGCGCGCGATCTGTCTAAGTTTGGCCGATGGCACATTGTGATGGCCCGGAGGCTCGGCACGAGCATGTCGGAAACTGCACGACCTGTCGGGAGTTCGACGAGTGTTGTGAGTGTCATCAACACGTGGTGAAACCACGTCCAGACGTCGTGGGGTTGGGCGACCACTCCTCAACACGGACGTCGGACGTCGTAGGCTGGGGAGACTGGTAAAACAGAACTGGTGGCGAATTGTGGCGGAACTATTATCAGACGTTAATGTTGGTCGGAGTATAGCTGTGTCTGAATACACAGTGCACCGAACACTCCTAAAGACGGCCTCCGCAGCCGACTATCCATGCACGAGCCAACGTGAATATCACGGCATAGCTACGATTGACCGTCGGGACTGGACTTTGGCGCAGTGGCAGAGCCCTGGATGAGCTGAAGAACCCCTATACTTTTATGGTCATGTCGATGGGAGGACGCGAATCCGTCGTCTTCCAGGGGCACTGCTCAATGACACCTGTGCTATGGAACGGAGACAAGCTGGCGGCGGCTCCATTATGCTCTGGGTAACATTCACGTCGACATCAATGGGCCAAGCGGAGCTCGTGTAATGCACCACGACGGCCGTGGAATATAGTACACTGGTTGCAGACCCCGAAAACCCCTTCACGACGATGACGTTTCCCGACGGCAGTGGCATTTTTCAATAAGATAATGTGCCATGTCACAAGGGCAGGAGTGTGATGGAATAGTTCGAGGAACACAGTGGCGAGTTCCAATTGATGTGCTGAGCCCCCATCTCGCGAGGTATGAACTCGATCGAAAACATCTGGGATGTGACTGAACGTCGCTCCAGAGCTCATTGCCCTGCCCCAAAATTTACGGAATTGGGTGACTTGTGTGTGCAGATGTGACGCCAACTCCCTCCAGCGACCTACCAAGGCCTTATTGCTTCCTTACCACGACGCGTCACTGCTGTTATCCGTGCCAAAGGTGGAAACTGGCTATTGGGCAGATGGTCATAATATTCTGGCTGATCAGGGTATGTTGACAGTTTTGACAGTTATTTTCATCGTGATACACTGTACAAAAATACATCGAAAATACCTTATTGCTTAATCCTGACTGATAGTCTATTCGTAAGTGTTCTCGAAGTGAGATGGGTGAAATTTATCATAGAAATAGGCAAAACATAAATATCTCTCGGAACCTTCTCCAGTATGCTGATGACACCACCTTCCTGGCTCTCTATCCTACCTTTCAACGGTCTCAACATACCCTCCAAACCCACCTTAACCAGTTCACCACTTGGTGTAACCAGTGGTTCTTCCGTCTCAACCCCTCCAAAACCCAGGCAATCATCATAGGCCGCACCACTCGCTCCTTTCGCCTCCATGATTTCTACCTCACCCTTTATGGTTGACCCATCCAGCTCACCCCCACCCTGAAATACCTCGGCCTCACCCTCGACCGACACCTCACCTGGACCCCTCATCTCCAGACCATCCAGCAGAAAGCCCATTCCCGCCTCCACCTTCTGAAACTGCTGTCTGGCCGGACATGGCGATTGCATCCTTCTACCATCCTCCACAACTACAAATCCCTCATCCGTCCTATCCTATGTTATGCCAGCGTTGCCTGGATCTCATCCCCCACCCGCTTTTACAAGGCCCTCCAAATCCTTGAACGCCATTCACTCCGCCTTGCCTTCCATATCCGCCTTCCTTCCCCCACACGACTCCTGTATGAACTGATCCCCTTCCCCCACCTCCTCCTGTTCCTCCACCATCTCCGCATCCTTTACATTGTCTGCAGGCTTGATCCCCCCACCCTCTGGTTTCCTCCTTCCTCTCCACCCCCCGCCCTTTGCCGCGCCTCTATCGCTGTATCCCTCCCTCTCTCCACCTCCACACCCTCCGTCTCCTTCATCAGGGCAATTTCCAACGCCTCCCCCTCCCGGATGACGAACTACGCTGTGACATCTACCCTTCCTTCCAACTATAACCTGGCGTTGTTGTTCCCCCCCCCCCCCCCACTCCCCTTTCCCAGGGCCCCCTTTTTCCTCTTCCCTCCTTCTCCCAGAGCGGATTTTCCTCCTTGCCCCCCCCCCCCCCCGAGACCATGCACCCCATACTTGCCTCTTTCCTTTCCCACATCCCTCCCTACCTGGCCCTCTTCAGCGCGCCCCCCGCTCATCTCCCCCATCTGTTCCCCACCCTCCCTTCTTCCGGTCTCCCTCATCTCTTTGCGCCAGGTAGATCCTCTGTTTTGATCATCGTCAGTGTGCCACATCAGTGTTGTGTTTAGTGCTGTTTCTCCTGTGTGACAAGAGGTGTGATTTTAATTGTGTACTGCCTTGAGGTTCGCCGTCAGTGTTTGTTATGTGCTACACCATCCGTCGATACCTTTTATGCTCCAGTCATACTGTGCCTTGTGTGTCACAGTGTGTGGCCTTTTGTGTGTGCTACTTTTAAACAGTTTTAACAGTTTTTTATCTCCATTTTACGGTCACCCCGTTTTTTGTCTCTTGCCTTCCATGATGTTCCCCTTTTTTATATCTATGTTCACCATATTCTCTCCTTTGTTATAAAGAAAAAAAAAACATCTCTCGGACAATGCAAAACACAGGAACGAAATTTCGCCTCATTGACATGTCTTCCGGTACACTGTTTTGATTCACGTTGCTAGCAACAGAACTCGGAGATACTAATTTTGATGCGTACTAAGCATATCTTGACAGGCAGGGATGTACAACTGGTTATTCTACCAACGCATGAATTTTGATAGCGTCTGTCCTATCTTGTAATTCGCTGCTCTGCCGTGATGGCACATGATTTTGAAGTCATACGATAAAATGATCTACCTGTCGGAAAAAGTACACGTCACACAGTCGATAAAGAGAGGTACAATTTCGGTGCCATCACTTTCAAGCTGCAGGTCGGCTGAGCATCGCCATCTACGAAAGTTCTGTCGTAGAGCGTCACGTATCGCATATACTTATCTGGTTTTTAATCAGTCCTCCAGAGGTTTTACTTTCAAAAGAGAAAGGTATTCCCGTTGTCAGAAGTTTATCATATACACCGAAACAATGTCGAATGAAAAAGAAATGCAATGACCGTTTTTTTCTCCTTCATTTTGTTCGTCATTGTCGCCGGAATTTAGTTCAGGTGACCCGTTCAAGTTCATAGTTGAATACCTCATTCACTTCACTCTGTTTCTTTTTTTTTCTTTTATTACAAATGGCAGCCAGCCCTCTGAGCGAACACGATGAGCTACCGTGCCGGAAACGCTCGACCGCCGATCTCGCTCTCCTAGATACAAAGAATGACAGGTACCCAAGCTACAGTATGAAAATACAAAAACATCAATAACTTGAATAATATTAACTTTGGACTCCATATCATATTGATAAAAACTGGTTGCTTTTGCACAACCTGTCTATGTATAGCATTAAAAATATGATTTTTCGTCATAAAATTTAACTCAATTTTTTAAAAAACAAGGGAGCGTCTAGCAAGAAGCCAAAATGGTCTCTATTTTTCAACATAGGCCGTCTCTGAAAAACTTGGTCAAAATCGGTGACCAGCTGTCGGACCCTCCTCTTGTAAGTAAGAGTTCTTTGAAAAGAGGTCAGTTTCGTTGTCACCTGACATCAACTGCATTAATAGCAACTAAATTACTAATTACATAGAAACTAAGGTAATTTAGGTTACTTTATTGATTAGCTATTCTGTCATTCTTGTGATAACCGTTTCACGTGCAATGAATCATCTTATTTTACAAACATACTTCCAGTTCAGATACAGAGAAAGAAAGTGTACTCTTGACAGCCGGCCGGGGTGGCCGAACGGTTCTAGGCGCTACAGTCTGGAACCGCACGACCGCTACGGTCGCAGGTTCGAATCCTGGGCATGGATGTGTGTGATGTCCTTAGGTTAGTTAGGTTTAAGTAGTTCTAAGTTCCAGGGGACTGGTGACCTCAGAAGTTAAGTCCCATAGTGCTCAGAGCCATTTGAACTATTTACTCTTGACAAATTTAGGGTCTTCACTCTCATGGAAGTATCATAACGTACACCATGTTCTCATAACAAAATCCTTCGAGAAATCTAGAGTTCGAATTGAGATGCTTGTAAAAATTACAAGATTAAAGTTTTATGAGCGCACAAAAAGAGCAAAGCACGAAATTAAACTTCTTTGCGACTATAATGCTTGAGGGAGATTAATTTCGGTTGATGAATATGAGCATGAAATGACATACAGAACGTAGAACGGCAAGCTTCAGATAAAATCTTTGATTGTATTCAAGTACCGGTTATCCTGAAAGTAGTGAGGAAAGATGGAGCTAAACCGGGATTGATTAAAAAGGAAGAATGTTACGAGATAGCAGCTCAGAACTTTAGTTCGGTAGTGCGTCCTGAGCATGTGTTACATTAGTCTAATGCAACAGTTGCGATACCTTGTCGACAAAAGATCCTTACTGATTATTTATAGCTCCGAAGATAGACTTTCTGTAAGCCTAACGACTAAAAGTCAAGACAGTAATATTTTATGCACGTTCTTGGCGGTAAAATATCAGCCTACGAATAATATTGCCTATTTTATCTTCTAAAAGCTCGCTAGACAATCTGCTCAGTTTCCTACGATTGAAACTTTGTTAAAAAATCAATGTTGAAAAACAAATGACGCTGTTATACATGGTTAAGATTGTGCGGTGGGCATTATGTAGCTTCATAAATGAAAATGAGGCCCACAGAAGATGAGACATACGTGTCAAAACATATATTGATAAATAATAAGTAAAACAGAAAATCATCATGTTTAGAAAAAAATGCTGTCTTTTAAAAATCTAATTTAATTCTCAAGCTCGGAACAACGGCAACAGGGGATTCTGCCAAAGGTGGTTATTTTCTTCGCTTGAAATTGGAACCCATTTTTATTTGCTCCACTACATATTTCTTAATTTTATAGTCTATCTGTGATGAGAGGCATTCAATGAATTTGTGTGACAGATGGATATGGCTAGATGACAAATTAGAAAGATGACTATATGAACTGGCAGCCTTGAAGGACAGTAAAACTTCAGGCCCAGCAAGCAACGTGCAAATTTATCGACGGGACACAGATATGACGTTGATATCAATAAATGGCAATTTTTGTTGTGTACCGACATAGTGGAGTAGCAAATAATTGTCGTATCTCATGTATCAGAAAGAAGTACACTATACATTTTACGTGAAGAACTGTTTGTGAGAAAGCTTTGAAGACTGAACTTCTTTTGTTGTATACAGAATCCAACTGATTTTTACATAGTTATTTCTGTGATTGTGCTATATATCGACTACTTCACTTAAATACCAAATAGTAATCAAAGCAGTGTTTCCAAGACGACGGGTGCGTTTTACATAGACTATAACGATAAAATTTGCCGGGAAGAGTGAATTCCAACAGGAGTTCTTCAGACTGACTGACTTGAAAATATGTCAAAAATAATACGAAAGTGTTCCGGCGAAGCGGGCTGAAAGTATACGTGGGAAGATACCCAAATTATAAAAGAATGCGTGTGTCATCAAGACAAGGTACCTAACCACCACCGTGTTTTGACAAAGGGCAGCTAAGGGAGTTCAGGAACGAATGGTAACATGCATTGTACTGAACAGATTTTGTAACACTTCAATTCTATCTATTTGTATATCTAACAGAAACCGTCTTGAATCGAAGATGAAGTTACGGTAGCCGCCACAAAGTGTTTTGTAGAGTTTACAGAATGTTACTTCAGTGATGAAATATACTCACTGGAAGCAAGGCGGAGAAAGTGGATTGACCTATATAGTCGGAAATTAATTGCAATTTTGTCATAAATAAGTTTCATTTGTATGTGTTTGACCTAAATAAATACAGTCTCTTGCAGCCACGTTGAGATATGTTCGTGTTACACACAAAATTTAAAAGTCCACACAGCATTCGTCTCTTTGTAATTTAAATAGAGCCCCGATCCCAGTTACTCTTATGTGCACCGTAATGACATCAGAGAATATGAAGTTAGTTGGCAGATGAATACATTACATCGCAAACACCGAATTTCTGACCAAATGCAACAACCATACGTTACCACTTCGCGACAAAAATGGCTCTGAGCACTATGGGACTTAACATCTGAAGTCATCAGTCTCCTAGAACGTAGAACTACTTAAACCTAACTAACCTAAGGACATCACACACATCCATGCCCGAGGCAGGATTCGAACCTGCGAGCGTAGCGGTCGTGCGGTTCCAGACTGAAGCGCCTAGAACTGCTCGGCCACACCAGCCGGCCTTCGCGATATAGATGTATGCAACTGATCTGTTACTGTCTGTTGTGATGCTACTTGGCACACATGACTTCTGTTCTCTGATTCACGAGAAGTTGTTTAATGTATCACACCCACCACAGAATTCGATAACCTAGATTCTCAGACTAGGTAACATGGTGCTTGGGAGTAGGAGCAACAGCTTCGACTGCTCTCTGCTGTTCTCTGCGCACATCAAATCGATAATTGTCACATTGCCTTCAGTATCGTTATGACTGCATGGTGTTGGAACTATTCGTTGCGATAATAGTTCCTTAAGATACTCTCCGGAAAATCGCGACGTACACAAAAGACGTTAAATTTTTTCTGAGTGTCATACTAAAATTAATGTTGTTCATCCTTCCTCTTCTTGGCAATATCTCTGTATTCCTTGTTGAATCAAACTGTACACGACGCATTTCAAAACAAACTTAAATCGTTCGTCTTCGCAATGATGTCAACGGCAGCGTCTCTGAGTCTGATTAACATTCAGTCTTCCAGGTAGTCCGTTGTTCTGCCTGGTGGAGGCTAGTGGCCGGGTTCTTGTGGCAGTTATTTGCTAAAAGCGGAAGGTCCGCCGCTTTGAAGTTGACAAATACTGTTGTCCAACTCGTCACAAACTTCTGCTCTCTCTGCGGCGGTTTGGGAGCTACATCCGTCGACTGCCTCTCCGTTAATAGACAGACCATCCGTTGGAACGACAGGTCGTTTGTAATCTAAAATGGTATCTGTTGTTTTGTAGCTAACATTCAGCAAACTTTTCATGTGTTTCTCCAGCACTAATTAACTTCTGCTTTCCTCTATGGTCAGAAAAGGCGGAAGTTATGTTTGGGATACGATGATACAATCGGAGCAGTGCTAGTCTGTATGCGACACTTACTTCCAACATAATTTCATTTCTTGCGACGTATAATGCGTCGTATGTGGTTTTGCATTACATAAAACACCAGAACTGATTACACTCAATTCAACTGATACATCAACATCTACATACATACGTCGCAAGCTACCGTGTGATGTATGCCGCAGGGCACCACGTACGTCTAGTAGCCATCACCTTTCCTGTTCCACTTGCAAATGTTGCTAGGGACAAACGACTATCCATATGTCTCTGTATGAGTCCTAATTTCTCCTGTCCTCGCGGTCCCTACGCGAAACATGCTCTTACGTTGGTGGCACTAGAATCTTTCTGCAGTCAGCCGCAAATGCCTTTTCTCGAAATTTTCTCAATAGTGTTTTGCGAAGATAGCATCGTCTTAGCTCCATAGATTCCCATCTGAGGTCCCGAAGCATCTCCGTAACACTCTCTCGTTGCTCGAAACTACCGGTTACGAATCTGTAAGCACACTTCTGAACTGCTTTGATGTCATCTTTTAATTCGACCACATGGGGAGTCTAAACACTCGAGCAGCACAAAAATGGGTCGCATATGCGTTCTACACTCTCCTGTGTACATTGATATAGACTTTCCTGAAACTCTCTCAAGAAATCGAAGTCGACAATTCGCCGTTCTCACTATCGTCGTTACGTGCTCTTTCCATTTCATATCGCCTTGCAATGTTACGTCTAGATATTTAATCGAGGTGTTTATGTCAAGCAGTATTCCGCTACACCTAATCGAACATTACAGACTGTTTCCCCCACTCATTTACAAAAACTTACGTTTTTCTACATTCAGAGCAAGCTGTCATTCGTCACATCAGATATAAATTCTAAGTCATTCTGTATTCTTCTACAGTCACTTAACTACAATACTCTCCCGTATTCTACAGCCTTTACAGCAAATAGTCTCAGATTGCCTCTCTTCCTGTCCGTCTGATCGTTTATGTATACAAAGAATGAGAGCAGTCCTGTCACACTTCCCCACTGCACGCCTGACCATATCCCTGTCTGTTACGCACACTCGCCTTCGAGGACTGCGTAGTGGGTTCTATTACGTGCGCTTCAGTCTGGAACCAAGCGACCGCTACGGTCGCAGGTTCGAATCCTGCCTCGGGCATGGATGTGTATGATATCCTTAGGTTCGTTAGGTTTAAGTAGTTTTAAGTTCTAAGGGACTGATGACCTCAGATGTTAAGTTCCATAGTGCTCAGAGCCATTTTTTCCATTACGTAAGTCTTTGAGCCAGTCACATATATGGCAATCTACTCCGTATGCTTGTACTACCGTTAACAGACTGCTGTAGTTAATCATATCAAACACTTTTCGGAGAATTAGGAATAAGGAATCTGCGTATTGTCTTTCATCCACGATTCGCATGTATCAACCGAAAAGGACAATTTGGGTTTCGAAAGAGCCATGCTTTCTAAATCCGCGCTGGTTTGTGGACAAAAACTTCTGTGTATCAAGGTGTAACGACCCCTTAGAAAAATTATACACGAGTGTGCTTAAATTGACACACAATATTTTTAGCGCAACGCAATCTGACTTTCAAAAATCCCTGCAAAAGAATGGCCCTGACTAACATTAATCTATACCTTTCACAAATCACTTACCTCACCAAAAATCTCCGTTACTCGAACTACTGCAATACAGCGAGCGCCACTACTGCCAGCTAAATAAAAGATTCAAACTACGGAAGGCACTAACTACTGATAGGCATAGTTAGCAAATGAAAGATTTTAATAGAGAACAAACAATGTATTTACCTTAATAGTGTTGAAAAACCATAATATACATGTTCATGACATCCATTTTTACAAATTTCCAAACTCCGCCATCACTCTCCCCACATCCACCACTGCTGGCGGCTCACCTCCAACTGCCCAGCGCTACGCGCTGTTCACATGCAGCTGCCCAACACTACAATAGCAGACCACAATGCAAACTAGCCACAGACTGCACACAGCACAGCCAGTGATTTACATACACAGTCTACGTGGCGTTACCAATATAATAACCTGAACAGCCTACTTACAAAGGAAACGTACTATATTAGAACGTAGAACACGATGGAGAGTTGTGAAGCAAACCAATGTTAAGGATATGGGTCTGTAAGTTTTGAGGTCCACCTTTTTTTTTTTTTTTTATTTACAGTCGCTTGGGACTTTGGCTGAGCGATAGAATCGCTACAGATGCAAGCTAAGTAAGGAGCCAGTGCCATAGAATGCTCTCTGTAAAATTGAGTTGCGATTCCTTCCGGACATGGTTAATTTTATATTTTCAGTTATTTCAGTTGCTTTCAATGCCAGGCAAACCTATTTACATGTCCTCCTTACGTGAGTCATTGCATCGGTTAGACGATCCTTTTTGATGACTTCTAAATGGCGGAATTTCTCTCGTAGTCCTTATTTGCCTTTGGTGTGTGACGTTTAGTCTTTTTCATATTAGAAGTATTTTTCTTTCCGAACGGGGTCGGTGGGTACTTTAGCAGTGCGACTATCTTTGCGAATAATTATCTTATACCCATACATATTACAAAATGGATGCACGTACATACGTGTATGTTTGTATGTATGTTCCATAGCTCCTCCTAAATCAATGGACAGATTTCAACGAAAATTGGCACACATATCACTTAGTGCATGGAGATCATCGCTGTAGGGTAAGACAAACTTCTTATCAAAGGGGTGCGGGTGGGGATGAAAAAGCAGTGTACGCCACGACATGCGAATACCCATATTTTAGTTATCCAGTATCTGAGAATGAGAGCACTTAGAGTCTTGGAACAAACCTTGTACTTAATTCCAAACCATTACGAAACTTTTTCTCGCTAACGTCCCTAACAAAATGGCGAAAGGAAAAAACGTTCATCGCTCACTACATTTTCGCTGTTCATGCAGTAAACTACCTCATGAAACATGACGTTTTAGTTTTAATTATATTCGCAACACATTTTGCACACAAAATTCTCGTATCCCATTGAATATATCAGAAAAAATATGTCATTGTACGACATATAGTTCAGCCGATGTGACGCTCTGAATGCGTGAAAAACTGCCACATCACGAATGACGTTTAAATTTATTGCATCGTTGCTACTAACTCTATTCGCACACAATAGGGCCTACCCATATTGACGCTGAAAGTACCTACAAAGCTACATCTTTCTGCCACACATACGTCAGGAGATATGACATCAAATATAGAGATGGGTGAATACCTGCGGCATCATGTATGACGTTTTAATTTATTATTTCTTTACTACCAATACTGTTCGCAACACATTTTGCAGATAGAATCCACATATGCCGGTGAATTTAACTACAAAAGTTTATCATTGTACAATACATATTTCAGGAGATAAGGCGTCATAAATACATAGATACGTGAAAAACTGCCGCATCGTCCATGATGTTTTATTACTGCTTTACCACTTCTCTATTCACAAAAAAAATTCGCAGAGAGTAGTCTACTACTGGATTTCCCTGTAAAAATATGTCATTTTACAGCAAGACTTAGCGGAGGAGCGCCTCTGAGGATATCCAGTTCAGTCTTGGATGAAACGTCAGGAACAGAAGAGTTTCTTGGACCAAGACCTCACATCACGAAAGTTTTACCAGCAGCTTTGCAGGCTTTACAGTAATCTCAAAATATGGCGATTTTTTTTTTTTCGCTGTCGCGTGGTTTGCCGGGCCGCAAATGACTCGGACCGTCAGACACCCAAGAGAAAACTTTCGTCACGGCGCATACGCGTACAATAAGTTTAGGCATTGGCTTTTATATATATATATATATATATATATATATATATATATATATATATATATATATATATATATATATAATTCTTTAACCGTCGGTAACACCGTCGCACGCAGCTATTTTTATTCTCTGAAAGTCTGTTTCCAGAAACTAGGAAAGAGCCATCAAAAAAGTACAATGAACTATAAACTACATAATATGTTCTGGTTTACACCTCTTCCTAGTGATATTTACAGGACTTCTTCCGCCCCCCCCCCCCCCCCAAAAAAAAAAAGACGCCATTTTAACCGTAGATATTGTCGAGAGTCATTTGTGAATATAGATTTCGAATATGACATTTGATACACAAAGCGGCGTTTCGTGTCAGTTTACAACGGTCGATAACGCGCCGTTAAAAATAATTACCGTAGCTGGCAGGCCCTGTTCGCAAAAAACCCTTTGTTTCGAGTGATGGATGTGACGATGGTTTCAATAACGTCCGTGACGGTGACGTAACATCCTGGGAAGTGGTATCAGGGTTCAGATTAATGAGACTGCTCTGTCTCACGGTGCTAGTCGTTGGAATTTGACGTTGAGTTACCGGAAGGAGACGGAAATGGGACCTTAGGCTGCCATGGGGGACTAACTGGCTGCCCAAGCTTGGATACACGCTCGAAACAATGTCCCAAATGTAAAGTAAAACGGCAATACGTCCATATATACGTATTATTATTATTGTTATTTTCTATTATTACCTTTTAAAGATCGATTGAACTTGAGTAGTCATGATTTCTTCTTCTTTCTTCGTTCTTCCCAAATTCTCTTCATACGTCCACTGCGTTCTCTCTTCCGTTCTCCGAATATATTTTTCCCGTTCTGTTCTCTGTATGTTCTTGTTTAGGTGTGTGTTTCTGTATGATGTTTCTAAATTGTTCTCTATTGTTTATGTTGTCTTGTGCGATTCCCAGTTCTTTAACGTCTTCTTCTGTTTCAGTGATCCACTTTGTATTGTTTTTGCTCTTGTTTACTATCTAAAAAATTTGCCTTGTGAGCCTGCTTTTATTCATCCTGCGGTGAGTTAGTCAGCGACTACTCAGTGGGCTAACTTACACTTGTCACTCAGTTAGTAGAGAGGATTCGTCTGATAGGTGTTTGTGAATGTTATTAGCTGTAGTGTGAGATAGAGGTTCCGTTGATTTTTCGGATGAAAAGAACGTTACTCCATTATTTTAAATAAAGATGGATTGATTCGTGTGATTTATTCTGATGACGAAGTTCAACGAGGCTTACAAGTCTGGAAATAAGTATTAGGAATCAAACAATTTCAACGTTCTCACGTTCTGATGAAAAGATACATCTTTACTTCGAGACAGGGATAGAAAGTCGATTTATTGAATTTATTTTGTTTTTAATTTTTTTTAATGTGCTGCCTTGGACCTCGCTACTCAGTTATACAAAGGTTTATGTAAGTTGCTACTGTTCAATAATAATTCAGTAACGCAATTCAATAGCGCAATGGTTATACAAGGAATATTGTAATTTGTTGTTATGTGAATGGAGTTTTAGTATTCTGTCTGCCCAATACTTCTTCATTCTTTCAGATATATTATTTCGTTCTTCGTCTGAGATCACTCTACCTGTAGCCCTTTTTTTTTGTAGTCTGGTTTGCATGCCTGTTTCATAATGTTTCAATTTTGCATTATGGGCAGGCTATTTCTCTTGTATGTGTTTTGGTAATGCCATTTACTTTGTTCAGTTTTTTGTTCTGCTTTGCCATGATGGTTTCTAATTTAGATCGCAAGTTACGATTTCATCAAAATATCTAAATTTATCATCAATTTGGATTTCTTGTTTTCCTATTGTAATTTTGTTGCAAGTGGTGGGTCAGTTACCATACTCTCTGTTTTTTCGAACGGTATTCTGAGGCCAATTTTCTGTGCTATGTCTTATAGTGATTTAACTTGTTGCCTCATTTCTTCAACACTGTTGGCTAGAAGAGAAAGTTATTGTTGTGGTCCTCAGTCCAGAGACTGGTTTGATGCAGCTCTCCATGCTGCTCTATCCTGTGCAAGATTCTTCATCTCCCAGTACCTACTGCAACCTACATCCTTCTGAATCTGTTTAGTGTATTCATTTCTTGGTCTCCCTCTACGATTTTTACCCTCCAAGCTGCCATCCAATACTAAATTGGTGATCCCTTGATGCCTCAGAATATGTCCTACCAACCGATCACTTCTTCTAGTCAAATTGTGCCACAAATTTCTCTTCTCCCAATTCTATTCAATACCTCCTCATTAGTTGTGTGACCTACCCACCTAATCTTCAGCATTCTTCTGTAGCACCACATTTCGAAAGCTTCTATTTTCTTCTTGTTTAAAGTATTTATCGTCCACGTTTTACTCCTATACATGGCTACATTCCATACAAATACTTTCAGAAACGACTTCCTGACGCTTCAATCTATACTCTATGTTAACAAATTTCTCTTCTTCAGAAACGATTGCCTTGCCATTGCCAGTCTACATTTTATATTCTCTCTACTTCGACCATCATTAGTTAGTTTAGCAAAACTCATTTTCTACTTTCAGTGTCTCATTTCCTAATGTGATTCCCTCAGCATCATCCGATTTAATTCGCGATTTACTTCGACTGCATTCCATTATCCTCGTTTTGCTTTTGTAAATTTTCATGTTATATCTTCCCTTCAAAACACTGTCCATTGCGTTTAACTGCTCTTCCAGGTCCTTTGCTGTCCCTGACAGAAATACATTGTCATCGGCGAACCTCAAAAGTTTTTATTTCTTCTACATGGATTTTAATTCCTACTTCGATATTTTTCTTTTGTTTCCTTTACTGCTTCCTCAATATACAAATCGAATAACATCGGGAATAGGCTACAACCCTTTCTCACTCCCTTCGCAACCACAGCTTCCCTTTCATGCCCCTCGACTCTTATAACTGCCATCTGGTTTCTGTATAAATTGTAAATGGCCTTTCGCACCCTGTATTTTACTCCTGCCACCTTCAGAATTTGAAAGAGAGTATTCCAGTCAACATTGTCAAAAGGTTTCTCTAAGTCTACAAATGCTCGAAACGTTGGTTTGCCTTTCCTTAATCTGTTTGGTAAGATACGTCGCAGGATCAGTATTGCCTCACGTGTTCCAACATTTCTACGGAATCCAAGCTGATCTTCCCCGAGATCGGATTCTACCAGTTTTTCCATTCGTGTTAGAATTTGCAGCCTTGGCTTATTAAACTATTAGTTCGGTAATTTTCACATCTGTCAACACTTGCTTTCTTTGGGATTGGAATTATTACATTCTTCTTGAATTCTGAGGGTATTTCGCCTGTCTCATACATCTTTTTCACCAGATGGTAGAGTTTTGTCATGGCTGGCTCTCCTAAAGCTATCGGTAGTTCTAATGGAATGTTATCTACTCCCGGGGCCTTGTTTCGACTTGGGTCTTTCAGTTCTCTCAAACTCTTCACGCAAAATCAATCATATCTCCCATTTCATCTTCATCTACACCCTCTTCCATTTCTATAATATTGTCCTCAAGAACATCGTCCTTGTATAGACCCTCTATATAGTCCTTCCACCTTTCTACTTTCCCTTAGTTGCTTAGAACTGGGTTTTCATCTGAGCTCTAGATATTCATGTAAGTGGTTCTCTTTTCTCCAAAGGTCTCTTTAATTTTCCTGTAGGCAGTATCTATCTTACCCCTAGTGATATACGCCTCTACATCCTTAAATTTGTCCTATAGCCATCCCTGCATAGCCATTTTGCACTTCCCGTCGATCTCATTTTTGAGACGTTTGTATTCCTTTTTGCCTGCTTTATTTGCTGCAGTTTGTATTTTCTCCTTTCACCAATTAAATTCAATATATCTTCTGTTACCCAAGGATTTCTATTAGCCCTCGTCTTTTACCTACTTAATCCTCTACTGCCTTCACTATTTCATCTCTCAAAGCCACCCATTCCTTTTCTACTGTATTTCCTTTCCCCATTCTTGTCAGTCGTTCCCTAATGGTCTCCCTGAAACTTTGTACAACCTCAGGTTTAGTCAGTTTAACCAGGTACCATCTCCTTAAATTCCCACCTTTTTGCAGTTTCTTCAGTTTTGATCTACAGTTCATTGTGGTCAGGGCTCACATCTGCCCCTGGAAATGTCTTACAATTTAAAACCTGGTTCCTAAATCTCTGTCTTCCCATTATATAGTCTATCTGAAACCTGCCAGTATCCCCAGTCTTCTTCCATGTATACAGCCTTTTTTCGTGATTCTTGAACCAAGTGTTAGCTATGATTAAGTTATGTTCTGTGCAAAATTCTACCAAACGGTTTCCTCTTTCATTTCTTACCCCAATCCATTTTCACCTTCTACGTTTCCTTCTCTCCCTTTTCCTACTATCGAATTCCAGTCACCCATGACTATTAAATTTTCGTCTCCCTTGCTATCTGAATAATTTATTTTATCTCATCATGTATTTCATCAATGTCTTTGTCATCTGCGGAGCTAGTTGGCATATAAACTTGTACTACTGTAGTAGGTGTGGACTTCTTGTCTATCTTGGCCACAATAATGCGTTCACTATGCTGTTTGTAGTAGTATACCCGAATTCCTATTTTTTATTCATTATTAAACCTACTCCTTCATTAGCGTTATTTGAGAGCAAGATCATCAGCAAATCCCAAGCAGTTCGAAATTATAATATTTTTAGCACTTACAGTTTTTATGTTTTTGGGTTATCCTTGCACCAGTCTCTCATTTTGAATTCCAGTAAACAATTGAACAGTGATGGTCATAAACGGTCACTTTATCTTAGGCCTGTTTTAGTAAGGAATGGTTTCGAAATATCTCTTCCAAACTGCACTTTTGATTTGAGGTTGGCTAGAGTAAGTCCTGTTAATTTAATAAGTTTTGGATAGAGTCCCATATTCCTTAAAACATTTAGTATTAAAGGTCTAAGGTGACAGTCACATGCCTTCTTAAAAATCTGCAAATGTTATTGGGAGAGGTTTGTTTCGTATTCTGTTGTATGCCATGATCTGTTTTAAACAAATGATCTGCTCATAACAGCTTCTCCACGGGCTAAAACCTCTCTTGTATTTTCCTAACTTATGTTCTAGTTGTTCCTTGATTCTTTCATGTATGTTCTTGGATACAGTTTCGTATGCACACTCTAGGAGGGAGATTCCTCTGTAGTTGTCCGGATTGCTCTTATCCTCCTCCTTCTGTAGTGGGTGGTTGATGGCAGCGGTCCATATTTTCAGGGAATTGTTCTGTTATCCAAATTATTTAAGAGATCTGTGTAAGGAGGTCTTGACTATGTCGCTTCAATATTTCCTGGTTTCAACTAAAACCCGATCTTCTCCATAGGCCTTATAATTTTTTATCCTTTAAGAACTTTTTCTTCTTTTTATACAGTTGGGGGTGTGATTTGTTAGGTTCGTTTTTAAATGGTGCATTTAGGTCGATGTGTAAGTTCTTTGGATTCTTCAAAATTCAAAAGTTTATTAAATTCTTTTACCACAATTTCAGTATGTTCTTAGTGCTATTTTTCCATCTTCATCTTTCAGTACTAACGTAGGGGGTTCATACTGTTGTAATTGTTTCCCGAAGGTTTTGTAGTATTTCCTGGAATTGGTATTGCGGTAGTTATCTTCTGCAGAGTTTATTATCTCTTTTTGGAATACGCTCTGCGATTTTTTAACAATTTTAAGGTTCATGGAATTTTCTTCTGTTTTGCGAGTTTTAAACATTAACATTGTTTGGTGTTTCTCTTCAGGAAATTTGTCATATTCTGGAGTCCACCAAGCATGTTTTTTTCACGGGTTCAAGGGAGCTAGATTCTCGGTTTGTTTCTTGAAAGTTGGTACCAGTTCTTCTAGGTTATCTATTACTTTAATGGTTTGTGTTATTTGTTGGTATTTGTCATTTTTAAGTAGCTGATGTGGGTGATACCTCCTTCTTGTTTTATTAATTTTTCTATTCTTTGTCTTTAATGGAGTGAATTTTGTGGCGTTCGCTGTGTTATTCAGTGGTTTGGTATTAAACTAATTTGTAAATGGAAATGATTATCTTATTTTATTACATTGAGTAATTACTAAATAATTTTTCTCCCGGCTAAAGATTTGATCAAGTTGCTAAAGAACTCCAAGTTAACGCCGTGTTAAAGAGTTGTCTGTAAGTTGTGTAAGTGTGACTAAATCACAATTCATACAACAGATTCTATACAACTATGGATTACGATGGAAACAGTTATCTTCAGCAAAATGATCATTAAAACCACCGAATATCAGCCGCGCACAACATGACGTATGTTACCTGAAACAATATTCTTCGCAACTCGTGCGTAATTAATTTCGGCTCCTTACATCAGCTAGAAAAGTTTCTTATAAGGATCGTGCTATGAGCACTGTTTTTAAAGAACCAATCTGATCCGAATTATTTTCATTAAAATGAGTTCGGAACCACCGGTGCACATTTATTTTTACACATTTGCATTACGTTCGGCATTTATGTCCGCAGAGTTGCGTAATTTGAATTTGCCGCTGAGATAATTGTTAAGATGGCGGCAGACAATTGATAGAGACTTTCTATTGTTAGAGCAGATAAGTAAATATTTAAAATGGTTATTAAACGCTATAAAATCTACTTTCGTATTGTGCACGATTTAGACTTCATCAAGCAAACATTTGATTTGTTTCTAAGGAAAACACAGACAAACACGCGATACAAATCGCTATCATCAATGGCTGCGCTCCTTGCAACGGAAAGAAATAATTAACACAGATAATGCTTATTGAGAGAGGAATTAAAGTTACAAATAATTATTCACTCATATTTATAATAATAATGAACTCTATTCTCAAGTAATAATTAAGAAATAATTACAATTTATTAACTGACCTCAGTTTGATATGCGTCCGCATCTTACAAAAGCCAACCAACAAAAGGTAAAAACAAAGGAAGACAAACGCAGATCATAAAAGGAATTTACAATTATCATTGTCTTTGTATGATACTCATCGATATGTCTAATTACATCATAGAGTATTATATAAATAATTAATATTTATAAGTTTTCACTGTTTTTTTCCTACGTCGAATACATAATGTTGATAACTGTTAGAGGCATAACTTCCTCTCGCCGCACTGTAGCCAAAAATTTATCTCGTGGATGTTACAATGCCCCTTGGGCTTAGAGGTAAAAAATAGTTTATCTATTGTATTTTTTTTATCAGTCCACGTAATCCACGTAGATTTGCTACTCTCAAGATGCAAATGTTTAGTTTCAATGTTGTTTTAGACATGACAAAATTATAGTTGAATCGAGTACTTTAAATGACTTCAGTGACTGTATTATCTCGGAAATTGCTGCGGATACTTCCCGGATTAACTTATCTCCCACATTTTGGTTCACTGGGCTCGGAAAACCGGGAATAAAACCGTCCAAGGGGTTTCAAGAAAATACAGACACCCACTTTTAACAGTCAGGCTTGACATGATTGTAATAAAATATGCTGGAAAATGCAAATTTATGACTCTGTTGTAAGCATCTGAGATAATTAATGTTTTTTCATGGTGTTATATCATAATTTCCAAAGTCACTCATTTATCGAATGTCATAACAATTTGCTGCTGACGTCGTAAGACCGCCCTCGTGTCGAGCCGTTGGACCGCAGACAGGTAGTGGCTGCTGCTGGACCGCCCCCGGCCGAGTCGGTGGGGCGTCGGTTGCCGTCGGCTGCATCGTGGTTTGGATCTGCTGCTGGCTAGAAGTCGCGCTGCAGCAGGTCTTGTTTCTCCTTTCCCACGTCCCTCAGTTTAAGACAGGTACATGAAATGTCAAAATATAAGCATCAATGACAAGATAATTACTATTCTCATCCTGTGGAAATGTTTATTAGTGTCCATTTCACTTGCATTCCCACGGATAGAATTAGACTGTTTTTGGAGTATGTTCTGTATTTTGACACTGTTCAACACAATGTAGTGATTCACATGTAAGTTTATCACAATATGAACATTTTGAACACTGAACCGTTAACCATACAAGTGTCCGTAGTGTGCTTCGTTTACTTAGGCGGAATATAAATATTTTCGCGACGCGCTGCGTAGCCAACGTTGCGTTATTGTTTTGCCGCGCGGCTGGCTGTACAGTCTGTCACATTAAATTTGGCACGCGGAGACGCTTCATATCAAACTACTAAAGGTCATCAGTTCAAATTAATTATTAATACAGTCAACAGTACTCAACGTTCATAGCGTTGCTGCTAACTTAGACACTACAAGAGCGTTCATAAGGTTACGTGATCACAGTTTTTATCACTGTTCATCATTATTCACAATGTAAATCACAGTTCTTCACGCGTCCACTAGTTCCTGTGAAACACGTTTCACTGTTCTGATTGCTGTCAGTAGTTTTCCACAGTACTTAACAGACAATCTATATGCAAATGACACTTTTCAAGTAATGAGGTCTGGTACACTTGCACATAAGTTCATATTACCATGACTGAATAACAAAATTTAAAATTTTACACTGTCACATGAACATGAGACAATATAAAACTTTCAGAATCTGCTACCTTATCTTGACCATGAGATCATTACTGAACTGTCCAGATAACAGTACATTTCCATTTTTATTACAGATACATATATTAATATATTTCTATTTTTTACTTTTTTTATTAGGTTTGTTATTAACCATGTTTTTGGGACAGATGTCCATGTTCGGTTTATCTAACCGGTATGTTGCTCATAAGAGCATTTTAAATGACTTTGTAATGAAACCGTGTACGTAAATCAGTACACATTCAGATTTCGCTTCATTTGTGGTGAAAGCAGTTTATTTATTATTTTTTTTTCTCAGTCCCACAGCTCACACACCACCAACACTCGCTACGTGTGGGACTACATGACTCAATCTTATGAAAATATTTTTGTTATATCCATTCTTACACACGAACAAATATATTATTTAAGCATTTTAATTATTTCTGTCCTACGTATAGGAAGGTAAAATTCCTCACATTTTATGCAATAACACTCAAGTGTTTATCAAGTTATTGATCCCTTTCAGAGTAAAAATATATTTATTATGGAGATTCTCTACTCGTTGTTCAAATAATTCAAGAACATTACAGTGTAATACTTGACATAAAAGCTTATAAACTAATACATACATAACATTATCACATTGTTACTGCTAATTTTTTACCATAAACATAATATTTGCAGTTATGGGATAGTGCACTTGCGCTTCTGATTGGTCCTTTGTATCATTTCGTTTTTCTTAGTCCAGGGGACCGAGTAAGATGTTCTGCAATAAGTCTTGTGCGGATATACTTTCATATTACTCTGGTAATCTTTTATGATTCCAGGGCGTTCAGTGAATACTTCGAGGTATCCGGATAATAATTCTGTTAATTGTCTAGCCTCTGAAGCATCAATGCAAGTTGCCTCCTGTACTTTCTCTTCTGTTGTTGTGACGATGTCACTCACGTTGCTGGGTGCGTCGTTATTTCGATTTTTGTGACACATCTGTGGGTGCTTATGATCCAACACTAACAATCTCTGTTCGCAGACAGAAAGATTCATTTTTCCCATCAGCGGAAGATTCGCTCCAAACTCCCGATTCAGCATTAATATTATGGGTCGCTGTTGGTACTTAAGTGCACATGTCCCACGGGCGAGATCAATTACAGCTTCTCTTTCCCGAAGGAAGTCAAGACCCAGAAGCACCGGTACCAAGTTATCCATTAGTAGGAACGTGCATAATAAGCGATCATTTCCCAGGGAAACTTCCACCTATGTCTGGTATTTTATACTCTGTGCCTTTCTTCCCAATGCCCCTATAACCTTACAATTTGCAACCGGCAAAATCGGCAATCTCCTTATCTCCGACACCTTCTTGAAAAACTGCGTGTTCATAACTGATACATTCGCACCTGTGTCAAGCAAAATAGTAGTTGTTACATCATTTACAGCTCCGGTGACACTTGCTTGGATATTTTCCCTTTGTGGCTTATCAGAGACAGCAGGTTCCTGATGTAGCTCATCTTCGATCCTGTTGCCATCCAGATACCGTATCATGTTTACTTTTTGTTCCGTCGACCTATTGCCTTCATTGTTGCCCTTGGTCGCCTGGCGAAGGCCTACAGGGACCGAAATTAGTTTTTTGGCTTCTGAGTGTTTTGATTTGTTTCCGAAGGTACCTCCACTATTCTAACATTTTGTGAGTTTTCAGTCGGAGGAGGCCTGCTTGGATCCCACCACGGTGGATATTGATTGCTTGGTATAGGTATAGCCTGTACATAATTTATTGGCTGACCTGAATTGATAGAATTTTGCTGCGACTGCCAATGACTTGGCCCTGGCTGTCGCCAATATCCACTGTCACCCCGCATATTTTTAGGCTTGTCTTTATATGGACTGTCTGACCTGTTGTCATTTCGTCTCTTTCGGTTGCTATTGTTATTGTTTGGGTTTTCGTTGTGGTACGGCCTCTGATTACCATTCGGTTGTTTGTGTTCTTCGGCCTTTTGGTAATTACTGTTATTATTATTAGGATAACCAAAATTTTGGTTGTGGGGATTACTACTACTATTATTATTATTGTATTTTCCGTTACTATAAGCTTTACTTTTATTTTTCTTTGGACTACCTTCGCCCCTGTTTCCATTATTTCCATTCCATGAATTTTTTCTGTTAGGACTATTATTATTGCTGATCACGGCAGAATTTTTTTTGACGTCTTCTTGCACTAGATCCAGAGAATCAAATACAGACAGAAATTCTTTCAGATCGGTGTCTGTAACATTAAATATTTTTTCTCTAATATGTATGGGTAATCTAGCTTTCAACACTCGCAATAAGTCTCTGGTGGTTACTGGCTCATCCCAGTACCGGGTCATGTTAACATATTTTTCAAAGTACTTTCTTAAGGAACCTGACTTCGGATTGTACATTTTTGCATTGTAAACAATTTTACGGAGTCGCTCTTGAGTAGACGCTGACCAGAATTGATCAAGGAACGCCTTCTCAAAGTTGTGGAAAGTCTTGCAAGTTTCTGCTGCATTTAATGCCCAGAGCGACGCATCACCAGAAATATGTGAAACCACAAACTGTATTTTCTGTTCTTCCGCCCATGATTTCGGAAGAACACTTTTGAAGTTTCGAATGAAAACTACTGGATGTATGTTTTTCTTGCTTTCTTCGTTAAATATTTGAAACTGTCTATGCTTAATCAGGCTTTCATCATGCATCAAAGTAGTTAAGTGCATGGAATTACTATCATTCGCAGGTGGCGTGGTTACTTTATTACAAGTACATCCTATTCCACTATTATTGTTCCTTAGCGTTACATATTGCTCTGGTAATATCGGTTGATTACCAAAATTTGGTCTTCCTTCAGGTGCATTAAAATTTGCCGCTGGATTATCTGCGATCTTTTACCTGTCAGTACCAGTGTTGTCATTACTGCATACTGTCAGATTTTCAAAGTTTTGATTTTCAGAGCTCAGCTACTTCTGTTCGGACTTGCTTTCGGATTTCCGAGGGAATGTCCTCCTGCATTGTTTCCACAGCGGTAGCCAAGGCTTTGAATTGGTTCTCTAGTCTATCTACTTCAGTTTGAAGACTATTGACCTGAACTGCAATGTTTGTTAACGGTTCAATAGTGGTTTTTACTGAATCGATCTCCTGCTTAAAATGTGTTGTAATAGCATTATCACGAGCGACAACACTTGATGTATCCTACGGACAATTTCTTTTTCTCTTTCCAGAAAAAAATATTGTTTATATTTTCCATCAATTTCTTTTCCTTTTCTTGGTCCCTGAGCTCCTGTTGCTGTTTTTCTATAAGCTTTTCCTGTCTACGTTTTTCCTTTTCCTGCTGTCTTTCACGCTCCTGCTCTTTAAGCTCGCGTTGTTTTTCACGCTCCTGCTCTTTAATAGTAAACTTTTCAAATAATGCTATTAGCATATCCTGTATGGACATAGCTTGAGCATTGCTAACTTCGGCACCTTGCCCAGAAGAAATATTGTCATTAATTCCTAACTGGTTGAATTCAGGAGTGTCAGTTTGTTTTGGCAACTCCTCGGTTTTACTATCACTCGGGACATCAGTTTCTAAATTATCAAACAGAATTAAATTTTCTAGTAATTCGACAGAAATATGGATAGATTGTTCTACCTGAGACTCTGATGTCATCTCTGCATCAGTATGCTCATTCGGTCTATTTTCCTTTTGTTTAACCATTCTATCACCAATATAGCACAATAAATATATAAATCACTGACAAGCACCAGTTGACACAAAATGATCTTATAACTAACACATATAGACAAATAACACTCAAAAATATTATTCTCGCCACAATATTCAATTATTACTACTTATCGCTGCAGGTACTAATTTTAATTTAAAATTGCACACGCAGCGAATGTTGTTGCTGTGCTGCTATGTAATTACAGAATATGACATGAACATCTGTTCCTACCTGAATTGATAGACAGTTTTGGACTGCACTGCTTATGTGTAGTTACTCGTGTGTCTGGTACCAGTGCAGATACAGATTTGTACAGCAGTTCGGTAGGAAAATGTCAATGCTCATGAAACAAATAAATAAACAATGATTAATGGTTTGTTTTGGTACTCCATACCTGTAATAGATCACAATATCAATTATTAAAATGAATAAATGTGCATTGGTGGCCCCACGTTGGGCGCCAGTGTGGCGTTCGCTGGGTTATTCAGTGGTTTGGTATTAAACTAATTTGTAAATGGAAATGATTATCTTATTTTATTACATTGAGTAATTACTAAATAATTTTTCTCCCGGCTAAAGATTTGATCAAGTTGCTAAAGAACTCCAAGTTAACGTCGTGTTAAAGTGTTGTCTGTAAGTTGTGTAAGTGTGACTAACTCACAGTTCATACAACAGATTCTATACAACTATGGATTACGATGGAAACAGTTATCTTCAGCAAAATGATCTTTAAAACCACCGAATATCAGCCGCGCACAACATGACGTATGTTACCTGAAACAATATTCTTCGTAACTCGTGCGTAATTAATTTCGGCTCCATACATCAGCTAGAAAAGTTTCTTATAAGGATCGTGCTATGAGCACTGTTTTTAAAGAACCAACCCGATGCGAATTATTTTCATTGAAATGAGTTCGGAACCACCGGTGCACATTTATTTTTACACACCTGCGTTACGTTCGGCTTTTATGTCTAAAGAGTTGCGTAATTTGAATTTGCCGCTGAGATAATTGTTAAGATGGCGGCAGACAATTGATAGAGATTTTCTATTGTTAGAGCAAATAAGTAAATATTTAAAATGGTTATTAAACGCTATAAAATCTACTTTCGTATTGTGCACTATTTAGACTTCATCAAGCAAACATTTGATTTGTCTCTAAGGAAAACACAGACAAACACACGATACAAATCGCTATCATCAATGGCTGCGCTCCTTGCAACGGAAAGAAATTATTAACACAGATAATGCTTATTGAGAGAGGAACTGAAATTACAAATAATTATTCACTCATATTTATAATAATATCGAACTCTATTCTCATGTAATAAATAAGAAATAATTACAATTTCTTAACAGACCTCAGTCTGATACGCGTCTTGCGTCCGCAACCTACAAAAGCCAACCAAGAAAAGGTAAAAACAAAAGGAAGACAAACGCAGATCATAAAAGGAATTTACAATTATCATTGTCTTTGTATGATACACATCGATATGTCTAATTACATCATAGAATATTATATAAATAATTAATATTTATAAGTTTTCACTGTTTTTTTTTTTCATCCGTCGAATACATAATGTTGATAACTGTTAGAGGCATAATTTCCTCTCGCCGCACTGTAGCCAAAAATTTATCTCGTGGATGTTACAATTTGATTTTACTTTTAACTAAGTATTGGCCTGAGCCTGTCAATAGTAGATTTCCTTATGAAAATTTTTGCCTATGCATACATGGTGTAGCTGGCAGTCTCCCTTCCTCCAGTCTCGGTGTCGCCATTTTTTAATTTTATTTGGCTTCGTCTTGAAGTATGTTGATTTAGACATAAGCACATGTTCTCTGCAGGGTTCTTCAAATCTTTGACCATCCTTGTTTGTAAAGTTACGTGCACTCCATTCTGGAATTACAGCTTTATATATAATTTATTTCCCAAACTGGTCGTTGAAGTCTCTCAATAATGTTTTTACATTCCTTTTAGTTATTCCTTTCACAGTTTGATTGAGAAGTTCCTAAAATTTATTTACGTCTTCCTTTGTTTTCTTTATAACTTTTTTTCATTTGTAGGATCTTGAGCATTTGTAATTCTGTAGGTTTTATTCATCGTTTTAAGAGTCAGAGTTATAGTTCTTGGTGATATTGCTTGAAAATCATTTATTGAATCTGTTATTTTTATGTTCACTATAAATTCTGTTACAGATTGTGACGTTGCTTCATAGCCCTCTGTCCTGGTTTTCCATTATAAGTTTTACGTCCTAGTGATTCGAGTGGATCCTCTATGGTGTTTCTCATTTCTTGAAGCCCCACTATTAAATTTTTTAAAAATTTATTTCATCTGTGGAATTGTTGAGTTTTCCGGTCTTTAGTGGGGAGTTTATGATGTGTGTTGCTATATAACTTATCAACTTATGTTGAATGATCATTTTGGGTGATTTGAAACGACACGATTCATTTCTGTATTCTAGTTGTATTCTACCCACCGAATCCAATGTAGCCCTTACCTGCCTTTTTGGGCAGACTTGTGGTATTTTTTTCCTTTACATATTTAACTTTAAAAAGGTAATTAATCTTAGCTGGGGAAACCTTCGATTTACAACTACGGTTGTTAATCGTTGTGGGTGCGTTTAGTCCGCGAGGACTATTTTGTTCCTCTCAAGTCCGCCGGTAAATCTGTTAGGATCCCCCTGTGCGTCAGTTGGGATGCGACATGTAGGAGTGTCATGTTTTTCCTGCTACGACAGCGTAGTAGGTTAGTGGGATTGATTGAATTAATAAAATTGACCGTCTCATCTTATTTGTAGATGTTAATACAAGAGTAGGTAATGCAACAACATTAGGAGTGATTTGGGGAGAAAAGTCCATGTATAATATTAATAAACTTCGCGTATTTTCTTTAATGAATCCTTTAAAACCACAAAACTCTTTTGGCCGAAAATAGATTTACAAATATGTGTGATGACAATCAGTATATAGTTCAATAATAATAATTTTTCTAATTAATCATAAATTACGGCATGAGCTGAAAGAGTGCAAGTCTTCAGATGATAGCACAGCGGCTCACATCAATGTCTGCGAGATACAAACTGACCTGTGGAAAAAAATTGAAGATTTAAAATCCGTGACCATAATACTTACCAAGCTAATTGTGTATATCACACTTACTAGAAGAATAAAGTATAAAACAGCTCCGTGAATAAAAAATGTACGAACAATTATTAGTTAATACATTCTATTCAGAGACACAAATGCAGGATTTTTGACGCTCAACACAAAAATCAGCAATAGATGATCGCGAGAAGAATTAATCAATAAGGCAATATAAAATAATATGAAGCCTGAGGACAAAGAATGAGGAAATTGACGTATCTGCAAAACTAGACCCTCCTAGCACCATCATCTACAAAAGGACTTGAAGGCAGAGAAAGTATACGGAGGGAACATAGGAGAATATGCTAACAAAATAATAAGTGGCCTCCAACAGGCAGCTTGGGGCTATAAGTCAAAGAGACATCAGTACACATGCCTGAACGAAAATAACATTTTAAAGATGTGACGAAAAATCATCACGCGAGGGAGAAAAAAATGTAATACGTAAGTCAGTGTGTTAGCTCTAAGATCAATACATATGCTGAACGAATTTAATATATAAAAGAAGTGACAAAGAATTATCAGGCTAAGAGAAAAATGTAACACGTGTTAGCACTAAGAAACCTATGTTGAAGTAAAGAGAACACTGGGCATTTAATGAGCAAGGCGATGAAATTTGAAGCGGTACTCTTCGTACGCTCCATTTAAGCTCTTTGGCTGGTGATATAAGAGATCGTTACACTGGCAATCGGAGTTTGTAGTAGCACAAGGAGAAACTATGTGAAAGAATTCGCTCATGCATTTAAACTTTTATTTTGCTAGCCATACTTCCTTAGTACTCTCTTAACCCTCCCACGAAACTGACTGAATGAAAGAGTGATTGTTTGGGCTGTAGAAAAGATTGGATTAACCAGTGACGAGTGGCAGTTTTGCGAAGAGAAATCTTTGGGAAAGGTTGGGCGGAGAGGTCTGCGGACGTTTTCACAACGTAACGACAGTTTAGAGGGCGTCATCTAGCTCAGCCAATGGGAGACATCTTTCCACCAGTGATTCAAACTAGAAGACGTTGACTCTGGGCTGTGCCATTTTTAGGCACTGTGTCGCTGGAGGATCAGAGTGTTGATGTCTCCACGTCGTCTGTACTGGTATGATAAGAAATCTAGGTAAAAAATGTGCCGTATTATCTCGGAACACGCTCAAAACGTATTAGTTAAAGTCGACATAAATACACTCCTGGAAATGGAAAAAAGAACACATTGACACCGGTGTGTCAGACCCACCATACTTGCTCCGGACACTGCGAGAGGGCTGTACAAGCAATGATCACACGCACGGCACAGCGGACACACCAGGAACCGCGGTGTTGGCCGTCGAATGGCGCTAACTGCGCAGCATTTGTGCACAGCCGCCGTCAGTGTCAGCCAGTTTGCCGTGGCATACGGAGCTCCATCGCAGTCTTTAACACTGGTAGCATGCCGCGACAGCGTGGACGTGAACCGTATGTGCAGTTGACGGACTTTGAGCGAGGGCGTATAGTGGGCATGCGGGAGGCCGGGTGGACGTACCGCCGAATTGCTCAACACGTGGGGCGTGAGGTCTCCACAGTACATCGATGTTGTCGCCAGTGGTCGGCGGAAGGTGCACGTGCCCGTCGACCTGGGACCGGACCGCAGCGACGCACGGATGCACGCCAAGACCGTAGGATCCTACGCAGTGCCGTAGGGGACCGCACCGCCACTTCCCAGCAAATTAGGGACACTGTTGCTCCTGGGGTATCGGCGAGGACCATTCGCAACCGTCTCCATGAAGCTGGGCTACGGTCCCGCACACCGTTAGGCCGTCTTCCGCTCACGCCCCAACATCGTGCAGCCCGCCTCCAGTGGTGTCGCGACAGGCGTGAATGGAGGGACGAATGGAGACGTGTCGTCTTCAGCGATGAGAGTCGCTTCTGCCTTGGTGCCAATGATGGTCGTATGCGTGTTTGGCGCCGTGCAGGTGAGCGCCACAATCAGGACTGCATACGACCGAGGCACACAGGGCCAACACCCGGCATCATGGTGTGGGGAGCGATCTCCTACACTGGCCGTACACCACTGGTGATCGTCGAGGGGACACTGAATAGTGCACGGTACATCCAAACCGTCATCGAACCCATCGTTCTACCATTCCTAGACCGGCAAGGGAACTTGCTGTTCCAACAGGACAATGCACGTCCGCATGTATCCCGTGCCACCCAACGTGCTCTAGAAGGTGTAAGTCAACTACCCTGGCCAGCAAGATCTCCGGATCTGTCCCCCATTGAGCATGTTTGGGACTGGATGAAGCGTCGTCTCACGCGGTCTGCACGTCCAGCACGAACGCTGGTCCAACTGAGGCGCCAGGTGGAAATGGCATGGCAAGCCGTTCCACAGGACTACATCCAGCATCTCTACGATCGTCTCCATGGGAGAATAGCAGCCTGCATTGCTGCGAAAGGTGGATATACACTGTACTAGTGCCGACATTGTGCATGCTCTGTTGCCTGTGTCTATGTGCCTGTGGTTCTGTCAGTGTGATCATGTGATGTATCTGACCCCAGGAATGTGTCAATAAAGTTTCCCCTTCCTGGGACAATGAATTCACGGTGTTCTTATTTCAATTTCCAGGAGTGTAGATAAATGCTGGAAGACGTGGCAATTTTCGTGTTTTCGACAATATAGGTGATTGTAATAGTGTAGCTACGACAGTTAGGTTGTAGTGTTGGCTCTCAGCATGGCACCTTTATTTTGGAAATCAGTAGTTAAAACTTCTTCAGTTAAGAGAGCAGATATTATTCTTTTCTATATATGGGTTTATAAACTTTACTTGGTTTTGATGATCTTTTCCTTGTGTGATAGTGTTGAGTGCAATTCACGCTGATAACGTAAACGAGTCTTATGCTATAAAGTTTCAAAGTTTTACGGGCTGTCACCAATCGATAATAATTGTTATAGGTATTAGAAGATTAATCAGAGTAGTTTAAGGGGTTCAGTTTTAACATTTCGTGGGTTTTCTTGATGACTCCGCGGTGAATAATTGTTTTCATCCTTGTTGGTAGCCGAAAGTAACTGTTAGAAATCGCTGCAATTATGTGAGAACATTTGCTGGAATAGTTATTGGATGGTATATCACTGCCCTGATATAATTTTCTAGTATTATTTTACGAATTTGGTATAGTTTTCTTTGTACTTGTGTTTTAGGCCAAAGTTGGGAGACAGTTCTCAGTAACCAGGAATCATCACTGTGTGTTCTTTACTAATGTTCTGTCATTGCTAAGAAAAATAGCAGCCCAGTGAGTGTAATTTTGTTGGTAAGTGATTATTTTTCACTTTTTCTTTATAATGGGTGGCGACACTAAGTGGTCTGCAACGTGTGACTACGTGTCGTTGGTTGGCTGTACAGAAGTTCAGAATACAATATTACTTCAGTAAATATCGGAATCCTTATAGCTTGGCTATGCAATCATCATTGTGTGATGAATTGTGATTGAATTGTGATAGCTTGAATTTTAGTTTAATTTCGAAATCATTGTGGTAGCTCACATAAGACGGAATTTTGTAATGTTTGTGCCAATTAAATTCGACAGACCGCCCCAGTAAATTCTCTAAGAACAGAACAATATGAATTAGCTATATTTAACATAAATCACGAGAGTGATCGTATAGCGAATTAATGTTTGAAGACCTTCTTTGAAGTGGTTACTAAACTGAAATTTTATTCAGTTCCTGCTAAAGTAATCAAGAGAAGTTTTCCATTAACTGGTGCCTTCTTTAATCACTCAAGGCCCACGATAGAATCTTGAGTGCAGTTACATTGTTGTGGGATCTGATAGTGAGAACCATACACTGTTGATCTTCAGAGTCGTACTCCGCTGATATGCTTAACCTTCCCCACTGACAGTGGTATTCCGATCGCAGTAGTTAATATACAAAGTATCTTGCATGCTAGTGACAAATGTGCGTTGTGAGACGGCATTACTTACATTATGTGAAACTTTCCCGCTACCTAATAGTGTGACTAACTTATATTAGCGCTAGGAGACCAAAATTAATCCCAACTGGGAATTATTACATCTGATCTTGCAGATGTAAGACTTCTAATATGGAGGGGATAAAGTAATTGTCTGTGTTGCTCTGCGTGAAGAAAATCTTAATTCCTAGACGGAGTAAATTTCATTAATTGATAGTATTTGACTCAGGAAGGTAATTAAATAACTAAGGAAATTAAGGCCACAATGATAAAGAATCAAAACAGTTTATGGGTAAAAGCAAACGTCTCACCCCCTCACCCCTCTATCCTGATTGTGCTGGCTAATGACAGGGTCAGGGTGCGTTATCCGTTGTGCATTATTTCAATTAATATGAGTGATGAAGGTTAATAATATTATTCATTTCTAGTCACACCATAATTGGAATGTTATATCGTGTTGTCACTAGCCACAGCAAGCAGTAAGAGTTACAAGTTACAACCATCAAAAATGTGTCAGAAAAGCACTCGTAATAGGTATGAATCAAACGCACACAAGATAATAAAAAGTCAAGTAAGCAAGTAAGAGTGAGTTTGCAACTTGACGACGTTTGTGACGTTCGTTATCGTAATTTAGTCCTTTTAACTTTCCTTCAAAGAGATTTTTACATTATTAGTAAGATTCGTAGTGTGAGGCTGTTCCCATGGCTGGAGGTAGCTCAAACGCCACGTATGTCACGACATATGTTGCTTACATTAGGTCGGCAGCTTGAGTGGCCCCTCACTACGAGAGAAAACACGTAGGCAAGATACGAGTATGTCTCGAAGAATGGACGCCAGTACGTAATGTAATAATTGGTTACAATAAATAATGTTGTACACATAAAATATCAGAGAGCACGGATCTATTATTGGGATATAATGGTGGCACTTACTATGCAGCAAACGTAGCGTTTGGCTAATTAAATGATTGGGACGGAGTCATCCGAGGGTGTACGACGAAGTGTGAAATAGTGCTTTGCTTTAACCACATTTCATTTCGTGCCAGTTCGTCCAGCCGTTGCCTTAATACTCTTTCAGTTCCACTTTTATAATCGGTTTTACTATTTTTTTGTTTGTAAAATAAATCATTTTGTTTGAAAGCAAAATCAACTTATAGATGAGTACGGATTTTTATTTATCCGTTCAGATTCCAGGTACAATTAGACAAAATTAAATCTATTTCCATATAACTCACATGAGGCTGTAACTGCGTCATGTGTGGTTATACTATCGACGTTTTGACTAGTACTGGAGGCATCAGGTTGACTTCCTGATACAGTTATTCTTATTAAGCTTGCTTCAGTAGGAGCAGAACGGTCGATGGTTTTATTGCATAGGACACCTAGAAGAATTTTACTGAAAATAACTCTGGCCGTGAAAGCCTGCGTTCTTATGGAGTTCAATCTCCTCGCGGCGTTCTTTTCTCTTCATTGATTTCTGTAAGATCCTGCCTGACAGTGATGAATATCTATGGTTTCATTGTGGATGGATAAGCCGGCACAAATGTTGTTCAATTGAAAGCCTTTAGTTTCCTTATTCACTGCAGCATATTCGTCTGCATTCCAAAAACAGTTTGTCACAACAAATGATATTAACTGTAACCGATTTGCATTAAACGAATATCCCTGTTTCTTAATTGTTAATCGTGTGAGAAATTATAGAGGGAGTGAAAGCTTCTAACCGGTACAGGATTCTCACAGCATGTTTTTGGACAAACCGAAACAAATCTTAATTTGTAAGTTATTGGTAATGCCCACTTAAAAGAAAGGTGTAGAATCTTGAACATGGTTGTAAATAGCAACTGTAAACCGATGGTCTTGGTAAGGTTGAAAGAAGCAGACAGCCAGCTGCGTAAGACAGGTTTATGAGAACACTTGACCTTAGTTTCGACTGTTAAACAGGGTGTCCCAGCTATCTTGTCCAACCCAAAATATCTCTGTAACAATAACAGCTATTGGAAAACGACTTTCACCGGTATCAATGTAGGGCTGAAATTGCTGATCTTTTAGACGATAATATGTTTTGCTTTAGCAACGGCAAATGAACCGAGAACCAGTTCTGATAATGCGCGTAATAACGGAACTATGACTAAAGAAAACTGGAAACACTTTCAATGGATTTAGCAACCTGGAGAAAGTGTTCGGCAACGTGAAATTGTGCATTATTTTGGAAAATCTCAGAAAAATCAGTGTAAGCTGTACTAAAAGACTTGTTATATCAAATACGTACAGGAACCAAAAGGAAACCATAAGAATGGCAGAGCCAGACGTAAGTGTCAGGGCTAAAAAGGATACAAAGCAAGAATGAAGTATTTCTGTCCAACAGGTCAGCTCATGCATGGAAGAAGTAGTGACTGAAATTTTTAAAAAAATGTTCAGATGAAAGATTAAAAATTCAGAATTCCTAATAACCCTCCTATTCTCAGTGAACCTAATGATTACAGAGCTTACTGAGTGGAATAAATGAACTAAAGAGCTAAAAATATAGCCGAGTTATTATTTTACGACAAACTTAATGTTAAAATTGAAGCCAAGGTACTAGGTGAAGTAAGGCAGTTCTTCTTCCCTGGAAGCAAAGAATGCATAACGGACCAAGCAAAAACCAAGAGGGGATTCCACGGTGAAAGAAATCTAGCGGTATTAAACATAGGCCTTAAACTGAGGAAAACAATTCTGAGAATGTGGGTCTGGAGTACAGCATTGTATGGAGCAAAATTTGGTGTTCGAAAAAATCTGAAACTGAGAGAATCGTAGCATCCGATGTGTGGTGTTAGAGAAGGATGCTGCAAATTAAGTGGAGAAGAACTGAAGAAATTTTCTGCACAGTCGGTGAGGAACGAAATATGTGGAAGACACCGACTAGTAGAAGGGGGCTGGATCACCACATGTGTCTCAAGACATCGGGGAGCAACTTCTGTTCTAAAGAGAGCCATAGAGAGCAAAAACTGTTAAGGGAAGACAGAGACTGGAATAAATTCAAGAGGCTGACTCAGAAGAACTTGTGGCGGGTGTGGTCGGTCTGTCTCCCCCCCCCCCCCCCTCTGTCTCTCTCTCTCTCTCTCTCACACACACACAGAGACACACACACACGCACACACACACACACACACACACACACACACAAAACGAACCGTTATGTTGGTAATATTTGCCGAACTGCTGATGATATACGATAGTAACTTGTCGCCAATTCTAAGATTGATATATCAAGAAATGTCTGCCTCCTTAGGTGAGCAGGCTGTCCTTTGGCAGACCCGGGTTACATGCCCCGTACTGCCAGAGACTTCTCCCTGTCAGTCACGTTGATTCCAGGAGAGAGGAGCCGCTTGGACAAGAAGTAGCACCTCGAAGACCTGCGAAACTGAACGGTGAGCTGACCCCATGGCCGTCCACACCGCATCCAGATGACGTCATTTGGCATGTCGGCCTCGCTTGGACCTTAGGATATGATCGAAAAGTTACTTTTAGCGTGATAAGCTTCTTAGAATATTTTCAAAGCTATGGAACACTAGCCGCAGAAGATACTTTATAAAATAATATAGCTTGTATAATGTCGGTGAAACAACTTTATTTGGTTTGCAAAGCTCAGAGGAGTTCCGTCTGCTGATGTAGCAACAGGTCATGTTTTGAGAGAAACTCGCTTGGCATTAGGACAACGATCGGCGTACGCTGTATGCATTAGCCGATAATGGACGAGCGTGATGTTTTAGTCGTGTCATATTGCGCGATTAACAAGCGTCATGGTGAGCGCAACGTCGCTGATAGCTGCTGATACGAACTGCAGGTGCTCTGAGCACTGATGGTGATTTCAGGCAAGCTGTGTTAACAAATTACCACCTTTTGACAATGATGTAGCACCGTTTGCTCAGTTGTACCCGGGTGCCACATTCAACCAGCACAACATGCGACAATTGTTTCCTACATTGCTGCATCGTAGTTATCAGCTTGGTGCAGGTGATTGACTAATAATGTAATTATCGTGGAAGAAAGCCACATAATCAGTTTTTTTCAGTTATCTATCAGACAGTGATATAGTTTCCCGTTTTTCCTTTGTAATGTAAGATCTATAGATACGTGCTTCCGTAGGTGAGCGGACAGACTTGTAGAACTGTACTCGTCTGCTCATGACGGACATTATGAATTTGAAAAGAGTGTCTGTTTATTCGATGTGTCTATGGAAGTACTAAGACAAAACTTCTACAGTATATAGGGAGTTCTGAAATAGCCGTTACAAACTTCTAGGGCCTGTAGAGGGGAGTGAGTACAAAATCTTTTGAAACCTATCATTTTCGTTTGATGACGTTTTCAGTTCAGATGTGTAACGCGTCCACGTCTGCTTGGGGAATTGAATTAGGCATGGGTCGTGCAAGTATTAGAGAAGAGTTCGAAAGGAAACAGAAAGCAATATCCGTTTATCACCTTAGGCATTTGTTTGCATTACTTCAGAACAAAAAAGAACCCAGAAACTGTACGCACAGAAAAGTACTGATGCATTACAACAGCGGCTCTGGTACTCACTGCTCATTCCACCTGATATCTCTCCAGTTTTTAGCGCAGCAGCCAGACCTCGTGCCAGCAGATCTTCCTCTGTCTCTACTCGGAGTCTCGTAAATTAAACTTCACATACGACCCCACAAGTAGTATATGTCATCCCGTCTATTCTATTGCATCTCCGGACAAGCAACTCTGACACTTTTCTGTTTCCCTCAGCAGACGTGGACGCGTGACACATCTGAATTGAAACCGTCGTAGAATGGTAAGGGCACATTTCCTGACATAGGTTCCTACGCCAAATATTATGTACTCACTCGGCTCTTCTGGTCCTAGAAGATTGTGACGGGGTTCACGAACACCCTGTATAACGTCATAGTATCACAGTCTTCAGAAATAAGTGTCGATCACAAAAACAGTAATGGAAGAAAGCTCAGTTTACTTATGGTGGCGTGTGACCACTGAAGAGGGTTCTGTCTCTAATCGCATTGTCACCATGATACGGAAGTAACTGCTGAAATCCTGACCATACAGAGGACGCAGTATGAACGAACATGGTGCATTGTGACTTCACTCTTTGTACTAAATTCCTCGCTCTGCCAAGGGGACGTAGAGCACAGTAGGATAACTAGGGTTGTACCAGAGTTCGCATCTGGCTGAATATGCAAAAGACTTACATTTCTCGCCCACACAACGGCCTCCCAGTAGCTTGGATTACAGGACTGTGCCAGTAACATAAACAACACCAAACTATTCGAAACTTCACGGAAATCGTTAAATACTGAAGGAAGTTTTCAAAGGAGCCAGAAGTAAAGTCGGCCAGTGGACACATACCAAGTGTGTAACCTATAATGACAATCTGAAACGTTCCCGGAACCGTTTAAGATATTTTAATTCTGTTTTAACCCAAATGAGCTGTAAAGAAGTCTTCATTCAACTGATTACAACAACATAAATTATAAAGCTATTCACCCAATATGGTTTTCGTCCGAACGAAACTATTGTATTATCTGCTGTTAGGAACCGTGAATTCCAAAACAGCAGAAGTCCACTTGCTAAGATTTCCACTTAAGCAATTTTCTTTCTATAAAACTTCCTCTCAGATTAAAACTGTATGGCGGACCGAGACTCGATCTCGAGACCTTTGCCTTTCGCGGGCAAGTGCTCCACCAAATGAGCTACCAAATCACGACTTACGCCCCGTCCTCACAGCTTTACTTCTCCCAGTATCTCGTCTCCTACCTTCCAAACTTTACAGAAGCTCTCCTGCGACCTTGCAGAAATAGCACTCCTGAAAGAAAGGATATTGCGGAGACATGACTTAGCCACAGCCTGGGGGATGTTTCCAGAATGAGATTTTCGCTGATACGAAACTTCCTGGCAGATTAAAACTGTGTGCCGAACCGAGACTCGAACTCGGGATCTTTGCCTTTCGCGGGCAAGTGCTCTACCAACTGAGCTACCCAAGCACAACTCACGCCCCGTCCTCACAGATTTACTTCTGCCAGTATCTCGTCTCCTACGTTCCAAACTTTACAGAAGCTCTCCTGGTAGGAGACGAGATACTGGCAGAAGTAAAGCTGTGAGGAGGGGCCGTGAGTCGTGCTTGCGTAGCTCAGTTGGTGTGCTTTAATGTTTTTAGATTTTTATAAAGCGTTCGATGTAGTAAATCATGAATATCTTCTACAGACATTGAAGAAAATAGGTTTCAACGATAGGGTCATACAGTTGATTAAGAACATAGCACCTGGAATAAATGCTAAAATAGCGGTGAATTGTCAACAATCCAGGCCGATGCAAATACAACGAGGAGTTCCTCAAGGAAGTCCTCTGTCCATGTCGCTCTTCGCCATTTCGCTGGAACCTTTCCTCCGACATGTCCATGCTGGATTAAAAGGCTTAACATTATCAGGAAATAAAACAGTTATAAGAGCCAATGCTGACGATATAGGGGTCATTATAAGGATTAATGACGAGGTAACCACGCTAGCAACGGTGATTGATTCGTACTGTAGAGCATCTGGATCCAATGCAAACGAAAAAAAAAGAAAGATGTTAAATCTCAGTGGTTTTGATAATATCAACGTCGAGTGGGCAAAATTTGTCCGACAACATAAAACACTTGGGATCACCCTGACAGCATGCCCTATGAAAATGACGGCTTTAAATTGGAAAGTTGCAGTAGATAAAGTGCAAGGAGCCATTGTAGAGATTTTAACTCGATATGTGAACCAAGTTCAAAGAACACAGTATATCAACTCATGCATCTTTGCTGAGGCTTATTATACTGCCCAGCTGTTTCCAATGCCGAGAATGATAGCGAGGAGAATAATGTCCAAAATCACCAACTTTCTGTAGAGAGGTGAAGTGTTCAGAGTACCTGCTAAAGTAGCCACTTTAGATCCTAAAAATGGTGGACTAGGATTAACTGATATAACGGATAAAGGCTCTGCTCTTTTTATCAAAAGGCAAGTTAATTTAATAAGAGACTCGCGAGAAAGCATAACCAGCCAACTTTTCGAGATCGTTAAACCTCCAAGCCTGCTTCCCCCGATTGACGTGCAGAATATCAACAGTCGCTTACAGCACTTGAGGATTTTCTATGTTGAGTTTAGTTATGTCTGTGTCGAACTCAGGCAGTCCCGACACATCGAGAGCCATAATGCGGGAACGAAAGAAAAGCGAACGAAGAAACAAAATAGAACGACAGTTTCCAAACATTGAGTGGACTGAGATTTGGAAAAACATTACTTCTAATGTGCTCACGTCTAATATAAAAACGTCATGGTACAAGACAGTTAACAACATAGTTAGCACCAATGAAAGACTGTACGCAAACGGACTCTGTGAAACAAATTTATGTCAACAATGCCATATGGTTGACACAGTAATTCATAGAGATACTTGCAGTGGTCACATGAATAGTTGGAAGTGGATCCGGGAGCAAATAGCTCTGATTACAAGAACATCCCCTGAGTATATATCGCTGTCATTGATACACAGGCCTGAAGCACGCTATTTTCCAGAAGTAAAAAATAACGCTGTGTACTGGTTGCTGGGAAATTTTGTTAACTACGTCCTTAACAATTTAGGATCCGATAGCATCATACAGTTCAAGGTACACATGCTGTGTGAGTTCCACAAAATTAGAAGCTAATTGAATCACAAGGAAAAGTTCGGTAATATGCTAAAAATTGTATTTGAAAGAATAGGCATTGGTTAATATAAAAAGAAGACTTTGTTGACAGTGATGTATTGTAGTTACCTTAAGGATACTATTTAAGATTTTATAGTATATTTATGATGTGTGCATTTTCTACTTCAGAGAGTAATTTTTGCAATTTATAAGATAATATACAGAACTTATGTGACATTGAGATTGTGTGTCTAATAGTGTCAAAACACAAAACATTAAAGGTGCATTATTGGCTTATACTAGAAATTTGGAAATAGACAGTTTTTATAGAAATGTCCTTATCGGTTGGTTAAAACCATAAGATTCTGTCTGATAAATGTAATATTCAATGGCTGGCACATTGCCCTGTTCATTTTTGCACTGTGATGTGTATGTCAGTTTCGCAGTGAAAGACTGATTATATAGATCTGATCCAGTGAAAGACTGATTATATAGATCTGACCACTTCAGATACTCAAGATTCAATTAATGTCCGGAAAGTGTAGTTGGAAGGCTAGTCAACTTTATTATATATCTCCTTTCCGCCATTCTCAAGTATTTCAGAAATTGTCTAATATGATTATTAAATTGTTTTATATTTAAAATTATCCCACCAACTTTCTGATATCCATCATAAAGAAATTATGCTTCTGTAAAGATTGCAGCTCATGTAATTTAAAGTGCAGATTTTACTTCTTCAGGTTGAAGTTTGAATGTCTTTAATATTTTTTTCTTGATGTTTAACTTAATTGTTTCTGGTAATTAGTCAGTAACACAATCATCTGTTGTCTTTCCTTAACGTCAGCGTAATTGAAATGATCAAACCGTTTTGTTTAAATAACTTCATGTATGTATAACTTAGTATGTATTTGGAGTGTAACATAGTTTTTTTAATAAATGTTTCTATAAAAAAAAACAAAAAAGTTGTTAGAGCACTTGCCAGCTTAAGGCAAAGGTCCCGAGTTCGAGTCTCGGTCCGGCAAACAGTTTTAATCTGCGAGGAAGTTTTATATCAGCGCACACTCCGCTGCAGAGTGAAAATCTCATTCAATTTTCTTTCTATAGCTTTAAACCTACTGAAGCTATTACTTTGATCTTTTTTCTATGCATAGATATTACAAGACATTTGCGTCTGGCAAAATATTACATAAAATCTGTGTCAGATTTAAGATTAAAATATTATAAAAACTGGAGTTTTAGTGCTGTTTTGTTATAACTTGAAATCTTTGTATTATTACTTTCATTAACTGTTGTCAAATTGCCCACAAATACATAATAAAGTTTAATTATGGTAAAATCATATTCACAAAGATATCAGCAAATATATAGTGCTAACAGTTTTCTGTCTGAATTTTAGACTGCAGTTTATGAGGTATCATCGATTTTCTAAAGGAAGTAGACGCTTAAAGTGTACCCGACGCTGTGTTTCAATGGATAGTATATATTCGAAATATTTCTTGCCTTCACAGGTTTAAAACTAATTTCACTCTTGTCCTCAATCTTTAAAGTTGAGCCGGTCGGTGTGGCCGAGCGGTTCTAGGCGCTTCAGTCTGGAACCGGGCGACCGCTACGGTCGCAGGTTCGAATCCTGCCTTGGGCTTGGATGTGTGTGATGTCCTTAGGTTTGTTAGGTTTAAGTAGTTCTAAGTTCTAGAGGACTGATGACCTCAGATGTTAAGTCCCGTAAAGCTCAGAGCCATTTGAACCATTTTTAAAGTTGACAAAATAAAAATATGCTATTCTGTACAGTGAAATGCCTGTATAGCTAGTCCACTAGTTGATTTGTTAACATTCACATCATTGTTATGTTACTTAGTAAGATTGAATGATGCTGCTTTCCACTTCCCTTAATATTTAGACAGTGGCAAAAGTTCTTTTGCGTTTGAAAAGAAGGTTTTGTAATTCGTATTCATGGACTGATGGACGTGAGCAACGTGTACATTACTTTTCTGAATTATATCGCTCCATTGTTTAAGAATGTACACAGTGTCCTGCTTCTCCTTCTATAACCGTATGCGAACAAAATCTCTGTCGTAGGATTGATAGGAGTAGTCTTTTGTCAGATAAACGTGTTTCTTTAAGTGATGTAGATGTTTTACAATAGTGTTGCTTCGGTTTTGAGTTATACCTGCATCGGTGAAAACACATAGATTTTTCGCCCTCCGACCAACACAACGTTTGATGAAAGGATCCAAAAAAGAAACAGTTTCATTTGGGGTTTTTCTTCCTGTAAATTCTATGGATGGGAACACGAAAGCTCGATTGTCAGTCATACATTTAAGCAAAGCTTGCTTGTATAGAACATCACAGATATAGGCGTGAATGGGAAGGGAACGCCCTGCATGTATTCAAACGGCACACGTTTTGTCTTCCCATATTCCTCTTCTCTCACTTTGACTAAGGTTTCCCATTGTTTCATTTCAGCTTTATCTAGAAAATAGGTTGATATGAAACTTCCTAACAGATAAGAACTGTATGCCTGACACAGACTCGAACTCGGGACCTGTGCCTCTCGCGGGCAAGTGCTCTAACGACTGAACTACCAAAGCCCAGTCTCACAGCTTTACGTCTACCAGTAGCTCAACTCTTACCTTCCAGACTCCACAGAGGCTCTCATTTCAAACTTGCAACATTAGCATTCCTGGAAGATATATTGCAGAGACATAACTTAGCCACAGCCTGGGGATGTTTCCAGAATGTTGTTTCCAGGCTGCAATCCTCCCTCGGGCATGGATGTGTGTGATGTCTTTAGGTTAGTTGGGTTTAAGTAGTTATAAGTTCTAGGGGGCTGATGACCTCAGCTATTGAGTCCCATAGTGCTCAGAGACATTTGAACCATTTTCCAGGCTGCGGCTAAGTCACGTCACCGTAATATCCTATCTTCCAGGAGTGCTAATGCTGCACGTTACACAGGAGAGCTTCTGTGAAGTTTGGAAGGCAGGAGGTAAGGTACCGACGGAAGTACAGCTTCAAGGAGAAGTCACGAGTCGGGCTTGGGTAACTTCACACGCCGGCCTCCATCTTCACGCCGGTGTCAGTAGGACATGTTGCGCCTCTATTCGCGCATCTGCCTGTCTTTTTTGCGGACCTCAGCTACGTCCGCGCTGGCCTCCCATGTATGCACAACCCACGTCCAAAGGATTTCCACATTCAATTTACTGCGTGGCGTACCTTGGAACAATGTTGAGATCAAGTATCCATTAACGAGGTGGACGGTGGTGTGGCGCAAACCTCATCAGCCGTACCTTCCGACATCAGTCCGAGCGACATGATACCAGGTCGCCTGTGGTTTAATGGACACTCCTACATGCTCCTCCTATCACTTGGCGGATGATGACTCCCATCGCCCGACGCGCGCCGGTGTTCATGAAGTCTGGGCACTGGGGCGGCGAGTAGTAGCCTGTTTCCTCCGCGACACTCCATCTCTGGTCAAACTGCAGGCTTTCATTCGCCCGGAGGTCGTGTGTTTCCTTGCAGCCAAGACTCATGCGATAGTCTGGGACAAATCGCGGATCGGCCTTCGGACCCTCCTACAGAATGGGCATGCGGTGTTTGAACGACTTTCACGCTATGAACCTATCTCGCCAATTACCTCCGTGCGATTTTGCGCGAACCTCGGTTCAGCTGGGATGTGCCTGGCGTGGTTGCTCGACTCCTTTCTAGGTGCACTACTAACACGATCTCTCGTTATTTCAACTCACTGGCGGGCGCAGCGCCTGACACCGCACTGTCCTTATTTTGTGTTCCCGTCTCCCCCACCTATCAGTGCTGTGTCGCAAGATGAAATTTCATGGTTACAGTTAAGTATCTCCTTTCTTAAAAAAAAAAAAAAGTTCAAATTTGTGTGAAATCTAATGGGACTTAACTGCTAAGGTCATCAGTCCCTAAGCTTACACACTACTTAACCTAATTTATCCTATGGACAAACACACACAACCATGCCAGAGGGAGTACTCGAACCTCCACCAGGATCGGCCGCACAGTCCCTGACTGCAGCGCCTTAGACCGTTCGGGTAATTTCGCCCGGCTCTCCTTTCTCAAATGTCCGCTATTGTTGTCTGCTGGTTTGGTTGGTTGCGCTGGGTACGCCATGGCCAGACCTGCTCGACCCCTGCTCACTCACCCCAACGCCCTGCCATTGAGCTGAAGGCGACTTATCCGTACCCATCTCCCATCATCCCTACCTTCTCTCTGCTTACAAGGAACGGTCAGTTTTCTCCATTTGTAATTGTTGGCGTTATCTGATATTGTAATATATGTTTGTCTATAAATAACGTTTATATTGCCCTGTAAAGTTAAAAAAATATTTCAAACAACGTCGGTAGAACACTAGCCAGCAAAGGGCAAATGTCCCTTGTACGAGTCTCAGTCAGGCACATAGTTTTAGCCTGCCAGGAAGTTTATTACCTTTATGTAATTCAAGCTTTTTCCTTAAATCCTCCCTGAGTGCAAAACGATTTTCACACTCTATTTGGAGCTTTAATTGTCCACGCTGTGATCAGATATCTGTTCTTCGACGCCTAAAAGGAAATCTCTTCATAGTAGCGGAAAAAAATGCTCATCATATACTAGGGACTGAATTCTTTTGTATGAAAACATAGATACTCCTCAGGTTCATACACTATTTGTTCAATAGTACCCGGGCGCCTGGCTGAAAATGACTTACATCTTCGTGGTGCCCTCCATCGGTAATGCTGGAATTCAGTATGGTGTTGGCCCCCCCTTAGACTTGATGACAGCTTCTACTCTCGCTGGCATACGTTCAGTCAGATGCTTGAAGGTTTCTTGGGGAATGGCAGCCCATTGTTCACGGAGTGCTGCACTGAGGAGAGGTGTCGATGTCGGTCTGTGAGGCCTGGTACGAAGTCGGCGTTCCAAAAGATCCCAAAAGTGTTTTATAGGATTCAGGTCAGGACTCGTTGCAGGCCAGTCCATTACAGGGATGTTATCGTCGTGTAACCATTCCGCCACAGGCGGTGCAGTATGAACAGGTGCTCGATCGTGTTAAAAGATACAGTCGCCATCCTCGAATTGCTCTTCAACAGTGGGAAGCAAGAAAGTGCTTAAAACATCAGTGTAGGCTTGTGCTGTGATAGTGCCACGCAAAACAACAAGGGGTGAAAGGAGGAGGAGGAGGAGATTAGTGTTTAACGTCCCGTCGACAACGAGGTCATTAGAGACGGAGCACAAGCTCGGATTAGGGAAGGATGGGGAAGGAAATCGGCCGTGCCCTTTCAAAGGAACCATCCCGGCATTTGCCTGAAGTGATCTAGGGAAATCACGGAAAACCTAAATCGGGATGGCCGGACGCGGGATTGAACCGTCGTCCTCCCGAATGCGAGTTCAGTGTGCTAACCACTGCGCCACCTCGCTCGGTAAGGGGTGAAAGCCCCCCTCCCTGAAAAACACGACCACACCATAACACCACCGCCTCCGAATTTTACTGTTGGCACTACACACGCTGGTAGTGACGTTCACCGGGCATTCGTCGTACCCACACCCTGCTATCGGATCGATACATGGTGTATCGAGATTCAATCACTCCACACAACGTTTTTCCACTGTTCAATCGTCAAATGTATACGCCCCTTACACCAAGCGAGGTGTAGTTTGTTTGGCATTTGCAGGCGTGAAGTGTGGCTTATGAGCTGCCGCTCCGCCATGAAATCCAAGTTTTATCACCTCTCGCCTAACTGTCACAGTACTTGCAGTGGATCTACATTCAGTTTGGAATTCCTATACGATGATCGGGATATATGTCTGCCTATTACACGTTACGGCCCTCTTCAATTGTCGGCGGTCTCTGTCAGCCAACACACGAGGTCGGCCTGTATGCTTTTGTGCTGTACGTATCCCTTCACGTTTCCACTTCACTATCACATCGAAAGCAGTTGACCTAGGGTTGCTTAGGGTGTGGAAATCTCGCGTACAGACGTATGACACAAGTGACATCCAATCACCTGACCACGTTCGAAGTCCATGAGTTCCGCGGAGCGCCTCATTCTGCTCTCTCACGTCTAATGACTACTGCGGTCGCTGATATGGAGTACCTGGCAGTAGGTGGCAGCACAATGCACCTAATATGAATATCGTGTTTCTGGGAGTGTCCGGATACTTTTGATCACATAATGTATTTCTGTAGACACATCGTCTACAGTGTTTTGTCTTTCAGATCTGAAGAGAAGTCCGTAGTTTTCTTGACGCCCTCGCCGTAATATGTCACCCGGAAGGTATAGTACATATGTGTCTTCGTTGGCCGGCCACCGTAGCCGAGCGGTTCTAGGCGCCTCAGTCCGCAACCGCGCGACTGCTACGGTCGCAGGTTCGAATCCTGCCTCGGGAATGGATGTGTGTGACGTCCTTAGATTAGTTAGGTTTAAGTAGTTCTATGTTCTAGGGGACTGATGACCTCAGATTTTGAGTCCCATAGTGCTCAGAGCCATTTTTGCCTTCCTTCCTCTGGACCAGGTTTCACGACGTCCTCCACGTTCATCAAGAAGACACAGCATTTCTTTACAAGCGAGGGACGAGATGCATCCTCAACGTGATATGGAGATCCCGTGTAGTGAATTTGCTTGCACATTGTCTCCTTCTTTCACTTAATGCGAAGACAAGATTGATTACTACTTTGAAACACATTTATTAAGCGTCCTGATGAGGAAAATATTGCTAATGATCATTTGTAGATAATACCGGTTAGTTGGAGTACGCTATATGTTAAATGTCACATATATTGAAAACAGTCACTCTGCAGTGAAAAACAGTTGGATGAGGGTTTGTAGGTTCGTGAAACATAGTCCTTTTTCTTCTTGGTAGCTTCTCACTTACTAGTCCAATCACATAACTGTCTGGCGCACTTTTAGATTTCACGTTATTGAACTGTGATATTACACTCCTGGAAATGGAAAAAAGAACACATTGACACCGGTGTGTCAGACCCACCATACTTGCTCCGGACACTGCGAGAGGGCTGTACAAGCAATGATCACACGCACGGCACAGCGGACACACCAGGAACCGCGGTGTTGGCCGTCGAATGGCGCTAGCTGCGCAGCATTTGTGCACCGCCGCCGTCAGTGTCAGCCAGTTTGCCGTGGCATACGGAGCTCCATCGCAGTCTTTAACACTGGTATCATGCCGCGACAGCGTGGACGTGAACCGTATGTGCAGTTGACGGACTTTGAGCGAGGGCGTATAGTGGGCATGCGGGAGGCCGGGTGGACGTACCGCCGAATTGCACAACACGTGGGGCGTGAGGTCTCCACAGTACATCGATGTGGTCGGCGGAAGGTGCACGTGCCCGTCGACCTGGGACCGGACCGCAGCGACGCACGGATGCACGCCAAGACCGTAGGATCCTACGCAGTGCCGTAGGGGACCGCACCGCCACTTCCCAGCAAATTAAGGACACTGTTGCTCCTGCGGTATCGGCGAGGACCATTCGCAACCGTCTCCATGAAGCTGGGCTACGGTCCCGCACACCGTTAGGCCGTCTTCCGCTCACGCCCCAACATCGTGCAGCCCGCCTCCAGTGGTGTCGCGACAGGCGTGAATGGAGGGACGAATGGAGACGTGTCGTCTTCAGCGATGACAGTCGCTTCTGCCTTGGTGCCAATGATGGTCGTATGCGTGTTTGGCGCCGTGCAGGTGAGCGCCACAATCAGGACTGCATACGACCGAGGCACACAGGGCCAACACCCGGCATCATGGTGTGGGGAGCGACCTCCTACACTGGCCGTACACCACTGGTGATCGTCGAGGGGACACTGAATTTCCAGGAGTGTATATTGTCTTCACAGACTGTCGCAGATCTAGAATGCATTTTCTTCTACCTCTAAAACAAATAACACGATTCATGTCAGTGTTGTAATATTTTACACTATTTGCTCTGTAACTACTACACTCTTTACTTACATTAGTTCAAATGGTTCAAATGGCTCTGAGCACTATGGGACTTAACATCTGAGGTCATCAGTCCCCTAGAACTTAGAACTACTTAAACCTAACTAACCTAAAAACATCACACACATCCTTGCCCGTGGCAGGATTCGAACCTGCGACCGTAGCAGCAGCATGGTTCCGAACTGAAGCGCCTAGAACCGCTCGGTCATCGCGGCCGGTTCTTACTTCAGTCCTTTACTGATGTTCGGCCAGTCAGTCTACTATTTTTGATAATGTTTTTCTTCCATTTTGTTCATACAACATTTCCGTTTAGGAACTGGCATACAGTGTAAACCACACTCGTCTCTAATTTTCAAATTCTATTTCATAAAACGCTATACATAATTAACTAATATTGTCAATATTAACACCTCACAGTTCTCTCAGGAACACAACGGGCAGCGGATGCTACGATGGCCCCGTGTAGTCAGAGCCAGAGGAGATGCGGACATGCGCTGTTCTGGAAATGAGCAGCGCTCATTACAAGAATTTGCGTTTACGGTCAGAATGGTTTTTGCTCGTACTTTTGAGGTGTTCAAAATGGTTCAAATGGCTCTGAGCACTATGGAACTTAACATCTTAGTTCATCAGTCTCCTAGAACTTAGAACTACTTAAATCTATCAAATTTCCAAATAACTTCCGGGAATTCAGCCAGGTAACACTTTCAGCGAGCGCCGATATTTCGGCGGGAGAACACCCCGCCATTTTCAAGGCAAACTGCAACGGACAGGCGGCGTACATGCAAATTTAATACCTCGGTTCTCGGACCGGAGCAGGAAAGATAACACACACACACACTGAACACTAGTGCCACCAAAGATGACCAAAGTCAGAGCTATCGATAGTGAGACTATGAATTCGCAGGTGAGGCAGCATTGACTCTGTTCCTCTGTTTTTTGACAAGGGAGAGAGCCGGATTCCAAACTGAGTTTAAACAGAAACCTCCATCCCTGTTAACGAGGTTGCTCGCTAATTTAATCTCAACTGCCTCCCTAATGACACTGTCCCAATAGCTGGACGTGCATGCCAATATCTCGGTGTTATTATATAACATGGGGTGACCAGTATCCAAGCAATGTTCGGCAATAGCAGATCTATTTGGCTGCTGTAATCGTGTGTGCCGTTTATGCTCAGTACATCTGTCCTCCACGGTCCTGATAGTTTGACCAATATATGCCATGCCGCAGCTACAAGGAATACGATATACACCCGCCTTACGCAGTCCAAGATCATCCTTAACGGAACTCAAAAGTGCTCTAATTTTAGATGGAGGTCTGAAAACACATTTCACATCGTATTTCCGTAAAATACGACCGATCTTATTGGACGTGTTTCCTACGTAAGGCAAGAAGGCAGTAGACTTAGGTGTTGACTCAGAATTATCATCAATCACCCGATGTACAGTTGGTCGATAGCGCAACGCACGTTCAATCTGTCTATCACTGTAACCATTTTGACGAAATGTAACTTCAAGATGGGACAGCTCAGCTGGCAAAGTCTCAGCGTCAGAAACGACATGTGCCCTGTGTACCAAGGTACGAAGTACCCCTTCACGCTGAGCCGAATGGTGACAACTATTAGCTTGTAAGTACAAGTCGGTGTGAGTACGTTTCCTGTAGAGTGCATGTCCCAATGATCCATCATCCTTCCTCCTAACCAACACGTCGAGAAAGGGAAGGCAACCATCCTCTTCCACCTCCATCGTAAAACGAATGTTCGGGTGGATCGAGTTCAGATGTTCTAGAAAGACATTCAAATTCTCCCTACCGTGAGGCCAAACAACGAAGGCATCGTCAACGTATCTAAAGAAACAGGCGAGTTTTAAAGGCGCCGACTCCAATGCACGTTCCTCGAAGTCTTCCAGAAACAAATTTGCGATCACAGGAGACAACGGACTGCCCATCGCAACTCCATCTGTCTGCTCGTAATACCGGTAATTAAATAAAAAGTAAGTGGATGTCAACACACGCCTAAAGAGATTAGTTAAATCAGCACCAAACCTGGCTTCAATTAACCGCAACGAATCAGACAGAGGAACACGAGTGAAGAGAGAGAGACCACATCGAAACTCACTAAAATATCAGAGTCATTCAGCCTCAGTCCCTCCAAACGACGTAAAAAATCAGCTGAGTTCCTGATATGATGTTCACACCGTCCTACTTGTGGACTCAACAGAGAAGCAAGATGCTTGGATACACGATAAGTCGGGGCGCCGATGTTACTCACTATAGGACGGAAAGGAACCCCTTCCTTATAAACCTTTGGAGGGCCATATAACCTAGGGGGAACCGCACTATAGGTGTTAAGCCTCTTGATTGTGTCCTGCGACAAACCACTTTTCTTCAGGAGGCTGTTGGTCTTTCTCTGAACACTTTTCGTGGGGTCAGCATCGATTCTGCGATACGTTGAATCAGATAGTAAACGTTGCATCTTTTGTACATAATCATGTTTATTTAAAATAAACATTCGTGGGGTCAGCATCGATTCTGCGATACGTTGAATCAGATAGTAAACGTTGCATCTTTTGTACATAATCATTCCTTGTAGCTGCGGCATGGCATATATTGGTCAAACTATCAGGACCGTGGAGGACAGATGTACTGAGCATAAACGGCACACACGATTACAGCAGCCAAATAGATCTGCTATTGCCGAACATTGCTTGGATACTGGTCACCCCATGTTATATAATAACACCGAGATATTGGCATGCACGTCCAGCTATTGGGACAGTGTCATTAGGGAGGCAGTTGAGATTAAATTAGCGAGCAACCTCGTTAACAGGGATGGAGGTTTCTGTTTAAACTCAGTTTGGAATCCGGCTCTCTCCCTTGTCAAAAAACAGAGGAACAAAGTCAATGCTGCCTCACCTGCGAATTCATAGTCTCACTATCGATAGCTCTGACTTTGGTCATCTTTGGTGGCACTAGTGTTCAGTGTGTGTGTGTTATCTTTCCTGCTTCGGTCCGAGAACCGAAGTATTAAATTTGCATGTACGCCGCCTGTCCGTTGCAGTTTGCCTTGAAAATGGCGAGGTGTTCTCCCGCCGAAATATCGGCGGTCGCTGAAAGTGTTACCTGGCTGAATTCCCGGAAGTTATTTGAAAGTTGTATACGCCAGGAGAAACTCAGGTCTCACATTACTTAAATCTAACTAAAGACATCACACACATCCATGCCCGAGACAGGATTCGAACCTGCGACAGTAGCAGTCGCGCGGTTCCAGACTGAAGCGCCTAGAACCGTTCGGTCACACTGGCCGGCTTTTGAGGTGATTTGGCTATAATACATTCCCACAAAATGAAGTATAATCTTATAACGAGACGATTCCAGTGATACACAAAACTCATGTAGCGTCAAGATGTGGACGTGTGTTGATCTGGAATTCACGGCTTCAGTTGTGATTTAATAGATACGAATTCTATGGATTTTCATTTTCTATAGTCTATAGTCTGAAAAATTATTTTGCAGCAATTATTTCTGAAATTAGAATACATCTGATTCAGGATGATTTCCGGGACATGTATTCTTCGTTGACTATGAAGTTACGAGCGTCCACATAGTAGAGCAGATTAGCTCAGACCGTTACAGTTTATTTAAGTGCCTGAAATACACGATTGTGTGAACTAGTAGACAAGGTTAATCTCTGTAAACTATTAGTGACATTAAACGAAAATGTTCAATCAGCCCTTTGCTGTTCCTAATTAAGGGTTTAAGAAGATGAGAAGGCTGAACTTACCATGTCACCCGTCTCCTGTTCATCTCCAAGTACGAAATCAGTGTACCCAGGCTGTCTGTGTCTTGAGTAAGTTCTGTTGCAGGTATTAGAAAGTTTTATGAAGGTTTGTGTAGCGTGTATCTTAGGCGGGACGTGGGTCTCAGGCCGGTAGTCAACTAGAAAGTTGTGGGAAAACACCTAAAAACCACATCCAGGTAACCCGGTATACCAGGCTTCGTCGTTAAACTGCCGGCCGCATTCGATAGGATACACTGAGTCTCCCCGTCCCAGAAGCGGGCGCTTTAAAGCACACGGCAAGTAATAGAAGTAGGCCCGGTCAATAGCCACCACAGATAACACTGTAGAATACCATATAATTGTCTTTCTAGTTGAGTCTTCAGTGATGAGTGGTTGAATTACTACTGATACCTTTGTGTTAGAGAAACAGAGAGAGAGAGAGAGAGAGAGAGAGAGAGAGAGAGAGAGGGAAGGGAGGGAGGGAGGGATGGAGGGACGACGAGAGTCACCATCGCCTCTGTGAACTGCGCTATTCGACGTCTAGCGTGCCTGCGGTGTCCTCAGACATTATGTTGACCTTCAGAGTCACAGTAGGCGTTGGGATTGTCAAGATGTGCTCTACTGTTGCTGTGGTCTTCAATCTGAAGACGGTTTTGATGCAACTTTCCACGCTATGCTATCCTGTGTGAGCCTCTTTATCTCTGCATAACTACTGCAACACTGTACGTTCATTTAAGAGTTATTTGTTCGAGCCTTGGTCGCCCTCTATACTTTTTGCCACTCACACTTCCTCTATTATCACAGTGACGAGTCCTTGATGGCTCAGAATATGTCCTATTGACAAAACCCTCCTTTTAGTAAAGTTGTTACATACAGTCTGTCTTCTCCATTTCGATTCAGTACATTTTCATTAATTTTCTGATATAATCACCTAAGATGCAGCAGCGCCCTGTGGCAAATGGAAACTACTGTTTCAATATTAGTAGTGCACAAGAATATATGTAAAATCTAACCTTTGTTTGGGGTACAGTGCACTTCTGTTTTATTGTTAGGGGAATACTACAAGAACCTGCCTTTAAACAGAAATCAGCTCTGTAGCCACAGGGATGTACCATACCTCCACAGGAAAATTTACGAAGTAGAAGACCAACAGCGTTGGCAAATTTTATTATTGACTATGTATTGTTTTTTACTATTTCCGGGGTGACGTAGAATGTACAAATATACATTATGCACAAGAACCTAGAGGGAACAATAAGACTGGAAGACTGAGAACGAACTGCTGTCCTCAGTGAATATATTTTTGCCTGGGGCGTCTAGTTACATTACATTCTTCTAAATGCGTCAATAAATTAATTTGCAGCTATGACTTTCCACAATTTAATGTGTGCCACTTTGGAATGGTTGCCAGTTTCATAGGTGGAGCTATTTTTCGATCAAGTGAAGAAAATTTTATGCCTGCCTTATTGGACGAAGTAAAACTTATGATCCGTATTTGAGGTGATTTACTAGTGTATCAGTGCCGATAACTTTAGTCTAAAATTTAGGAGGCGTGGGAGCGGCCTGGGGGTTGATTAGCCGTGGGGATCACTTAAACAATTAGTTTATTTGACATCAACAGAGGAGAAATACACTTTCACCAAAAGAAAATCTTACTTTAGGCTGTAAATATCCTTAAACAGGACTCCACATAATCAAGACAAAAATATCTTCCGTTAAAAAGAAGAATGAATTCCTACCTTTGACGAAATATACATCACTGCCTCTGCCACGGCCATCATATCTGAGACAACTTACGCAGTAAAACATAAGATGGAAAAACAACTTTTATGCTCAACGGGGAGCATTCCAAACGTTTATGCATCGGTCTACTACTACCCGATAGCTACCACCGCAGACTACACACAACTTTCTACAGAACTAGCTGCATATATATCTTAATGAATTCTTGTACAATTTACCACCAGCAACTGATTTTCCACGTAAACAAGTAAGAGATGAATTCTCAGAAGTAGCGTCGATGGTGTAGTGTAAACACAACACTTTGGTATTAATACCGTCAATCACACTCACAGTATGTACTTAAACTAGCATAAATGCTCTCGATAACAGTTCACACAGCCGCACCCGTACGTTCCATCATAACACAACCATAACTTGTCACTGGTAAGTACACCCAGTGCATCTACATCTACATCCATACTCCGCAAGCCACCTGACGGTGTGTGGCGGAGGGTACCTTGAGTACCTCTATTGGTTCTCCCTTCTATTCCAGTCTCGTATTGTTCGTGGAAAGAAGGATTGTCGGTATGCCTCTGTGTGGGCTGTAATCTCTGATTTTATCCTCATGGTCTCTTCGCGAGATATACTTAGGAGGGAGCAATATACTGCTTGACTCCTCGGTGAAGGTATGTTCTCGAAACTTCAACAAAAGCCCGTACCGAGCTACTGAGCGTCTCTCCTGCAGAGTCTTCCACTGGAGTTTATCTATCATCTTCGTAACGCTTTCGCGATTACTAAATGATCCTGTAACGAAGTGCGCTGCTCTCCGTTGGATCTTCTCTATCTCTTCTATCAACCCTATCTGGTAAGGATCCCACACTGCTGAGCAGTATTCAAGCAGCGGGTGAACAAGCGTACTGTAACCTACTTCCTTTGTTTTCGGATTGCATTTCCTTAGGATTCTTCCAATGAATCTCAGTCTGGCATCTGCTTTACCGACGATCAACTTTATATGATCATTCCATTTTAAATCACTCCTAATGCGTACTCCCAGATTATTTATGGCATTAACTGCTTCCAGTTGCTGACCTGCTATATTGTAGCTAATTGATAAGGGTTCTTTCTTTCTATGTATTCGCAGCACATTACACTTGCCTACATTGAGAATCAATTGCCATTCCCTGCACCATGCGTCAATTCGCTGCAGATCCTCCTGCATTTCAGTACAATTTTCCATTGTTACAACCTCTCGATATACCACAGCATTATCCGCAAAAAGCCTCAGTGAACTTCCGATGTCATCCACAAGGTCATTTTTGTATATTGTGAATATACACAGTGCTCTGTATCAACCATAAAACAACCAGTTTGAAACCGCCAGCTGGAAAAGCCGTCGGCTGGAACTTCTCTTGTCATACAGAAGCTCCTTTCTCTCCCTCGACTGAGATCGCTGTCCCTTCGGCTAGTAAAAAGACACCAACCGCTCCACTAGGCTGTCGTATATACACTGCGGGCACGCCCCGTGCAAACCGGGTCCTCGCCACGGCTCTGCCCAGAACTCGCTCTTTGGTCTCCGCGCAGCGCCTGACCACGTTACCGATGTGCTCACCACCCACTGCCATGGCGGCGCTCCGGAAATCACGTGTCCACGGCGTCTGCCATCTCGCGCTCCAGCACGACACTCCACTCAAAATGACTCTCTGGAGCTGGCAGAAACAAGCGTGCCATTCGACAAAGTGCAGAATTAATGGGGTTCCTCCGATAAATTTTTGTTTGTTAATCCACAATACGTCACATAAATTGCCTCGTGCGCTGGACGTCGCTAAGAGGGCATAGTTTCTCACCGTGTCTGCGGCTGAAGTAGTGACGTCAAGGAAACTCCGAGGACATGACAGACGGAACGTTTCAATTTGAGGAACACTATGTTGTCACGCTAGGTTTCGCACCACCCATATTGAAGTGGAAGTACAAAAAGAAACTAAGGAGAAATTTTGAAAAGGAAATTTCAGAAAGGAGAAGTAAAAAAAAAGTTTTAATGTCATTTTGACTCTATCAGAGACGATACAGAACTTAAATAATCATTTGAACGTAAATGGTTCCTTGGAAAGAAGTTATAAGGTGAATGTCAACAAAAGTGAAGCAAAGTAAATGAAATGCAGTAAATTTACATTAGGCAATGATGACGGCATTGTGGTAGCAACTGAGACACCTAAAGTAGTAAACGATTGTTGCTAATTGGGTGGCAAAGAATATATACAAGTAAAACCGACAGTAATAAAAATATCTTTCTCGACAAAGAGAACAATGTTCACATTCAGTACGATTTAAGTGTATTTCTCGGCGGTGTAGCCTTATACGTAATGTAATGAAACTGGAACGACTAACAATAAAGACAAGAAGAAAAGCAAAGCTTCTTAAATGTGAAACTACAGAAGTGCATTGAAGATTATATTGCAATGTTAGATCGGGTAATTTTTGAAGAGATATTGAATGGAATCTAGGACTAAAGGTTTGATTACTATAGGTAGACTTAAGCAGATGTAGCTTGGAGAACTTGTACAGACACTTGCGGAGGATGGAGCGGCGTGGACAGCTAAATCAAAACGGTTTTCTCACTGAAGACCACGACAACAGCAACATCAATAGGCCATCATCATTCTGTGTCTTGTACATACCTGTGGGTAATCGGTACGTGTAAAAGTACTGGAACGCAAGGAGAAAGCTACAGCTTACGAAACAGAGGTATCTGTAGTTCATTTGAAGGTGACTGATCAAAGAGAGTTTCGTGAAAGTGATTAGTCAACTAATTACGTTGGAAAACTGTAATCGTAAGACAAACATCCAATATTAAGTCTTGTAAGGTAACATTTTCACTAAGAGAATTCATTATCACGAAAATAAAAATCAATAACCGCAGAAAATTAAGAGTTGATGAATTTCAGCTCCTCTTTCACACACGTTGAGACATAGAAGAGAGGAAACAGGTTCGGAAGTAAACACGTTTGCCGACATTTGGTTTCGTTTATGACGACTTCTATCTCAGTAGTTGCACCGAACGAGGTGACGCAATGGTTAGCTCATCGGATTCGCATTCGGGTGCACGACGTTTCAGATCTGCGTCCGGCCATCCAGAATTAGAATTTCCGCGATTTTTCTATATTGCTTCATGTAAATGCCTAGATGGTTCCTTTAAAGGGCACGGCTGATTTCCTTCCCCATCTTTGAAACATTCCGAGCTTGTGCTCCGTCTCTAATGGCCTCGATTTCAACGGGACGTTAAACCTTAATCTTCCTTCTTAAGTATTTGTGGATAGTGGTCAAGTTCAAATTCGTAATTGTTTTCCGTTAGTATTGGGTGAATGTTTAATTGTCTGTGAGCGGCTTCATTTTTGGTAGTCGGAAAAGCCGGGGAGGCGATCCTGGCAGCCCTTCCTTTATCCTTATTTTCATGAAAAGCATCGGTTAACCAGACTATAATAGCAGAATTATTCTCAGAAGGCTATACTACGCTATACTTTTCAAGAATAATGAGCCATCATGCCAGAAACTTTCTCAAATCAGTGGTTATTTACATAGCAGCTGTTGTGCTTCTCCTTTTGCTTAACGGAACAAGTATCGGAGAGTCACCTAGTCCGATCTAATAAGATACGTTAACGGTTTTTTTCTTTTTCTTTGTCATCAGTTTTCTGACTGGTTTGATGCGGAACGCCACGAATTCCTCTCCTGTGCTAACCTCTTCATCTCAGAGTAGCACTTGCAACCTACATCCTCAATTGTTTGCTGGATGTATTCCAATCTCTGTCTTCCTCTACAGTTTTTGCCCTCTATAGCTTTCTATAGTACCATGGAAGTCATTCCCTCATGTCTTAACAGATGTCCTACCATCCTGTCCCTTCTCCTTATCAATGTTTTCCACATATTCCTTTCCTCTCCTATTCTGCGTAGAACCTCCTCATTCCTTACCTTATCAGTCCACCTAATTTTTAACATTCGTCTGTGGCACCACATCTCAAATGCTTCGATTCTCTTTGTTCTGTTTTCACACAGTCCATGTTTCACTACCATACAATGCTGTATTCCAGACGTCCATTCTCAGAAATTTCTTCCTCAAATTAAGGCCGATATTTGATATTAGTAGACTTCTCTTGGCCAGGAATGCCTTTTTTGCCATAGTTCGTCTGCTTTTGATGTCCTCCTTGCTCCGTCCGTCATTGGTTATTCTACTGCCTAGGTAGCAGAATTCCTTAACTTCATCTACTTCGTGACCATCAATCCTAACGTTAAGTTTCTCGCATGAACCTTCCTTTTTTTGCATCATTGCTTCCTTGATGTGCAGATGGAACGTAGGAGCTAAATGCTACATCCTTGTGTTACACCCTTTTTAATACGAGCACTTCGCTCTTGAATCTTCCTGGCAGATTAAAACTGTGTGACGGACCGAGACTCGAACTCAGGATCTTTGCCTTTCGCGGGCAAGTGCTCTACCAGCTGAGCTACCCAAGCACAACTCACGGCCCGTCCTCACAGCTTTACTTCTGCCAGTATTTCGTCTCCTACCTTCAAAACTTTACAGAAGCTCTCCTGCGCCCGCGAAAGGCAAGGGTCCCGAGTTCGAGTCTCGGTCCGGCACACAGTTTTAATCTGCCAGGAAGTTTCATATCAGCGCACACTCCACTAAGAGTGAAAATATCATTCTGGAGACTTCGTTCTTGGTCGTCCACTCATATTACTCCCTCTTGGCTGTTGTACATATTTATATGACCCGTCTCTCCCTGTAGCGCACCCCTACTTTTTTAAAAATTTCGAACATCTAGCGTCATTTTACATTGTCGAACGCTTTTTCTAGGGCCACAAATGCTATGTATGTGTCTTCATTTTTCTTTAGTCTTGCTTCCATTATTGAGACAACGGCCTTGCCGCAGTGGATACACCGGTTCCCGTCAGCTCGCCGAAGTTACTCACTGTCGGGCGTGGTCGGCACTTGGATGGGCGACCATCAGGGCCGCCATGCGCTGCTGCCCTTTTTCGGGGTGCATTCATCCTCGCGATTGCAACTGAGGAGCTACTCGACCGAATAGTAGCAGCTCCGGTCACAGAAAACGATCACAACGACTAGGAGAGCGGTGTGCTGATCACACGCACTAACTATCCACTTCCTCAGTTGAGGTTGACACGGCGGTAGGATGGTACCGATGGGCCACTTGCGGCCTGAAGACGGAGTGCTTTTTGCTTCCATTATTGACCGCAAAGTCAGAATTGCCTCTCTCCTGTTTTTACTTTTTCTAAAGCCAAACTGATCGTCATCTAGCGGATCCTCAATTTTCCTTTCCAGTCTTCTGTATATTATTATTGTAAACAACTTGGATGCATGAGCTGTTAAGCTGATTGTGCGATAATTCACGCACTTGTCAGCTCTTTCCGTCTTCGGAATTGTGTGGATACTGCTTTTCCGAAAGTCAGATGGTACGTCGCCAGACTCGTACATTCTACACACCAACGTGAATAGTCGTTTTGTTGCCACTTCCCCCCATGATTTTAGAAATTGTGATGGAATGTTGTCCACCCCTTCTCCCTTATTTGACCTTAAGTCCTCCAAACCTCTTTTAAATTCTGATTCTAATACTGGATCCCCTATCTCTTCTAAACCGACTCCTGTTTCTTCTTCTATCACATCAGACAAATCTTCCCCTTTGTAGAGACTTTCAATGTATTCTTTACACCTATCCGCTCTCTCCTCTGCATTTAAAAGTGGAATTCCCGTTGCACTCTTAATGTTACCACCCTTGCTTTTAATGTTACCGTAGTTTGTTTTGACTTTTCCGTATGCTGAGTCTGTCCTTCCGACAATCATTTTTTTTTTCATTTTTCCTGCAGCCATTTCGTCTTAGCTTCCCTGCACTTCCTATTTATTTCATTCTTCAGCGACTTGTATTTTTGTATTCCTGCGTTTCCCGGAACAGTTTTGTACTTCCTGCTTTCATCAATCAAATGAAGTATTTCTTTTATTACCCATGGTTTCTTCGTAGTTACCTTCTTTGTACCTATGTTTTCCTTCCCAACTTCTGTGATGGCCCTTTTTAGAGATGTCCATCCCTCTTCAACTGTACTGCCTACTGAGCTATTCCTTATTTCTGTATCTATAATCATAGAGAACTTCAAGCGTTGCTCGTCATTCCTTAGTACATCCGTATCCCACTTCTTTGCGTATTGATTCTTTCTGATGTCTTAAACTTAAGCCTACTCTTCGTCACTACTATATGGTGATCTGAGTCTATATCTGCTCCGGGGTACACCTTATAATCCAGTATCTGGTTTCGGAATCTCTGTCTGACCATAATGCAATCTAACTGAATTCTTCCCGTATCATCCGGCCTTTTCCTAGTATACCTCCTCCTCTTGCGATTCTCGAACAGGGTATTCGCTATTACTAGCTGAAACTTGTAACAGAACTCATTTAGTCTCTCTCCTCTCTCATTCCTTGTCCCAAGCCTATATTCTCGTGCAACCTATTCTTCTACTCCTTCCCCTACAACTGCATGACTATTAGATTTTCATCCCCTTTTACATACTGTATTACCCTTTCAATATCGTCATACACTTTCTCTATATCTTCATCTTCAGCTTGCGTCGTCGGCATGTACAGTATATCTGAACTATCGTTGTCGGTGTTGGTTTGCTGTCGGTTTTGATAAGAACAATCCTGTCACTGAACTGTTCACAGTAACACATTCTCTGCCCTACCTTCCAATTCATAACGAATCGTACTCCTGTTATACCATTTTCTGCTGCTGTTTATATTACCCTATACTCACCTGACCAGAAATACTTGTCTTCTTCCCACTTCACTTCAATGACCCCTACTATATCCGGATTGAGTCTCTGCATTTCCCTTTTCAGATTTTCTCGATTGCCTACCACTTTCCAAGATTCTGACATTTCACGCCCCGACTCGTAGTACATTATCTTTCCGTTGATTATTCAATCTTTTTCTCATGGTAAACTCTCCCTTGGCAGTCCCCTCGCGGAGATACGAATGGGGAACTTTTTCGGAATATTTTGCCAATGGAGAGCTCATCATAACACTTCATTAATTACAGGCCACATGTCCTGTGGATACACGTTACGTGTCTTTTATGCAGTTGTTTCCATTGCCTTCTGCATCCTCATGCCGTTGATCATTGCTGCTTCTTCCGCCTTTCGGAGCAGTTTCCCACCCCAAGGACAAGAGAGTGCCCTGAACCTCTGCCCGCGGCTCCGCCCTCTTTGACAAGGCCGTTGGAAGAATGAAGGTGACTTCTTATGCCGGAAGTCTTCGGCCGCCAATGCTGATTATTAATCAAAATTCTGCAATTCTTTTTCACTTTCATTGAGGGCAGCAATGTCATCAGCGAATCTTATCATTGATATCCTTTCACCATTACTTTTATTCTTCACATTGCTTCTTCGGTGTACAGATTGACCAGTAGGGGCGAGAGTACCTCCCTGTCTTACACTCTTTCTAATTCGTTCACGTCATTCTTGGCCTTCCACACTTATCGTCATGTAAACACTGTATATTACCAGTCTTGCTTTTTCTCAGATTTTCGAACATCTTACACCATTTAACATTGTCCGCCGCTCGTGGTCTCGCGGTAGCGTTCTCGCTTCCCGAGCACGGGGTCCCGGGTTCGATTCCCGGCGGGGTCAGGGATTTTCACCTGCCTCGAGATGACTGGGTGTTTGTGTTGTCTTCATCATCATCCAGGAAAGTGGCGAAATTGGACTGAGCAAAGATTGGGTAATTGTACGGGCGCTGATAAAAACGCAGTTGAGCGCCCCACAAACCAAACATCATCATCATCACCATTTTACATTGTCGAACGCTTTTTCCAGGTCGACAAATCCTATAAAAGCGTTTTGATTTTTCTTCAGTCTTGCTTCCATTATCAACCACAACGTCAGAACTGGCTCTCTGGTGCCTTTACCTTTTCTAATGCTAAACTGATGTCATCTAACACAACCTCAATTTTCTTTTCGATTCGGCACTACAACTTGGATGTATGAACTGTTAAGCAGAATGTGCAATAATGCTCGCAGTTTTCGGCTCCGCCGGCCGGGGTGACCGTGCGGTTCTAGGCGCTACAGTCTGGAACCGCGCGACCGCTACGGTCGCAGGTTCGAATCCTGCCTAGGGCATGGATGTGTGTGATGTCCTTAGGTTAGGTGGGTTTAATTAGTTCTATGTTCTAGGGGATGATGACCTCAGAAGTTAAGTCCCATAGTGCTCAGAGCCATTTTAGGCTCCTGTAATCTTCGGAATTGCGTGGACAACGTTTTTTCGAATGTCCAGTGGTATATCGCCAACATAATACATTCTACACAACAAAGTGAATAATCGCTTCGTTGCCACTTCCTGCAACGATTTTAGAAATCTCTCTTGACTTATTTGATCTTAATTCCTCCCCATCTAAATTTTGATTCTAATACGGTTTCCCCTGTCTCTTCCCTATCGACTTATTTTTCCTGTCTTTCTGGTCAATATAAAATGTTTTGTAATGAGCAGAGTTGTAAATTTGTTGTTTCTAGTTTTAATAATGTGTACAAGCGCTGTAGTATCGGTTAGGAAGCAACTGTAACGTCAAATCTGCACAATGCACTAAGTTTATAAGAAGCGCTCCCATAAAGGGGAAACGAGATGAGTCATAATGTTTTGCAGCGACATAACATAATTTGTCACCTCTGTGTCGAAGAACCTCGAATTTAGAATTCCTCCCATGAACCATGGACCTTGCCGTTGGTGGGGAGGCTTGCGTGTCTCAGCGATACAGATAGCCGTACCGTAGGTGCAACCACAACGCAGGGGTATCTGTTGAGAGGCCAAACGTGTGGTTCCTGAAGAGGGGTAGCAGCCTTTTCAGTAGTTGCAGGGGCCACAGCCTGGGTGATTGACTGATCTAGCCTTGTAACACTAACCAAAACGGCCTTGCTGTACTGGTACTGCGAACGGCTGAAACAAAGGGGAAACTACAGCCGTAATTTTTCCCCAGGGAATGCAGCTTTACTGTATGGTTACATGATGATGGCGTCCTCTTGGGTAAAATATTCGGATCTCCGGGCGGGGACTACTCAGGATGACATCGTTATCAGGAGAAAGAAATCTGGCGTACAATGTATCGGGGCGTGGAATGTCATATCCCTTAATTGGGCAGGTAGGTTAGAAAATTTATAAAGGAAAATGGGTAGGTTAAAGTTAGATATAGTGGGAATTAGTGACGTTCAGTGTCAGGAGGAACAAGACTTCTGGTCTGGTGAATACAGGGTTATAAATACAAAATCAAATAAGGGTAATGCAGGAGTAGGTATAATAATGAATCAAAAAATAGGAGTGCCGGTATTCTACTACAAACAGCATGGTGAACGCATTATTGTGGCCAAGATATACACGAAGCCCACGCCTGCCACAGTAGTACAAGTTTATATGCCAACTAGCTAAGCAGATGACGAAGAGATTGATGAAATGTATGATGAGATAAAAGAAATTATTCAGGTAGTGAAGGGAGACGAACATTTAATAGTCTGGAATTCGATAGTAGGAAAAAGAGGAGAAGGAAACTTAGTAGGTGAATGTGGAATGGGGGTAATAAATGAAAGAGGAAGCCTCCTGGTAGAATTTTTCACAGAGCATAACTTAATCATATCTAACACTTGGTTCAAGAATCATAAAAGTAGGTTGTACATATGAAAGAGCCCTGGTGATACTGGATGGTTTCAGATAGATTATATAATGGTAAGATAGAGATTTGGGAACCAGGTTTTAAATTGTAAGACATTTCCAAAGGGCAGATGTGAACTCGGACCACAGTTTATTGATTATGAACTGTAGAATAAAACTGAAGAATCTGTAGAAAGGTGGGAATTTAAAGAGATGGGATCTGGATAAACTGACAGGACCAGAGGTTTTATAGAGTTTCAGGGAGGACATTAGGGAACGATTGACAGGAATGGGGGAAAGAAATACAGTAGAAGATGAATGGGAAACTTTGAGGGATGAAATAGTGAAGGCAGCAGAGGCTCAAGTAGGTAAACAAAAGAGGGCTAGTAGAAATCCTTGGGTAACAGAAGAGATATTTAATTTTATTGATGAAATGATAATGTATAAAAATATAATAAATGAAGCAGACAAAAAGGAATACAAATGTCTCGAAAATGAGATCGACAGGAAGTGCAAAATGGCTAACCAGGGACGGCTAGACGGCAAATGTAAGGATGTAGAGACATCTCTCTCTAGGGGTATGATAGATACTGCCTACAGGAAAATTAAAGAGACTTTTGGAGAAAGGAGAACCACTTGTATGAATATCAAGAGCTCAGATGGAAACCCAGTTCCAAGCAAAGAAGAGAAACCAGAAACGTGGAAGGAGTATACAGAGTATCTGTACAAGGGTGATGTACTTCAGGACATGATGTACTTGTGGTCAATATTATGGACATAGAAGAGGATGTAGATGAAGATGAAATGGAAGAAATGATACTGTGTGAAGAGTTTGACAGAGCACTAAAAGATCTAAGCCGAAGCAAGGCCCCGGGAGAAGACAACATTCCATTACTGATAGCCTTGGGAGAGCCAGCCCTGACAAAACTCTACCATCTAGTGAGCAAGATGTATGAGACAGGCGAAATACCCTCAGACTTCAAGATGAATGTAATAATTCCAATCCCAAAGAAAGCAGGTGTTGACAGATGTGAAAATTATCGATCTATCAGTTTAATAAGCCACAGCTCCAAAATACTAACACGAATTATTTACAGACGAATGGAAAAAAAACTGGTAGAAGCCGACCTCGGGGAAGATCAGTTTCGATTCAGTAGAAATGTTGGAACTCGTGAGTTAAAACTGACCGTACGACTTCTCTTACATAATAAATTAAGGAATGGCAAACCTACGTTTTTAGCATTTGTAGACTTAGAGAAAGCTTGTGACAATGTTGACTGGAATACTCTCAAATTCTGAAGGTGGCAGGGGTAAAATACTGGGAGCGAAAGGCTATTTACAATTTGTACAGAAACCAGATGGCAGTTATAAGAGTAGAAGGACATAAAAGGGAAGCAGTGGTTGGGAAGGGAGTGAGACAGGATTGTAGCCCATCCCCGATGTTATTCAATCTGTATACTGAGATAGCAGTAAAGGAAACAAAAGAAAACCTTCGAGTAGGAATTAAAATCCATAGAGAAGACATAAAAACTATGAGGTTCGCCGATGACATTGTACACTCCTGGAAATGGAAAAAAGAACACATTGACACCGGTGTGTCAGACCCACCATACTTGCTCCGGACACTGCGAGAGGGCTGTACAAGCAATGATCACACGCACGGCACAGCGGACACACCACGAACCGCGGTGTTGGCCGTCGAATGGCGCTAGCTGCGCAGCATTTGTGCACCGCCGCCGTCAGTGTCAGCCAGTTTGCCGTGGCATACGGAGCTCCATCGCAGTCTTTAACACTGGTAGCATGCCGCGACAGCGTGGACGTGAACCGTATGTGCAGTTGACGGACTTTGAGCGAGGGCGTATAGTGGGCATGCGGGAGGCCGGGTGGACGTACCGCCGAATTGCACAACACGTGGGGCGTGAGGTCTCCACAGTACATCGAAGTTGTTGCCAGTGGTCGGCGGAAGGTGCACGTGCCCGTCGACCTGGGACCGGACCGCAGCGACGCACGGATGCACGCCAAGACCGTAGGATCCTACGCAGTGCCGTAGGGGACCGCACCGCCACTTCCCAGCAAATTAGGGACACTGTTGCTCCCGGGGTATTGGCGAGGACCATTCGCAACCGTCTCCATGATGCTGGGCTACGGTCCCGCACACCGTTAGGCCGTCTTCCGCTCACGCCCCAACATCGTGCAGCCCGCCTCCAGTGGTGTCGCGACAGGCGTGAATGGAGGGACGAATGGAGACGTGTCGTCTTCAGCGATGAGAGTCGCTTCTGCCTTGGTGCCAATGATGGTCGTATGCGTGTTTGGCGCCGTGCAGGTGAGCGCCACAATCAGGACTGCATACGACCGAGGCACACAGGGCCAACACCCGGCATCATGGTGTGGGGAGCGATCTCCTACACTGGCCGTACACCACTGGTGATCGTCGAGGGGACACTGAATAGTGCACGGTACATCCAAACCGTCATCGAACCCATCGTTCTACCATTCCTAGACCGGCAAGGGAACTTGCTGTTCCAACAGGACAATGCACGTCCGCATGTATCCCGTGCCACCCAACGTGATCTAGAAGGTGTAAGTCAACTACCCTGGCCAGCAAGATCTCCGGATCTGTCCCCCATTGAGCATGTTTGGGACTGGATGAAGCGTCGTCTCACGCGGTCTGCACGTCCAGCACGAACGCTGGTCCAACTGAGGCGCCAGGTGGAAATGGCATGGCAAGCCGTTCCACAGGACTACATCCAGCATCTCTACGATCGTCTCCATGGGAGAATAGCAGCCTGCATTGCTGCGAAAGGTGGATATACACTGTACTAGTGCCGACATTGTGCATGCTCTGTTGCCTGTGTCTATGTGCCTGTGGTTCTGTCAGTGTGATCATGTGATGTATCTGACCCCAGGAATGTGTCAATAAAGTTTCCCCTTCCTGGGACAATGAATTCACGGTGTTCTTATTTCAATTTCCAGAAGTGTAATTCTGTCAGAGACAGCAAAGGACTTGGCAGAGCAGCTGAACGGAATGGACAGTGTCTTGAATGGAGGATATAAGATGAACATCAACAAAAGCAAAACGAGGATAACGGAATGTAGTCGAATTAAGTCGGGTGACGCTGAGGGAATTAGATTAGAAAATGAGACGCTTAAAGTAGTTAATGAGTTTTGCTATTTTGGGAGCAAAATAACTGATGATGGACGAAGTAGAGAGGGTATAAAATGTAAACTGGCAATAGCAAGGAAACCGTTTCTGAAGAAGAGAAATTTGTTAACATCGAGTAAATATTTAAGTGTCAGGAAGTCGTTTCTGAAAGCATTCGTATGGAGTGTAGCCATGTATGGAAGTGAAACATGGATGATAAATAGTTTAGACAAGAAGAGAATAGAAGCTTTCGAAATGTGGTGCTACAGAAGAATGCTGAAGATTAGATGGGTAGATCACATAACTGATGACGAGGTATTGAATAGAATTAAGGAGAAGAGAAATTTGTGACTACAGGAAGGGATCGGTTGGTAGGACTTGTTCTGAGGCATCAAGGGATCACCAGTTTAGTGTTGGAAGGCAGCGTGGAGGGTAAAAATCGTAGAGGGAGACCAAGAGATGAATACACTAAGCAGATTCAGAAGGATGTAGGTTGCAGTAGGTACGTGGAGACGAAGAGGCTTGCACAGGATAGAGTTACATGGAGAGCTGCATGAACCAGTCTCTGGACTGAAGACCACAACAACAACATATTTTATCAACTATGGAAACATGATAGTTATTTTTTGGAGACAATGTGGCTCTATATATATTTGTTTGTTAGGTTCTGTATTATTAAGGCGTAATTTAAGTAATCTGCTAATTCTGTGAAATAATGACGTTGATATACGCGTGCGATAAATGTTAAACGAATGATTTTGCTTGACGTCAGCAATACGTAAATAAAGAAAATTAATAAACATATTTTGCTGATGTTCTGCAATTAAGTGAACATTGGACTGATCTACTAGCTCGTAAGATGAACTAACTTGAAGCTAATTTTCATCACTTTGCCTGCTTACCTACATGCCCGTTACAGTCAGGTCCCCCCCCCCCCCCTCGCCCAGTCGTAGCTTGTCTCTCCACTGATGCCTGCTGGCATATCTCAGCAGTCGGTCTTTGTTCTCTAAGGACGCCAGACACATAAGTTTACCTGACATATGTCGACATGCTAGACTGTAAACTAATTCAAACAATGTTTAGGTTCTTATGGTGTTTTGCGATGTTTGCTGACAAGTTTCTCTTGAACATTCTTTAGTTTAGATAACATATAACTTCTTATAATAATAGATGACTTTACACTACATTATTTTTTAAATTGTTGGTCGTATGAAGTGTGTGAACTAGTTGTTTTGAAAACTTGTGTTTCACTTGTTGATGGTGCCTGTTGCTGAAAATCTTCTCCATTTGACTAATTCTGTTGTACTTTGTTGCTCAGTGCTGTGTAGATAGCATTGGACAATTGCATTGGGGATCAAAACCGTCGGTGGCTTTTAAAATAGAAGGAAAAGTGCAACTGGTGCTGGCATTTTGTTCAAAATCGGGACTACAGTTGCGGGAGCTGCATCAAGATGCTCCATATGCTGGCCAAGGCAGTAGAGGTGCATCGCAAAGTTTTCGCGGTGTAGTGACTGCTTCAGTACATTTCGGGTGTGCAGAAGTGGAATTTTTTGCAGCTTCAGCTCAGACTTTTGACGGAGGAAGGTAACAGATATCAAAATACTTGATAATTAGGAAGAGTGACGGAGCATTATCATAGTACTGGTGATATGCAATTACAGTATTCATCAAAATTATAATTTGGGTTTTGGCCTGCAAACTGATTTTTATACAGTATAATTTATACTGTGGAGTGCTAAACCATATATTAGAGTAAACCGTATTTTTATTAAATGTATAAATTATTTTTGAATAAAGAGTTGTTAAATCTCTGTTATGGAGCAAAATCGTGGCATCTCTTTAAGTTGCCGTATCAGAATACCCATGCACATAACGAAAAACGTTGTAAAAAAATTGATAATTAATTTGATTTGAAGTAGTCATGCCATGTAATTGATGAGTCATGCGCCATGACATATGTGGTGATCGAGTGTTTTGATATAAAGAATGCCGCCGGGGTGGCCGAGCGGTTCTAGGCGCTACAGTCTGGGACCGCGCGACCGTTACGGTCGCAGGTTCGAATCCTGCCTCGGGCATGGGTATGTGTGATGTCCTTAGGTTAGTTAGGTTTAAGTAGTTCTAAGTTCTAGGGGACTGATGACCTTAGAAGTTAAGTCCCATAGTGCTCAGAGCCATTTGAACCATTTGATATAAAGAATGCACGTAAACACATACTTGTTACTAAAGTTAAATTGTAATATCGCAACCGCCTTTGCTCGTTACACACTTTTGCAAATCTTATAGTTTACAGGATGGCAACTTAAGATGTCGTAGAGGAAGCGCTACATTGGAAGAATGGGGATTGCTGTATCGGTGAGATGCTGTGGGTTTCCTCCGAAGTATTAAAATCTCCCTTGTCTTTGGTTGCCATCTTATAGACAGTGTAGATGAGATTGGCTCTCCTTACTATTCCTTCGAACATGTAACAGCGGATACCGGTCACGGGTATGTGTCCTAGTCATTTACTATTCATTTCTGAACTTCCTGTGGACGATAGAGACGCAAATTAATATTATCTAGACAATTGAGAGTTTTTACTTCTAGGATTTCGGAAAGGTCTTCCACTGTGAAACCATTTCCCGAAAGTGGCCATTACAGCTGACTTCTATCATTTTTACCACCACAAGTGCCATCAATCTGTCGAACATGTGGATGTCTGCCAAGTATAATTTATGAGATATACTTGTTGATTGTATTGACTTCATATTATTATATTGTGGCATTTCAGTTGCTGAGATCTAGGCAATACGTTTTTAATTAGCACAAATTTTCGACTTACATGTCAGTTGGTTCGTGTTCTCCGAAGCCATTAAGATTTCTGACGTATCACGAAAATACCAGTGTATTCCAACAACTTTACGTCTCATACCATTCCATTTCACACATAATACAATAATTAAGAACACGAAAAATCTGTGTCAACATTTCGTGCATATGTGCGAGTTTTAAGTTTTGTTGCTTAATGCAGCCAAACGGTAATGAAGTGCAAGGACGCGAAGCATTTAATTCCATTGTGATTGTATACCTAATTAGCGAAATTAATGGTCAGTAGATCTGGTACGGAAGAGATAACAAGCAGCATGCTATGAAATAGTCCTTAACTAATAGAATTGTAAATATTTAATGTCCTTATTTTCCTTGACGATCGACTATCCGTCAACGTTTGCCAACAGTAGCTACCTTACTTACTAAATATGTTTACTGTACTTGACCCTTATCATTCAGATACTCTGTGGAAGGACTTACATAAATATGTCCCTCTACGATAAATTAAGAAGAAATATTCGCCATATAAACCAAATTAATGTAGAATTAGGCGTCTCAGTGCAATGAAGATTAAGATGAAACACCTAAAGACAGCACAGCTAGTTGTTTGATCAAAACGTTCAAGTGAAGTGGCTTCAGCACTCCAAAGCAAAATAAAAATTTGTTATTCTCAGTTTTTCAGAATATTTTATAGTTGCTGATAATAGCTGCGTAGATTCCCGACAGATGGATTTGCCTCACCTCTTTGTACTAGCGGCGGGAGTCATTAAAATATCCATTCGTCGAACTCCTTCAGTTTTACTGCAAGTTCTCAAAAATGAAGTCTCCACGCGCTGAAGTCAACTGGGCAGCTGTGTAGAGCCTGGTGGGGAGCGGGTGGCGTGTACGCAGGCGCCAGCGCCGGCGCAGGGTGGTGGCGCCACCGCCACGCTCGCCGTGCCAGTGCGTCGCGTCACGTCGCGGGTCGCGGGTCGCGGATCGCGGGTCCCGGTAGCGCCGGCCACCGCTGCGCGGGCTGCCTACCCTCCAGTGGACTGTGTTCTCGCTGAGCCCCCGTACCGTATCGTACCGCGTAGTGCCGAAACGCGTATAAACTAACGTACGTACGCAAGAGTCTTCTGGTGCAGGTGCGATTTGGCAGGTGTCTGTTGTCTTCCCAGTGATCGCGAAAGGACCAACTTCACTAAGGTAAGGAAACTGGTCCGTGGACAGGCACTTGCTGCGACAGTGAAGTGTATCGAAATGGGCTACAGAAGCTAGCCTACCATGGGATAGCTTAGTTATTTACGTCGTGTGCTATACTCAGATTTACCGATGTGTATGACAAGCCCTGAAGATAATGCTCGAAAGTGTCCATTAATTCTGAAGATCGTTCTCAAGCGAGAATGGTCTTCCACTAACACTTCGTTTTGCACTGGTCTGTGTGCCTTGTTTAGCGTATGAATTTTTGTTACTGGATACAATAGTCGTACAACATAATTTAATAAATGATTACTGACAGTGATACTCGGAAATATTAGTAATTTTCAGGAAACCAGCATGAGAAGAACGGTTCATTTTCCCGTTGCCAAATCTGTGCCCAGCGGCATAGATTTCTGCCACATATAAATATAACTCGAGCACTGCATTCCAATTGTATTATTAAAATGTTATCGCTATGGTACACTGCATTCTCAGAAGTTCTAATTTATGTTGCAAATAATTATTTCCTTCCCCTCGTAGATAATTTACTATAAACACTGATGAAACCTAATATTTCTGCTATAAAATTCGAAAATAAAATATGTAAAGGCATAAAGAATTATAATGTGTTGCAGCGAACCAATGTGAGTTTGTTCCTTCATTTTTAGGTGCTAGAATCCAAACCACTCCCATTCACTGAGTCGGAAATAGTGAAATATATCAGGGCAGAAAAATTGAGAAAAATCTTCTGAAGGCGACAAAGACTTTAGCGATATTACAGTTCATTCTCTGACTCCTCCAGTGCAATGTTTACGTCCCAGTTCCAGATCTGTGACTTCGTAAAATCTGGTGTGCATTTGAAGTGTACTTTCTGCTAACCAAAATAGAATTTAATTAGTGATTTCGCTATATAATTTTCACTTTCAGTATTATGGTGAGAGGTTTTACGTTTACGCCGATAAAATTTATTGTTTCGCATTCATCACTCGTTTCTTTAATATTCACTGTACATCCGATATCAACTCGTTATGAATGAACAGCTAGTAACTGTAGGTCTGAGAAATACTGGGAAAGATGCCAGGAGGGTCATGTTATACAGCATTCGGTACGTGTTTCAGAAATCGCTTCGATCTAGGAACGGAGCATATGTAATCCGCAGGATTGAGACTTACTTCTAATCTATCTCATGTTAATATTTCTAAAAATATGAGCGGAAACATTAATATCGCTGTAAAGTTTCAGCATAGTCTGCCACGAGCAATAGTTTCTGGGCACAGGGGAGACAGAACAGTTTCTTATAATCCGACAGTTGTATAAGTGGAAGATGGGATACCTTCGCGCATTTTGAACTTAATTATAGTGGCTAGATTATCTATCGACCGGTAGTCCTCAAGGACTCCAACATAGATATGGGGTTTTAATATCTTAAACACTATACCAGTGACGATAGGAAGATCTATTTCAGGATCCTTGTATCGACTTGTAATAGCAAATTTGTTGATCGCATTTCGTAGCATTTTAACCGATTTGAACTGTAAAGAGTCATCATCCGAACCAGTGCCTTTTCACGAAATACGCGATAAGTTGTCGTGTGATGCTCATCGTGGTCGCCTAGAATCAATACTTCAGACCACCAAATATGGAAACATTCACGAACAGAAAAAAGTAACTTCCCAAACAGACCGCGCGCTGTAGTTTGACAATCAAGTTTCATTGTTCTTGTATCGAGACGATGTGGACGTTGAACGCAGAGCTGTACGGAACTGGGTCAGAGGTTGGGTCAGACAGGAGGCACGTTCAGGCCTACAGACCCATGTCTGACGCTGGAGACAGTGAGGCGCGCGCTGGCCGTCGGCTGGAAGTGGTACCGCCCCAGGCTGGGCGTGGTCGGCTCCTGCGGCCGGCGGCGGAGGGTGCTTTGTACGAGGCTGAGTGTCTCTGTGGCCTGCTGTGACTCCCCCTTCATTAACCACGGTCAGACGGTAGTATCAGCCGTGATCAGCATGACCTGGGAGTACGTGCCGCTCTGCGGGAGTGTCTCCAAGTGCACGCTTTCCTACGTAACAAATGAATCAGATCTCCACTTGAAGATTGTTGTTACAGTCTCAGTGTCACGTAACGATAGACGAATCAGTATTGATTTCAATAAGGACATTTAGATTTCAGGATCACTTTGTTCGTATAATACGAGGGTTGTTCAGAAAGGAAGGAACAACCGGTAGCGAAATGGAAACCACAGTGAACTCAAAACTTTCTTTGCACATTCAGCTACACCTTCCAGGTAGTTCTCTACGTAGTCGCCGCTCCGACTTAGACATTTGCCTGAGCGTTATTCCAAATTTCCAACACTATCGCCATAGAAGGCAGCCACCTGTGCTTTCCGCTAATTCTTTACGCTGGTCTATAGCGCGTAACCTGCGCGTAAGTGTTGTCTTCGTATCCAGATTTTCATGTGAACAGAGATGACACCCAGGACGAGCCAATTAGGGCTGTGTTGTGGGTGATTGAATACTTCCCATCGGAAAGGCTGCAGGAGCATCTTCACTGCCCCTGCAGAGTGCGACTGAAAATTTCCATGAAGAAGGAAGTGCATGGCAGTTGTGTTAGGTGGGCTGCATTCATTAAGGCGAAGCCTCTCTGCGGGCCCTCCTACTTGGCGGGAGACACTGTTGTTCTAGGCACCTTTACTCGCTCACAGTGTGCTCACAACTGAAAAGAGCGTCTTGGTGCGATCGATGGGCATACTAGAGACACTGCCCAAATCGTCTGTGAAAAGCCTCTTCGGATTTTCACAGTGGTTTCCATTTCGCGACCGATCGTTCCTCAATTTCCAAATAGGCCTCGTATTTGGTCATAAACAATATTAAATCGCTGGAGTTAGGAACGTTATTTGCTTGTTACTAGAAATACATACGACAGTCTGACATAGAAATACATGATTTACTAACTGCAGATTTCTGAACTGCCACAGTGCTACCTTTCATATAACGCTAGCTAACCCCCTTATTCTGGACGTACGGTACACTACTCAGCGTCAAATATTAGGAGACAAACCAGTTGTTGCGCTAGGTAAATATATTTAGATTTTTCCGACGTCTTATGCAACGTTTACCCATAAAACGTCTCCTCCTTGCCGTTCCTCTTTATTAATTTTATTTGCTCTGTTATGTTTGAACGTTGCGAACAACATTACTTTCGTCAACAGACTTCAGAATCACAGCCTTGGTTACAAGTGGTGCTGACAGAAACCTTCCGCTTCTGAAGATTTATCGGTTCAGAACCAAGCATGTGAATGAAAAGAGATCTACGGACGCAAGTGATTGCAAAACAACCTTTTAAAGTAATCAGAGAAATTATTAAATTAGAAAATAAAAGAGAATACGACTGCGTCTGGAATTGGCGATTATTGTAACAAGCCTAAATCTGGATCTCCGGACGAGTCGTTGAGAGCAGGTCCTCCAAAATGTGACTCCAGTGTGATACCATGTATGTCACTTCACATGTATCCTGCATTATCGTCGAGTACATGCAAACGAAAATTTCATATACGCAAAATATCTTAAATAGCTACGAGCTCAAACTAATGACTGAAAATAATTTCTCAATATTACGAAAAATAGAGGGAGTACATGTCCATATATGAGACATATCAAGTGTCTCTGGAGTTACTGCTACTATCAGTACAGCAGTCATTTATTTTACAAATATTAAACAAAATATTCAATTACTAAACATTCTTCATTAATTAACATTTGTACATGACAGTTGTGACCATAGATGTGTGTATTTCTGATTACAACTCTCCGTCCAGGAACTTATTTTGTGTGTGACTGGTCTAAAAATTGTACGTTTGTGCCACTTATTTTATTTGTTGACTGGAAAAGTGACAAACTTACCTTCGAGGCCTAGGCTCTATTACAGGTACTAACTGTTCACATAGGCATTTAAAAAATTCAAGTTTTGTAAGTGAATTACATTACTAGTAAACTAAAATACTACAATTAATTTATCAGACAATGAATAACGGCGATTACATACATTTTCAATGAAATTACGATTCGCTAAACAATAAAGTAAAGCAATAGTATCAAGAATACCTTTTCAAATATTCCGTAGCTGACTATTCATAACTACTTGGTGTGTAGTACTGACGATTAGTTTAGTATCCATGTTTAATTAGTTCGTGTAAGTAGTGTGATCATCTTTGAATACAGATAATAATTAAAGACTATTCGAGGCATAAGGAACATAGTAAGAATTTGTTATATAGCACGTCGGTGTATCTGTATTTTGTTCTGCAGCAACTACTTTCACAGATAGCAGAAATCCAGCAATTCTACGCCATGAACTAAATACGCAGACACCTTGTACAACTTGGGAGAGAGTGAATGCGATTTTATCTCAGGCTGCTTTTTACTCCTTTTAGCACGTTTTCTACTTTTTAAAGACATTCGTTTCTAATAATCTTCGTATGAGCGCTGATGACCAAGTACTTGAGGGGAACGAAACCGCAGTCCCTCCCCCCTCCCCCAACACACACACACACACACATTTATCGATGTGTAGTGAAAATACTGATAGTAGTATGTATTTCGCCGGAAGGACTTCCTTAAATTTCTTTTAGTATCCGTGATTGAATTATATTTTAATTGTCTTAGGCGTGCGAGCAATTGATATTTATTAGTCGATTCACTTCACTACCCGTTTCTCAGAATTTTTATGTCGAGGTACTTGATTTCACGGAAACATCGTATCATCGTCGAGTTTAAAAGCTGGGAAGCTAATTAATTTAAGACCTTTTCTCACACTTGGTCTAGTTTTATATTCAGAAATGTTTCTGTAGACGCCTAATACAATAGCATCAATCAGTCAGTCTTTCAGTGCACAGTGCACCAGAATAACAAGAAGTTCCAAAAACAGGATGTCTGTAAAATTTTGCGACGCATAAATTCATGAAGAAAGTGCTCATCATTCACTGGCATAAGGGCAATATGTAATCTGTTTCTACTAGTTGCCCCTATTCATATGAGCCTATACGTCGTGGATAAGAAGCATGTAGTCCATATAAAGCTTACTTTTCAGGAAACCTAAATCACAATAAAATATCAGTACAGAAGCTCGGGACATTGCGAAAATAACTATATCGAAGGATGTAAGATAAGGGATGGTATGAACAACTAAAAACTAGTCCAAAGTTGCAAATTTTACTGTTTTTATTCACTCCTTGGTTAGTTTCGGGTCAAGAACCATTTTCAGATCATCGTAACATAGTCAGAAATGGTATTCCCGAAGATGTGAAAACCATGTCAGAAATGTGGAACGAACAGTTACAGCGTATTCGTTGCCCATTTTTGATATGATTTTCACATCTTCGGAAATACCATTTTTGACTGTTTCAATGATTTTAAAATTGGTCTCGGCCCGAAACTAGTCATCGAGTGAGTAAAAAAAGTAAAATTTGCAACTTTAGACTAGTTTTTCGTTATAAAATTAACAGACGTTACTGACCCACAGCTACTCCAGCATGCTGGAAATTCGTAAGGATTGCTATGATTTCATTACACATGTATTCAACTAGATGTGTGTCGCAGATTACATACACAACAGCCATCACGACAGTGATTCGTTCAAAAACGTATACATGACGTCAGACGTACGTGGCCACCAGTTTAGCTATTCGTATTCCATTCGCTGTACGGTAGGTACTCATGTATAGAAAGGCATTCAATACCGCGATGCCAAGTCGCTTAAACCAGCAAAGTTTCAGCATGCGTTGCAAAGGGTGAGTGTTTATCATTGGTGATTAACGTCATATTCTTCTAGCTTGACTTATTTTATAGGAGTGCGACATGGTGACATATAAGATACATTTTCGTCTCTTGGCGAGAAAAATGAATTTGAACCGAACAAACCTCACAACCAAATACTTGTAAGTGCATTATACATAGCTTTAAGGTAGAGACGATAGTTATTAGAAAATATCATAACAAGCTTCTAAACTGATGACTGTATTTGTTTTCATATAATTATTCCCCTAAAATGTTAGACTTAGTGATGGATCTTTGAACAGCTACGCTCGCAACCTTCACCATGCTCCTTGTATATGCTAGCAATTCGAGTATAATGACGTTGATGTCGACGAGACGTAAATGTCCAATATTTTCCCTAAATATTCAGTCACATCTGATATCAGTATCGTACACTTCTGACAGTTCTTCTGTAGGAACGCAATTTTCTTCGTAGAACAATATCACTTTACATTTCACAGTCACCAAATTACTGAATACTATGAGGATGTACGCCAGACAGCTGCTGCAGAACGCTTAGTGCGAAACTGTTTCTGGCCGGCCGCGGTGGTCTAGCGGTTCTAGGCGCTCAGTCCGGAACTGCGGGACTGCCCCGGTCGCAGGTTCTAATCCTGCCTCGGGCATGGATGAGTGTGATGTCCTTAGGTTAGTTAGGTTTAATTAGTTCTAAGTTCTAGGCAACTATTGACCACAGATGTTAAGTCCCATAGTGCTCAGAGCCATTTGAACCATTTTTGAAACTGTTTCTGTATTACGTTCTGAAGAACATTATTCACTGACATATGTGAGGTCTTTAAGGATAGAGTGTGTCCTGTGACATCAATTTCTGTCAACAACTGTTGTAATTGTAATGGTGTCAGAGGTTTGTATGGACAGCTCAACAAGATATGTGCTTCTAGATCCCTCTGTCTGTTGAGAAAATTGTTTTAGTAGTTGCTACATTCTCCTAATCGGAACGTATCTACAGGATGTAATGAAGCAGTGCTTGTAGATGATATCGCTGCTATCACATAATCGAACACTTCATGCCTGTAGTGAATCATTGTACGCCAAGTTTTATTTTTATAGTTCAGTTGGTTTAAATTTTATTCACAAATAAGTTTCTGTTATTGAAAGGTAATTATACTCCTCGTTTAACAGATTTCACGTCAAAGTATTCTTGGATTTCCAACAAAATGGTGAAATATTACTGGATTAGTGTGACACATTGCCAGGAAGTATTACTACTACTTGCGGCGTTTGGAAGCATATAAAATTACCTGTAGCGCACGGTATTGCCACGAACTTTCTTCACTAATATTTTATTGTCCAGCAGCATCTCAGGTTCTCTTCTGATGGAGATCCAATGTCTGATTTTTTACTACTAGTAATTACTACTAATTCATCTACAGACTAATCTTCACCTCATAAGAACTTAAAAACAACAGCAATTCCATCTACTGTTGATATATTTTATTCTTCTGATCTTTTCACGTCGGCATAGATTGCACTTAAGCTTTATAATCGCATAATAAGTATATGACATTTTATCGGCGCTAAAAAGAAAGTCGTTCATGTATAGCTAGCTCCATAGAGAAAACAGTTCGTATATAATCGTATATAGCTAGCTCCGAACTAAATTAAAGTCTCCCTGTCGGCTTAATGAAGGCTGGTGCTTTCGTTCAGATTAATACGTGCACAACATGCGAACTCCTAAAAATAATAACTAAACCGCGTTTCACAAGAGGAAAGGTTATTGGAATTCGATATTCTCTGTCGTATAACACCCGCCTCTCTTCCTGCACAAAACACGTCAGGCTGTAGGCGGTCTGCGTGTGTGCGGACTGAGTGGACTGCCTGCTAGTGAAGGCACTACAAAAAAACTCAGCAACACTCTGCTAACGTTTTTACCTTCCAGATGACCGAGTAAACAACTGAACTTTATGACAGAAGAAGAGTGGATAATTTTTTAAACAGATAAACGCAGGAATCTCTACCACGGCAGTGTTTCATTTACATGAAAATCCTTGTACGGCAGTGTAAACATTTTACTCCAGGTGTGGGAGTAACATGCTTACTTCTGAAAGTGTCACTATGTCAGAAATTTATCTTTCACTTCGGAATGTCAACCACGCATGCTTGGTGAAAAAAAAAAAAAAAAAAAAAAAGAGTTCAAACGGCTCTGAGCACTATGGGACTTAATTTCTGAGGTCATCAGTCCACTAGGACTTAGAACTACTTAAACCTAACTAACCTAAGGACATCACACACATACATGCCCGAGGCAGGATTCGAACCTGCGACCGTAGCGGTCGCGCGGTTCCACACTGTAGCACCTAGAACCGTTCGGCCGCGCCGGCGGCCATCAAATGCAGTTTCCTAGTACTAGCTTTTTTTGATGTAATGAAATCAGAGGTACTATCTATCAGAGTTATGATGTAAGATTGTCCACAAAATTATGTGTATTGCTTTCCGTGATATTCTAGAGAAGAAGTCTCGGAGCTGAAAAGTACCAAGTTTTCAGCCAGTCAGGATCTGTTATCAAACAATAAAACACGACTTGTAAACTCTAACTACCTTTAATGAATCCTCTCTAAACACTTTTATTATTTTTTTGTGAGACAGCAAACACTACCATCACTGTAAATGATCTGGCTACTGAGGCACGGTCCCAAGCAACATTATTCTTTCATTGTAGACGTTGCATATTAGTTCGATACCTGACGACATCGTGGGTAGGCTCTTATAAGCAATACTTTACTAAATCATGCAATGAAGAATGTATAAAAAAATCTCACTATTTCACACATTGGTATTTATTTTCCACATCCATCTCAACAGGAATATTTTCGCCGGTGAAGAAAGATTTTACAAATATTCAACGCAAATGGCTCTGAGCACTATGGGACTTAACATCTGACGTCATCAGTCCCCTAGACTTTAAATTACTTAAACCTAACTAACCTAAGGACATCACACACATCCATGCCCGAGGCAGGATTCGAACCTGCGACCGTAGTAGCAGCGCGGTTCCGCACTGAAGCGCCTAGAACCGCTCGGCCACAACGGCCGGCTAATCAGCGCAGATCAACGATTTTTGACATCAATTGACAAAACTCGGTGCAAATATTCACTCCCCAGACGTGGAATATCTTTATAGACGCTCAGATACCAGCGATGGACTGATTTAGTTCCTTCTCCAATTCGGATAAAATGAGAACATTCCTTCAACAGCAAAATGAGACGTTAAGCTGAAACAGCTTTCTAGCAAGTCATCTTATTATGTAGCGAGTACGGATTCGTATTTGTTGCAAATAGGTTTAGCAACGTACAATTACCAATGGAGAGCACTTTTGGTTATTACCGAACTTCCACAATCGACGTAGTAAAAGTTTGCCATATAACTATGTTAAGTGTATCCTTCGTAGTGCATCATTTCGTCTGTTTCCATAGATCGGTGATGCTTTTGCGTCATTTTGAATAACATTCCTCCTTAACAACAATATGTAATAAATTATTTTCTTATATTTTTGCAACTGTATTTGCTCTTTCCCGTGTGAAAACAGTTCAAAAATCTCTCGTTTCACGGGAAGCCGACTGTTATAATGTTAGGATATATTTGTAGAGTTAGCACGAGCGTTAGAGTATGTTATTATCAAAACTTACAACGCACATATATGGAAGGTATGACGTACTGTGGACACTCACCTTTTAGTAAGAGCATGTTTGAGTACAGTTTTTAATGCCATGACGAGTTATCTCGTCTGTCGTGAGCGTTGTCCAAAACTGTACTCACGAACTATTATGTTTCTGTTTTACTTACTTTTCGTGTGTAACTGTGATAATTTCAGTTGTATTCTCCTATTGTATTTCAACCGCAAGAAAGACAGTGAATACGTTTATTTAAAAACGGTAGTTTTTTCGGTTTCTCACAATGTCAATGACAGAAGTAACTGAGAAAATTTCTTATTGTAGTTTGTAATGAATGTCTGTGTGCGATTTCATAATCGAAAGTTTATTAACAGGAATACACGAAAGGCCAAACGACAGCTCTTTCCTGCAGAAATCGCAAATCGATTTATAGTAGTATTCTGACCGCCTGTTTTCCTGTGAATAGGGATCTCTGTACTGAATGTTTCTTCTGGCTTGGAGGTACTTTTTAATTTAATACGATTCAGTTTGATTAACATGACGAAGGAAAAAGAAAATCTGACAAGAATGCTCAGACTCATTACCAGAACAAACGTGGAAAAACCCTTATCTATGAGAACGCATTTCATTGTACGTTACTTAACATTCAGTTGAAGTCAAGCAGCAGCTCCAAATATCGATTTCGCCTGGTGGCTGTGCAAAGCTTTCTCTTAAAGGGGGTCGCGATAAAGAACAATATTTTCGCTTTTAGGCGTGCGCCGCGGAGCGACCCGCCTCATTCTTTTGTTTGCGCTGCATTTAAAGCGGCGCTGCCGCAGCAGCAGCGGCGGCGGCGGCGGCGGCGGCGGCGGAGCCCGCAGGGGGTTCCCCTCTGCGCCCAGAGCGACAAGTGTCAGGAGCAGCGCGCCCTGCCTAGAGTGCGAGTGACTGCCGCGATGACATTCTCTCATATTTGTCGGCGGAGAGCGCTTCTTATGCCCTTCTGGCGCCCAGAGGACGTGTTCTGCATCCAGCGTTCGGCTCAGCACTGGAAAGTGAGGCCGTATGAATCTTAAATGGGGTTATGAAACTGTGTCACCACTGAGGTAAAACTGTTATTCTACTAGCTTGTAACTAGCAACTATACGCCTATATTCGAATAGATTTTAGACTCTCTTAGTGCTGTAATACGTTTTTACTATCGCGTATCATACTAACAAAACATCGTAATACTTTGTTTCTTTTTGTTGACAATTGCTCTCAGTGAGACATTTCCCGCTCCTTATTGTTGTCTGCAATCGTATTTTGCTAGCCCGACACGTCCCAAAATACAAGCGATTCGTCAGCATTGCCGATCTGCTGTGTGAGATAAGGAAGTCTTGCCGCATTTGGATTGCAAGGCTCTTTTAGTTGATACATTTTTTGGTAACATGTCTTGTGCTTGTGAAGTGCACTAATCAGCTAGAAAATTATGACAACCACCGACCTACTATCGATATAACCCCGTGCAAGCAATAACAGCGTCACCAGACGAGGAATGACAGCTAGCTGATACATGCACGCTGCATATAGTATCAGTGAGCGTGCTGTCCATATGTAAAATGGGGAAGGCGCGAGATATATCTGAGTGTGTGTGGTATCAACGTTCGATACCACACTTGTTAGGGTTTGCAGTTATCGACCGCGGTCGATACTAGTATCGCTGGACCCGCGAGTCGAGACTAGCGCCGCTAGCGCCGCTCCGCGTCTTGCACCAAGTGTCTAGCGTGCGCTCGGCCACTCTTGCTCGGGACGTCAAGTAGGAATGCAGCTTATAGGAAGCAACCTCTAACAAGGCGCTTAGTTAAAGTATGGCCTATGTGATGCCTCTATAGCTCTCTATTAGTAGTTATATTCCTCCAGACTATTAAGACTCCTGTACCACCAGTTAAGTACAATCTATTATTTTTTGCCAACGACTTCTAATTATTTTAGTCGTTGTAGACCCAGACCTTGCAGCCAGCTCCTTATTACCTTCACTGACAACCTGCTGTATATGCAAAGAAGAGACTTGTGTTTCTATTTATCATTGACCACCACTCATTCACATTGGCGACGATTTGTTCGTCGTCATCATAACAGTGTGACCGGGGGTAGATGTGATGTCCCGGAGGCTCAGCATGAACATTTCGGAAACTGCGAAACATTTCGGCTGTTGGAGGAGTGCAGTAGTGAGTGTTGATGACTGGATGAGTGAAACCACATCCAGATTCCGTGGGGTTGGGCGACCACCGCTCGTTAGAGTTGTCGGATGTCGTAGGCTGAGCGGAATGGTAAAACAGGACAGGCGGCGAACTGTGGCGGAACTGACGTCAGACTTTAATGCTGGGCGGAGTACAAGTGTGTCTGAACACACAGTGTACCGAATACTCCTAATGATGGCCCTCTGCAGTCGATGACCTATGCATGTGCCAATCTTAACACCACGGTATCCGCCACTACGACTGAAATGGGCTCGTGACCGTCGGAACTGGACGTTGGCTCAGTGGCAGAGCTTTGCCACTGCCGATACATTATTCATCAGGCCAATGGGAGGGCGCGAATCCGACGTCTTACAGGGGAACAGTTCCTCGACACCTGTACTAGGGGACGGGGACAAGACGGCGGCGGCTCCATTAAGTTCTGGGAAACATTCACGTGTGCATCGATTGGACTAGTGTAGCTCTTGCAAGGCACCATCACAGGCAATGGGTATCGTACACTGGTTGCAGACCACGTACTTCCCTTCAAGATGACCATGTTCCCCGACGGCAGTGGCATTTTTCAGTAAGATAATGCCCCATGTCACAATGCCAACAGTATGATGGATTGGTCCGAGGAACACAGTGGCGGGTTCCAATTGATGTGGTGGCCCATCAACTCGAAAGATCTGAACCCGATCGAACACATCGGAGGTGTGATTGAAAGTGATGGCAAAGCTTATCGCCCCCTCAACGGGATTTACGAGGATTAGGTGACTTGTCTGTGTAGATGTTGTGCCAACTCGATCCAGCGACCTACCAAGGCTCCACTGCTTCCGTGCCGCCACACTTCGCCACTGTTACCTGTGCCAAAGATGGACATACTGGCTATTAGGTAGGAGGTCACAATGTTCTCTGTACAGAGAAGCCACTTCTGCGCATAGAATGTAGCACCAACCGAAACTGCCGCTGAGATAAGATTAATCCAAACCTGACGTTTTGCCAGTTTTTAGAGGTTCGTACAGATAAGCCGCAACCTAGGTTTCATGACCGAATTTTCTGGGAAAAGTGCATTCGTGCCAGTACGGTAATAAGAAACAGTCGATTTTGCGCCTTCTTAGTACCTTAAACTGTGTATGTTGTTTTTGGACGTTCTTTACATGCGTCATCTTCAAGGTAATTATAGCCGCTGTGGAAAGCAGCTTCTACTAGAAAATGAACGAGCAGACTCCTTGTAAATCAAAACAACTTCATTTCACGATGGCAGGACTTTCCAGATTGCTTCTTTGAAAGAAACGCAAGGAACAAATTTTAAGAATGCCGATTAAGAACAGCGTTTCTGCAGTGCATGTTGATACGAGGGTCGTTCAATAAGTAATGTCCCACATTTTATTTAAAAATCCAATAATATACATAGACAAACGTCTTTGTTGGTGCTTCACATGTGATGTTTGTTCTGTGCGCCGGTGAAGGTTAAACCGATCTGGCAGATGGAAGAGCTGTAGTACAGTGTCAAAATTGCGTCTACGTACGATCCACGTTACAAGCAGCATACTGTCATTGAATTCTTGTGTGCAGAAAAAGAAAACGTGGTGAACATCCAAAAACGTTTGTGTGCAGTGTCTGGCGGTGCCGCAGTTGACAGGAGTACAGCTGGGTGACGGGTAAGGAAAGTTACAGCCTCAGGAAATGCGGAAACCGAGCTCCATGATGAGCCACTCTCAGGACGTCCTGCCACAGCCACTGCTCCAGACATGCTGAATCGTGCGGATGCCATTATTCGTGCCGACCGGCGCATCACAACTCGACAATTGAGTCTACAGTTGTCGGTCAGCATTCGAAGTGCGTCTGCAGTGATCGAAACTCACAGTGGGTCGCAAGATTCAAAGAAAGGCCACTTCATCTGAATTGTTGGACCGTTTTGAGACCAAAGGAGAGGCCTTTCTATCACGTATGGTTACGAGGGTTGAGAACTGGATGCACTGCTTTGCTCCAGAAACAAAAAGGCAGTCCATGGAGTGGCAGCATCCTCGTTCACCACAAAAGAAGAAATTCAAGACAACCCCCTCTGCCAGAAAACTCATGGTGACACTCTTCTGGGATTGTGATGGCGTCATTCTCGTGGATGTGATGCCAAGAGGGTCAACCATCAATTCAGAGACATACGTGAAGACTCTGAATAAACTCAAGAACCGTTTTCGACGTGTTAGATCGGACAAGAATCCAGAATTCCAGCAGAAATCCTGCTCCAACACGACAATGCACGCCCACACACAAGTCTGAGAACCGGGCAACACATCTCCAAATTGGGTTCCAGACCTGGCACCCTCAGACTTCCGTCTCTTTCGCCTGCTTAAAGATTCTCTACAGGGCATACACTTTGAAGATGACGACAGTGTCAGTCATGCAATGGAAACATGGTCTACACCCACAGGGCAAGAGCTTTATCCAGCAGGGAATACATGCTCTTCCACAACTTTGGCGTACGGGCATAGAACGTGATGGAGACTACGTAGAAAAATAGATCACGGAAAAGACATGGTGATATATATTGTCATCAAACTATGACTCTTAACAATAAATGTGTTCTGAGAAAAAATAATGTGGGGCATTGCTTATTTAACTACCCTCTTATTTGATATATTCTACTGGGTGAAAGGTAATGGCACAGTAGAAACAAAATTTGGTTGAAACAACGATGCTCGTTTACACACCAATAAATTTTCACCACACCCTTGCACAACATGTATCAGCCGAGGGTTGGAAGGTAGCCCTTCTCTGTTAAGGGACCTGGACGTCATGAGTGCCCAAAAAATGGAAATTTTTTACTTCATAAAATTCTTTGATTCTTCCTGCCTCTGAAAATCTAAACTTTATGTATAGTGTCTTTTCATGTCTAAATGCCTTTCTAAAGCCAATGTGCCACCTGTATATGGAGACATCACACTATTGGCAAACACAGAACCTTGCTTTTGATGTCTCGCTATTTAATTTTGGCACTGCTATTTCCTGTTTCCATAGCAACTAGTTTGTGTAATATCCTTGAAGAACATTTCGACTGTGCTATGAGCAGAGGTTTTTTAAATCGATCTTTCTCTCAATACAAGTAGATTATTTGAGTCTACTCATAGTCTTCACTTGCGTTCGTGTAGTAAACTGGTAGTGGCAGCGTATTTACCCCATTGTACATAGTAAAATGCAAAAAAAAAAAAGACACGCAGAAGTTTAATTGGAATCGTAAATTTAACGGTAGTAAACACACATATATTGTCCGACAAAAACTCCTTGATGGCGAAGCACTTGGTGGACAAGACAGACTCACAAAATTAGGGAGGAGAAACAACGAAAATGTCATTGATATCAGAGAAGCAATTTGAGCAACTCTGGTTCACAGAATATCCACTGGTGAGCATCCACACCATGACTTCTGCTTAGAAGGAAACACCTCATGGTGCAGGTACACTGAAGAGCCAAAGAAACTGGTACACATGGCTAATATCGTGTAGGGCCCTCGCGGGCACGCAGAAGTGCCGCAACACGACGTGGCATGGAGTCGACTAACGTCTGAAGTAGTGCTGGAGGGAAATGACACCAGGAATGCTGCTGGACTGTCCATAAATCCGTAAGAGCACGAGGGGGTGGAGATGTCTTCTGAACAGCACTTTGCAAGCATTGATATATGCTCAATAATGTTCATGTCTGGGGAGTTTGGTGGCCATTGGAAGTGTTTAAGCTCAGGAGATTGTTCCTTGAGCCACTCTGTAGCAATTCTGGACGTGTGGGAAGTCAGATTGGCCTGCGGAATGCCCAATGGACATGAATGGATGAAGGTGACCAGAATGGATGTTTAGGTGCGTGTCATCTGTCAGAGTCGTATCCAGACGTATCAGGGGCCCCTTATCAATCCAACTGCACACGCTCCACACCATTACAGAGCCTCCACCAGCTTGAACAGTCCCCTGCTGACCTGCAGTATCCATGGACTCATGAGGTTGTCTGCATACTCGTATACGTCCATCCGCTCCATGCAATTTGAAATGAGACTCGTCCGACCAGGCAACATGCTTCCAGTCATCAACAGTCCAATGGCGGTGTTGACGGGCCCAGGCGAGGCGTAAAGCTTTGCGTCGTGCAGTCATCAAGGGTACACGGGTGGACCTTCGGCACCGAAAGCCCATATCGATGAATCGCTGATGTTTCGTTGAATGGTTCACACGCTGACACTTGTTGATGGCCCAGCAGTGAAATCTGCTGCATTTTCGGAAGGGTTGCACTTCTGTCACGTTAAACGATTCTCTTCCATCGTCGTTGGTCCCGTTCTTGCAGGATCTGTTTCCGGGCGCAGCGATGTCGGAGATTTGATATTTTACCGGATTCCTGATATTCATGGTACAGGAAAATCCCTACTTCGTACGGGAAAATACCTACTTCATGGCTACCTCGGAGATGCTGTGTTTCACCGCTCGTGCGCCGACTATAACACCATGATCAAACTCATTTAAATCTTGATAACGTGCCATTGTAGCCGCAGTAATAGATCTAATAACTGCACCAGAGACTCGTCTTATATAGGCGTGGCTGACCGCAGCGCCGTATTCTGCCTATTTACTATACCAGTTTCTTTGGCGCATTAATGTATGATAGGTGTGAATCAAATGGACAAAAACACACACATGCACACCTCATGCCAGAAGTTGTTATTATACTGGAAACATGTCACAGGGACCGGAATAACAAAGAAAAGAAAGAAGATGAAAAGGACACCCAGAATCAAAAATATTATGGAGTTGGAATGTTTTGACATGTTATCGAAATGGTTCAAATGGCTCTGAGCACTATGGGACCTAACTGCTGTGGTCATCAGTCCCCTGGAACTTAGAACTACGTAAACCTAACTAACCTAAGGACATCACACACATCCATGGCCGAGGCAGGATTCGAACCTGCGACCGTAGCGGTCACGCTGTTCCAGAGTGTAGCGCCTAGAACCGACGGTCACTCCGGCCGGTGACATGTTATCATCGAGAAGAAAATGACATGCAGATCTCTAGTTTGTTTCCCGTAATCAACGTTTTTTCATGTTTACGTATCATTATCTCATCCAATATTAAAGCTACAAAAACAAAATTTTATATGATTAATAATAAAGCGCTTGCCTACACAGTGAAATACATAACTCAACAGTGTATTTAAATACACTCCCGGAAATTGAAATAAGAACACCGTGAATTCATTGTCCCAGGAAGGGGAAACTTTATTGACACATTCCTGGGGTCAGATACATCACATGATCACACTGACAGAACCACAGGCACATAGACACAGGCAACAGAGCATGCACAATGTCGGCACTAGTACAGTGTATATCCACCTTTCGCAGCAATGCAGGCTGCTATTCTCCCATGGAGACGATCGTAGAGATGCTGGATGTAGTCCTGTGGAACGGCTTGCCATGCCATTTCCACCTGGCGCCTCAGTTGGACCAGCGTTCGTGCTGGACGTGCAGACCGCGTGAGACGACGCTTCATCCAGTCCCAAACATGCTCAATGGGGGACAGATCCGGAGATCTTGCTGGCCAGGGTAGTTGACTTACACCTTCTAGAGCACGTTGGGTGGCACGGGATACATGCGGACGTGCATTGTCCTGTTGGAACAGCAAGTTCCCTTGCCGGTCTAGGAATGGTAGAACGATGGGTTCGATGACGGTTTGGATGTACCGTGCACTATTCAGTGTCCCCTCGACGATCACCAGTGGTGTACGGCCAGTGTAGGAGATCGCTCCCCACACCATGATGCCGGGTGTTGGCCCTGTGTGCCTCGGTCGTATGCAGTCCTGATTGTGGCGCTCACCTGCACGGCGCCAAACACGCATACGACCATCATTGGCACCAAGGCAGAAGCGACTGTCATCGCTGAAGACGACACGTCTCCATTCGTCCCTCCATTCACGCCTGTCGCGACACCACTGGAGGCGGGCTGCACGATGTTGGGGCGTGAGCGGAAGACGGCCTAACGGTGTGCGGGACCGTAGCCCAGCTTCATGGAGACGGTTGCGAATGGTCCTCGCCGATACCCCAGGAGCAACAGTGTCCCTAATTTGCTGGGAAGTGGCGGTGCGGTCCCCTACGGCACTGCGTAGGATCCTACGGTCTTGGCGTGCATCCGTGCGTCGCTGCGGTCCGGTCCCAGGTCGACGGGCACGTGCACCTTCCGCCGACCACTGGCGACAACATCGATGTACTGTGGAGACCTCACGCCCCACGTGTTGAGCAATTCGGCGGTACGTCCACCCGGCCTGCCGCATGCCCACTATACGCCCTCGCTCAAAGTCCGTCAACTGCACATACGGTTCACGTCCACGCTGTCGCGGCATGCTACCAGTGTTAAAGACTGCGATGGAGCTCCGTATGCCACGGCAAACTGGCTGACACTGACGGCGGCGGTGCACAAATGCTGCGCAGCTAGCGCCATTCGACGGCCAACACCGCGGTTCCTGGTGTGTCCGCTGTGCCGTGCGTGTGATCATTGCTTGTACAGCCCTCTCGCAGTGTCCGGAGCAAGTATGGTGGGTCTGACACACCGGTGTCAATGTGTTCTTTTTTCCATTTCCAGGAGTGTATTTTAACATGGAGCATGTAATATGTTCTAAAATTATTAGGAGAAAAAATTGACAAAAACATCAAACTGGTAAACATACTATCAGTTCAATAGATTTTCTGGTTCTAAAATTCTACTATAGTATGCAGTGTTACTACTTGTTGTTTTGCATGAATATACACCAACTTGTACAGGGAAGAAACTCGTTAATGCCTAATTAGGCTGGCGACCGTATTGTTATTAAATTGGTAGCATCTTCAATGTTGCTTTTGGTCCATCCTGACGTGTAGTTGCATTTCGAACTTACTTGACGGATCATTGTTATTACAGAGTGGGTGTAAGTCTGATTTGCCACCGTTCAAGTACACGCGGTCGATATCTATACGAAAATCCCTTCTCATAAGGTGAACCCCGCTCAATTACCATAGCACAGGCTTTAACGAGTATTATGTGCCCCACGTGCACGTTACACACTGCCTCCGAATTCTACTGTAGGCACTACACACGCTGGCAGATGTCGTTCACCGGGCATTCGCCATACCCACACCATTTCATCTGATCGTCACATTGTGTACCGTGATTCGTCACTCCACACAACGTATAATTTCCACTGTTCAATCGTCCGATGTTTACGCTCCTTACACCAAAAGAGGCGTCGTTTGGCTTTTACCGATGTGATGTGTGGCTTATGAGCAGCCGCTCAACCATGAAATCCAAGTTTTCTCATCTCCCTCCTGTCACAGTACTTTCAGTGGATCCTGATGCAGTTTGGAATTCCTGTGTGATGATCTGGATAGATGTCTGCCTATAACACATTACGACCCTCTTCAACTGTCGCCGGTCTCTGTCGGTCAACAGACGAGGTCGCCCTGTACGCTTTTGTGCTGTACGTGTCCCTTCACGTTTCCACTTTACTATCCCATCGGAAACAGTGGACCTAGGGATGTTTAGGAGTTTGGAAATGTCGCTTACAGAGGCATGACACAAGTGACACCCAGTCCCCTGACCACATTCGAAGTCCGCGAGTTCTGCAGAGCGCCTCATTCTGCTCTCTCACGATGTCTAGTGACTACTGAGGTCCCTGCTATGAAGTACCTGGCAGTAGGTGGCAGCAGAATGCACTTAAAATGAAAATCGTATGTTTTTGAGGGTATCCGGATACTTTTGATCACATGATACTTTGGATGACATAGTGTATTCCTGGAGATGACGCCCGGAATCTATTTATTTTTATTGCTGACAAATGCTAAGTGTAAGTTCGTTGCTTGTAGGTATTTATTGTAAATTACCTTACCTGTCTGAACAAAGTAAAAATTCCAGTAAATTCCAGATTAGACAAATAACTACCCACAGTGTGCTTGACAAAACAGTAGGCTAATATAACATAAAATATTTCTCAGGATTGGTCTTACAAAAAAATATTTATTTCTTTAATCGTATGGCTAGGGCCCCCCGTCGGGCAGACCGTTCGCCGAGTGCCGGTCTTTCAATTTGACGCCACTTCGGCGACGTGCAGTCGATGAGGATGGAAAAATGATGATGAGGACAGCACCACACCCAGTCCCTGCGTGGAGAAAATTCCCTGACCCAGGCGGGAATCTAATCCGGGCCCATAGGATCAGAGTTCAATATAAAAAAAAAAAACAAATGTTGGTCTAAATTGTTCGTCTAATATGTTGCCATAAGATACTGGAACCTTTTTTCAATGGACGATCATTAACTGTCTCAGTACAACCAGGATAATCAGTTCCAGTAGATGAAAAAAACTCCACAGTAATTTAATCGCAAGAGAGAGAATTCCGTAAACTTAGTTCGGCTGTATTTGTAATCTCTTTGACGCACTGAGAAGCTTTTTCCTTTCCAGTGATGGCTCGTAAATCTTGTGAATGTCGTAGAGCGATGATTGTCTTTTCTGCAAAACAATGGACTGCTCTCAGACTCGGAGGAAAAAATCTAACCCGGAACTGAACCATATGCTTTCGTCTACCAGTAAGACAAAACTGATGGTTGTAAATGAAGTGGTACATTGGAACTGCAGGCTGAAGCAATTGTGGGCTACTATGCATGTGCGGACAAGTATGAACATGAACGGAAGCGGGTCGTATTTTGAAGAAAGGGAGCTTTGTGTTGGGAGGCACTCTTATCAGTACAATATGTAGGGGACAGCAACAAACTGCAGCGATGGTCCAACTTGTCCTCCAGCTGCGACTGCCCGCGGAAGCTTTTGTGACAGCAGGGCGGCGCGCGGACGTCCGCCGCCGTCGCGACGCCGCGCCCGGAGCGTCGGCCGGCGCTGTGACGCCAGCTGGGCTCAGCCGTAATTGCGCGACGGCGACGCCTCCGCCTGGGGCGCCCGCGGGCGCAAACGCCGGGCCCGCCGCCCCCGCACCGCTGCCGCTCCCGGCCTGGGAGGCCATTAATATTCATTACGACTATCGTTGACTCCGCCTCTCCGCGGCTTACGGACTGCGCCATCTTGGACTACTTGGGACTCGGCACCTGTTCGGCAGCGCTCAGTCATTGTCCGTTCTCAGTGGAGTGGGTCGCGCTTTAAAGCTCGTCGGTGGGTCCGGTCGATCGTTCGGGCACTAAGACAGAGAGCTGCAAGAAAGCCGCCTTGAAAACTCGGTGCCGCTTTAACTCTCTCTACATGAGACAGATACTACTTTTGAAACGTTATCACGGGTCAGGTCATAAATGAACAATAAGTGCGGAGTCTATGTTTTCAGACTACGGTACCTATAAATATAAGCTCTTCAGTGATAGAAAAATATGCCTCTTTTCTGGGAAAATTTTTTGATTACCGTCTCATGGTTTCACAGATCAATTCACTAGCTTGTTAATTATATATCTATTCTACAAATCAATGTAGACTACCTGGAAGATTAAATGAGTGTGGCACTAAGATATCCAGGCACAACACTCGGCCCGCCCTCACAGCTTTGCTTCCTCGCAAAGACCTCAAAGAAGTTCTCGTGCATAATCTGTGGAAATAATACCCATGGAGGAAAAAACATTGCGAATAAATGGCCTAGCTAAAGCCTAGAGAACTGTTTGCAGAATGCATCTTTGTTGTTTTCAAAGTTCCTGGCTGATCTGTGTGCTGGACGGCAACTTTACCTGGAACTTAACTTCAGCGAATGAAAAACTCATTCTTGAAACCGTTCCTTAGCATGTGACTAAGCCATTTTTCCGCAGTATCCTACCTAGCTAACGGGTTATACAAACGAACAGTTTCAGTATGGTAGCCCTCTCTGAAGTATTAAAGTTGATACTCCCTTTTATTCCCATTTGAGTAACACTGTTACAGCAGCACTGGAAGCAACTGTCACAAAACGCGATTCATTACTGCTACCCGTGATTAATCGTCTTATGATTACTTATTGGCGCGACACCTGCGAAGGAGGTCTGCCACCCTCGACACCCCAGCAACAAGAAAGCACCACAGCGTGTCTGAACCCGAAGACTCGAAAACTCTCCTCCTACGGCCGAGAACCTCTCTCTGCTATAATTACCCCCCACCCAGACTGCAGCCCTCCATTCAGCATATGCCTGCGTTGCCCTACGCCTTCTACTAGCTTGTCGTGCTCGCATTGCAAAATTACGTATTTGTGTTGCACGCAGATTACTGTATGATATTTGATCAGCCGGATATTCAAAGAAAGCGCCTTAGTGCGTCCATTATTTTGGTTCCTCACACTACGTGTCTTTGTGTGAGGAGTAAACAAAAGATAAAAATGGTTCAAATGGCTCTGAGCACTATGGGACTTAATATCGGAGTCATCAGTCCCCTAGAACTCAGAACTACTTAGACCTAACTAACGCAAGGACATCACACACATCCATGCCCGAGGCAGGATTTGAACCTGCGACCGCAGCAGTCGCGCGGTTCCGGACTGAAGCGCCTAGAACTGCTCGGTCACCGCGGCTGGCCAAAAGATAAAAGAAAGTTAAACGAAGTGATAAATCATTTAAAATCTAAATTATTCTACATGAGCTTACTGTACAGTAACGATCTTCACACCCAATAAATTATTGCAAGTGTCATTTAACGTAACTAGCTCATTATCTATAATTAGTCTCACCACTTTCGCACTATGAACTGAATTAATTATGCAAACTGTGCTTATGCTAACTATGACTGAATAAAATTATTAATCACTTCAGCACTACCATACGTTCATTCTCGTATCCTAAAGTGACACTGCTGCTTTTCTTTCTAACAGCGCAGACTGCGTATGTGTGGCTGGCATGACTACCATACTTGTATATCAGAAGTCTCATCTTCTGGTAAGTAAACCTACCTAATGGATACACTTCGATTTTGATCGGCTTTGAATATCTTGTAGTTTAGAGCAAATTAAGAGACACCAATCCTTTTGCAAGTGCCCATGAGGCCGTTAAGTGGGTGAAACATGCCCCAGAAAAAATATATGGTTTTTTAATGTACGTTGCACTGGGGCAGCCATAGCGTCATTAATATGAAATTCAGTCATTTGTGATGAAGTGGTATTCCAAAGATGCATTTGTCAGAAATAAGCTAGAAATTCTGTATATGAAAGTGCATTCAGCATTTTTTTTTTTTACCCTAACAATTCTGCGGCGTTCTCGTTATTTTAAAGACTTACAGTAATGTTACAACACTGACGCACAAACAATTTCAAATATGACATAATTAAGTCTGAAAGAATTGCAACTTGAAAATTAGGAAAGTACAGCAAATGTGAAGAGAAAACCAAATACAAAGCAAAATATTTTATACTTTATAAAAATTAATGTATCAGCTTATTTCTGGCAACGCTTCATGATATACAACTGAATTTGTTATTAACGATGTAATACGTTTTACTATTAGTCAGCTGTCAAAATGAAAACAAAATAGTGGGCATGGAGGCAGGATCTAAAATAAAAACAAGTTTTTCGACATATCTGGATGCACCGTTGTGGTGTACACTGAAAACTAAAGAAATTTTATTTGAAGTGTTTTTTTTTTTTTTTTAAATCTGTTATGGTTTCGAGGGTACTCATTCAGAAATTCTCTTAAAGGGGATGTTTCACCCTTTTAAAGGCCACATGGGAACATATAAAAATATCTCTCTTACTTTGCTCTACACTATAACATATTCAAAGCCGATCAAAATAGAAGATTATCCCTTGGGTAGCGTTTGCTACTTTGAAAAGTAACAGTTGTCACCGCTGAGGCAGTGATGTGCTGGCACTGAATGAGGCGCTGTATGAGACAAGCCTAATGTAGACACTCATGCCATTTACTGGTTTCTATGATGCAGGCTGGTTGTAAAAACGGGTGGGTTACCAATCACGTAATGTGCTGCCACCTCGTGGCGGAAATGGGAAAAGCCCTAAGTTATACATTTACTAAACTCTATTTAGAAATAATTAAATATATTATGTTCTGTTTATTTTGCTGAAAATCTTAACGTGTTAAAACTACTGTAAAAGTATGTATTATGTATTACAAAAACTCATGGCTTTATAAATAAGTAATAATTGTTAAGGGAATTCTCGTATATTAATCTGAGCGGCAGTATCCCCTTCTTTTTTGAGAAGAGGTAGGTCTCGAACAAAGATGTCGAAGTAGTAAGTAATAGTGATAGCACAATGCACTTGTCTGGTGTTTGCGTGGTGAAAATCGAGCACTGGTAAAATTAGCCTCGGACGACTGTTGCTACTATTTTATAAAGAGCGTAGCAGACTAGGTCTGCTTTGACTTTGACTTACTGTGGAGTAGAAAGCCACTTGTATTGTGGATCTTGGGGTTCTGAAATCTGCAGTAGACATATTGCTGGCTATACATACAACTGAAGATCCTGTAGTATTCAGAGCCACAAATAGTAAGCTGCCACTTCACATCTGGTCTGTGCTACAACATGTAACGGGCTTATATTGTCTGTGCTACAATGTAAAGTGTACTTCGTGTAGGGAAGCCATATTAGCGAAACGTGTAAAAACCATGACATAACTGTAACTGCAAGTTGAGTAATAATATACCTTTTATTCATAAAGCAAGTGCTTATCACGCGTGTTTATGTATGTATTTAAAATCGTTATAGTTTCAATGTTTTAAACTAAAGATTTTTACAGTGATCAGAACTGGTATTTATTTGAATACAAAATCGTTTGCCGACTTACACTGAGAGTTCATATATAAGTTATAAACTAGCCAAATTTCGTAATGGATACTGTGGGTCGCTGTAACTGTTGAGAAGAAGACAGCACAAGGTGAAGTGAACTATTCCTTTCTGTCAGATAACTGTGGTGGCTTGTGTATTTTGGAAATAGAAACCTGTCACGTGTGACGAAATCTAAGCTTATGTTAATTAAAGTCAGCTATAGGTAGTAACTGAGACACATTACGTAATTTAAGATTACATTTTGCCAAGTGACTTATACTATATCATACCTCGTCTGAAATACTTTTAAAATAATAATGTTAAGTAATATAGGCTAAATATCTTTACTGCTTATCAGGTTTCTCATTAAAATTTTATTTAATTAATTTTGATAAAGTGATGTGATATTTAACATAATCTCGTAAGTGTGAAGGTAGACACGTTAATATCACGCATTTCTGAGAATTTAAGTGCTCTATGCTGAACCAGCATCCAGTACGATCTTCACCTCAAAGGCATTTAATATTAAAATTACTAGGTTTCTTTACATTCATTTTCTGTTAACATTTGTTTACTATCAATTAAACCAATTCGTGTGGTAGATTGCAAACCCTCCCAGACACAAGTGAGTAATTAGCCATCACATAGCGACTGTCTCGCGTAATTCACGAGTCCGATTGCCACACACAGATAAAGCGATTATTATATCCTAATTAGGATAAAATAAACTGAACCGAACGGGGACACTGCGCACGTTAGCGGGTGTCTCTGGGACTTCCTAATCACTTAATCGTCGCTCTCCAGTCGCAACGTACAGTTCAACTCCAGTGCCTGTTGTGATAGACCGAATGCATCAGTTTCCTGCCGACTGCCACGTCCTTATCTCAGAAAGTCTTCGGGGACTGTATTACTGAAGTAGGAATGCTTTTACAGATTCAAAGCCAATAGCCCGCCGGAGTGGCCGTGCGGTTCTAGGCGCTTCAGTTTGGAATCGAGCGACCGCTACGGTCACAGGTTCGAATCCTGCCTCGGACATGGATGTGTATGATGTCCTTAGGTTAGTTAGGTTTAATTAGTTCTGTTCTATGCGACTGATGACCTCAGAAGTTAAGTAGCATAGTGCTCAGAGCCATTTGAACCATTTGAACCATACAAAGCAAAGAAGTCATAAACAACAGTGAACAGTACTGCAATCACTGCAGGAAGACTGGGAGGTATATAGTGGTCTATTTTCACGGTAAATAGAATTTATCGTATTACAAAGACAATAAAGAGTACCCTCACAACATGTATCAGACACTCGCCTATCAACGGCGTTTGACGTGTGTCACGAAGAGAACGATTCGAGTTCATTCCTTGCATGTTACGGCAGGAGATTATCTGCAGCTGCGTTAGATGCTACTTACCACCATGAGAAGTTGATCCATTGTTGTTCCTAGAACTACAGCCATTGCAAATAATGATTTGAATACAAAATGCTTGTGAAGGAATTGTCGCTTGAGCTCGTAGATTTAATGCTCATGTATGCATCTGACGAAGACAAAACGAAACGTGGAGTTACCAAGAAAAGTATCGATGTAGAAGACTAGCATTATTTCGAAAGTCATGTTTGGACCGCCTTATTCGTCACTGTTCACCTCAGTGACGTACACAGATACTATTATGTCCGAAAGGCAATGTTGTTCAACCTTCCCAAAGCCCGTATATGGAACATGTTCCCACAGTTTTGCGTAAAATTGGAGGTTTCAGTACTTTCCCCAATGTATTTTTATGATTCATCGCAAAGGCTAATCATACGTGCACCTGAAGAATATTACTTCATTCTCTCGAAAGTTTTTGTTATTTGTGCTGACTTCGACCACCTATTATCTTGGAATTAATATATCTAATATTCATATATCTCGTATATATAGTTGATATTGTAGCAAATCAGTCGATAATACGAATAACGTGAAGTAGGCTTCTTGCCTTATAATAAATACAGTAAGTGGTGTGTTGTGAAATACGGCTGGTGGCACCAAGAATGCAGCTGTGTGCATTATGAGCAGCTGTTCCGCAATGGAAATAAAGTTTTCTCATTTCGCTCTACATGGCCACGCTCTCTTTTTACGACTGTGGACTCACAGTTTCACGCAGCAGTTGACGTCACTCTGCCATAATACTATCCTCAGCGTTCATCTGGGCGCATTTACGCATTTATTTTTATTTTTCCCTGCCATTGGTTTGATAGCAACAAACGTCTCATCATGTATTGCGTTTTAGTTGTATGTCTAAGTAGATGTACCGCTACCTTTTCCTTCCTTTTCAGGAGTTTTAAGCACTGTTTTATTTCTTCGTCTGTTTTGAGTGCTTCACTGTTTAGTGTTGCGCTTTCATTTCATCGGTAACATATTTTATATTCTAGGTTTTCAAATTCTTCCAATTTCTCGTATTTTCACCTTCAACTTTTCACCTCGATACTGCACCGAGCTTCAAAAGTGCTGAGTCAGAAACGCCTTTATCTTCCACTGTTTCATAACATCTATCCCTTCATATGGGACCCATCCTATATCATGATTTGCAAACATTATTTAATTTCAAAATTTGTGGCCGCTTGCGCTTTCCGTAGCCACAGACGTCAATTAACCTAAGGGGGAGAAGTAGTCTGCGCCTTCTATCTGTGAATCGCGTGTCCGTGTGTTATCGCATTTTAACTGGTTGTGTATCGTTTTACCTGTGGCGGAGATTGGGTTACCAGACGAGGAGGCTCTTGAACAAGCGTAGTAAAGCACTCGTTTTCGCCAGCTTATCAAATCAATGGTCGTTATCCTGCTACGCGAATTCGCCTCCTGTTCTGCCTTAACTCCCAGTCTCGGAAGTTACATCACCGCAGTTTATGATTAGGAAAATTTACACCACCTTCATTTGTCTCAATATCTGATACCAATAGAGCTCTACTGCTGTTTTGCACGTGCGCCGTTCTGTTTCTGATATCTTCCATGCGTAGACCATCTTACACTGAAGTGATAAAAGTCATGCGATAGCGATGTGTAAACATACAGATGGCTCTAGTACTGCGTATAAAAGGCCAGTGCTTTGGCTGAGCTGTCATTTGCACTCAGATGATTCGTTTTAAAAGGTTTACGACGTGACTACGGCCGCATAACGGTAATTAACAGACTTCGAACAAGAAATGGCAGTTGGAGTTTGACGCGTGAGTATGCATGGGGCAGTTCATGCCGGAAATCGTTAGAGAATTCAATAATCCAAGCTCCACATTGTCAAGAGTGTGCCAAGAATAGTAAATAGCAGGCATCACCTCTCACCATGGTCAATGCAGTGGCCAGTGGCCTTCACTTAACGGCCGAGAACAGCGGCGTTTTGCAAAGAGTTGTCAGTCTAACAGGCAAGCAACACTGCGTAAAATAATCGCAGAAATCATTTTGGGACTTAACGACGAACCGTATCCAAGAGTAGAGTTCGGGCAAATTTGGCGTTAACGGGCTATGGCAGCAAGCGACCGACACGAGAAATAGTATAGTGATAGTATGACATCGTCTGCAGCGCCTGTTCTGCGCTCGAGACCACATCGATTGGACCCTAGACGACTGGGAAACCGTGATCTGGTGAGATAAGTCTCGATTCCAATTGGTAAGAAGCGATGGTAGGGTTCGAGTGTGATACAGACCCTAGAGTCATGAACCCAATTTGTCGACAAGGGGCTGTGTAAGCTGGTGGTAGCTCCATAATGATGTGGGCTGTATTTACAAAGAATGAACTGAGTCCTCTGGTCAAACTGAACCATTCACTGACTGGAAACGCTTCTGTTTATCTACACTCCTGGAAATGGAAAAAAGAACACATTGACACCGGTGTGTCAGACCCACCATACTTGCTCCGGACACTGCGAGAGGGCTGTACAAGCAATGATCACACGCACGGCACAGCGGACACACCAGGAACCGCGATGTTGGCCGTCGAATGGCGCTAGCTGCGCAGCATTTGTGCACCACCGCCGTCAGTGTCAGCCAGTTTGCCGTGGCATACGGAGCTCCATCGCAGTCTTTAACACTGGTAGCATGCCGCGACAGCGTGGACGTGAACCGTATGTGCAGTTGACGGACTTTGAGCGAGGGCGTATAGTGGGCATGCGGGAGGCCGGGTGGACGTACCGCCGAATTGCTCAACACGTGGGGCGTGAGGTCTCCACAGTACATCGATGTTGTCGCCAGTGGTCGGCGGAAGGTGCACGTGCCCGTCGACCTGGGACCGGACCGCAGCAACGCACGGATGCACCCCTAGACCGTAGGATCTTATGCAGTGCCGTAGGGGACCGCACCGCCACTTTCCAGCAAATTAGGGACACTGTTGCTCCTGGGGTATCGGCGAGGACCATTCGCAACCGTCTCCATGAAGCTGGGCTACGGTCCCGCACACCGTTAGGCCGTCTTCCGCTCACGCCCCAACATCGTGCAGCCCGCCTCCAGTGGTGTCGCGACAGGCGTGAATGGAGGGACGAATGGAGACGTGTCGTCTTGAGCGATGAGAGTCGCTTTTGCCTTGGTGCCAATGATGGTCGTATGCGTGTTTGGCGCCGTGCAGGTGAGCGCCACAATCAGGACTGCATACGACCGAGGCACACAGGGCCAACACCCGGCATCATGGTGTGGGGAGCGATCTCCTACACTGGCCGTACACCACTGGTGATCGTCGAGGGGACACTGAATAGTGCACGGTACATCCAAACCGTCATCGAACCCATCGTTCTACCATTCCTAGACCGGCAAGGGAACTTGCTGTTCCAACAGGACAATGCATGTATCCCGTGCCACCCAACGTGCTCTAGAAGGTGTAAGTCAACTACCCTGGCCAGCAAGATCTCCGGATCTGTCCCCCATTGAGCATGTTTGGGACTGGATGAAGCGTCGTCTCACGCGGTCTGCACGTCCAGCACGAACGCTGGTCCAACTGAGGCGCCAGGTGGAAATGGCATGGCAAGCCGTTCCACAGGACTACATCCAGCATCTCTACGATCGTCTCCATGGGAGAATAGCAGCCTGCATTGCTGCGAAAGGTGGATATACACTGTACTAGTGCCGACATTGTGCATGCTCTGTTGCCTGTGTCTATGTGCCTGTGGTTCTGTCAGTGTGATCATGTGATGTATCTGACCCCAGGAATATGTCAATAAAGTTTCCCCTTCCTGGGACAATTAATTCACGGTGTTCTTATTTCAATTTCCAGGAGTGTAGATCACTGTGCTTCAGTTTCATTTCAGACGAATGCGGGCGTTCAGCTGCAAAGTATTCGTTGCACTTCGGAGGTCGATCCATATATAGAACTCTTGGCCGCTGATGTTTGAGCTAATAGGGCGCTGTTTGGCGGCTCCGTCGTTGTTGTCCGTGGCTGCGGCCTCAGGAGGCGGCGTGGGCGGCGCGCCGGCAAATATTGACGACGGCCGCGCGGCCCAGCTAATTTCTGTGGCGCGAACGCCGCCAAATTATGTCCACTGTGTCCCTGGGGCGAGTGGCGGCAGTGCTCCGACACGGCTTCGCAAAGCGTGCCCAATCCGACCGCCCGGTTAACGACAAGTGGAAGAGATTCTGATGTTAGTATCTACTGACGATATGACATTAATGTGACCACCACCTATCTTCCGATGTCAACGAGCAATAACCACTCACAGCCGGCAGGTGGCGGAAGCAGCCGGGAAGGTGGGGGGAGGGGGATACACGGAATGCAGTGTAGTCATTAACTGACGTACAAAATGGCATGATAATTGGCTTTCGGGATAAGGGTGGCAACATTTCCGAAACGGCTAAGTTTGTAAGGTGTTCGCATACCATGCTTAAAACATATCGTGCGCCGCAAAACGGCACCTTCAAAACCGGGTGCCGAGGCATCTGTGGTGCATTACAGGCCATAAATGACACGAAATTGGAATTATATATTAATACCGTTAGCTGCTGACGGGCGTTAGTGTATATCAAAGTGGACAGCTGAAAATGTGTGCCCCGACCGGGACTCGAACCCGGGATCTCCTGCTTACGTGGCAGACGATCTATTCATCTAAGCCACCGACGGCACAGAGGATAGTGCGACTATCTCGTCCACGCCTCCCGCGAGATCCACATTCTCGCCTTATATGTCCACACACTACATTCGTAGTGAACCTACCCAAACACACTCATTACTCATGGAAGACATTCTTACCAAGTCCCGCAAGAGTTCGGGTAATATGTGTGCATCCGCACAGAAGAGGAAGGTCATGTCCGGTATTGCCAGAACTACATATTATAAAGATATGGTGTCTGTTATTTCAGACATGTCAGAAAGAACAGACACCATATCCATATAATATAAATGACAAAGGTGAAGGGTGGCTGAGAAATACTCTGAAGCAGAAAAAGAACTGGTATAGCATACGTATTCAACTACAGAGATACGTAAATAGGCAGAATACGGAACTGTGGTCGGCAACGCCTATATAAGACAACAAGTGTCTGGCGCCCTTGTTAGATCGGTTACTGCTGCTACAATGGCATGTTATCAAGATTTAACTGAGTCTGAACGTAGTGTTATAGTCGGGACATGAGCGGTGAGACACAGCATCTCCGAGGCAGCGATGAAGTGGGAATTTTCCCTTACGACGATTTCACGAGTGGACCATGAATGTCAGGAATCCGGTAAAACATCAAATTTTCGAAATGGCTGCTGCCGGAGAAAGATCCTGCAAGACCGGAAGCGACGATGACTGAAGAGAATCGTTCAACGTGACAGAAGTGCAGCCCTTCCACATATTGCTGCAGATTTCAATATTGGGCCATGAACGCGTGTCAGCTGAAAGTTAACACTGTTTGGGGGCTATATAAAAATGATTGAGAATGTATGCAAAATCTAGTTTATTGACAACATTTACATTCGCAAAAACAAAGACCGACATAATTTATGCAAAACACGCTATTAAGAAATATCGTAAATAACTTACAGGAGGGTAAAACGCTAAAAGGCTAAAAGGATCCTGGGTGGCAAAAGTGAGTCAAGTACTCTGGCCCTAAAAATGTGGATAACGCAGTCTGAACTGATCTGACGCTGAGCAGACTTTGGTCGACAATCTACAGAAGTTTATTTAGGTACAGCTGAGAACAAGTGGTGATTGTGATTTTTAATCCCCGACAAGGCCAGAGCAGCAGTATGTTAACCTGTTTGCTTCGTGCAGCAATGTAACTTGCAGCTGGCGAGATGCTTGCAGCGGGGGCGAGGCGTAAGGCGGCACCTGTGAATCGATCGTAGCCACGAAAGAATGCAAGATCTCACGTTCTAGCGATCAGGCAGACGGATCGCAATTTACGCTCTACCAGAGCCCTGAAATCACGGCAGATTTCAGTGTGTGACACATCCGTTCGCTGGTCGTACCAAGGTCCAATTTGGCTCACTTACATGACACAGGGCACAATGATACCAAACGTCAAGACTGGTAAACCAAAAATGAAGAAGTGTGCCCTTGGCAAACAGGTAGTCCGAGATGTTTGAAGTCCCACTGTCGGTACAGTAAGAACTTCACCACTTGCTCCCTAGTGTAACTACTCGCATGTGAACTCAGTCTTAGGATAGGTCCCAAGTACCATCCATACATGCCAGAGCTTCGACCACAAGATGCTTCCAGACTGAAGTCCCGTACCCGAGTGCCTTACACCTCTCCATATAAAAACAATTCCGTTTTTCCGCAAAGTGCACGGACGAAACTGCCTTCACCCCATCTTGAGCCAATCACAGGGCTTTAGAGGCACTAAATCTCCCATTCCTACACGACAGCAGAAAAATCACATCGAACCAGCGCAAGAGTTAAGAAACCTACAGCTCTGAAAAAAAAAGAATTAAGCCAATTACTGGATTTTTTAAGTATTTATGGTGGGAGATGACGTTTCTCTTCGATGTTGTGTCGCTTCCCACAGCAACAGGAGAACACATACAATCTTAAAGATCTTTATCTAAATCGCCTGTTCCTTTGAGCATGTTAGTAATAGCTATGAGGTGTAATAAAGATTCCGTCTCTAAACGTTTCTCAGATGCCAGAGTTTCTTATATGACCGGGGCAGCCGATGAAAGTGGGTCAAGGCCTATTTGCAGTATCAGTGAACACGAAATTTTATTAGGCGTGGAGCTGCACACAATGCCTGGTTTATGACTCCACTGTGTAGATGCGTCCCTTCAGTCTGTCGCTTCCAGCCCAGCTTCCGGTGGCGCCAATTTAGGTATAGCACCATTGTCCTGCTGGAGATCTGTCTCGACTAGGGAGTGCTCTGTCTGCCCTGTGCAGCTGTGGGCCTATCTGGCAAGCTTTACCGAGGGATGGGCTAGCTGCCACTTGCTTTCAACTTCCAACATGCCATTTCTATGAACAGAGAACCATAAAGATACCTCATGCTTTTAGCACCCTACCAGGCTCCATCAGCTCCTGCTCAGGCCATTAACTTTCTAGATTCTCGCTCAAGTTGCATTGTAACAAAATCTTTATGAAAAATAGGTGAGAGAGTAACTTGTCCTCTCTCAAAGTGTGCAGATTTGGAAATTTGTGGTAAGGTCTTACGGGACCAAACTGCTGAGGTCATTGGTCCCTAAGCTTACGCACTGTTTAATCTAACTTAAACTAACTTATGCTGAGGACAACACACTCACACACACACACACACACACACACACACACACACACACACACACACACACACCCATGCCCGAGGGAGGACTCAAACCTCTGATTGGGGGGGGGGGGGGGGGGTGAGCCATCCAGACCATGACAAGACGCCTCATACCGTGCAGCTACCCTGCGCGGCTGTCAGTGTGCAAACCATTCAACAAAACATCATCATATGGGCTTTTGGAGCCAGAGGCCCACTCGTGTACCCTTGATGACTGCACGACACAAAGCCTTACGCCTCGCCTGGGCCCCTCAACACTCATTAGACTGTTGATGACTGGAACCATATTGCCGGGTCGGACGAGTCTCGTTTCAAATTTTATGGTTCAAATGGCTCTGAGCACTATGGGACTTAACTGCTATGGTCATCAGTCCCCTAGAACTTCGAACTACTTAAACCTAACTAACCTAAGGACATCACACACAGCCATGCCCGAGGTAGGATTCAAACCTGCGATCATAGCGGTCGCGCGGTTCCAGACTGTAGCGCCTAGAACCGCTCCTCCATCCCGGCCGGCTCAAATGTTATGGAGCGGATGGATATGTACGGATATGGAGACAACCTCATGAGTCCATGGATACTGCATGTCAGCAGGGAACTGTTCAAGCTAGTGGAGGCTCTGTAATGGTGTGGGGCATGTGCAGTTGGAGTGATATGGGAGTGGGGCTCACCACTTCTGTCCCTATACTGTTCATTTTTAACACAGCATAGAGACAGCCACAGCTTAGAGACAGAGGTAATGAGACTTTCTGCAGGACCTGACCATCTGCAAAAGGACAATGCTCAAGCACGTACAGTGCAAGCTGTTGCTGATTTGTTTGACTGATGGGGCTGCTAAGTGCTATATCACTTACTGCGCTCCCCTGACTTAAGCCCTCATGAGTTCAACTCGATTTCTAAACTGAAGGAAACACTTCACGGAATTCGCTTCGGAACTGCTACAAATTAGTCGGGCAATAAAGCGCGTCGCTCGAACTGTCAGCACAACTGGCACTGCTAACAGTATCCTACGACTTCCGCATCGCTGGCAACGGGTTACATACAATGCTGGTGTCTACTTCGAAGGTCAATAAAACTTTGAAACACGTATCTATTTTGTACGAGCTGCAAATAAATAATTGCCACTATTAAAGTTCCAGCCCTCGTATCTTGCGTATAGGGAGGAAACATATATAAAAGCTGTATTCAGAATTCGGGCATCGTGAACCTAGCCAGTTAGGAAGTAAAGAGTGTAAACAGTGGCTACATGGTTGCAAGTTCGTATTGGTAAATTGCCGTCCGATATTACGAAACGTCCCGTAGGTAATTCAATGTCCGGTAACAAATCAAGCAATGCTACTTAATAAACTTCTATAAATTCCATAACAAGAGGTAGGAACGTGAATAGACAATATTTTTGATTCATACAATCAGCAGGTATCATACTACTGTAATCTAAGCCGTTACTCATTGGGCACAGCGGTGCGGCCTCTCCTAAAGCAAATTTCTTTTCCGAATATCTCTCACTGCGTATATCGTAATGTTTCCCTCGAAAAGGCTGCGGTTGGTTTCCGGTCACTTTCTTGTCCATTCTGAGCATACATTCCGTACCCAGGAACCTCATCGAAGATTCGTAAGACTCTGATAATTCTTCCTTCCTCCCTAAAACTATAACTAACGTACTTTCCTTCCCATGAGGAGCTACTCAGTACAAGGCGAGCACGGCCGCATTATGGCCTTCTGCATAAATAAACAGAATCGTCGATCTGACTCACACACAGTAATTTATTGTCATTGTTAGCTAACAATTGTACAAAGAGAAAGCAACAAGTATGTCTGACTGCTCACTCACGGAAGACGTGTGCATCCTAATCCGCAACTTGAGAGTTGCTGGCCATAGCAAAGATTTCCATAGGACATATTTATCTGACCTAGACTCGTGGTACAGATGTTAAACTGTATCTCATAATGAATTATTTTTCTTCTTTGTTTGAAGAAAAAATACGATTTTTTTCTCTATCAGTGCAGAATCAAAATACATTATAACCGTGTTTCAAGGGGAATAATTAGTGTCGGCGTCATGAGAAAATATAAATTGCGTACAATGTGCTCGCAGTAAAGCGGTCTGTAGTTTCGTCGATATAATGCATTCAGTTACAGCTCTGGATCGGCTGCCACAAAAGTCAGATTTACAGCTCATAAACAAGCTTGGCTAAGCTCCACGCTATAACGTGCGGTATATTAATAATGTCCCGGCTGCGTCGCACGTGTAATCCGTGGACCTGGCAGTGATTCTGTCGCGTGGAGCACCGATTTCATTGCGCGAGTCAAATTCAAAATATTAAACGCAACAAACGGCGTTAAGAAACTTCGTTTGAAATTATTTACACCTTCATCTACATTTACCCTTTGAACTATAAACTACACGATGGGGAGTACTTTTAATCCATACGTATTATAAAAATGAATAGTTTTGTTTGTTTGTATGGTGCACATCTCCTCCTAAACCAGTGGATAGATTTCAACGAAACTTGGTACACATACCAGTTACTGTCTGGAAAGAAACACTGTACGAGTGAGTACGACGTACTTCAGGGGGTATTGGTAAAGAAAAGCTTAGTTCACAACGCGCAAATATCCAGAGCATATTCGTCCAGTATTTCAGAATGAGAGCACTTAGCGACCTGAGACAAACTTTACACGTAATTTCAAACCTTTGAGAGACTTTTGATCTCTGACACCCCAACAAAATGATGAAAAGAAGAGGGTTTATAACTTACTACATTTTCGCTGTTCATGCTGTAAAACTGTCGCATTAGGCATGACGTTTTAATTTATTACTCTTTCACTACTAATTCTATTCATACATTTCACAGACAGTATCTAAATATATCCCTCAATATCTGCAAATTATATCATTGTACAACACCAGGAGACACTGAGCTTGGTGAATACGAAACTGCAGGACGAAATTCACTACAGAAACAGGTGAAATACGTGTACAAATACGCTAAATATGGATGGAATATATGTGATATGTGCGAATCTGGACAAAGCTGCGGGTGAAAAGCTACTCCTAAACTCCTGGATTGATTTCGACCATACTTGGTACATATGTTACTTACTGTGTACTTATTTTGCGTTTCATGGATTAGGCAATGCCACATGTTCCGGTTTCAAAACCACAGTTTCCTTGGTCTTCCCGATCTCTTGTTCTCTCAGGCATATAGTACAACACTCTTCTTGGGATCCTCTCCTTCGGCATTCTATCAACAAGCTTTCTCCAGTCATCTCTATAGTTTACAGTTTTGTCTTCGAAAGAGTTTATTCCTGGTTATTCCCTTATTTTGAATTTCAACTTTTATCTGAAATGATACACCCTGTTGTTATTCTTTAAAATCTCACTTCGCCAGCCTTTGTAACACTACCGCCCGCTCGGACGTACGTTAACTCTATAAAGCCTGTACTGTAATAAGTTCACGGGCTTCACCTTGTAAACAAGGATTTTAGTACATAAATTGACCGCGTGTACCTAATGGAAGCAAGATCGGACCTATACTCAGTTAGTAACTACAGCGATGCGTCAAACAAATGTAAAGAATAATTACGCGTTCGCATGGACAAGAAGTACACACAGTAGATACTACCAATGATTAATAATACGGTCGCCAGCCTAATTAGGCATTGAGTGAGTTTTTCCCTGTACAAGTGGGTGCATGTACAAGCATGACAACACGTAGTAATGTTGCGTTTTATGGCAAAATTTGGAACGAGAAAGAATCTACTGAACTAAGGTTTTCTTCTTTTGTACTAATTTGGACGAGCTGAAATTACACAACACCACACAGCAATGATTACTACGAACTGCATTTTGTATATTGACCAGACTGAAATCGGGCATAGATTACCCTAGAATTAGCAATTTTGAAAGCATACATACAATGTCACTATTAAAATTGGAAAAAAACACTAATACACTTAGGTTTAATATAGAACTTAACTTTGTTGTTCAAATCTGATCAGTACACTTCAAGATGTGAAAGAATGGGCAAGAGAAAGGGGGGGGGGCCTGAAACTATTATTGTCGTTATACTGAAACTGTTAAGTCCTGAAGGTAAATTAACACTCAAAATTATCAATCTATGGATAACTATTTTTTTTTCTTATTTCTGAATTATTTGACTGTCTCACATTAATTAAATAACATTGCTAACTCATTTCAAAAAACTCTCTTTCAATATAGTCATACTTTTGTTCTTTATCAACATTTACAATAACGCACATAAATTTTAACTTCTTTATAGCATAGATTTGTCTGCAGATAATTTTCGTTAATACTAACTTTAAATTTTCAATTCGGGATACTCGGGTTGCACAATATGTGGTAAGGACCCTGTCTAGGTCAGTGATAAGGATGAGTAACGGCTAAGGCAATTCTGGTGAAAGTCACGTTATTATTGAACAGTTAGAAACAGTTTCGACACTGGTCCACACAGATACACTTCTAAAGATGAAATAAATGTTTGACCTGTGCACGTCGGTGCGGCGGAAGGCGGGCAGCGAGATAGCGAGAAGCACAGCACACTTGCAAGCACGGCTAAGGCTCTCACTGCATCGGCACTTTCCTTCTTCTTAGCGTCGTAATCCTTCCAATTTTGTGCCTAAGAATATAACCATGCCAAGTAGTCGTCGGAATCGGCCCATCCGAGGCTCAATGGAATCCACTTTTCCTGAATAGCCTCCTCAGTACAGTACATGTTCCTCTGACCGATGCCCAACTCTGACTGTTCTACTGAGCCCGTTGTGCCGAACCGCGCCAGTGTGCGTTTTCCCGCGCTCGCCTGCATCCACCTTTTCCCGCTCCCCTACAGGTAGGGTATTCACCACAGGTTTTCTACTACACATATCCTAATGCATTACCTACGTATGGACCAAGTGTATAAATTACAATATTCACATCTTACAATAGTTTTAACATTAAATACACTTTCTTTTGATTGTCACATTGCTTGAAATCTAACATAAATAATAACATTCATTTTAAAAGTTGCTCACAGTTTCTTTAACATCACGACATTAAAAGAAAAAGAAATTCAAAACATTGCTTACATTAATTTACCTAAATTCAGAAAGAAAAAAATGATTATATGTACAGTTGTCGTTACACATGCCCCTGTTTCCAGAAAATTTTATTAAGTCTAAATTTTATGGGAACACTAAATTTTACAGTTATACAGTGGTTCTGAATCTTTATGTAAATGTCCAATAAGATTTGTACTACATATTTCCTTTCACTCACTGTATATAGGTTTATACTTACTCATCACCCCAAGACCAATTTTTCGTTATTTACTTAAGTGCCTTTTGCACAGTCAAACTTCCCATCATAACATTACTAAAATAGCAATTTAGTCATTTTTTCTAACTTCTTCAATGAAATAATTTAAAATTCTGGAATACAAACATTTAACTACAAAAACAAATGCATATTTCGTATACATTATAAGATAATTTGTTGCTGCTTGCTTTGAATAGCAGTCCATTTCCTTACTTACTAAACAAAACATACACACAAAATATTCAGAAAATTAACTACACATATTTGCTGCCTATTATGCGGATTTGGGCAGTCCTTTTCACTTCATATTGTCACATCTCCTGGATCACATTTACAATTTTCCATCGACTATTTATCTGCCCTCATTGGTATTTGGCAGTCCTTCATATTATGGTCCATACACTGCCCATTTTCATTTTTGACAGTTCCATCTTTTATCTGGCTGATAGCATTTATCCTTTCTTTTCAGTCCTTTTCTCCATACATTTTTATAGTTACAGTACAATGGTAATCTGAAACTCACATAACTACATTAGTACACTTTCAAGGGTATACAGACATTTACAGAGATTAGTTACATTTAGAATAACTTGGGTTCAGCGTAAGATACAGCACAATTACTCATTCCGAGGAACATACAGTTTCAGGTCCACAATATTTCTTACACCTAAAGGTCTTTTGGATTTTGGGTAGATCAGGTAGTAAGCATTATCGTGTGGAATGTTCTGTATTATATACGGTCCATTGTAAATATATTTAAATTTGGAAATTTCATGGTTTAGTTCACTAGACTTTTCGCGGGTTTTTTAAAAGAACATAATCTCCAATTTTAAATTTTGAAACTTTTAGATTTTTATCGTGTCTTCTAGACCTAGATTCAGCTTTTGGCTTTGCCCTTTTTATTACCAATTCTTTCTTTTGATTCAATCCCAAACTTGTACAAGGTGGAAACTCTAGTTTTTCTTCAATTAAACTTTTACTACTTCTACTTAACAAAATTTCTTCCGGTGGGAATCCTGTAGTTTCATGATGTAAAGTGTTCATGACATTCTCAAAATCCGATATGAATCTGCCCCAGGCTCTAATTCAACAAAACAATAATTCACTTTCAGATAACACTGAGTTACAGTAACAATAAAGTCATGCATAATATTAATAATATATACAAATACAGCATCCTGCCCCCTAGTCTCTTTATTAACAAGGCAGTCTTTTATAGTTCATAAAACAGTCACTTAAGTCTGGTGGCTTCTTAGGCTTCTGGAGTTCAAAGTCTTTGCTCACTTGAACTCTTCGCAAAATAAACACAGAATCGTCAGGTGGCTCTTTCTTTCTTTGTTCTGTTTCAACGTCTGGATTTTGTTTTGATACGTCGTCATCATTAGGTACAATATCGCAATTAACTACATTCCTACTATTTTTACTAATTTTCTCATACCCTCTTTCAGTAAAAGTATATTCACTTTCTTTTACACCTGAAAATTCATCTTCACTAGAGTCATCACTACTCTCTTCCTCAACACCAGATTCATTTAAGTACGCTACTTTTGCACAATAGGGAAAGTTAGTATATTCAATTTTGTCTGTATTTGCGTATTTTTCATCATCTGAACTATTGTCGGAATCCGACCATTCGGGATCGCTTTCAGGTTCTAACATAAAAGCTTTTTTGAGACAGGCACTAAGTTCTTCCTCTGTATTGTCGCCAGGCTTGGATTTTAATTCAATCTCCTCTTTTGGCAAAACGGCCTCATCATCAGTTTTATTTACATCTACTGTGACTTCATATTCAGTGTAATCCTCGTGGACTTTAATTACTTTCAGGTAATCATCTGCCCCTTCTCCACGGTGCCTCTCGGTAGCAGCTTGTACTATTGGCGGATTGTTAGCAGAAGTTATTTCTTCGTCAGTGCTGAGGATTTCATCCTCCAACTCCTTCCTATTATTAATCTGCGTCCTATTGGCGGCACCCGTACTTTGCACGGCGCTATTTATTCTCCCCTTTTCAAATTTGGGCCCCGTCACTTTATTGACATCCCTACTATCTCTCTTTCCACCAACTAATTTCCTCGCCTCATACTCCTTCTTAAAATCCTCCCACTCACATTGCTTTAGGCCCTTGTACAGATCATCGATCTGCACACGCCAATCAGTTACTTCTGCTAATTAATTATCGCCCTTTACCTCATTGCAAACACTGCTAACCGCACCTCTCTGTGTACTCACAGTCTCATTTATTGTTTCCTCTGCCACGGAATTATCACTCGCAAAATTTTCATTATCTCTTACAGCTATGTTCGTATCTACTGCTGCCGTATTGCTAGCGGCTTCTCTCTGAACAGATGTTCCGCTAGGCTGGGCCGTTGCCCTCTGATGCTCCACTCGCCTGTTAACCTGTAGCGCTCTGTGCGGCCGAGATGACTCATGCTGGCTCGCACCTGATGCTTGTCTCGCCACAACACGTTGCGTCGTTTCACGCCTGTCTCTAACCTGTCTCATTATATTACGGTCGGTCCGGTATCTTTTCTTAAATTGGGGCCGGTATGTATTGTCTGCTTCCGTTTGGCCCGCAACGTCCGCGGAAATTAGTTTCCCGCGTCGTTATTATTTTGCGCGGTGTACCCTCTACCGCGACCTGGATAACTTCCTCTGCCTCTTCCTCTTTGTATCATATTGACGCGAAATCCATCGCCGTCATTTCATTCGTCATGGTTTCGGTTATTACGGTTACCAAAATTTTGATAATTGGCGCCACTTGCGCGCCAATGGTCTTCGTCTTCGACCATTTCTAGAAATGCTTGGAAGCTACGATGGTTGCTTCCTACATACCTCTTAGAATCTTCTGGAAGCTTTTTATATAGCTCCCAGATAATTACTGAATCTGATCTCTGGCCTCTTAAATGCGTCAATTTCCGGTACCAATATTCGCAGAAATCTTTCAAAGAATTCCTGCCCCTATTATCATGCTGTTTGGCCATGATAAACTCGCGCCATAAATGGTCCTGCTTTTGTTCAGACCAATATTCTTCCGTAAATCTTTACCTAAATTCTTCGAACGTCATTCGTTCGGTATTTAAATTTATTCCCCAGCGCTTAGCGTCACCTGCTAAGGCGCTAATTACAACGTTTATCTTTTCCTGATCAGATAAATGCTCAGGAAATACTCTCTCGCAATTTTTGATGAAATCTAACGGATGCCACCCGTTATGTTTCTTGGCTGGATCGAAGCGTTCCTCACCTTCTAATAGCTTCGTAATTGGTGTGCCTTTACAGACAACACCAGGTCTATCTTTAATTTTGCTCTCCAGATCGAAAATTCTGCCTTGAATTTTCGTAGTATTTTGTTCACAATTTTGAACACATCCGGATAATTTTTTATCTAACTCCCTTTCAGTGTCTAAAACTACCTTTTCCAACTGTGATATTCCGTGTTGACATTCGTTTACGATCTCAGTTTTAAGGCCGAAAACTTTTTCGTCTACCTTAGTTTCAACCAGAGGTTCTACTTTCTCTTGGATGTTGAGAATTTCAACATCGAATCTACTATTAATGTTTCCAATTTCTTCCTGCATAGTATCCATATTTTTGTTAATGGTATCAATTTCAAATTTCAGAGTATTTACCACAGAACTTAAATTACCCACTTTTAGTTCTACTTGTTCTAGTTGTTTACTAATTTTAATTCCCTGTCCTTCGACCTGTGCTTTAATCTGATCATTCTGTATTTTAAGCTGATTAACCTGATTAACGACTTGTTTTTGAAGTTGCTCATTTTGTGTTTTGAGCTGCTCTGCAACGTGTGGTTTGAGCTGATGGCCCTGTGTTTTGAGCTGCTCGTCAACGTGTGTTTTAAGCTGTTCATTCTGTCCTGCAATTTGTTTGGTTAATTGTTCAAACAAGTCGTTCATGCTTAAAATTTTTACATTGTTTTGTTCTACGAAATCGGTGTGTTCCGATTCTATTTCGGAAATTTCTTTCGGTTCTTTCTTTATCTGTGGTGAATCAAATATGTCAGTGGATTCGTTCACGTACCCACTATCATCTACAAAGTCACCCTCTACTTTCTGTTTTGTCCCTTGTTGTGTTCGAGACGATCTCGGCATTTCAATCTGTTCGTTGACGTGTTCATGGTATTGTATGTACGCCAATTGTCTTCCGCTAACGCCATCTGTTATCTGGCCGCGTAAACTCCTGCTACTGCTAGCCGCATTCTCCATTTCGCTCGGCACATCTACCCCGTCTACGTTCCTGTCCATATTGAATGCCAACTATACCACACTATTATACTTGACGCACACTACAATTTCTTTTACTGAACTTTATTGCTTTTCGAGTCCTGAACATCCACTGTTCGGTCTTTACATTAATTTGTAACCGACAACAACTGGATGTCCTGTCACTGGGAAGCCACTTGTAACACTTCCGCCCAGTCGGACGTGCGTTAACTCTATAATGCCTGTACTGTAATAAGTTCACGGGCTTCACCTTGTAAACAAGGATTTTAGTACATAAATTGACAGCGTGTAACTAATGGAAGCAAGATCGGACCTATACTCAGTTAGTAACTACAGCGATGCGTCAAACAAATGTAAAGTATAATTACGCGTTCGCATGGACAAGAAGTACACACAGTAGATACTACCAATGATTAATAATACGGTCGCCAGCCTAATTAGGCATTGAGTGAGTTTTTCCCTGTACAAGTGGGTGCATGTACAAGCATGACAACACGTAGTAATGTTGCGTTTTATGGCAAAATTTGGAACGAGAAAGAATCTACTGAACTAAGGTTTTCTTCTTTTGTACTAATTTGGACGAGCTGAAATTACACAACACCACACAGCAATGATTACTACGAACTGCATTTTGTATATTGACCAGACTGAAATTGGGCATAGATTACCCTAGAATTAGCAATTTTGAAAGCATACATACAAAAATGTCACTATTAAAATTGGAAAAAACACTAATACACTTAGGTTTAATATAGAACTTAACTTTGCTGTTCAAATCTGATCAGTACACTTCAAGATGTGAAAGAATGGGCAAGAGAAAGGGGGGGGGGCCCTGAAACTATTATTGTCGTTATACTGAAACTGTTAAGTCCTGAAGGTAAATTAACACTCAAAATTATCAATCTATGGATAACTACTCTTTTCTCTTATTTCTGAATTATTTGACTGTCTCACATTAATTAAATAACATTGCTAACTCATTTCAAAAAACTCTCTTTCAATATAGTCATACTTTTGTTCTTTATCAACATTTACAATAACGCACATAAATTTTAACTTCTTTATAGCATAGATTTGTCTGCAGATAATTTTCGTTAATACTAACTTTAAATTTTCAATTCGGGATACTCGGGTTGCACAATATGTGGTAAGGACCCTGTCTAGGTCAGTGATAAGGATGAGTAACGGCTAAGGCAATTCTGGTGAAAGTCACGTTATTATTGAACAGTTAGAAACTGGTCCACACAGATACACTTCTAAAGATGAAATAAATGTTTGACCTGTGCACGTCGGTGCGGCGGAAGGCGGGCAGCGAGATAGCGAGAAGCACAGCACACTTGCAAGCACGGCTAAGGCTCTCACTGCATCGGCACTTTCCTTCTTCTTAGCGTCGTAATCCTTCCAATTTTGTGCCTAAGAATATAGCCATGCCAAGTAGTCGTCGGAATCGGCCCATCCGAGGCTCAATGGAATCCACTTTTCCTGAATAGCCTCCTCAGTACAGTACATGTTCCTCTGACCGATGCCCAACTCTGACTGTTCTACTGAGCCCGTTGTGCCGAACCGCGCCAGTGTGCGTTTTCCCGCGCTCGCCTGCATCCACCTTTTCCCGCTCCCCTACAGATAGGGTATTCACCACAGGTTTTCTACTACACATATCCTAATGCATTACCTACGTATGGACCAAGTGTATAAATTACAATTTTCACATTTTACAATAGTTTTAACATTAAATACACTTTCTTTTGATTGTCACATTGCTTGAAATCTAACATAAATAATAACATTCATTTTAAAAGTTGCCCACAGTTTCTTTAACATCACGACATTAAAAGAAAAAGAAATTCAAAACATTGCTTACATTAATTTACCTAAATTCAGAAAGAAAAAAATTATTATATGTACAGTTGTCGTTACACCTTTATCTTATTTTTATCAGTTTTTTTCAACGTCTTTGTTTCAGATCCATAGAGAAAGGCAGACAGAGCCATTACTTTCTAATACTTCATTCGTGTTTATTTTCTGGTTTTAGTTTTTAGGCTACTATTTATTGTACCGCATATTTGCTGGAACACGGTCATTTCTTTTTAAATCATTTTTCGTATTTATCACTGACATCCTAAGTGATTAAAACCCGTAACTTGTCCTAATATAGTGACATTGATTTGAATTTTTGTTCTAACAGTATCTGTATGTATATTTTGAAATTATAATTCTCACATACCTTCTGTAACATAAATACTGTTCTTTGCAGCTCGTCTTCAGTTTTACTTAAAAAAATAATCTGATCATTAGAAAATACTATCGTCTTAAGCGTAAAATTCGATGCAATACAAATGCCTCCGTTAATCTTATACATCCATTCTCTATTCAGATCGTCTTTATAAACTGCAAAAAAATTAGGAGACAAGCTAAAAGCGTACCTTACAACTTGGTTTATTCTTATCTTTTTACTATACCTTCCGTTTCCGAATGTACTCTGACTGTTGCCTCTTTATGTACACATTTTAATACTTCGGTTAGGCGGTTCGGACAGTCTCTTTGAAACATGATTTCCCATAATTTTTCTCTACGTACCCGATCGAATGCTTTTTCGTAATCAGTAAAAGCTATATGAGTTTCAAAGTTATATTCCGTTCTCTTTTCTGTTAACTGTTTAACCGAGAAAATGGATTCTGTACTGGATCGTCCTTTTCTAAAACCGTTTGGTGTTCTAGTAATAAACCGTCTGTGATGGCTCGTACTCTTTTACTTAATACTCTGACTTATATTTTATGATGATGATGATGTTTGGTTTGTGGGGCGCTCAACTGCGTGGTTATCAGCGCCCGTACCATTACCCAATCTTTGCTCAGTCCAATTTCGCCACTTTCCTGGATGATGATGAAATGATGAGGACAACACAAACACCCAGTCATCTCGAGACAGGTGAAAATCCCTGACCCCGCCGGGAATCGAACCCGGGACCCCGTGCTCGGGAAGCGAGAACGCTACCGCGAGACCACGAGCGGCGGACAACTTATATTTTATATCCTATTTCACAACACATATTCCCCTATAATTTTCACACCTGTTTCCAGCCTTTTTTTGAATACGGGTATAATGTGGGCATACTGCTAAAATCTTGGAATAAGACATTCGTTCCAACAACTGTTCATTAGTCCACAAGTCTCCCTGTAGCCTTTCTATTTCTTTTAACGCTGTTCTAATTCATCTAAGGTAATGGGATCAATATTTCCATTTATTTTACTTTATTTTATTTTATGGTTCTCGTTATCTAATACGATTTGCGTCATTTTTTAATGCAGAACGTGGACTTACGGCAGTAAACTACACTGATGTGTATATTGGAAGTCATCGAGTACCACTGAGATCAAACTTACCCTAAAACCCGCTTTGTCACATCGCCCTTTTATGAGTATTTCATGTTTGGAATTGTTCGCTGATGTTCCCAGTGCACCTAGTATGCGGCAGTCACAAACAGAACACCTGCTTCCACGTACGGCGAAATCAAGTAGCTCACCTTTTCGCCAGCGATAACATATGCGGCTTGTAACTGGCACGTTGTACAGGAATCAGTGCGCCATTGCATCCTCTGTGTTACCACAGATAGCACGCCACTGTCTTCATTTTTACTGGAACACCACGACGTGCGATGGGCTGCCGCAGCACACGAGTAGCGCTAAGGCCCGTTGCTTTTGATGAGAAACTTATGTAAGGTTACAGTGAAACAGGCTAAGGACTTGATCTCACCTAACTAATGAAGTTAGTACCTCATGGGAATGCTAGCTAGTTATTTGTTCTTACTGACATTCTATAGACAGAATGGCAAACTGTACTACAATGTTCCGTAGTCATGTGTGCGCCAATAAGACTCACTCGCAAATCGACAACCATTGTCATTAGACAAAACACAATCCTTCATTATTTTCTAATGAGGTACAAATTACTCATTACAAAGCTCATAATAATATCTGCTTTGCTCACAATATGACCGACTGTAATCGCGCACTTCCTAACTCCAGGCCGGTCGTTGTGGCCGAGCGGTTCTAGGCGCTTCAGTCCGGAACTTTGCTGCTGCTACGATCCCAGTTTCGAACCCTGCCTCGGGCATGGATTTTTGTGATGTCCTTAGCTTTAAGTAGTTCTAAGTCTAGGGGACTGATGACCTCAGATGTTAAGTCCCATAGTGGTCAGAGCCATTAGAACAATTTTCCTAGCGCTATGTCATCAGACCTGGCACTGACTAGTTCGGTGCGAACCACTTCTCCTTAGTAAGTCAGAAGTTTATCTAAAGTTTTACTATAAATTGATGTTATTACTGCTTGTTAACAGTCTCTTCCATACTATTTTCGACTGAATATGAATATTAATTTACTTATTATTAAAAAAATGAATTTAAGCGCTTCTGCGTGCAAACAACAGGATGTAAGGTAGCAGATTTTGCACCTTACATGGTGCTAAATCAGTACTAAAACACCGAATAATAATTGATAATTGGCCCACCGGTAGGAGAGAATAGACACAGAAAAGGAAGTTGTGTGTGTCATGTCAAACTAACGGGATGGCCGCAAAGGCTGGAACACCCCTAAGGAAGGTGTTTATGTCACGTCAAAGAAACGGGATGGCCGCGGCCGGACCCCTTCGCCGGCCGGTGTGACCGAGCGGTTCTAGGCGATTCAGTCTGGAACCGCGCGACCGCTACGGTCGCAGATTCGAATCCTTCCTCGGGCATGGATGTGTGTGATGTCCTTAGGTTAGTTAGGTTTAAGTAGTTCTAAGTTCTAGGGGACTGATGACCTCAGATGTTAAGTCCCATAGTTCTCAGAGCCATTTGAACCATTTGAACCCAGATCCCTTTGTCGGCGGGCACTTCAGACCACCAAAGACGTTGGGAGAGGCTGGGCCATCACAACAAGAAGTGAGAAAGAGCTGTATGCGAAAGAGAGAAAGACGATTTCGCCCCACATTGGAAAATTTGCTGAAGGCTGTGACGGCATTGGCGCAGAGCGCGTAGAGATACGTGTTAAAAGTTTGGTGGCAACAGTAACCGCGGGAGAATCTGTGTCGTGGTTGGGTACAAACGCGCACGGATACATGGAAGTCTGTGTCTTGATTGGCTACCAACGCGCACGGATCCATGTGCCGAAGAGCGGCCAGGTTTGCAAAAAAAAACTCTGAAGGAGGACTCGGGGGTTGGCAGTGGACTAGAGTAGTCGCAGTGTCTGGCTGCCCTGCTTGGAGAGAAGTTTGGAGAAATTACCGGCATTGAGTGCAGTGGTTACTCTCAAAGTCTGAATAGTGTAGAGCATACGACTCCACACACGTAGCGTTATCTGTTCCTCTGAGGAGAAAAACAGATTTGTACTAACTTGTGTTGTTCATATGGAACCTGAAGTGTACCTTTGCTGCCGCGCACTTGAGTCGACCAACTACTCTTGGCATATGTGCAAGTAGCTTGAGTATTGACTAGTGACGGACTCCGCAATTGAACACTTGCGTACAGGAGTTTACGGACGCAAACCACGTCCACGTTGGAGATTAAAGCCAAGCTCGCTCACGGGAAAGACGGCATCACGACGTTGGCTGGGCCGACCGTCGTAATCATCGCGGAGAATAACGGCGATATTAGCAATCATCAGCCAAAGTAGGGCACTGTAATTCTAAATGAGTTCGTATTCCGCTAGCTCTTTGACTGGCGCTCTCTGAGTCTGTGTCCGTTCAGGTAGAAAATAGTCACTTGCGGTTTCAGTGTTGACTTAAGTACTAAGGAGAAGAGGATGCATTGTGCCAATGATAGGCTGCTTAGGTTATCGAGTGTATTGGATTGTCATGTTAGGCTCATCCTGTTTTCTAAATAAATCTTAATTTGGTATCATATGCTAATAACCGCGTTATTGATTTCGTAGCTAGCAATCACCATATTTTTGTATAATAATTAGAGTGTAATGGTAATTTCGATGCAAATGATACTGGGGGCATAACCGCGTGTTTAAACAGAGCCGACTTAAGTCAGAGAGAAACTCATGCTCGACTAAAACTACCAAGAGATATTTTACAATGTATCGATGTTTTACAATAAACCACCTTACGTTGCAACGAAATTAAATTTTGTCATATAAAGACGTGGTTGTACACAGTGTCTGTTATATGAAATAAATTGTTGATGGTGTACAGCAACCAGGCACAAACTGGTTTTAGGATGAGTTATTCAAAAAATACCGTTACCGGTTTCGAATTTTTCACAATTCATCATTAGACGGTTTTTCATGCTGTCATCAAGAAAGATTGTACATTGATTTCCTGCGAGTGGCCATACGATAAATAATTACAAACGTGTAACCAAAATGGCGGCGCTACGTGTTTGTGTTGGAATGCAGCTTACATGAAGTGTCCATCTGGAGCATTTGTTTTTGCAGTGTTCTTGCGATAAAATACATTCTCACGAATGTTTGCATTTTCAAAGTCACAAACGTTGCTTTTTTTGTAAATAACTTTCGTTCGACACAAGACAAATTTTCAGTGTGGATCACATGTTTTGATTTACAGCATACGAAAACTTACAAAGCTGCTCCAGAATGTATTTCAATAAAAGAAAACTCCAAGAACAAATGCGCCAGATGGACATTTCACGTAAGTTGGATTCCAACACAAATATGTAGTGCAACCTTTTTGGATACACATTTGGAATTCCGAATTATTGTTTATCCTAGAGGAACTCACAGGAAACCAGTACATAATTTGTTTTGATGATAGCATGAAAAAACCGTCTGGTTATGAATTGTGGAAACTTCGAAACCGGAAACGGTACTTTTTGAATGAAGTAACCTAAAAACAGTTTGTGGCTGGTTGCTGTACACCATCAACAACACGATAATTTCCTCTAGCGTTCATTACAGCACCAATGAGAGCGCAGATACACACATGAAAAAAAGTTTTGCATCACCCCGGTTCCCAGAACTCCTGAAGATAGACGTTGAGTGTGGATATTGTGTCACAGACACAGTCCCTTTGAGTGTTCAGAGATGTCACTAAACCCGCTCAATGAAGTAAACAACCACGCATGAGCAGCGCCTATTACACGGAGGGGGTCCGACAGCCGATCGGTTCCACTCATTCCACTAGGATGAAGCTGCACGACTCGCGTTTTCTGTAGTTCAGCCATGCCTAGACTGTCAATACCGCGGTTCCATCGCGTCCACATTGTTACTTTGTACCAGGATGGGCTCTCAACAATGGAAGTGCCCAGGCGTCTCAGAGTGAACCAAAGCGATGTTGTTCGGACATCTAGGAGATACCGAGAGACAGGAACTGTTGATGACGTGCCTCGCTCTGGCGGCCAAAGGCCTACTACTACAGTGGATGACCGCTGCCTACGGATTATGGCTCGGAGGAACTCTGACAGCAATCCACCATGTTGAATAATGCTTTTCGTGCAGCCACAGGACATCGTGTTACGACTCAAACTGTGCGCAACAGGCTGCATGATGCGCAACTTCACTCCCGACATCCATGGCGAGGTCCATCTTTGCATCCACGACACCATGCAGCGGGCTACAGATGGGCCCAAGCTGCTGAATGGACCGCTCAGGATTGGCATCACGTTCTCTTCACCGATGAGTGTAGCATATGCCTTCAACCAGAGAATCGTCGGACACGTGTTTGGAGGCAACCCAGTCAGGCTGAATGTCTTGGACCTAGTGTCCAGCGAGTGGAGCAAGGTGGAGGTTCCCTGCTGTTTTGGGGTTGCGTTATGTGGGGCCGACGTACGCCGCTGGTGGTCATGGAAGGCACCGTAACGGCTGTAAGATACGTGAATGCCATCGTCCGACCGACAGTGCAAATGTATCGGCAGCGTAGTGGCGAGGCATTCGTCTTCATGGACGACAATTCGCGCCTCCATCGTGCACATCTTGTGAATGACTTCCTTCAGGATAACGACATCGCTAGTGTGACCAGCATGTTCTCCAGACATGAACACTATAGAACATGCCTGGGATAGAGTGAAAAGGGCTGTTTATGGACGACGTCACCCACCAACCACTCTGATGTATCTGCGCCTGATTGCCGTTTATGAGTGGGACAATCTCGACCAACAGTGCCTTGATGAACTTCTGAATAGTATGCCACGACGAATACAGGCATGCATTAATGCAAGAGGACGTGCTACTGGGTATTACAGGTACCAGGGTGCACAGCAATCTGGACCACCACTTCTGAAGGTCTCGCTGTATGGTGGTACAACATGCAATGTGTGGTTTTCATGAGCAATAAAAAGGGCGGAAATGATGTTTATGTTGATCTCTATTCCAATTTTCTGTACAGGTTCCGGATCTCTCGGAACGGAGGTGATGCAAAAGTTTTTTTATGTGTGTGTTTTATTTTCTGAAATGACTAGTAAAAACACATGCCTTCAACATTAGAATGAGTACCTGATATATGGGTGTGTCTCTAGAGATACAAGAGGGCATCTGCTGTTGTGCTTGACTTGTGAAAAGACATTTTAAAATAATGCTTTGAAGCCTTCAGTACTGATTACATTGGAAAATAGCACTGATGCAACACAAGTAAGACAATTACGATTTTCCTAGCTTTAAAATCATAATTTGTGAAACGTAACATTATTGTTACTTTGTTCGGAAACCCTAAAGTGAAGCGACCAGGGGACTGCTTGCTTCTCGTGAAGTGTCATTAATAGCGAACAGCAGTAAATCACAGACATATCGAAAAACTCTTGCACTACCAGCAGATAAGGTAACTAATAACACAAGGTGGGGTCTGATGCGAGTGGCATGACGGAATCTATTTCTATGAATAATTACACACTTTATAGATGAACAAACGAAACTACCTTTGATAGGGATGAAAAGTTTTTTGTCATCTTGGAGATTAAAAAATGTGTGATGAAAAATGATGTATTAACAGTTATAGATAACGAACCGTACTAGCTTACGTGCTATTCATTATTCGGAATGACGAGAGACTGAAGCAACCTTTCTTTACCCGAAAGCTACACGAAAAAGTGCAGCGAGGCGTAGGTGTTTAAAAAGTGATTAGCATTTCTGCTCGGTAACTCAACAAAAACGAGTACATTGTAATATTTTGGAGACGTTTCTGGTTCACACACTGTTACCGCATCGCAAATAAGGAGAATCAATATCATTGCACTTATTCCTGCATAATGTCACATTTAATCAATTGTGTTGTCTGAAAACTACCAAAATTTTACATCTTTACTGTGAAATGTGAAATTACAGTGTACATACTGAAATGATTTTGCGTCATATGTATGCCTGTCACCACTGAACATGAATCAAGAAAGCTTGAACCAAATTTTAATATCTCCAGCGTTGTTGGCAGTGGTATCCACGAGGCATACGGCTGCCATGTTTTCTACTGTCTACAAGACTACAAACGTAGGGGTCGCTCTAGGCTCTCCAGGCATGGACGTGTTTTACTAAATCGGTTTAATTTTGTATATTTCTCAGTACGCCTGATAATGGAATTGTATTTCTAAATCGATCGTGTATGTCTTATGAAACATCAACATCAAATGACTGAAGCGGGAGGAAGTCTGTTACCTTTCACTTAATAAAAAGCTTCATATTGATTTCGTGTTAGTAAGTAAATGTTTGAAGGGAGATTTTCTTATATGTCTTCCATTTCATACTGCTTTTCTCTGAAACATTCTCGCTTGAGGGCTACGGTAATTGAAATGAAATAAAGTACATATGGTGACTGAAAGCGATCGTTCTCCTGGTGCTTCATTCACGAGTGCAGCAGAACACCAGCACTACTACTTCGCTTCATACCGTGTCGAGACTGACGAATATCTCATTTGTAGAATCAGACATCTCTACAATTAAATGTGTAAACGCTTTTCCACGAAGCTCTCACACAGCATAACTAGATGAGCAACATGAGAGACAGAGTGGGGTTGATGTACCGACGTCAGTAAGCTCTGCCCTGCGCTGCGCCACGCCACCTGGGCGCCGCCGGCCGTGAGGTTCTGTCGCGCCCGCCCAGCCGTGAAACTCAGCCAACCGCGTGCCAAAAAAGTTATAAGCGAAACATAAAAGAGCTGCACAGAGTGGGGACAAAGGCATGAAAGAGCACAGACGTGACAAGCACTGATGCTCACATTTTGTGACAAAGTGCAAAATATCTGCGTAATAACCGTCAAATGTACGTTCAAATACCTCCAAGTACATGTGGCAAGAGGAAGTCATTAGCATTACATCAGTAACTACGTCATTTGCAGACTAATAATCATAGCTATTACAGGGTCAAATGTACCTCCAACTACATGTGGCAAGAGAATGGGATTAATGTTTATTTTCCTTGGGCAACAAGCACGTATTGAAGTGTGGACACATGGACGTAAAATTGTAAGTCTATACACAAGTAGTCCTCTTATGAGGAGAGTGTGGGGCGGCGGGTGGAATAATAGAATGTATGTTTTGTATTTATGCTGTTTGCTGTTCTCAACACTGGCTCTCTGAGTACAATATTGGCAACCAGAAAGTGATTAGCAAAACATGAAGCCTGTAATTAGAATTCCTAGTGCCCACTTCATCTGAGAAATACATTTATAGCTACAGCTTATAGCTCTGAGGAATTAAGAGATTGTCTGGGATTCATAATCAAAAACCACTCTCTCTGAAATGTTCACTACATTCTGAAAGTCACAGACCAAAAAGATTCCACACAATCCAACTACCAGAGCAGTTCAGAGTCTAATGCACTGATGCAACTATAACTGTTCAAATTAAATGTTTAAGTGAATGCTCGTCATAATTTGATGATAATGTTCATCAAACGCCACGCTAAATACTGGTAGAATATCTGTCCTGTGGCGGCACGTGGAAATACGACATACGCAAACTAAAGATAGATCATTAACGTCACCCCAAAATTAACACTTCACTCGAAAACGGTTTCATGGTTACGCGTATCCTGAGTAACGTATTACTGCATCCGAGGCTGTTTATATCAACGATACCGACGCGACGCGACTCCCGGCACAGGTGGTGCGCTAATCAGCGTCTGGAGAGAACTGGGGCCTCCTTTCTCTCGCGCAGCTTTCTTACATATAAAGCCGCAGTGCGGACAGCTAAGGGAACGCCTGATCAAATCTGCTCTCCCGACTAGCCACTGGGCTAGTAATGCACCACTTTAAGTTATCGAATAAATCATCGCTTCCTTTGCTGATGGCCGATGAAGCTCTCAATTTAATTGTGCAATCAGCACACAGGCAAGTAATCATAATAAAAGTCTGACGTGGCTAAGTCAAATATTTTGGGCGAGATAATTAATTTAATTACAATACACGCAGTAGACGAGCTCTGAACTTGCCCTTTGGAGATACGCTATCGCTATAGTTTTGTAGTTATTCAGTTGAAACTTCTCACATCTTTATGATTATAGCGGATCTCCCTTCTACTTAACTTTAAACATCCTAGCTTTATTTATTCGCCTACTTAATCTATCTTGCTTCCTTAATTTCTAAGACCAAAACCAGAAAATCATGAATTTCAACTAAAATTTTAATTTGTGAGATCCAGAATACTGTTTCTACTAAATTATTAAGCAAAAGGAATCTAAATATAAAATTTTAAGTTTATAGCTCATTTCTGTTGCGCCAATGATTTTTACAGAAAAACGTCCAAATTTCGAAAATGGTTAAAGTTATTGAACTGATATTCAACACATACTGATTTAGTATTACTCCTGACATGCTAGAAACGTTTCAGGTTATTTACTTGATTTTAAAGTATTGCGCAACATTTATGACGTCAGAGCCAGTTACAGCGGACTGGCTGGCACACAATGGAAAGACTGATGTGAATTTTATAAGGCGTGAGTAGGCTGCTTAGCACTGCATGTGACATAACCTGATTTCCCAGAAGCTTCGCTCGCTGGAAGAGGAGCCAAACTGATCGAACATGTGTCTTGGTTCACCTGTAGATACACGACCGTTTCTGAAAAAATGACAGACAAAGGTTTAGACGCAACTTAGATGCCTTTTAGCGCGACACAAGCGTAGCTCAACTGATGGGGACCATTTTAACAGCGGTGAGGCGAGGACGTCTGCCGCGTCCCTCCAGTGGGGCAGCACGTGAATGGTTCATGTTTACTTCCTCGTCACTTACTGTTTTTTTTTAATACATATACGATGAGCGCGCTATGGCACATTCCTACAGGCAGGAACGATAAAGATCAATTTTCAACCCGACTACGCATGACCACTTGCCTACGAAGCTGAGCGATAGCTTAGAGACCAACTCAGACTGGATCCATATCTCATTTTGGGCATATATGTTTACATCACGGCCAGCATAATTTAAGTAAAGAAGACATCTGCACCTGCATGCACTGATTGATCAATAAGCACCTCGACGCCTCTAAGTTTAAACACTCCGACGATCATATCGAAGCTGTCACGATGGCTCACACGAGAGTTGACCCACGGGCGCTGCTAGTATTTGAGCGTCCTTTTGAGATGCCAAAAGATGTTGTCATGGCAGCTTTTCGACCGTGTGGCAATGTGATCAACTATATAGCAGAAAAATGGCAAACTTTCGAAACATACAAAGTATATAACGGAGTACCTTTGAAAACATGTCCCGTAGTTCCTGGACATACGTGGATGTCATGCCATGATGGCCAAGCTCGAATGTGTTATCGCTGCGAACAACGAACTCATGGTAGGTCGGCGAGCCTTGAGCAACGTCTTTCGAGCTCTCCAACACAGGATGTTGTCCTACCCATGGAGACGTCTATTCTCCCTCTCTCTTATGCCAAGTCTCGCACGTCACCCCCGGAGTGTGGCGAAAGGAGCGAAGTGTTAAAGGAAAGAGGAGCAGCAGGATGGCAAGATGCCACGATGTTGGAGCTTCGACGACTCAGGTGAAGTCTAATGCGACCACAGAAAAACAGCCGCCAGTGATTGTATGTCAGGAGAAGGTGGATGTGGACGCTAGGGTTGTCCCGACACTGGTCTTCCTTACGGACGATAAGGTATCAATAAAATGTCCACTGCACGCCAATATGTACATCCATGTCGGTAAACAGTGATCACATTGTCACCATAAGAAATGGCTGTGGGCTCCTCCTGACAAATACCACCTCTGCAAGTCTTGACTGGAAGAGGACATCGATGATTATGGTGATCTGGAAGATACGCTTAAAGACGTTACTAGACGGCTGGTTCCCCACCTTTGTCGTGATAATGGTATCACATCATACGTCTCCCACAGACAAATGGTTGTTTTTCCTCCATGAGGGGCTGACGACTACCGACGTGCCTTTGCAGGCAGTGCCATGCAGCCATTAACATCTATACTCCTTCTGGCTCGGGACAATGGAGAGAAGCGTTTCTTTACAGAAGACATAGGGCAACTCTGCCAGGGTCGGCTGAATGACTCCAACTGCACACAGGCGCCTACCGTCCAGCTGTTGCGCTATTCACCTTGCGCAGAACCCAAGAACCACATACAAGACCTTTGACTGATCGACATGTGGAGGAATAGACATGGTGACACCCCGAGTTTCACCCACCATTCCAGTAGCTCATCTAGCAGGCTACATCAGTTTTTACGTTACATATACCCAAATGCCGGCGGTAAGTGGTGCGGAAGTCTACAGGCTTCACTGAGCACATGGGATATATCTGTGCTATTGCTATCGGTCCACTCTGTGATTGAAGAAATCGGCGGCTCTGGAAGGTAAACACCGACCATCTGGCATCACAAGTAGAAAGGGTTGCACTACAGACCACATGGCACCAAGTCATTGCCCTCACTTAAACATTAACTTGGTGCATCAAATGCACAAAGCCTGCTCTCCAGCAGACATTGATGGCGTATGGCAGGAAGGCAGCAACATGGAGACGACACACTGTCAACTTTTGTTATACCATCCGACGAGAATGTTCCAATCTGCCACCCTCACCAGATCGCCAGATGCTGATCAATTGCGCCAAAGCTAAGATCGTCAGCCTGGTGAGCCTTCAGCTACACGGTTCCACTATAATGATACGAGCTCATGATGGGATACTTCAGGAGTGACCTTCGATGCACCACATGAGCTTGGAGCGTAAAAGGTGCACGTAAACGATGGTGCATAACTTGGTTACGGACGACAGTCTACTTGTAGAGGTGCAACAGGATATTGTAGGGGCCTTCCACGCACATTACTCACGGCTCAGTGGGCACAGATTCTATGACGGTAGCCACCGTTTCCAGATTGCTCCATTGTACAGTCTCACGAGACACGGCAAGAGACTTATGGCAGAATGTGATAGATGAAGTTCTCGACGCTATCTGTAACAAATCCCTAGAATCCGATAGCTCCCAGTGGAGTTCTATAGGACTTTCCAGCGGTTGTTGATACCGTGTTGGTATAGGGATTTGTAGGGAAGTACTGTCTCCTCTAAGTCCTGGTGGTACCAGTACACAAACCTAAAGGTGGGAACCCAACACAAGGTTACCAACCTTTGACGATACTTAACAGTAACGAAAATTTTCACATGGCTGTTGGCAAACTGCATATCATGTTCAGTCCGCCACCTCATCTCCACGGACAAAGCTTCCCTAGGAGGTTCATACAATATCTGGTCTGCTCTGTACCAATATAGGGGTTTAATCTCCCTAGCATGGATCCAGTGCTTCCCATGCATACTAACCTCACTGCATGTGTTCAATCGTGTCCACAGCACTCATCTCACTGCAGTACTGTGTGGAGCTGTCATAAGTACTCGTCAGTGGCCACGTTATGGGTACGCTTTCAGTACGCCAGGGCTGCCCTCTATCTTCGGTGCGTAATGCTTTGTCTTTGGAACCATTGATGTGTGACCTGTGCCAATGATTAACAGGACTTCAGTTCGGCAGTCGAGCTTAACTATGCACTGCGTACACTGACGATGTGGCAGAGGCCATTTCCATTACAACTTGCGGAGCGGTATCGGGAAGTAAACTCAACATCAAGAAGACACTCGCGGGTTTATCACTTTCAGCTTACCGACACACTATGATGCTTGGGATTAGACTTCATAGCCGACATCTTGTGCGAGATAACAGTGAACTATAGACGTCTATTGCAACAGATACGGGCCAGCATAATGGGTCTACCTTATGGTCCCTTAATATCATACAACGAGCATATTATGCCAATGTGTACTTAGGATCGAGGCTTCCATATGTCCTACAATCTCTACCCATGAGGCAGCCGCTGGCTCGTAACATTATGGCTGCTTAAGGCTCGTTTGTCAGGAAAGGAAAGTTGTTTAGAATTAGATACGACTCCCTCACTCTAACCAGGGACAGAGAGGGGTTTGGATCCATCAACGTCTATTACAGGGCGGTGGCCCTCTACATGTATCAACCTAACGCTGCGGCTTAGATGCCTGCTGAGCCTTACGAGCTCATTTCTAATCGCGACCACAGCTTGTGTTAGGACACATCCTGACTCCCTTTAGTCACTTCGGGTGTTTCTGTTTGGATCGCAATTATCTACGCCAAGTGATCCCAACACCACCCTTGTCGACGGCGATACTATTCAACAGTGAACTACAGTGGTTCCACTGGCTTAGTTTGATCAAATTCAAATATCGTACTAAGCGGCGGAAAGTGGTTTGGAGAACGGTGCACAAGCCATATGGTATGTGGATGAATACAGCAAGCGTGTGAAACATGAACACTTATTAAGGTCCACATGGTGGATTCACCCACTTGCCCGACATGCCTCGAGGTAGATACCGAGCGAACACCATCTCTTCTATGGGGACGCGGGGCAGGTGTGATGCACTGTGTGCCAAATTTTAGCATGTATCATACGTGCAGCGCTGTTCCATATCGGTGCGCACATGATTCTTCTACCGGATGAAACCTTCTGCTCCAGGGCTTGGACGAATAAGTCTTGTGGACCCGTGCCAGGCCGTGAAATATATCTCCGCGACGACCCCTAACACATACTTGATTTCTGGGGTTATATCAACGAGCGACACCATGCCATTGTTCGACATCCACAATACGGTCGACTTGTTTTAAATTACCAATAAAGTGTCTTGCACCATCCACGGAGTAGCTGGAACGCATCTGGCGAGATAAGTTTGTAAAATTGATCATGTACTTCAACGAACTAACGTGGAACAACACGGGCGTAAATGAGAAGACACGCCGGTGAACCGACGTCACGTGCGATGGTGTGTGTTACTATTTCGTTTTCCATTTTTCTCCTCAATGTCCACCAAACGCTAGAAACTTCATTTGGTTCTCCCCTCCAACTTAGCACGGCGCACCATAGGTTCAAATGGTTCAAATGGCTCTGAGCACTATGCGACTTCACTTCTGAGGTCATCAGTCCCCTAGAACTTAGAACTAATTAAACCTAACTAACCTAAGGACATCACACACATACATGCCCGAGGCAAGATTCGAACCTGCGACCGTAGCGGTCGCTCGGTTCCAGACTGTAGCGCCCAGAACCGCACGGCCACTCCGGCCGGCTGCGCACCATAGGTCTTCCTCTTTGGCTCTTCATGTATAGATAAAACTAAAATAAAATGAAATATAAAAATAACACAATTGTGACTTTATGGCTGTAAACTATTATATTTGTGTGATTCTTGAGTTTCTCCCGGCGTATTTGATAATCAAAATATCCACGGGTATGCTGCCGGTCTATAGTGTCCAACGGGCACAATATTTCGGCGATCAAACATGTCGCCATCATCAGATGAACTGACGGACTGAGCTCCTGTGAACGTACCGGCACGGAGATCCGTACGCTATGGCTGCTCAGAGGGAACTGGGTTCGGTCGCGGCGGCGGCCGATTTAAATACCCTCCGCCCGCGGCGCGCTCCCTCCGCCGTCCGCGCCCAGCGCCACGGTCGCGCGGTGGAACAGCTTGCGACGGCGTCTGAGATGACGTCGGTGTGATGGCTCTGTCCGCCGTGGTCGTCACAACTATACGTCTGCTCGATTTACTCTTGATTAACCCGATCGCTGGTTCCCAAGCCTTGCTAAGATTATAGCCACAGTCCCGGTTTATGAGGTCGTCATTGGTGCGAATTTCGATGGCCTCTCTAACAACGCTGTCCCAGTATCTCGACGTCTGTACCAGAATCCTCGTGCGGTCATACTCCATGGCGTGATTTTCCGACAAACAATGTTCAGCGACCGCCGACTTGCTCGGATACATCAGTCGAGTGTGCCTCTGGTGTTCACGGCATCGATCCTCGACGGTACGCATCGTCTGACCAATATACGACTTGCCACATTGACACGGAATCTGGTACACGCCGGCCTTCCTCAAACCGAGGTCATCTTTGGCGCTCCCCACCAGTGCACGAGTTTTATTTGGAGGACAAAACACAGTTCCGACCCGGTGTTTCTTCAGAATGCGGGCGATTTTCCCCGAGAGTGCGCCTGTGTATGGAATAAATGCAGTGCCTACCTCCTCCCTCGTGACTTCATCCATCTCAACAGGTTGTGCTGCAGTGGTTGGGCGGAGAGCACGTTGAATCTGCCACTCTGAGTACCCATTTTTTCGAAATACAATTCTCAGATGTTCCAATTCCTGGGGTAGACTCTCTGCGTCAGAGATAGTGCGCGCCCTATGTACTAGAGTTTTAAGTACCCCATTCCTCTGTGAAGGGTGGTGGCAGCTGTCTGCATGCAAATACAGATCAGTGTGCGTAGCCTTCCGATACACCCCATGACCTAGGGTGCCGTCAGCCCTTCTCTTGACCAAGACGTCAAGGAAAGGTAATTTACCCTCCGTTTCAGTCTCCATAGTGAATTTGATGTTGGGGTGTATGGAGTTTAGATGTGTAAGGAAGTCAAGGAGTTTATCCATACCATGTGGCCAGATGACGAACGTGTCGTCCACGTAACGGAAAAAGCAAGTAGGTTTCCATACGGATGACGACAGGGCTTCCTCCTCGAAGTTCTCCATGTACAAATTCGCTACCACCGGTGAGAGTGGGCTACCCATGGCGACTCCCTCCGTTTGTTCGTAGTATTCTCCATTAAAAAGAAAATACGTGGAAGTCAAGACATGCCTAAAAAGTTCAGTGGTCTTCTCATCAAACTTCTGACTAATCAATTCTAGTGACTCTCGCAGGGGTACCCTCGTAAACAAGGAAACGACATCAAAACTCACCATGATATCTGACTCATCCAACCTGAAGCTATCAAGGCGTTTAACAAAATCCACGGAATTACGGATGTGATGAGGGCATTTACCCACATAAGGACTTAATATTCCCGTCAGGTATTTGGCCAACAAATATGTAGGTGCCCTGATGTTGCTGACAATGGGGCGTAATGGTACCCCCTCTTTGTGAACCTTCGGGAGTCCATATAGTCTAGGCGGTACCGGACCTTGGGGTAACAATTTCTTAGCGTCACCCTCCGGTAAATCTGCGTCTTTGATCTTCCGGTAGGAATCGTCATTTAGCAGGCTCTGCATCTTATCAGTGATGCGGAGGGAGCGCGCCGCGGGCGGAGGGTATTTAAATCGGCCGCCGCCGCGACCGAACCCAGTTCCCTCTGAGCAGCCATAGCGTACGGATCTCCGTGCCGGTACGTTCACAGGAGCTCAGTCCGTCAGTTCACCTGATGATGGCGACATGTTTGATCGCCGAAATATTGTGCCCGTTGGACACTATAGACCGGCAGCATACCCGTGGATATTTTGATTATTATATTTGTCTTTGTTTTTGGTTTGCCACATACTTCCCCTTATGTCCGTTTTCCTCAAAGTGTAACGGGGACATCGTGGACAGGACTCGGGCTGCAATTCCTGTCCACTCTGCCCCATGACACCCCTGACCGCAGTTTGGAGAAAAAAACCGCAGCTGCCTAGTAAAAAATGTGGTAAAGTGGCTGCTTTGTGAAATAAAAGTCTCCTATTGGAAATCCCATTATTGTTTCTATTTATTTTATTTTTTCGTTTACCTACCCATCTTCGTAGATGATTACTACACGTATGTTTATTATCAATTTAGGGGATCCGAGAGCATTATAGTAATTGTAAAATTGCAACTTGGTCTGACAATAAGTGTCGTTTAATAAATATTTACAACGGGCGGTTGATCGACTATACAAGATTTTCACTGATTTTTTTATTGTATGCCCGTCATCTAGGGAACGGCCGCTTTCTTCACGCTAATTGAACGTCATTCAGCCACCCGGCAGACCTCTACGGTAAGGTCATGAACTCGGACTGGTTTGCGGTAACAGGTGAATTTCTAAAACACACATCTCTCTCTTACCGTCTGAATGATTTGATACATCAAAAACCCTAAATTTCCTTTTTTTTCAGCAGGTTTCGACCACCGATAGCTCTAATTCGAGTTCGAATTGTACCTGTTGTGCGTCCCCAGTGAGGCATGTAACCCAGATGTTTTAGTTCAAATGGCTCTGAGCTCTATGGGACTTAACATCTGTGGTCATCAGTCCTCTAGAACTTAGAACTACTTAAACCTAACTAACCTAAGGAATATCACACACATCCATGCCCGATGCAGGATTCGAACCTGCCACCGTAGCGGTCACGCGGTTCCAAACTAAGGCACCTAGATTGCACGGCCACAACGGCCGGCTGATGTTTTAGTGATCTAGAGGTTATTATAATATATTCTCAGAGATTATCCTCAAAGCTGAAGGAATATTAGATTAGATCGTTAAGCGTCTAACAACACCACAAATAGTCTCACGACTCTACCCTCTAGTCTCTGCAACAGAAAATTGTCCTTCCTTGCCTTTTCTGTTGCTCTACCCATAGTGACGCATCTACGCTATGAAATGATTTACATTTTATGAGCATGTGAGCGACACATTAGAAAAATCAAAGAGGTTATCCTGAAAGGAAGGAAGTGTGATTCTTAGCTTTGTGTCTTTCCAAGAATTACCACATTCCTATTGCCTGCAAGAAACCCTATGGTTACTGACGCAAAATGCATGGCTAAAGGCTCACGTTAGCAACACGTACAAACTGCATTTCAGTAATTAACCCACCTTACATGTCATATCAGCTTCAGAGCGCTGGCCTTTTTTTTTGCATGTGTCTACACTTTGCTGTTCGAAGCATCATAAAGCCCGATGGTGACCTTTCTGGGCTCAACGCTTTTGCACCATTACAGAAGGATATAGGCACTTTTGAGCCAAATTTGAAACTACTGCGTCGTCGAGGAAGAGAGTTACAAGGTTCCGATAATGTGATCCTCTAATTCTGTTGAGCTGTGTAAGTCCCATTGGCCACAGGTGAAGTTCGAGACTAAGGAGAACGAAGAAAAACCGGCAACCACCGAGAAAGGTTCTAGCAATGTTAGTGCCGAAGAATCGCTGTATCCTCAGTCGAACTTTGGTCTCGAAACGAGGAGAGGATAGTCGAAGAAAGCACGAAACGAGGAAAGGATAATCGAAAAAAAGACGTGCAGTCATGTACATAGAACATGTTGCTGGAACACGCCTTGTCATCAAGAAATAAGCAGGTACGGCGGGAAATTCACAAGAGGAATCTAGGACAGAGAAAATTACTCTCAGTCCCTATAAAACATGTACACGGATGGTATGAAGTAGAAGGCTGCAAATCCTAATACGAGACGAAGCAAGAAAATAAAAAAGCTACTGAGAGAACAATTTTGTGGGTGTAATGTGTTGCGGTCGCTCACGCAAAATATTCCTTTTCACAGAAGACCACAGTCACATCCTTCCCTAGCAGATCCAGCAGTGAGTGGTAGCTGACCGCCTCACAGCCATTCTCTTCCGTATTAGAGTCCCAGGGCTGCTAATATTGGGGCGCAAAATGAACTCCCAAAATAGGTAATCGTCTCTCAATTTGCTGCCTCCGCTACGCAACGAGCGAAAGTAATTTGCAGCTAAAAGCGGACGCGGCGGCAAGGAGGGCAGCTGCAGCCGACTCGGCAGCGAGGCGAGGTCTGCGCTGTCAGCCTTCAGCGCCCCTGCTGTGTGGCGTGCTGTGGTGTGCTGTGATGTTCTGTGGTCCTCTGATGAAACGGGCCGCCACTGGCCGCAGGAGCAGCGTTCTGGACCAACAATACGCAGAGGGGCGGGCGCTCTTTAATCTCGCACTGCCATTGCCTTATCTAGCAGTCTCTCGAGATGAAATTTAAGGAGAAGAGCACTATCCTCAAACGACTTAATTTTTTCATTTCACTCAAATGATTCATGTGGTAAATCAGAAATAAATGATAGTTTGACATATTAGATTAGTGCATAGGTTCGAAGCGTTTTTGTTTTGCATGTTGGTATTCCAGTTGCTATGGGTTTATTTACCGAGTGTCGTTTTTTTTATTTGTAGTTCACTATTGCTATTTGAGCTTAAATATTGTCATTTTGTCGTTTATATATAGGCAGTGGAGCTGTGGAAGCTAGAAAATGTAATACCAAGTGGAGGAATCGAACAATTTATGACATTGCTTCTTTTGGAGTTCAGTAGACGTTTGACAGTAAGGAAGACAGTCAGAAACATATCAGAAACATTTGCGCTACGTTTCGGGGGATAATGTCATTGGCCAAAGCACGGCAAGAAAATCGTTCTCAATGTAGACTTTCCCGGCGTCTTAGTATGTCAAATTCTTGTCGAATTTCCAGCCGGATCAAACTGTCATCTGAGCACAATGTTTCAGCGGTCCACCTGGCCGCCATCATCAGGGGAGAAAAGCTACACTGCTCTCGCCCATAACTGATTCAACTCGTAAATGACTGCACCTTGATACGCATCGTAAGTACAACAGCGCATGCGCTAGATACAGTGCGCACGCGCTCAATCATTCCTGCTGCCCCCTTGCGCGCCAAAAGAGTTGCAGCGCTTCTGGTGGTAAGTACTGTCGAAAACGATATATCGTTGCAAATGATTATTCATAGCCGGCCGGTTTAGATACCGTTGTTTCTTCATGTCTGATAAAACACGATTCCACGTTTTACTTATCGGGTATCCATTATCACGATTAATGATATATTCCAACAGATTCGAACAGATTCTTTTAGAACACAATCCCAAAATTTACCACTGGAGCTGCAACATTTTAAGGAAGTGTTCAATAATAACAGCTATACGTACCGACAAATTCGACGTGCTTTTGAGTTTGGGCCTCTACTTGAACCTTCTTGAAGACACCTTAAGGTCTGTGGCTTTTCTCCCATATGCTGGGAATGTGTCCGTCAAGATAGGTAGACTTTTGAAGAAATACGAGATCAGATGTGTTTTCCGTTCAACAGCTGAGATTCGAACACTTTGTGGCTCTGTCAAAGATGATTTAGGTTTGAGGAAGTCTGGCGTTTACAAAATACCGTGTGAGTTCGGGAAAATTTACATTGGCCGAACTATTCGTACCGTCAACGACAGGTGTATTGAACATCATCGCCATACGCGATTATTACAACCAGATAAATCTGCGGTGGCTTAGCATTGCCTTACAGAAGGACACAGGATGCTATACAGGGTTTTACAAAAAGGTATGGCCAAACTTTCAGGAAACATTCCTCACAAACAAATAAAGAAAAGATGTTAAGTGGACATGTGTCCGGAAAATCTTAATTTCAATGTTAGAGCTCATTTTAGTTTCGTCAGTATGTACTGTACTTCCACGATTCACCGCCATGATTTCATACGGGATACTCTACCTGTGCTGCTGGAACATGTGCCTTTACAAGTGCGACACAACATGTGCTTCATACACGATGGAGCTCCTGCACGTTTCAGTCGAAGTGTTCGTACGTCCGTAGAGGCGGACCAATTCCATGGCCCCCACGCTCTCCTGACCTCAACCCTCTTGACTTTCATTTATGGGGGCATTTGAAAGCTCTTGTCTACGCATCGCCGGTACCAAATGTAAAGACTCTTCGTGCTCGTATTGTGGACGGCTGTGATGCAATACTCCATTCTCCAGGGCTGCATCAGCGCATCAGGGATTCCATGCGATGGAGGGTGGATGCATGTATGCTCGGTAACGAAGGACATTTTGAACATTTCCTGTAACAAAGTGTTTGAAGTCACGCTGGTACGTTCTGTTGCTGTGTGTTTCCATTCCATGATTAATGTGATTTGAAGAGAAGTAATAAAATGAGCTCTAACATGGAAAGTAAGCGTTTCCGGACACATGTCCACATAACGTATTTTCTTTCTTTGTGTGTGAGGAATGTTTCCTGAATGTTTGGCCGTACCTTTTTGTAACACCCTGTATAATGAGACGCAAGTAGTTGCAAATGCTTCGCGGGTATTGGGATTGTGTTCTAAAAGAATCTGTCGAAATGAGACTAGCAGATAATACCATTAATCGTGATAATGGATACCCGCTAAGTAGGCTATGAATAATCATTTTTAACGCTATATCGTTTTCGACAGTGTTCACCTTCGGAAGCGCTGCAACTCTTTTTGATGCGCCAGGGGGCATCAGGAATGATTGAGCGCTTGCGCACTGTATCTAGCGCATGCGCTGTTGTACTTCCGATGCATGTAAAGGTGCAGTCATTTGCGAGTGGAATCAGTTATCGGCAAGAGCAGCGTAGCTTTTCTCACCCGATTATGGCGGCCAGGTGGACCGCTGAAACACTGTGTTCAGATGACAATTTGATCCTGCTGGAAACCCGACAAGAATTTGATAAATCGTTCTCTAGTTTTAAGGAAGATCGTTTGGACATTAGTGACTCTCCACGTTCAGGAAGACCTTCAGGGTTTTATGAAGATCTTTTAAAAGCGTTAATCCACAATGACCCACGACAATGCACTCGAGAACTCGTAAATGCGATGAACTGTTATCATTAACATAGTGCGACAGTTCCATGCGGTGGGGAAGATTCAGAAATCGAGTGCATTGGTACAGCACGCTCGAAGTCAAAATTACAAAAATTAGCGGGTGGCCATATGTGCATCTCTGCTTGCTCGTCATCAGTTGGCTCGTGAGCAACACAGACCATTGCTACCCCGTATTGTTACTGGTGGAGAGAAATTGTGTCTTTACGCTAACATAAGCAAAAGGACTCTGACCACAATCTATTGGTTATGAAATGTAGATTAAAACTGCAAAAAGGTGGGAATTTAAGGAGATGGGACCTGGATAAACTGACTAAACCAGAGGTTGCACAGAGTTTCAGGGAGTGCATAAGGGAACAATTGACAGGAATGGGGGAAAGAAATACAGTAGAGGAAGAATGGGTAGCTCTGAGGGATGAAGTAGTGAAGGCAGCAGAGGATCAAGTAGGTAAAAAGACGTTGGCTAGCGGAAAGCCTTGGGTAACAGAAGAAATATTGAATTTAATTGATGAAAGGAGAAAATATAAACACGCAGTAAATGAAGCAGGCAAAAAGGAATACAAACGTCTCAAAAATGAGAGGACAGGAAGTGCAAAATGCCTAAGCAGGGATGGCTAGAGGACAAATGTAAGGATGTAGAGGCTTATCTCACTAGGGGTAAGATAGATACTGCCTACAGGAAAATTAAAGAGTTCTTTGGAGAAAAGAGAGCCACTTGTATGAATATCAACAGCTCAGATAGAAACCCAGTTCAAAGCAACGAAGGGACAGCAGAAAGGTGGAAGGAGTATATAGAGGGTCTATACAAGGGCGATGTATTTGAGGACAATATTATGGAAATGGAAGAGGACGTAGATGAAGATGAAATGGGAGATACGATACTGCGTGAAGAGTTTGACAGAGCGCTGAAAGACCTGAGTCGAAACAAGGCCCCAGGAGTAGACAACATTCCATTGGAACTACTGACGGCCTTGGGAGAGCCAGTCCTGAGAAAACTCTACCATCTGGTGAGCAAGATGTATGAGACAGGCGAAATATTCTCAGACTTCAAGAAGAATATAATTATTCCAATCCCAAAGAAAGCAGGTGTTGACAGATGTGAAAATTACCGAACTATCAGTTTAATAAGTCACAGCTGCAAAATACTAACGCGAAATCTTTACAGACGAATGGAAAAACTGGTAGAAGCCGACCTCGGCGAAGATCAGTTTGGATTCCGCAGAAACGTTGGAATACGTGAGGCAATACTGACCCTACGACAGAAAATAGATTAAGGAAAGGCAAACCTATGTTTCTAGCATTTGTACACTTAGAGAAAGCTTTTGACAATGTTGACTGGAATACTCTATTTCAAATTCTAAAGGTGGCAGGGGTAAAATACAGGGAGCGAAAGGCTATTTACAATTTGTACAGCAACCAGATGGCAGTTATAAGAGTCGAGGGGTATTAAAGGGAAGCAGTGGTTGGGAAGGGTGTGAGACATGGTTGTAGCCTGTCCCCGATGTTATTCAATCTGTATATTGAGCAAGCAGTAAAGGAAACAAAAGAAAAGTTCGGAGTAGGTATTAAAGTCCATGGAGAAGAAATAAAAACGCTGAGGTTCGCCGATGACATTGTAATTCTATCAGAGACAGCAAAGGACTTGGAAGAGCAGTTGAACAGAGTGGACAGTGTCTTGAAAGGAGGGTATAAGATGAAGATCAACAAAAGCAAAACGAGGATAATGGAATGTAGTCGAATTAAGTCGGGTGATGCTGAGGGAATTAGATTAGGAAATGAGACACTTAATGTAGTAAAGGAGTTCTGCTATATGGGGAGCAAAATAACTGATGATGGTCGAAATAGAGAGGATATAAAATGTAGACCGGCAATGACAAGGAAAGCGTTTCTGAAGAAGAGAAATTTGTTAACATCGAGTATAGATGTAAGTGTCAGGAAGTCGTTTCTGAAAGTATTTGTATGGAGTGTAGCCATGTATGGAAGTGAAACATGGACGATAAATAGTTTGGACAAGAAGAGAATAGAAGCTTTCGAAATGTGGTGCTACAGAAGAATGCTGAAGTTTAGATGGGTAGATCACATAACTAATGAGGAGGTATTGAATAGAATTGGGGATAAGAGAATAGAAGGTTTCGAAATGTGGTGCTGCAGAAGAATGCTGAAGATTACATGGGTAGATCACATAACTAATGAGGAGGTATTGAATAGAATTGGGGAGAAGAGGAGTTTGTGGCACTAGTTGACAAGAAGAAGGGACCGGTTGGTAGGACATGTTCTGAGGCATCAAGGGATCACAAATTTAGCATTGGAGGGCAGCGTGGAGGGTAAAAATCGTAGAGGGAGACCAAGAGATGAATACACTAAGCAGATTCAGAAGGATGTAGGTTGCAGTAAGTACTGGGAGATGAAGAAGCTTGCACAGGATAGAGTAGCATGGAGAGCTGCATCAAACCAGTCTCAGGACTGAAGACAACAACAACAACAACAACAAACAAGCAAAAGGAGAAATGCGTGAGCCCAAACAAATCAGCACCTGAGCGCGTCAACAAAAGATAATGTCATGCATCTGGTGGAACAGCGATGATGTGGTGTGCTACGAATTGCTTTCCCGAGATGCAACCATCACTGCTGACATTTACCGTCAACAAATGAGACTTCTGGGAGACATCTTGCAGACGCAATGCAAGTACAATGGCCAAGAACACTGCGTGAAGCGATGCTCCTCCACGATAGCGCTGTACTCCACGATAACGCTCGCCCGTATTCTGCTAGATTGACAGAAAACGGATTGGGGAGTCATTCTTCTCATCTTGCATCCTCATATTTTCTTCTTTTCCGCTCTCTATAGAAAAATCATCAAGGAACTTACTTTCTGGATGAAAGTGCGCTCATGAGTTAACGGCCACAAAATAATGTCATTTTTACAGTCGTGGAATCGTACAGTTACCCCAGTTTTGGCAGACTGTTGTAAATAGTGAAGGAAAATATGTTACCGATGAACAATGTCTGTTTTATGCGTATCTGTTGTGTTTATTAAACTTATGGAAACACGCTATGAACTTATGCACCAATCTCTTATTATTTGTGGAAACTAATCCATAAATTTTGAAGAACTGCGTGATATATATTCTACTACTTTTCGTCGCTTATTGTCAGTTCTATAATGTTAGCCTGTAGTCAGTTTCACATTGTTGCGCGGAGTATGCGCGAGTATTGTAAAATGCGCGATTACGAGGATTTTACATACGTTGGGAGCTGCCATTCCAGACATTCCGTCTCACATTCTACTCTGCAGATGTATCTCTTCGTTTGGTCTCCATAAGGCAACGAGCTGAGCCAGAAGCAAGTTCCTGTGAACGAAACACATTAACACATGGCAACTGTAAGATGTTGCCACCAGTGGTAGAAAGAAAATTATTGTAATTGCGTTTCGTTCTGCGTTTAACAAAGAAAATAAACACACGTGTTGCTAGCTCTGGCGAAAGCTAGACTGTTGATTAGGCATGCAGTTTGCCAGAGATCCCAGTGAAAGCCGCTGCGGATGTTTCCAACGCTCTTTCTGGTGTCGTTTAATTACGTAGAGTTTGTTCCAACGGAGTTAGTGGAACGTGGGAGACAGAGGAAGAAGTTTTTTTATGCCGCGTGGCTCAGGAAGGGGTGAAATTTTCGAACGAAATTCAGGCAATCCTGAAGCTCCAACTGTTGCTGGGCAACGAAGCGAACTCGTTTAGAATCGCCTGCCACTTGCATTTAATGGGACATTGTTTTTGTGTGGAGTAAGCGTTCGCTGCGAAAGGGCTACAAAGCTTGGCGACAGTGCGATTGTTAAATTTCGGAGTCGTTCCTAACTAGGTTCTCAACAGTATAACACGGATTATTCTGAAAACTGGTTTGGACGTTGCTCCGTATTCGTTTCCATTGAACTGAGAACATGTCAATGAGTCTGACAATCTGAATACTCGTATACTGCCGTGGCCGCATAGTACGCAAATAAGTACGAGCGAGTCGCAGTTTTAACGGTGAGGTTTACACATTCTGCAAGGCAAACTTGTTGCATAAAGGATGCCACTGACAGTAGTGAAAGATTACGTGTATATCATTACAATCTTGTGGTGTATAGTTAAAGGCCGTTCCCATATCCACTGATAAGTGATAAGATTTCACTTGGATGTAAACCAATACAGCTTACACTCAAGAGCTTCTCGCGTCCGTCGGCCGTCGTAATTTAATATATTATTATTATTATTATTATTATTATTATTATTTTGATTGTTGCCGAGTTACATGGTGGGCCTTAATAAAAATGATATTTCATTCAGTTTTGATTTACGATTAAATGCTTTTGTGAAGTTCCCCTTTTAACAATATTAATCTTAAATTATTTGTTACGTTAATGAAAGTTAGACTCGCTGAATCTTAAAACATGAGCATACAAATTGAACAATGGAATAAACTTTTCATATTAATTTCCTCGACTAGTCAGTTCACTTTAAAGCAAAAAAATCTTTAGTTATTAATTACAATTGCGGCCCACACACGCGCGAAAGTATTTTTTCTTACCTCCGTTAACCATTGCCTCATAGTCGGAGGCCTGGCTCTGGCTCTCGGTTGTTGTACTGAAAATAAGAATCTTAAAGCTACGTATTTTCTGCAGCGTCGGGTGGCTGCGGAGAAAAATGTCTATTATGTTCATAGCGGGCGAGTTTTTCGCTTCCGCTACATTTTATAAGTTAGTATCGCCACGTAATAGCGTCGTTGGCTGCATCGGCTGCTGCGATTGTTGAACTGTAAATTACTTGAATGCAGGTTAATTCAAGGAAGGCGGACATGAAATCGGGATGACCTCCTACAAATTAAAAGTGAACAGTAATATTAAATCAATATATTATCTGCTTAATTAGTGAAAATATGATTACATTTGCCAGCACTCGCAAGATGTCCGTCTACACGCAACCATGACAAGAGAAGAAGTGAAGACGACTAAAAAATTAACAAAAGAGCGTATCTTGTCGTCTCTTTAGACCATTTTGTTATATTTCTTTGCACTCGAAACTTACACAGAGAAATTATTATAATACGGGTACATGACAAAAATGTATCTTATTCAATTTTTAAATGTCTCTTCTTTATAAATATTGTTTTTTAAGTCTTTTCTTATTATTTCGCTGGGGACGCTATAAGCTTCCGCTATTAGACACAGATCAATTCTTACGCTAACGTAGTAACGTTTTTTTTGTAAGTGAGAGTGGCATTAAAGCCATAATAATATGAGCTTGTTACGTAATGTTTCGTGTACTGCTCAGACATAATCTCACATACATCATAAACGCGAAAGTTTATATGTGATGTTTGTTACTCATTCATGCTGAATCGGCTGGGCGGATTTGGAAGATGTTTCGAGCTGAATCAGGTTAAACCCTGAATTAACGCATAGGCTTCTCTTAAAACTATAGTACAAGATCTTTAATGATTTGAAGATTATAATGCGAATTATGGAACAGTAATTACTCCTTAAAGAATCTGTTTACTCTTTCACTTTTGAACTGTATCGTATTTGTCAACATGCTTTTATTGTTTAATAAGTCATACTTAACACGATTCAAGGTAGTGAATACAATGCTTATACAATCCTCAAAGTAATAAATGAAAATCACCAGTTTGCTTTTGTTCTACAATATTACTTTTATTGTTAACTCGTTTTCAGCTTACAAGGCCATCTTCAGACATTTACTGAGTATTATCACCAAAGAAGTTAAATGTTAACAGACAACATCGGAATAGAAGTAACACATCTAGACTGAAGTAGAAACATACAGTAAGTAACATCTTTACAATGAAAAAGTAAAAACTGAACAGTACATAAATAACAATGGAGTAGACAGGAGAACCTTTAGCATAAAACAGGAATAGCATGCCTACATAACAGTTTCTATTAATAAACAAAACTAATAAAATAAAATAAAATTAGTACTAGACAAGGCTGCATCAGGAGGCATGAAACATGGAGAGTGATACACAACCAATTAAAAGAAGAGACAGTTGTCAATGTAAATACAGAATACATAAGGAACTTAAAGAATATCAATAAGATAAACAAAAATTAATAAATGCAGGAAAATGGAGGTGTTTGAGGGAACCTACAGTTTGAGAGTGTGGTGGTACTGCATTTTAACATTAACATTATTATCAAAGTAGTGGCTGTGTACCAGCTTTTATTAAATAAATGAGCAAAGTAAAATATGAACAGTATTTGATGAGACAACTACAAGGGCTGTTAAACATGGACAGTAATACAAATACCAGTTAAAAGAAAGCCTTAACTATTGAAACTACAGTCTATGTGGAATACAAAGACAACTTCAACAAATAAAACAATTTAATGAGTACAGGAAAGTGGGAATATGTTCCTATTCGTCCAGTTGTATCATCATTCACTGCTCCATCTTACAAACTAGCCAATAAACTGGATGTCCTAATTAAGAGCAAGATTAAATTCAAATCAAAGCATGGTATTTCAAACTCTGTGGACCTAGTAAACAAGTTAAAAGGTATATCTGTCTCACACTGTGATAAATTAGCAACCTTTGATGTCAGCAGTTTGTTTTCTAACATACCAGTAGTAGAATGCATTGATATTCTGACAGAGCTGATGCACAAGTCTAATGTCAATCCAGTGGAATTGAATGACATGAGACTGGCCACACAGACATGCCTCGCAGAGAACTATTTCCAGGTGCAAGGGATTCATTATAAACAATTAGATGGCTTAGCTATGGGTTCCCCTCTCAGTCCACTGTTGGCTGAAATATTTATGGACCATTTTGAACAAAATTTTCTAAAAACAGAACCTTTGAGTGCAAACATCAAATACTGGTTTAGATATGTAGATCATGTCCTGTGTATGTGGACTGTTACTACAAGACAACTCAACACATTCTTGAAAAACCGAAACAGTCAACACAAAAATATCCAGTTCACTATGGAAATTGGCAACAAATCCATAAACTTCTTAGATCTCACCATTGATATCAGTACACAAACACATGTTTCAAAATTTACAGAAAAACAACAACTACGGACACAGTAATACCTTCTTGCTCACAACACCCCATAGCTCACAAACATGCAGCTTTCCACTCAATGGTACACCGTCTCACATCTACATCCCCATGTCCAGAGATGATTTTAAAGCAGAGTTAGATACAATAAAATTTATTGCCACAGCCAATGGCTACAATCCAGTTCTTATTGACCACATCTTGCACAGGAAACAAAAACGGAAAATTATACCCCTCCTCTATGCCCTACCTGCTTCCCCATCCACTGTCTGCAAGAAATGGTGTACACTACCATTTCTAGGTCAGGTATCACAGATTGTAACCAAAGGACTGAAATCCTGCAAGTATAGGCTTTCCTACTATGCCAGGAACACGACAGCCCAGGGTGTTTTTAATAGCAAAGACAAGATCCAGTTATTAGCCAACAGTGGGGTATACAAAATCACCTGTTCTGATTGTGACAAATTTTACACTGGTCAGTCAGGCAGAGACATATCAACTAGGCTGGCTGAACATGAACGCAGCTGGAGGTTGCAGAATTCAGACTGTGAATTTTCTGAGCATGTACTGAGTGAGGGTCACAGCTACCAGCCAGTGTCCCATGTACTTAGCAAACAAAGGCCATAAACTCAACCTGCTGGAAGCCCTGGAAATTAACAAACATCTTGTTCACAGTCCAGATCTCATCCTAAATGACCCGACACAACTCAACACTTCCCCTCTCCTAAACTTCATATAATCATCTTTGTTTTTCATTACTTCCCACGCTCTCTCTTCCTACATATTCCCACTTTCCTGTGTTCATTAAGTTGTTTTATTTGTTGAAATTGTCTTTGTATTCCACATAGACTGTAGTTTCAATAGTTAAGGCTCTCTTTTAACTGGTACTTGTATTACTGTCCATGTTTAACACACCTATTGTCGAACAAAAGCAAACTGGTGCTTTTCATTTATTATAATGTTGTTCTACCAAGAACCGACGGAAGATTCTGTCCTCAGAGTGTTTAATCTACACTGTAATACAAGCCCGTTGCATTTCAGCCTCCGGTCGTCAAGAGTACCTTATAGCTTCTGATCCACAACGACGGTTTCATTTAAATGCCACAACGACGGGTTTATTTAAATGCTGTACGACAGAGAGATTTCGTGCCTTGACAGGTAGAACGTCATACGCTTTTAATTAGGCTGGATTTAATCATGTAATGCGAGAGTATCCGTTAGTTATAGGCATAAACGTGAGGGCAAATGATGTTCTTGCACATACAAATATTACAAAAATTTGCGCTGCACAAAACTAGAAATTATCTATTTCTCCTTCCAATTAGTATGTTTTTAACTCCTTCACGCTGAAGCGGCTAAACGGATTCTTAAGAATGGAATGGAGATAGCCTGTCTCCTGAATTGATGCATAGACTACCTTTTATCCCGAAACAATTATTGTTCCCTTGGGCTGGTCAACGTAGGTGGGTAACTTGACTAAAAAGTCGTCCATGAAAGTTAAGTATCAAATGAATGCATTCAGTTTAGCGTAGCGATTAGTTTTTAACTGTGATTACCTGACATTGTCAGAGGGAGAGTCATTACTATACCAGTGTAAAAGAGCTTCCAAAATAGAAGTTTCATTGCCCAGGTCACAGTTGATACATGTTCTGATTACTAGTTTTGGATAAGTAATATTGCCATTTTCAGGTAATGGGATCGTAGGGGCTTTATAATTCACGTATCTGATTATCTGGAGATGGCAATATAGCTTTGTTGAAACAGGGTATGTATCAACTGCGGTACGAGCAATAAAACTTATATTCTGGAAAGTGTTTTTACATTAGTTTTTAAGTATTCTGACAAATGAAGTAAGAACGTACCTAAATCTTGGACAGCAGAATATTTCGCAGTACGTTGAAAGTTTTGTAATGTTACTGGACTGTGATGATATCGGAATTCTTAAACAATGACTTTGTTTTTCTGTTTGGATTTGAATGGTTTGTATTTCTGTTTAGATTACGTTTGCTTCTAGGTTCTCGATTGTTCAGAATAGTTCATGTTAACAACTTGGATTGCTTAAGTTGAGTTTTGAGCGACATGTTTTCTTTCAGCTTCTCCCATCGTATCAAAATTTGGTGCCTTTTTTTTTTCGATGTCGTTCGGTTTGCTGGATCGCAAGTGACTCCCGCCTCAGTATCTCAGAAAAAAATTTTGTGATGGCCCATACACGTGAACAGTGAGTATCGACATTAACGTTTGTTTATAAATAACTGTTTAACCATGGGTAACACTGTGGGGTGCAACTAGTGTTGTGATAACGCTACAAAATGAGGTTTGGAATGAACTGATCAGTGAATGATCCGTTCTATAATGCGAAAATGAATACGGTAACAGATTGATGTCACTTAAGAAAGTAGGGTAACGAATGAACCTAAGAACCGTGAGGAAGGGAATATACGGAAATCACTGACAAGAAGAAGGGACAGGATGATATAACCTCTATTAGGACGTCAGAATTTAACTTCTGTGAATGGAAAGTTGTAATGAACTCAGACTGGGTTGACCTTAATAACATAGCATAGGTGTTTGTAACGAGTTTTACGAGTACGTGAGCATGTGACACGTATATAATAATTATACTGGAGAAAAACAGGTAACAGCCATTGTTTCGCTCAGCACAGTACACTTATTGCAGTATACATTGACGAGCTACAATTATATCACCGCCTGATTAATAGCGTGTTGTGTCGCCTTTGGACTGCAGTACGACAATGATTCAGCGTGACTAGGTTTGACAAGTCCTCGGTAGGATTTCGGAGGTATGGGGCACCAGATCGCATGCGTCACATGCATAAATTACGAGGCGGTGGTTTGCGAGCGAAGATTTAGCGTCCGATAGCACTCCAGATGTATTTAATCCTGTTCATATCGGATGAATTTGGCGGTCACAACATAAACATGAGTTCGATCTCATACTCCCTAAAACACTGAAACACTATTCTGGCCTTCTGACACATTATCCTTTTGAAAGATGTCATTGTCCCCGGGGAGGACAACAGGGACAAAGATATGCGTATGGTCCTCTGTAAAGTTTACATAATCCACATCTGTCATGCCACTTTCGATTACCACCACTAGTACCATGAAAGTCAGGAGAAAGTGCCCCATAACATACTACTGCCCTCAAATGCCTGCCTCTGTGGTGCAGTGTATGTTTCGATCAGACATTCGACTCGATGACGGCGCATCCAGACACGAACATCGACCTGATGCAGCAAGAAACGAGTTTCATCAGACCAGGCGACACGCCGCTATCGATCCACGCTTCACAGTTAAATCTCGAAGATCCCGTGTTCGTAACTGACGGTGTTTGGTCAACACGGCACCACGGGGCAGTTATCAGCTGTAGGGATACCGAAAGACGTATGTGGTTTTTGTACCTCTTTCATGGATTCTAGAAAACACTTTTTTTGACTGTTTTCATTTTATGGTGTGATACCGATACTCGGAGGAAGTTCCTGTGCAAGCTGTATTTTATTTTATTTTTAAGTGTCTTTTCTGATTAACAGGTTTGTACTCTGTGCTTGTCCACTGTATTCCATGGGAAAACAAGTTTAGCTGAGTGTTGGGACGAATTTACGCTCTGGCTTGGTAGGGGAAGACAGGGAGCGCCCGTTAGCTTTCGTGGTATAGCAACGAGGTGGGCGCACTAAAAAGAATGGAGGAACGAACAACTGTACATTCCTTTGTGGCCTACGTGTCTTCTAGAATGTGCGTAGGTGGATAAACGGACTTTCCCGCCAGATTATTAGGTGAGGCGTTTGATTGGCTCTTTGGATGTCTTCTAGGAGTATCTGGTAGCTTTCTCTCTGTAGAAGGAAGCCAAAGAAGGACTGCGGCCTCTTCTTGGAGTCTGATTGTACTGGACTGTCTTGCAGAAAAGTGTAATAGTGGATTGGTCAGTAACGACTGCGAAAAATGTAGGCTTGGAGCCGTCTTTTTTGCTGGAGAGAAATCAGATAGCCTTTGGGTAGTGGAGAGATCAGTCAGATAGGCTTGATTTCTTGGAACATGCAGACATATAGTTGTGGAATTCCATAAAGCTGAGACAGATAGAGATGGCGAATAACAGACATTAAAATTAAATTTGCTGTAGAGTGAGATTAGTAGCGACTAACTTCGATGCTGAGAGTAGCAGATAAATGTTGGGTGCTGCATAAATCAGATCTTCGACGGATGCAGCAGATGGATGATGGGAGGCCACAAAGATTGTAGCTATGCGGAGCTACTTCAGTCCACAAGGTGAAATTGTAAGAAACAAGTAATTCATGGTTATTGAGGAGTTTTAGGCCCCTGTGTAACTGCCATCACTTTCGGTATATCAACTTTCCTCTTCAGGAGAGCACGGCGATGGTGAGTTAACTCAGAGTCAGTCTTTCAGTTTGCGTAAGTGTCCATTTGCCCTTTGAGAAAAGCGAAGTGACGGGGACGTCCATTCTGTTGATGACCAGCTTTTAATTAGTCAAGTTCTAACTGGCCACTCCACGAATGGCTCTTACATGCTCTGTAGTATTCTGTGCTAATGTATCAGTGCTCTCTGTCAGTTGCCATAATTCCTGTAACTGAGCATCCCTGATGCTTTCATGGCTAACATTCCAATGTAGTATCCATTTACTCACTGCACAGAGTCCGGTCCATGCTGATCTTTCTTCCCATCAGTTTTCACTCCAATAGGAGTTCAAGCGGGACAATAATACCGAGTAATTTTCCATAATTTTGCTGTGAATTCAGTGTCAGTCGTTCAAGACAATGTCTATAAAAATGGACTGTTCCTTTCAAATTACCAGTTCCCCAGTCCCATCGTCATGGTCGGTAGTATAAATCACAAAGGTACACATTACGTTTCAAGATCAAGTAGCCGATTCCATAAGGCTGTTCTGATTTAGCGTTACCTTGCGCAGGGATGGATTCCAAACTCTGTCTCTTAAATTCAGGGATCAGATGATTCTTTTTGTTATAAAATCCAGTGTACTCATTGCACTTACAGTTGATGATCAATAAAAAAGTGTGAAAGATGGGATATCTGGTGAGGAAACTCATTGACGTCTTCCCGTAGAACAGGAACAATCAGCTGTTGTTGATTCAATAGGCTTTATCTTTATAAGCTCCAGATTGCCCAAATATTTATACAATCTGCAATCACAATATATCAACAGGTACCTTTCAATATTCACCAACGTGCGTTGCATGGTGTGCTCCAAAGAACTTGTACCTGCACCAACGTTGTACTCTGTCGTCAAATATGCCACTCGTCGCCTCCTGTCATGGTTGACAGCTCGGGCAAGCCTCTGACCTCCACGTTCTTTGACGAGTCGTGGACAATATGTTGTCGTATACTCATGGTTTCATCATCCCCTAACCGCTTTCCATTGATACGACAGAAGTACGCGGACAGGCGACCAGCCTCGCCGTTTATGAGTTGCTCGTTCGAAGATGACGAAACATAATATTCTGCCCCTACTCAAAACCGCTTATGTCAGTGGATTTCCCTCTTTGTAGCGGGAATCGTCGCTTAAATAATTGTCCATTCGTCTATGCTCGCAACGCGATTCCATCAAGCGGCAGTAAATTTCACCGTGAACAGTGGTCGCAGTTTTTCGGGTCACGTGTATCTACAAAGCCGCGTCATTAGCATCACCCAAAAACAAAGTAGTAATTTCTCCACACATGAGTTGTTTGTTGGTTAGTTTTTTTCTGAAACGGCCTTCATGACATGCGAATTTTTCCGCAGTGGTTTATTTTTAATCGTGTAAACCGCGAGTTTAAAGCTTGTAGAGTTTTATAGAGGCAGATAAAATCTCCCACGGTAAAACAAAATGAAATATCCTTGTAATATAGCTTCACCAACAGAAATCTGTGCCAGTGACATTTAATTTAGAATTTTGGAATAAGTTTTTACTCGCTTTTTTGATGATTCTTTTGTGAATGGAAAATCCGTATGTTAAAATCAAAACGCATTTCTCAAGCAAACTCAGGCATAGTGTTCGTTTACGACGTCGAGAAGTTTGTAAGTAGAGAAAACCACAACGATGACTTGTCTCTTGACTTCCGGGTATCGCTTCGTATCTTCATTTGATAAACAGAATACGTGTTTAGGAAAATCGGAACGGGTGTACAATGGGAACGAGGGCATCATAGTTAACAGAGGTCTTCCTTAATGTAAAAGCATCGTCAGCAGAGAAAATAGTGTCTTGTATATATCATTCATAATGTATACAAATGGCCAACGAAACTAGAAAAAGTTCGCAGATTACGTAATTGCACGAATACTTGAAGATAATCACCGCTTCATGCACAGACTGACACCTGCCTCTCATCATAAATGAATATAATGTAACAAGTATCTAGATATTGTTTGCTTACACGATCGACGATCAGTCACATGATGTAGCGACAACCGTTAAGTATATAGGTATGTCATTGTGGAATGATTTGAGGTGGAACTATCAAAACAATCTAGTCTTGGGGGGAGGCAGAAGCCGAACATTTATCAAAGAATGGTGAGGCAATGTAACTGACACAAAAAAGTGGCCGTTTATAAAAATATTCCGAGGATCATTGGACTAAAGATTCTACCAATAATAAATACATGCTCCTACACGACGCTGAGGGGGTAAGACCAAAGAACATAATGGAGACTAGGTAGGAAAATAGCACATATGTGAAAGAAATGATGACTCATAGCGTCACTAAATCTTAAGGATAAATATGTTCTGAGAAAAAGATTATGGTGTATTATTTATCGAAGGACCCTCGAATTTTTATCTGGAGTGTAGGTTTCTTTGGAAGCGAAACGCGATCGATAAATAGTGAAGTGAACAGAAGCTTTTGGAATGTGACGTTACAGAAGACTGCTGAAGTATAGATGGATGGGTGGAACAGCGAATGTAGAGGTAACGCGTCACATTGGAGAGAAAAGAGCTTTATAACACTAGGTGAAGAAAAGAAAAGTTAGGTCCATATGATAGCCTAACGTACAGGACTTCATCGAAGTTGTCTCCAGACTAAAGGTCACGGAAACGTAATGACAAAAAATGATAGAGAAATTAACCCATGTATCAAAGTGGTTCCGCCAAACTTTCACCGTACCATACACTACGGGTCTTGCAGAAAACAGATATAACATATCAGCTTAAATTTATAAATAGCTCGAGAACAATTATAATAGTTCCATCCATGTCTACATTGCTTTTGCTCATTCTCTCTCTCTCTCTGTCTATATATTATCTGTTCATCTACGTTTTTCATCTGTTCTGTTCACGGAGTGAAGTAGTGCACCGGAATGAGTTTTCCGGAATGCTTATAGTGGTCATTTCACGGCACTAATCTACATGCCACAGGCACGGTGCCACCAGTCGTCACAGCTTTCCACTGAGAATGCTTGAGCGTCAAATTTGCCTTTCTGTCCACAAATCAAGGAGGTGCCGCCTAGCTGCGCCTCTGTAGCGGGAGAAAGTTCGTTACTTCCATCCAAAATTATGGTGTGTCGAATCCAAAGTGACGCCCCTGACGCCAGACCCCATGGAGAGACCCTGTTTGAAATCGGTAGCAACATCTTGACTCATAATGATGCTTCTTGCAAGGTTTGAGTGGATACTTTCTGCTGCTTTCCCCTGACAAGGAACATCAGATTGGTGACAGCATTCAATCTTCGTACCAAGGGGGGTTTGGGTATTGTGGAGGTTCGGGAAAGTGATTGGAGAGGATTCGCTTCGCAGCTCTCTTCTGGCGCCCTCGTTCGCTCTCTCGCTCTACTTGAAAAACATTTGTTTCGCTCATGCAGTAGCGTAATCTATCTCCTGAGCAACCTGTAGTTAACTCATTTGGGTATGCATTTTGAATGCTCAGTTATCTATACTAAATATTTATCTCACTTATCTTGCTTTTGTCAGTTCCCCAGATGTGGAAGTGTTATTCATTTTTGTTTCCTACAGTCTTCCAATTAAACGCGAGTCCCACGGAGTTTGAAGTCACTTTATTTTAGTTTACTGCATTTTCCACAACATTTCTGTCTACTATTCGTTGTCAGTTGGTCACTCGATTAGGTTAAATTACAGTTTTGTATTCTCGATCTGACTTATACTTGAGATTTCGTATGTCCAATAACTTTCCTCTACTTAGATGAGCCAGCTGCATTTATAAGGTGCCTCATTGTGTCGAGATTCTGTTGACTGCAGTGTCCAAGCACTAATGTCAAAGATTTGAGAGACGCGGAGGCGGTAACAATTGTCAAAGGTTTATGTTTTTACCGCAGTAGTAGTTGCTGAATAAGCTATTGAGCCTTATTTTGACCTATTCAAAAATACCTGCATACTTCATAGTTTATTTTCTCGTACATTAAAACAGTTAGTTACGCACTGACATATGTCTTCTTAACAACATGAGACATGTAATTTACAATGGATATGTTCATTTCCTTCCTAGTCCTTTCCCTGTCTGACCTGTGCTGCGTCACTAACGTTATCGCCAGTGGCGAGTTGTGCAAAATTATATCTGTAAGCTACAGCCCGGTGGCCTATAGCCTAGCCTTTTGACTCGTAAGTGTAGTAATCGTAACTAAATTGAATATATTTATTTTATGTAAGTAAAAAATGGTTCAAATGGCTCTGAGCACTATGGGACTTAACTTCTGAGGTCATCAGTCCCCTAGAACTTAGAATTACTTAATCCTAACTAACCTAAGGACATCACACACATCCATGCCCGAGGCAGGATTCGAACCTGCGACCGTAGCGGTCGTGCGGTTCCAGACTGCAGCGCCTAGAACCGTTCGGCCACATCGGCCGGCTATGTAAGTAAACTGAAATGTTTGTATTTAATTTTTATAGTCAACAGTTTAACATTTCTGGCAGTAAAATAAAATGAAAAAGATGTATTATTATCAGTGGGAATCGAATCCAGGTCCCCAAATTATCAGTCGCCGCTTTAGACCACTCACCCACAGCTTCAAAAACCCCCTCATACCCTACGCTTGTACAATACGCTACATGCAGTTTCAAAGATAAATGGAGCTTTGAGCAACGTAGCACTTGTATTGCCAGAAGGGATGACGTCAGATCAGAAAAGACACAGCTTCCCTTCTGTAAGTTGAATATAGCACGGCTGACCTTCGTTTCAGCGCTCGGTGTAGTGTAACGACGCAAGTTTTGTATAAATGATTTTCTTTTGACATATGACCATGTGCAGACTTCGTCACCTACGTCAGTTACAACACATTTCAAAATTATTTAAATTCTTTTTGAATTGTCTCTGAATGGTTCTTGAACGAAACTGTAAAACATCATCATTTGAGTCGTATGCGCAGAATTTCGTCACTCAGTCCAATTTGTTTGTGCAAACCTTTTCAATTTAGATGTCGTTTTGTTTCTTCTCAGAAATTATATTAATGCAAGTTATCTGAGTCAACAAATATTAGAACCACATTGAATAAACTTTCCAGATTCAAACTCGCTATGAACGTTGTCAAAATTAATAATCAATTCATTCACATAATTCTTCATAAATAAATTCTCGGAACACGTATTTGAACTTTAGCAATATCCACTAGTTTATTATCTTCCTACATATAAACGTGAACCTGAGCCTTGACAAGATGGGACTGAACATTTACAACGTGATTAAACTTTCTATGACATCATTGTTGTAGAAACATTACAAATTCTTATTTTTCCAGTTTTTAGAAGCACGACGCAACAACTCGTTTTCAGGATCTTCCGTTGCTCTTTGGCTGTCGACCCGCGACGTATAGTGGCCAGCAATTTTCTGTCTGGTCCCGGCAGTGAAGATGCTGTCTCCGTTCGTTGCGCCGCCCTCTCCGTACATGAAACATAAAAAATAAACACAAAACTTTAGATAATTCACAACAATTACAAAGATTACAAAAATACATAAACAAAACACTAAATTAAATTTATATTCACCTGCAAACTGGGCTGACACTGGTGGATGGGTGACACTGCAATTTCGCGTCCCACTACATCGACCCTTTTTGTCAGCTGTCGTGGAGAAATGGTTCAAATGGCTCTGAGGTCATCAGTCCCCAGAACTTAGAACTACTTAAACCTAATTAACGTAAGGACATCACACACATCCATGCGCGAGGCAGGATTCGAACCTGCGACCGTAGCGGTCGCGCGGTTCCAGACTGCAGCGCCTAGAACCGCTCGGCCACTCCGGCCGGTTGTCGTAGAGAGAGCGCTACAAAAATATGTTTCCGTCCATTTTCTTTGCACACCAGTGCGCATTTGAGATGAAGTGGCGTAATTTTAGTTAGATTTCCGGCTCGCATTCGAAGCAATATGGCATAATTTTAGTGCGAAATTTGGAGCGTGCTGTAGCATACTAGCACTTGATAACCAACTGGTCCTCGCCATTGACAGAAGGTTAAACACTAATCCTCCTTGTTTTCTTCGTTCTCTCCGTCACTCTCTTGTCCCGCTCCATACTTCACTTTTCCTTTACGTTATTCGTTCTTAACGACTCGTTCGACTGTCGTCACTTGCAAAGCAGAGCTGTTGCCGTCGGTGTCGCAGGCGCGCCAGCCCGGCGGCTCGTGTGAGCGCAGCCCGTAACGAGGCTGGCCCGTGCTGAGGGGTCCTCCAGGGCCGCACGCTAATCGCCTCCTCCAGGCGCCGCTCAGCGCTGATGTATGTCGAGCCAGGCCCAGCCCAGCCCAGCTCAGCTAGCAAGTAGTTCCGCCTAGAGCACGCCCCTGCCGGGCGCTAACCACAACGCGGACCCCAACGGTCAGTTTCACGCTGCATTCGCGAAAACTGCTTGTCTCACCGTCCGTACATCTACCCTCTCTCGTTGGAGAGCTCGTGCGTGTGCTTGCGTGTGTAGCTTATCGATTTCCGAGAGCTCTCGCCTGAATGGGAAAGAGCTACTTACTGCAAACCTGTTGCAGTTCATCAGTCGCGCAGTGCCGCAAACTGTCGTTTCTCCATTGCTTATCGAGCCGTACTGTTCTGAGATCTGCAGCGAGTAGCCTATGCCCTGCTTATATGATATGCACAATCTAAAGGAATATGATCCATTCATGTCATAAAAACGTATGTTCCATCTGCCCTTCTAAACCACTGGACCAATTTCACTAAAACTTAGTACACATATTAGTTACCGTCTGGAAAGAGTCGCTACCTATCAAAAGGAGTGGGGTGGGGGAGAAAAAGCAGCGTAGCATACGGTGCGCGAATACCTTCTGTCCTTGATATATGTGAATGACCTCCCTTCTTATCTGAAACAAGAAGCTAAACCGACACTGTTTGCTGATGATACGAGCGTCATTGTTAATCCAGTAAAAGAAACTGCGATAGAAAATGATGTCTCTGATAAAGTTATTGATTGGTTTTCTGCGAATGGGCTTGCTCTGAACTTTGAAAAAATACAGTACATCCGATTTTCTATGGCAATGTGTACAGTTCCTTCAATAAATATAAAACGCCAGCAGAAATCAGTAGCCAGGATAGACCATACTGTTTTTGGGTGTACATATAGATGAGAATCTTAATTGGAAAATTCATATTTTGGATCTCATAAAGCGACTAGGTTCAGCAACTTTTGCAATCAGAATAATTGCCAATTTTGAGGATACAGAAATTAGTAAGCTAATATACTTTGCACACTTTCATACTCTGATGTCTTATGGAATAATATTTTGGGGTAACTCAACACTTGGGCAAAATGTATTCACTGCTCAAAAAAAAAAAAAAAAAAAAATGATTAGAACAACGTGCAGGGCCCACAGTCGCACATCTTGTAGGCATCTGTTTAAAAGGTTCTCAACAACATGGACCAGTTTAAAAACAAGAGTGACATTCATGATTATAATACCAGTAGATCATCATCATCATCATTTAAGACTGATTATGCCTTTCAGCGTTCAGTCTGGAGCATAGCCCCCCTTATACAGTTCCTCCATGATCCCCTATTCAGTGCTAACATTGGTGCCTCTTCTGATGTTAAACCTATTACTTCAAAATCATTCTTAACCGAATCCAGGTACCTTCTCCTCGGTCTGCCCCGACTCCTCCTACCCTCTACTGCTGAATCCATGAGTCTCTTGGGTAACCTTGCTTCTCCCATGCGTGTAACATGACCCCACCATCTAAGCCTGTTCGCCCTGACCGCTACATCTATAGAGTTCACTCCCAGTTTTTCTTTGATTTCCTCATTGTGGACACCCTCCTGCCATTGTTCCCATCTACTAGTACCTGCAATCATCCTAGCTACTTTCATATCCGTAACCTCAACCTTGTTGATAAGGTAACCTGAATCCACCCAGCTTTCGCTCCCATACAACAAAGTTGGTCGAAAGATTGAACGGTGCACAGATAACTTAGTCTTGGTACTGACTTCCTTCTTGCAGAAGAGAGTAGATAGTAGCTGAGCGCTCACTGCATTAGCTTTGCGACACCTCGCTTCCAGTTCTTTCACTATGTTGCCATCCTGTGAGAATATGCATCCTAAGTACTTGAAACCGTCCACCTGTTCTAACTTTGTTCCTCCTATTTGGCACTCAATCCGTTTATATTTCTTTCCCACTGACATTACTTTCGTTTTGGAGATGCTAATCTTCATACCATAGTCCTTACATTTCTGATCTAGCTCTGAAATATTACTTTGCAAACTTTCAATCGAATCTGCCATCACAACTAAGTCATCCGCATATGCAAGACTGCTTATTTTGTGTTCACATATCTTAGTCTCACCCAGCCAGTCTATTGTTTTCAACATATGATCCTTAAATAATATGAACAACAGTGGAGACAGGTTGCAGCCTTATCTTACCCCTGAAACTACTCTGAACCATGAACTCAATTTACCGTCAACTCTAACTGCTGCCTGACTATCCATGTAAAGACCTTTAATTGCTTGCAAATGTTTGCCTCCTATTCCATAATCTTGTAGAACAGACAATAACTTCCTCCTAGGAACCCGGTCATATGCCTTTTCTAGATCTATAAAGCATAGATACAATTCCCTGTTCCACTCATAACACTTCCCCATTATTTGCCGTAAGCTAAAGATCTGGTCCTGATAACCTCTAAGAGGCCTAAACCCACACTGATTTTCATCCAATTGGTCCTCAACTAATACTCACACTTTCCTTTCAACAATACCTGAGAAGATTTTACTCACAACGCTGATTAAAGAGATACCTCTGTAGTTGTTACAATCTTTTCTGTTTCCATGTTTAAAGATTGGTGTGATTACTGCTTTTGTCCAGTCTGATGGAACCTGTCCCGACTCCCAGGCCATTTCAATTATCCTGTGTAGCCATTTAAGACCTGACATTCCACTGTATTTGATGAGTTCCGACTTAATTTCATCCACCCCAGTCGCTTTATTGCACTGCAATCTATTGACCATTTTTTCCACTTCCTCAAATGTGATCCTATTTCCATCATCATTCCTATCTCATTCTATCTCGTAATCTGAAACATTACTGATCGCATTTTCACCTACATTGAGCAACTCTTCAAAATATTCCCTCCATCTGCCCAAGGCATCCACAGGATTCACCAGCAGTTTTCCTGACCTGTCCAAAATACTTGTCATTTCCTTCTTATCTCCCTTTCGAAGACTGCTAATTACACTCCAGAATGGTTTTCCAGCAGCTTGACCCATAGTCTCCAACCTGTTTCCAAAGTCTTCCCACGATTTCTTCTTGGATGCTGCAATTATCTCTTTGGCTTTGTTTCTTTCTTCAACATAGCTTTCTCTGTCTACCTGGGTTCTGGTATGTAGCCATTTTTGATACGCCTACTTTTTCCTTTTACAGGCTGCCTTGACTGTATCATTCCACCAAGCTGTTTGCTTCATCCTACTTTTACACACTACTGTTCCAAGACATTCTTTAGCCACTTCTAGTACTGTGTCCCTGTACCTTGTCCACTCCTTTTCCAGTGACTGTAATTGACTACATTCAACTAACTGGTACCTTTCTGAGTTTGCTGTTATGTACTTGTGCCTAATTTCCTTATCCTGAAGTTTCTCCACTCTTATCCTCCTACATATGGACCTGACCTCCTGCACTTTCGGCCTCACAATCCCAATTTCACTGCAGATTAAATAATGATCAGTGTCATCAAAGAATCCCCTGAATACACGTGTGTCCCTCACAGCCTTCCTGAATTCCTGATCTGTTATTATATAGTCAATGACAGATCTGGTTCCCCTGCCTTCCCAAGTATACCGGTGAATGTTCTTATGTTTAAAAAAGGAGTCTGTGATTACTAAGCCCATACTGGCACAGAAATCCAAGAGTTGTTTCCCGTTCCTGTTGGCCTCCATATCCTCTCCAAATTTACCCATAACCTTTTCATACCCTTCTGTTCGATTTCCAATCTTGGCGTTAAAATCACCCATGAGCAGAACACTGTCCTTGTCCTTTACTCTAACAACTACATCACTGAGTGCCTCATAAAAACTATCCATCTTATCTTGATCTGTCCCTTCACAATGCGAATATACTGACACAATCCTAATTTTCTTGCTAGACACTGTCAAATCTATCCACATCAGTCGTTCGTTTACATACCTTATTGCAACTACGCTAGGTTCCATTTCTTTCCTGATGTAAAGCCCTACACCCCATTGTGCTGTTCCTGCTTTGACTCCTGACAGGTAGACCTTGTATTCTTCCACTTCTTCTTCTTTCTCACCCCTTACCCGAATGTCACTAACAGCTAAAACGTTAGTGACCAGTAGAAAGAAAGAAAAAAAAACTATCTTTGGCACGGAAAGAGGTAAAATATGCTGTTGTAAAACTTTTCGAAAAGTTACCAGATGAAATGAAATGTCTGACAGACAGCAGTAATAGTTTCAAAAATAAATTGAAATCACATCTCATTGATAACTCCTTCTATATCATTCATGCATTCTTGAATAGGAATAAATAAATCTGTCGGTATAATAAATACATTTTGTGCCATTTAAGGGAACTGGGTAGGTAATAAAAAATGTATACCTTTTTTTATAAAAAAAGCCTTGATTCATGTAGCATTTCTTATGCACTTGATACGTTCCCCATCATAAGGGATACCGTGAGACTGATCAGTGGAACATGTAACTAACTAACTACCCTTTTACTTAATGAAAGCACTTATTGACCTGAAACAAATGTTACAGATAATTTTAAAACTTTACGAAACTTTTTCTCGCTGACAATCCCCACAAAATGTTGAAAGGGAAAAAATATATCACTTTTTCGCTGTTGATGAAGTAAAACAAGCGCATGAAGCACGAACTTTTAACTACAAAATTATATCATAAATCAGGAAATACGACGTCATAAACACTCAGCTGCCTGAAAACTGCAGGGAGAGATTCGCTATTGATGGAGGTGAAATATTTGAACAAACACGTGTGATGTATGTTAAATATATGTGAAACATATTTGACATGTGTGTACGTGTGCAAAGCCATGGGTAAGAAGATCATCTGTTCACGAGTTCACCCAAATTTGTTTCACTTATTAATTAAGATCTGGAAGGAAATACTGTGGGGGTAAGAACCTCCATCCTCTTTTTGGGGAGCGGCTCATAACATCAAGAGAGAAGGGTAAAGGAGGAAATGGACATACAAAGAGGCGGAAGAAGGGGGAGAAGGAGGCGAGCAGAGAGGAGAGGGGAGAGAAGAAGATGGAGAGATGAGGAAAAGAGGAAGAGAGAGACAGGCAGAGGGAGAGGAAGAAAAGGGTGGAAGGAGGAGAGGGATATGGACAGAGAGAGAGGAGAATGACGAAGAGAGGGTGAGGAGGGGATGGACAAAGAGATGGGAGGAGAAGAAATTAGAGGAGGGAGAAGGAGATGGAATTAGACGGAGGCGAACGAAGCAGATGAACAGAGGAATGTGGAGAGACAGAGAGACAGAGGGGCGGGTGAAGATCATCATTTGAGAGTAACCGCCCAGAATGGGTAGATGAAACGTCGCCTGCGCTCTGTGTATAAGATAAGATCACGCAGAAATCGCGTGTGAATGTTGATAGTTTGTGAGAAGATCAAAATCTACCTCATGTAAGAAGTGGGAATGTATATCACACGCGTCGGAATCTTAGAATGGCCGGATTGTGACCTGTCAAGACAAAGGTTCAGCGTTCTGCAGTACTGATGCTTGCGTCAGTGGGTCTCCCACAACTGTGATGCGAATAAGGAACGGGAGAGTTCAGGGAGGCATGCAGGGTGTTACGGGTGTCGTAACTCGACGTGAGTAGCGACGTACTTACAGGCTCACGCTCGGATCCGATTTTTGATGATCCGTATGTTGGTAAGCAAGCGGTTGTGTGCAGGAGTGAAACGGGGACGAGTTGAGGCTGAGATTTTTCAGATCTCTGTGGTAGGAGACAGTATGGAATGACTCGGATGTCTGGCTAAGGAGTTAGATATGGTGATTATAGTGGAAACAAGACTCTGGGTCGGCTTACTGGTCTGCTTTCTATTGCTTTTCACGTGTTGATAAGGAAAATGCAGACGAGTACAGACACTGGTTTATAATGACATAGATGAGGCTTACTAGATTCTCTAATCAGTTATCAGAACAAATAGCCATTCCGACCTATAGCTTTGTTAAGATTCAGGTATATACATTAATATATGGTACTACAGACCACGAACCATGGAGACCTTAGGTTCAAGTACTCATCACAATATATGTGACATACAGACGTAGGTACATGTAGACATATGTACGATGGAAACCAATAACCCTAGGCCAGAGGTAAGTACAGGCACGCTCTGCAAGTCCTTCTTAGTGCACAGAGTTAATTGACTGTGACTGCTCATTGACCTAACATCTGCTGTAAGCTCGTCCAACCGAGCCGGTTGTTGCTGTATCTCTTCTGTTCGCTAGAGCTCTCCAAGTTTACCGAACTCTGCCTTGCTTGGCGTTTGAGGGTCTCTGTATTAGCACTGAGGCTGTTTTCGTATTGCTGGTACATGACTGCGTCACTTTTTATCTCGAATTCGCAATCAGTGAGTCTGAAATCAGTGGTTTCTCAATGCATATGACCTCTTAATGGACTGACGAAAGCAGCTTGCACTGTGCGACTCTACGTAAGTTACTAGGCTTATAGCTAATATTAATATACGAGCGATTTCTTTTTACTGGCTAACGTTCATGATTCGGTCATTACAGGGGTATCAATGCAGATATTTCTTTAGATAACTGAGGACACTGTACTGAACAAAATTAGATCAGTATTTACTTCACTTGCAGACGAATTAAGTGGCTCTGAGCACTGTGGGACTTAACATCTGAGGTCATCATGAAACGTCCCCTTTGAACATTTATACATGACTGTGCTTAAACTGACACACAATATTTTTTAGCGCAACGCAATCTGACTTTCAGAAATCCCTACAAAGGAATGGCCCTGACTAACATTAACTTGTACCTTTCACAAATCACTTACCTCACCAAAAATCTTCGTTACTCGAACTACTGCAATACAGCGAGCGCCACTACTGCCAGCTAAATAAAATATTCAAACTACGGAAGTCACTAACTACTGATAGGGATAGTTAGCAAATGAAAGATTTTAATAGAGAACAAACAATGTATTTACCTTAATAATCATAATACATAAAGCAGTTCATGACATCCAGTCCTCAAATTTCAAATCTCCGCCATTTCTCTCCCCACATCCACCACTGCTGGCGGCTCACCTCCAACTGCGCAACGCTACGCGCTGTTCACATCCAGCTGCCGCTGCCCAACACTACAATGGCAGACAACAATGCAAACTAGCCACAGACTGCACACAGCACAGCCAGTGATTTTCATACGGAGCGCTACGTAACTTTGCCGATAAGAAAACATAAACAGCCTACTTACATAAAGAAAACATAAACAGCCTACTTACAATCAGTTCCCTAGACTTAGAACTACTTAAACCTAACTAACCTAAGGACATCACACACATCCATGCGCGAGGCAGGATTCGAACCTGCGACCGTAGCGGTCGCGCTGTTCCAGACTGTAGCGCCTAGAACCGCTCGGCCACTCCGTCCGGCTGCAGACTAATAATGACAGGCATTACGAGAAGTATATTTTTAGGTTGGCTAATATCTCCAGGTACCCGTGACAAAATCAAGCCACTAATATTTATTTTCGCCTGGGCAGTAGGACAGGTACTAAAGTGTGGCCATATGGACTAAAATGGAAACATCTACATCCACATCGCTACTCCTCATCCCAGTTTACAGCGCCTGGCGTATCACTACTAGTCATTTCCTGTCCTGTTCCTTTCGTAATTAGAACGAGGAAAAAAAGGCTGTCTGTATGCCTCCATATGAGCCCTAATTTCTCATATCTTACCTTCGTGGTTCTTACTCTGAACGTATGTTGTAGGGAACAGATTCGTTCTGCAGTCAGCTTCAAATGCCGGTCCCCTAAATTTTCTCAGTAGTGTTCCTCGAAAAGAACGTCGCCTTCCCTCCATGGACTCCTATTTCATTTCCTGAAGCATCTCCGTAACACTTACATTTTGTTAGAACTTAATAATAACAAATCTAGTCGCCCGCCTCTGAACTGATTCGATGTCTTCCTTCAATCCGACATGGTACGGATCCAAAACACTCGAAAAATAGTCAGGAATAGGTCACACTATCGTTCTATATGCGGCCTCCTTTACAGATGAGCCACACTTTCCTAGAATTGTCCCAGTAGACCGAAGGCGACCATTGGCCTTTCCTACCACAGTCCTCAAATGTTCGTTTCATTTCATCTCGCTTTGCTATGTTACGCCCAGATATTTAAACGACATGACTGTATCAAGAAGGACACTACTAAGGCTGTGCCCGAACATTACGGGTTCGTTTTTCCTACTCATCCTAAGTGACTTAGTATACTGACAAGTTTAGTTCATTTTGTGGCACAGCTAAGACCAACAGAACACATCAGGTAGTAAATTAGGTGATGTTTTTGAAAAAGATTGTTAGACACATGAAAAAAACAACTAACACACTGAAATGAGTATATATTAAGGTTCCAGTCATACAATATCTGTACCTATACTACTAACGCACTGTGTAGCCATGCAGGATCTCAACGGCTTTGAAAGACTAGCTCTCGATAGGACAGATGTTATTGATCGTACGGCTATGCAGGATGGTTCAGCTGTGTCATGTACTTTGAGTGAGGAAATGGATCTCTGCAGGAAGACAATCATGCACTGGTTCTGTCTGCAGGAAAACAAGCATGAACAAGGACAGTGGAACGACATCAGGAGCACCACGGATGGTTAGCATGGCGACTATTTTTGCGTCTGCCCTTGACACGTCAGTAGAGAAGGATGCGCCGACAGCGGTACACCCTTCGACAATACTGGATACATGAGTTCTAGTTCTGCGTGCAGCGTCACAGTGACGTATCCGTGAGTGGAAGATCTGGAGAAAACAAACGTTGCCAGATTCCACTCGTTATCGTCATTCGGGTCTGTCTCCTGGTGTCGTAGTATGGGTTACAAATGGGTACGCAACACGATTACCACTGGTTTGCATAGCCGGCAATTTTGACGGCGGAAGTTACATTTATAACCTGTTAAGACCAATTGCTGGGCCCTGTCTTCGAGACCTCCGTGACATACAGCTATATCGTATTTTGCTTGTCTTCTCCAACTTTGATAGAGAGGTTATCGACCGTTACTCAGGACAGCATAGTCTTCAGGTCTGTCAGCCATCGAATGAGTTGCAAAGACTCTCAAACGCAGCCCATCGCCAGCCATAACCATTAACGAACTCTGACAAGAAGATGAAGCAGCATGAATGCAGTAGTTAAGTAGCAAATAATTTGGTTGTGATGTTTGGGATCGAAAGTTTAAGTACTAACAAAAAAAGTGCGACACATTTTCTTAATGCAGTAGGGTTGAATAAAAAAGTAAGTTGAACACTGCTGCAGAGTGAAAATCTCATTCTGGATATATCCCCGAGGCTATGTCTCCGCAATATCCTTTGTTCCAGGAGTGCTAGTTCTGCATAGTTAGCAGAAGAGCTTCTGTGAAGTTTGGAATGTAGGAGACGAGGTACCTGTGAGGACGGGTCGTGAGTCGTGCTTGGCTAGCTCAGATGGTAGAGCACTTGCCCGCGAAAAGCAAAGGTTCCGAGTTCGAGTCTCGGTCCGGCACACAGTTTTAATATGCCAGGAAGTTTTATATCAGCGCAGAGTGAAAATCGCATTCTGGAATGAACAGTTAGCTTACTTAGTATCCCGTTTTCATTTTATGACCCCTTATACTTTTCCTGCAAGATGTCATTGCTTAGTTCACGTCGAGATACATAGGTATCCCACTCACTACACTTGCTGATAAGAAAACCACAAAACTGAGATCTCGGAAATCGATGAAGCGGAAGCAGTGATTCTGCATTGAGTTATCCTACTATGTTATACAATGTAACACACTGTGAGATTTTATTTTGTGTACACGCAAAAGCACGATGGTAATGGAAGGATTCCAAGAAGTTGCAGTTGAAGAAACAGAGCTAATCTGCGGTGGATGTGCCGCTACAGAAACCAATTAAATCTCAGATTACTCAATCGAATATACATTTTTTCTATTACGTGTTTCGGAGTTTTATACCTCCATAGTCAGGTGGATGTATATAAACTAGCAGGGTACTGATGTATTGTAAGTGCGACTTTTGATGTTCTGTGACTCAGTCTTTCACCGGTCACAGGCCTATCACAACTGTTGTTCAACTTGTTCGTCGAAGAAGCAACGAAAGCAGGGAAAGAGAATTCCGAAAAGAAATCATAGAGCGAGGACAAGGGACAGAAAATGTGGCCCTTCTGACAGTATGTAAAGAATACGAATGATTTGTTCGAAGATCTGGTCAGCATACTTAGCAAAAAAAAACTACATCTACATGGACGTCTGTACTCTCCAAGCCACCCTGCTGTATGTGTCCGAGGGTACTTTCTGTATCACTGCCACTTTCCCCAGTTCCCGCTCTAGTCCACAATGGTTTGCCAGAAGAAGTATTGCTGGTAGACCTCCGTGTGAGCTCGAATGCCTCTTACTTTATCTTCGCAGTCTTTTCGCGAGATACACGTAGGAGAGGGCACTTTATCAGTTGACGCTTCTAGAAGACTTACGCTCTCGAAACTTTAACAGTAAATCACACCATGGTGCAGAATAACTCTCCTGCAGCGTCTGCTACAGCAGTAGAGGATGAATCTCTGTGGCGTTTCGCGCTTGCTATACGAACCTGTAACGAAACGCACTACTCTTCTTTGGATCCTCTCTACTTCCTGTATCAGTCGTATCTGGTACGGATCCCAGGTTGACCAGCAGTATTCAAGTATTGGTCCAACGATTGTTTTGTAAACTACCTTTTTTGTGAGTGGACGTCATTCTCTGAGGATTCTCCCAGTACATCTGAGTCCTGCATCTGCCTTGCCTGCGATTAATTTTATGTGGCCTTTCGACTTAAATCTCTCCATACGCATACTCCTACGCATTTTGTGGATGTGACTGCTTTCAGTGAGTGTCCTGCTACTGTGTAGTGATACAAAAGTTGATATTTCTACTGATTTACACGCAATACGTTGCTCATTTATTTGTGTCAAGGATCAACTGCCAGTCTCTATTGGACCGAGCGAGGTGGCGCAGTGGTTAGACACTGGACTCGCATTCGGGAGGACGACGGTTCAATCCCGCGTCCGGCCATCCTGATTTAGGTTTTCCGTGATTTCCCTAAATCACTCCAGGCAAATGCCGGGATGGTTCCTCTCAAAGGGCACGGCCGACTTCCTTCCCCGTCCTTCCCTAATCCGATGAGACCGATGACCTCGCTGTCTGGTCTCCTTCCCCAAACAACCCAAAACCCCAACCCAGTTTGTACATCAAGAGTCGATACTCTGCAGGTCTTCCTGCATTTCGTTACAATTTTCTAGGTTTGCAACTTCCCTTTATACAACAACATCACTCGGGAAAAGCCTCACTGAACTTTTGACGCTATTCACTAGGCCATTTATAGGATCATTTTAGGGACTGTGAAACGTAATTGCCCTGTAATAATCTCTTGGGGCACTCTCCAAGTTACTTTTTCGTCTGGAGATTTCTCTCCGTTGAGTGTGACGTGCTGCTTTCTGTTTGCTGGTAACACTTTGGTCCAATCCCACAATTGGTTACATTCCGTACGCTCGTAATTTATTCATTAGTTGGTGGTGCGGAACCTCTTGTTAAGGACATGTTACGTAAAGACGAAGGTGACAACAAATAGCACAAAGGAAAATAATGAGTTTTGGAAACGACACCGTACTGGCGGAACTGAAAGAATTATTCCGTCTAGCTAATAAGGTTTTACATGATGGATGAATCGATGAAAATATCAGACGCAGATTGGTACAGTAGAATAAATATTTCTGCAATAAAAATATGGTACCGACTGAGCACCAGCATGTAAATGACGATGATATATTTACCATCTGTTTGTGCATTACCGGATGTACTGTACCACGTTTGTAATAAATAATATATTAAAAAATCCTGTTTTAACAATAATAACTGGATACTTATGTACAGAATTGTAAGGATGTGGACTATAATTGCAGAAACAAAACTGTCTTTGGTTACACTGAACAACAAATTTGAAGTGAAAGTGTGTAAATTTGCAAGATTTTGAGTTAGTTATGTGTATTTTAGTATAAAATGATACAAAATCATCATCTTCATAAATATTTAGCTATAGTTTTTTTAAATTAATCTATATTTTTGTATAACTAACTCACTAACTAATTTGCATTCATGTTCCAAACTTCAGCATAACAAATTTTAAGTGAATAATTACTTGAATTATGTTATATGTTATGCAGTGATAAATTTGTTCCATTCTGGAAGTACAAAAGTAAAATATTAAGAAAAAATCAAGATAATATTACATGAATGAAAATACTTCATAAGTCTACTTAGTACCAGAACTATGTAAAGCACAAAAGATAATATATAAATTAAGTGGTCACAAATGTATATAAAGGATTACAAATGTTAAATGTTCATATGTACAGTATATTCAATTACATATTTTGTTCAGAGATAAATTCAGAAGATTACCATTTTCGCTTGGCTTGACGTTTGTACACATACTCGGGAACATCCCTTATGACAGACCAGCAGTAATCTGTTAAAATAGTAAGGCCCAACTTTCCGGCATACCTCTTCCCACATGTGGCAATATCTTGATGAAATAGCTCCCTATGTTCATCACTTACTGCACCACAATCTTTGGGGAAGAAGTCAAGATGACTATGAAAGAAATGCATTTTCAATGACATGTTGCAACCAAGTTTTCCATAAGATGACAACAAGTTATCTACAATCTCCTTGTAATTTATTGCTCGTTTGTTCTCTAAGAACTGTAAACATACTGTCTAAAAACATTCCCATGCATGCTTCTCATCACCTTGTATAATTCCATCAAAAATATGCTCTCCAGAAAGCTCTCGAATCTGTGGGCATAAAAAGATGCCCTCCTTTCCTTTGGCATCTCTTAAGTAAGGGAATCTTTGCCTTAAGTACATGAACGTGTCACCATCTTTGTTCATTCCCTTAAAAAGTTTTTCATGAGACCCAACTTGATGTGCAAGGGCGGGAGCAGAATCTTTTTAACGTCTGCTAGAGGTTCACTCTTAATGTCCTTTACACCTGGTTGAAGAAATTTTCTGGTGGGCCATGCATGTTTACTGTAATGAGATGCACGAGGTCCGCTGTCCCATTCACAGAGAAAGCAGAAATATTTAGTGTAATCTAACTGCATACCTAAGAGCAGTGAAATCACTTTCATTTCATCACAATTCAGCCATTGAGAGTCATTATACGTGGTTGCTTCTAGTAAAATTTTCATTTTTTGGTATGACTCTTTCATACGCGCACTATGCCCAACTGGAATAGAAGGAAGCTCATTACCAAAATGTAAAAGCACTGCTTTTAAGCTCAACTGTGACGAATCAATAAAGAGTCTCCACTCATGAGGGTTGTAATTAATTATGAGGGCCTTCATTAGACCATTTATGTCTACACATGCCACAAGACTCTCTTGCATCTTAAAAAAGGAGTGAATTGTTGCTCTCTTCGGCGGTAGAATGAAATATTTACATTGCTTTCCAGAAAATTGCTCTTCTGCAATCTTGATGCTAAAATCTCACTTAGCTTTAGAGAGCTCCAAATCACTAATGAGATCACTTAACTCATTTTGAGACAATTTTTGTGGCTCATCAGATGATGATATGTTTGGAAGAAATTCTGGATCTTGTTATGTGTATGGTTCAGGACTTTCAAAATCCCTAACAGAAGTAATCTCGTACTCTGTTGGTGGTTTAGGTATTGGCAATCCTTGCCCATGTAGAACTGAACGTATGGAAGATATAATGTTAAGATAGATCACTGTCCGATTCCTCTTCTTAGATACTCCTTTCTTGATAGGAGGAACCATACAAAAGTAGCAGTCACTGACATGGTTACTTGGCTCACGCCAGACCATGGGCACTGCAAAGGGCATTGAACGTCGTTTCCCACGCATCCGGTTTCTGAGGTTGCTGGCACAAGTGTTTCAGATCACATGTGGTACCCAGGGTTTATCCTGATCATCTATTTTGCACCCAAAATAACAACTGTAAGCTTTTTTAATCAGTGGAGTTATTTGCTGTTTTTGTGAAACAAATGTCACTTCTCCACACATAGCAAAATGTGTCAGCACTGTTAACAGAGATTCGTGGCATTTTTGTTGACTTCAGTAGCAGTCAACTTGAACAACTGGTAGCTAATCTGGACACAAATATGCAAAAATTATTACATACATTAATAAAGTCACTGAAGTTGAAGAGGAGGGAGACAAAAAGATCACTAAAATTGGTATCAAAATTTTTATATCAAAATACTGCACATAAGTAAAACCAGGGACAATAATATAATCCATTGTTACTAGTTATTACGACTTTGACAAACCATTATAATATTTTATTTCAAATTTAACATAAAAATCCGTATATAATTATCTCACCGTAATAAAACACTGTAAAATGGAAACTAGAGCTAATTTTGAATTGTCTTCGTGATATTCGCGATCAGCACATTAGAATTGATAGGAACTGGCTATTTTCATCCGATTCACATTTTCATTGTTGCACAGCGTTACTAGTGACGCAGAAATGGAGTCGATACAATACTATCTGTTGGGATATGGAGTGAATGAATTACTAGAGGTTGTTAGTTGTCGTTGGACGGACCACACGGACTTTCAATCATAGACGTGTTACTGGGGAACTGTGGGTCGTCAACAACAGTGCGTACTGGATCCGTTTCAGTAGGACGATCGTTTAAGAAGCAGAGCATTGCGGGCGATAACAGGCTTGTGTGCCGGCCGTGTTAGTGTACAAGAAGTTTGAAACTCTTGACGACGAGACGCTTGAAGAAAGATGAACACTAAGTGGCTTAAACAAAATTAGATATTGCCATGTAGTGGTGTTCGGAGTGGAAACTAAGAACAATTCTTAAGACCTTGCACACATAACTCCGTGGCTTGATTAAAAGCCGGCCGCGGTGGCCGTGCGGTTCTAGGCGCTCCAGTTCGGAGCTGCGCTGCTGCTACGGTCGCAGGTTCGAATCCTGCCTCGGGCATGGGTGTATGTGATGTCCTTAGGTTACTTAGGTTTAAGTAGTTCTAAGTTCTAGGGGACTGATGACCACAGCAGTTGAGTCCCATAGTGCTCAGAGACATTTGAACCATTTTTTGATTAAAAATGAGAGAGGAGTGTAAGCAATACCCAGAATTGGAACCGGAGGAATCCTTAATAAAATATAGTTTCCGCCATGTACTTTTCTACAACTAGCAGGGAATAGATAATTTTGTAAAAGGCTTGGAATTTCCAAAGATGGAATGGACTCCTGTTTTAATTCAGAGAGAGATGAGAGGAAACAACACTCCCTATATGGCTCTAGACACAATATGCATTCGCCAGTGGCAAGCCAGATATTAAAATGCTAGGTGGACATGGTAGAAGAGAAATGTGAGTAAATTAAGAAAATATGTAGCAGGTGTTATTTGGAGAGCTCGCTAGAAACAAAATTACTTTGAAAAAGCAGAGTAGCAACTAGGATTATTCATCGATCTATGCACACTGTCCCAGAGGGACGTTGAGGGTAGAATTAGTCTAATAGCCTGAAGGAATAGGCCTTTGTTGTAATCACACTCCTTTCGTAAATACAAGAGCAAGATTCCTCAATGTATATTAAAATAAAGTACCCTCCGAGTAAGTGCCAGATTGAATGTATCTCTTCATCTCGTATTTGGGAAGGTAATCAGCCTGGGCCAGTAACAGTATCGATTATTTCCTCTTCCCACCCAATCATGCAGAAATGGACAAGGCTGTTGGGTGAGTGCTACAGCAACACCCGAATGTGAGAAATCTAGTGACAAAGCAATCAACGGAGCTCTCAATTTAACCGAGATATTAATCCCATGGAATTAATTTTCTTCAAGACATATGAGTCTCACCTTTATCTTCAACAAGCATAAAAGCTGGAGCAATGGATTAAAATTAGCACCGTGGCTGGGACTTGTTCTTTTGTTTATTAGGCAGATGTGCAAACCACTACACCAACGCAGCACTGTGGCTGCCAAAGCTGCACAGACTAACCTAGTCCAGTGCCCTTCCGACACAAGCACCAGTTCACATCTTCATCCATTTTTTTCCCTTCCTAAATAGTTGGTATTGCTGAGGCTCTCTGACACTAGAATAGCACCCAGGCTTTGTGCCTGTACCTGAAGCGTAGGTGATCTATTAATCTGATGCACATCTACCCAGTAAGCAGCAGACATGGGATCAGCACGTCTACCAGGCAAGCAGGAGATCTGGATTCAGCATATATGCTTAGTAAGCAGGAGGCACAAATTTTAATTAATTTCTTCAGCTCCTACCCTTATTGCAGGTGAACTGAGGTTCATATGTCTCCAGTTAAATGTAATTCCATAGATCGATAGATCACTTACACCTGATGTACAGGCAGGGAAACTGGGCTGAGGGTGTGAACTCGAGTTTGTGTTAAATAAGACGTCGAAATAGCGTAGTCTGGGCAGTTATGGTAGCCACAATGCAATGGTGACCTACTGGTTAGCACTTCTGCCTAATAAATAGGAGACCTAAGTTCAGATCAATTCCTTTGAGTTCCATACAAATGCTCTTAATTTGGTATTTTTCATTAGGAGATTTCACAAAATTTTGATTTGTTCACAACTACCACTCACGAACGGAATTTCGTTTTACATCAAATATTAACAGGCATCTTATTTTGGTCCCGTTATGGAGAGAATGGAGTGCTTCTTTTATTTCCAGGGGAAATACGTTACCTTTTGCTGTCGCAGACGGTGCTACTGTTTTTCACTAGTCATATTCAGCAATCTGAATTTATTTTCCTTCCCTTCAAAGGTAAAATCCTTATAGTGTGATTTTTCATAGCCTTTGAGGCCTCAGATATACATTTTTCTCAGTTCATTGCAGGTCCTTTGTTAACATAATCGTGAAAATCGTGTTCTTTTGTCTTTAAGAAATCACGTTTGCGAGATGAAGGAGAGATTCGGTGACAGGAATGGGGGAGGGCTCGTGGCCAGGTCTCGGGCTCCTCGACCCCTGTGCTCTTTGCCTCGGCCTGCCTGGTGTTGACTGACTGCTTCCGGAAGAAAAAAGAAAGTAATTCAGAAAAAGTTTAAAAATATTTTTAAAAAAAGGAGCAAATAATACGTGACAGGTGTGGAGGAGCATAATGGCCGGCCTTAAAATTCGTAAATCCTGGCCTCTTTGCCGCCAACGGCCTGGCAATGACGCATTTCATAATACTCAGAAATAAACAAGGAATAAAAAATTAAATATATAGATTAGATAAAAATAACTAAAAAAAGACAAAAAATGAAATCCTGGCTGTGGCACAAATTTAATTCATTTATTCAACTTCTCTACTTACCGAAGATAAAATTAACTGAAATAACCGGAAATAAATTACAAGTATTGTAAATAAAAAGGAAACTTATGTTGCTGTATAAGATGCAGCGTTTGTATGATGGAGTACATTTCAGGTGTCTTAGTGCATCAATAAAGCAATGAAGATTAAAAACAGAGAGATATAACAAGGGTTCGTACACCAGCAACATGGTGGCACAAATGCCAGGAGTGCAGTTATGTCAAATATGTGGATATTAGTTTCTATGTGAATAACTTGAGTTCGCTGATCGCAGTCACGGGTGTGCGTTCTGCCGTCACGCGCAGCTATGAATGCAGAGTGGTGACAAACACACACACACACACACACAGAGAGAGAGAGAGAGAGAGAGAGAGAGAGACGTCACACACACTTCCTTCAAGCCATGGTAGGGCCGATAACCGAACTGTTCAGCACTTTTTATGATACATGCTGAACACGAACTCTAACGAGAAACACTCGCAGGTTGTACCAGGATATTTTGTAAGTATATTGGTAAAAGGGACCCATCTCTCGAATGGCTTGTTGCAGAGTAATAATAGAACCAGAGGAAAACTGCTCCTATCAGAGTTAAAAAAAAAAAACGAATATGCTCCATCTGAAAGACTGACTGAAAAGTGGGGTACCAACTGTCTTATTCTGTCTTCCTCGGCACCTTTAAAAATGTTCCTAAAAATGTTGACATGCAAACATATTTGAGCTGTTTTACATGCAACTCACCTCCCGCTCCGACAAGCTCTCCTAACTGTAACGTGCTCACACCCACTAGTCCGTCGCTGCAAGTCGCCTATACCCATCCTCTTCCACTTGCCCATTCTTAGTCAATCATTCACTCCAGCTCATGGACATTATCTCTTTGTGTTTCTATAACAGTCGCTGTCCCCTGTCTCAGCCACAGTCGTCTTCGTTCAGTCCTACTACTACTGTCTCCTCTGACTGTCACACTCTCCCTATTGCTCTATCCTAATGCTACTATTTCATTGATTGTTTCGCACTGCTGCTGCCTCTTCTCACTGTCATTCTCTCTCTGTTGCTCGTTGTCATTGTCCTGGATGTCGCTCATTATCACTGGCTCCCACCCACTTTCACTTTCTCCGTCTCTCTTATTGCTCTCCCACTGGAACTACCTCCTTCACTCTCACTCTCTTCCTAGCACTATTCCGTCGCTTTCAACAATGTTCCACGGCCACTGTGTCCCTCTATTTCTCTCAAACTTTCATTGTCTCCTTCGCTCTTTCTGTATCACGACCACTGTCTACTACCTTCGAGTATTTATTATTTTTCCGTCTCTTTTCCACTGTCACCGTCCCTTTCTTTCTCAGCATAAAAAGAACCAAAGTAGACATTTCGCAGCATATTTCTCCGTGCTATTAAGTTTTCATCTCACACCGGTTTGTACGTGCTTATTTTAACTGTACAAGTAGGGTAACTTCTAAACTCTTTATCTCAGAAACGGATAACGATATATAAAAAAAATTTCAAGGTTGTTCAAGATCTGTATCTTAAGAATATATCGTAAGAATATCAGCTATTTACTGTGCATTAACGATCTTGGAAACCGTGGCTCGCTTTGGGTAAGAAAAAATGGCGAACAATCTCTTTCCTGGCGTTTTCTAAGCCACCGTGCATGAACTAATGATATCTCAATAAGCGCCTTAAGGCCCGCTGTAGACAACGCAGAATGCCAAAGGAACGAACTGATTTTCTCCATTTGCCTAAGCAGGACGTAGAGTATAATATTCAGGCCGGCCGAAGTGGCCGCGCGGTTCTGGCGCTGCAGTCTGGAACCGCGAGACCTCTACGGTCGCAGGTTCGAATCCTGCCTCGGGCATGGATGTTTGTGATGTCCTTAGGTTAGTTAGGTTTAACTAGTTCTAAGTTCTAGGGGACTAATGACCTCAGCAGTTGAGTCCCATAGTGCTCAGAGCCATTTTTTATAATATTCATATTTTGATTCTGAGCCGTAGAATAGTGATTAAGAGGAGACTTCTGTTAGTGATTAAGACGAGACTTCTGTTGAGTATACGAGTGATCCCACTAGCCTGGATGGCTGCATGGCACTGCCGAGAAGGAAGACCATCGTGTTCGGCGTATGGCCGTTGCGCATCGTACTGCATTAGCAGCAGCAATTGAGCAGCAGTTGACACCAACTGTTAAAAATCGGTTACTACAAGGACAGTTCGGACGCAGACGCCCTGTAGCATGCATTCCACTGACCCAAAACCACCACCATCGGCCACTTCAGTGGTATAAAGCGAGCGCTCATTGAAGGGCAGAGCGGAGGTCTGCTGTGTTTTCCGGTGGAATCTGGTGCTGCTGAGGTGCCAATGACGGCCATTTAGTGAGTACAAAGACGCCAGTGAGGATCTGCAACCAACCTATCTCCATGCTAGAAACGCTGGACCTACATCTTGAATTAGGTCTAGGATCCGACTTCGTATGAAAGCCGGAGCAATCGCTATCCCACGCGCACTGAAGGCAGATCTGTACGTCATTCTGGTGATTCGATCCGTTGTGCTGCCATTCATGAACAGCATTCCAGGAGGCGTTTTATAACGGGATAACGCTCGTCCACTTACCGCTGTTGCAACCCAGCATACTCTACAGAGTGTCGACATGTTCTTTGGCCTGCTCGACCACCAGTTCTGCCTCCAGTCGAGCACAAACAGGACATCATAAGATGACAACTACAGCGTCGTCCATAAAGAGCATTAATCGTCCCTGTATTGACCGACCACGTGCAACAGGTATGGAACTCCATCCCATAAACAAAGATCCGGCCCTTGTAAAACACAACGCATGCACTTTTGCGGGCTTGCATGCAACACTTTAGTGACTGCACCAGTTAACGCACCATAATTTCACATTTGCAGTGGCTTATCAAGCACTTACATTAACCTGTGATCTTGCAGCATTATTCACTTAAATATGTTACCTAGACAAATGTAGTCCCGAAATTTCATTACACTACATGAATTATTTTTTGTTATTGAGGTTTTTTTCCGCGAGTGTATTAGGCAGCATGTGCTGTCGCATGCGTACCGATTATGTTTTATTCGGTTTCTTGCCCCAGTTACTTTTGTTCCTGTGAAAGCACCTTCACAGCAGTGAAAATCCCGTAATAAGCACAACGTACAACACAAATCAAAAGTCCTCTATAGACCCAATAGCACTATATTTGTTTGTCATCGCTGCTTGTATAGCTACACAGAGCGTCGATCTGCCGCTTTCCCATTGCTTTCATATTCACGAGGCATATCGGCCAACTCCTTATCAGTAAAGCTTACCAGACTCTGTGTGTCAGTGTTAAATTGCAGCTTACACCGCCGGGAAGGCAAACTGAAGACAGAATTGAATAATTCTAAATGTAATCTTTTGGGGGAAGCAGTATCATCAGAAATATTATTGTTCAAATGTTAATATTAAAAGTGTTTATGGGGACCCAGCTAACAAATTTAATGCACAAATAAACGAAAATGATGTAATTCCGTAGTCACACAAAAATAGATAAGACATTCCTTAGTAATAAACTCAACAACATCGCCATTGCATAACCAGCCCGATATACATAAACAACGAATAACGACTCGTCCAGTTGTTAACATGGTTAATGGCCCATCGCCCGCTGTCAGTAAAAAATTAGTATATTCCTTAAGGAATATTACACATATAAGAATACACTACAAAAATTTGTTACGAAACTGTCAATAAAATGAAAAATATAGAAAGACAGAAAACGAAATACTCTTATCACTCTATACATCTAATATATATACTCACATTCCAGTAACAGAGACAATAGAAATAACGAAAAATTACCCTCTCAAACGTAAGAAAATAACTCAAGTAGAACTTTACAAAATAGTAGAACTTGTACAGTTAATCACTACCTACAGTTGCTTCTCAGGCCAGAACAAAATTTATTTCCAAGAATTGGGGTATCGAAGGCTGCGGCCTAGCCGGCACATTAGCTGATATTTTCGTTTAAGACTATAAGAAAGTTTTTTAATAAATTTACTCAAACAAACGAAAGAATCGTTTATTACTATAAATATGTCGATGACATTTTAATCCTATTCGACGGTGTAATAGAAAAGAGTAACATCATGCTTTCCCAATTCAATAGTTTACATAAAAAATTAATTTCACTGTGGAAACAGAAAAAAATAAGTGTATAACCTTTTGGCTTTAAAAATTTCAAACGAGAAATCTGAACACACATTCGATATATTTGGAAAACAAAGGACAACAGAAATAATTATCCAGAACCTCTCATGTCACCTGAGAACACGTAAGCTCGCATATTTTCAATGTGTGATACGCAGGCTGATCAACTTACGGCTGGGAAAAGAAGAAAAATTGAAAAAAAAAACAACTAAATTTTCTCCGAAACGTAGCTATAAATAACGCTTATCTTAAAACCCTTGTGGATACATTCAAAAAGAGAACCAACCACATGCCTATCATGTAGATGAAATAACTTTAATCAGTGTAACAAATGAACAACAGAGAAACAAGGTTTTTAGATGGCGTTATCTAGGTACTGTTTCCGATAAAATTGTTAGATTTTCAAGAAAACAAATTTATACACTAGCTGCAGTGACACTAACAATGTGCAACGATTATTGAGACATATACCACTAGCATCAAAGCCTTTTTCGCAATCAGAAATCTACAAAATTAACCGTGAAGAATGCTCAAAATTTTATATGAGGCAAACAGGAAGGTAAGTTGGCACACAGTTTAAACAACACGTGACAAGCGACAATAGCCCATCCACCTTTGCTGCACACTTAGGAGACGGCAACCACCTAATACGTAATATAGATGAATCACTACAAATATTACATAAGTTGCAGAAAAGTAAAAATATTGATATGATGGAAGAAATTGAAATTTACTTCTATCTTAAAGTACGATCAGACAGTTTTTAATTGAACAAAAGGACCTGTGAAATAAAGAATTCCTAGACAGCTTTTACAGCTGTACGACGAAACATTATACAACCATAGAATGTATAATTACCCCTGTACTCATTAATAAATATTACTATGATGAGAAAGATCACGCAGTCATAAAACAGGTTTTTCGCGATTATCGTAGTATTCATTAATGTTTCATGAGAGTACTGTGATCGATTTTATATCCAAGATGTTTGTAATAACTATTAAAAATTATGTGTTCCCACAGTAACAGAACAAATATTTACAAGTTGTTTTGAAGACATTGCATACAGTCATATTTACACCAGTAGTGAACGAAAATTAAATATAATTGAGAACAAAGACAGATATAGCTTAATTAACAAATTTCTGCAAAATAATTATAATCCTTATTGTGTAAGTACGTTAAAAACGGCTTTTCATCAAATGTTCAAAAGTAACGTGCTCCTAAAATAACGAAAAACTAATTTATTATGGGACAGTTACATGCAGTCATAGCAATCGTTAATAAAGTACAGTCCACCTAGGATATCTTGAGATATGACGTGTTCTTATGTTAAAATCAAAGTGATAGTAGTGCATACACGTGTAATGCTTCCATGTTAGACACTTGAAAATCTTAAAATCGTACATTAAAGAAAGAGAATAGCAGTTGCAGGCATCACGAATTCATTCAAAAACCGCATCGTGACTGCAGACCCTATCACAATGAAACTAATAGCAAGTACGCGAGTGAAAGGATTAAGTATGTTTCTGAACAAAACACAAAGTGGATACCATCGTATTTTCACTACTATGAAGGTATTTTCATTTCAGCTAAATTAATAAGACAAAACGCCGTAGGAAATCACATGAAAGGCAACCACTTTGTAACGACTCACCGGAGACCAAAATACTCCGAAAATATTCCTGAACAGTTTCCGCAATTTTGTAGGTGGTGTACGACTTCACGCTGTATGATTGCAATATTTTTGTACAAAAATAAATTCATTGCCTATTTCGTGAGGAAAAGTGAGCAAACATGATTTGAAAGAGGGTTTAGCCACGGAAATTCCATGTCACCAAAAGTATTCTCAAGACTCCTAGGTAGGTTTTCACATATAGTAGCTGAGAAAACGGGGAAGGCATACTTATTAATAGAACATATCTCGCCCAATCTCAATTCAACTATCGTCCGAACGACAGGCAAACAACAGAAACTTCGACAACGGATAGTGAAAGTTACTAGAGAAACCTTGGAAGTAATTGTGAAAATAATTTATTTTTTTATTTTTGAATCATTATTCTTCTGGTTGGTTTGATGTGGTCCGACACGAATTCCTCTTCTGTACCAACCTCTACGTCCCACAGTAGCACTTGCAACCTACGTCCTGAATTATTTGCTGCATGTATTTCAGTGTCTGTCTTCCTCTACAGCTTTTACCCTCTACAGTTCCCTGTATCATGATTTGTAACACGATTTAAATGAAATGCAACGAGAAAATCGAAGGCAATTAAAAAAAAACTCATTGGGGCGCGTCAGGTTATCGGGAGATATCGACTTTGGTAGTCGCCTCTCATCTTTGACAACAAGGCTTTGAATCAAGTGTGGCTCCCTCTGGGGAGGACCCTGGCGAACCAGGGGTTTGGTTGACCTTGGTCATGGCAGGATGGTCTGTGGAACGGAATCAAAACCAAGCCTTCTGGCGCTGTCAGCTGCAATAGGGAAAAATGCTTTTAGTATCGCAGCGTGAAGGGACCTTGTATTCGTCATTTGACATCTTCGGTGAATGTGGAGTTGGTTACGAGGAAGGTACTGGGCTGTCAGAGGCGTTTTCACCGTGCTGGAATGGTATTTTTCCGCTGTGTTAGGTTCGTGGCTGTTCTCGTCTCCATGGAGGTAGATTGCAGTAGCTATCTGTGATTGCTGTGGAGAGCAAGTTGACAAGGTCTGTTAAATTTTGTTTCCGTGTACTGGCACTTTTGCTGTCACCTGTCGTGAGTGCAAGTTTTTACTGCCTTATTAGATTACTTTACTGACCTGTAACTGACGACAAATGTTGTCGAAAGGAGGAGGCCACTATGCTAAGCAGCCCTGGCTGTTACTGCATTCTTAAACGTGCCATCCTTTTCCCTCATAGCATTTTGGTAACTTGGTAACTCAGCTTGGTGTTTAAAGAAACTTCAAGTCGTTATTCTCTTGCACGTCTGAGGCACGAGTTATGAATTAATGTCGTAAACTTTAGCCGGTGCCAAATTATTTTAGGGGAATGATTTTTTATATTCGGGCAGGCTTCGGATTTTCATGTCGGCACTAAATTATGTAACGCGACTAATGTGGCCATACTCATTAATGCATGTTTAATGGTTGATCAATCACGGTGTACTATTTCTCTTAAACACCAACCTTGAATTAAAATTATTCTGGGTTGTGTTTTTGCTGCAGCGGCTGAATATGCTGTACGTGCTTATTGTAATACAGTGACTCAGGTAGTGACCAGTCTATTTCAGGGCTGACTTGATTATGAGGTGCTGAGCCGATTGTAGGAGCGATCTACGCCTCCATGAAGTACATTGTGAGATAAAAATTCACTATTTTAGTTGCAATTTTGTTTTAAGGCTTCAAATTAGAAATAAAAAAACCTCTTGGTGGGGCTGACGATGGAATATAAATTCGGGAGGGGCTCATTTGATAGTGCCTCTGTAGTAATCCAGATCTTACGGAAACTGTTCTGTACTGTGGGAATGTGTCATTGTCATTTCTCTAAGGGGATCATCGGCGCCGTGGTTCGTATGGAAGCGGTCCACTCAACCTGAGGCTGACGGACAAGCTGGTCCTCGCTAGTGTGTTGTCCTGCTGCTTAAGCACGGCTGCGGTGTTCACTCTCTTGCCGCCACACATTCGCGACATTCTGCATTGGCCCAGGCGGCGAGCCAGCCACAGTTCCACTCACCTATATTGTGGACAATTTAACTTATCCCGATTTGGTAAAAAAAAAAAAATAAAAAAAGGTTCAACTGGCTCTGAGCACTATGGGACTTAGAACTACTTAAACCTAACTAACCTAAGGACATCACATACATCCAGGCCCGAATCAGAATTCGAACCTGCGAACGTAGCAGCTGATCGGTTCCGGACTGAACCGCTCGGCCACAACGGCCGGCATGATTTAGTCAGATCGGTTTTCTGGGCACTCCATAAAGATCAACTTTCAGGGCCTGCTGATTTCTCTGACGATTAATCTGTTCGAGTGCGTCCTCAGCCACTGTTATTGCCGTTCTATCAAGGATAATTTCGTTTTTAGTAAATTAATATCTATTTGAAAGTATATCTCGGCATTTTCTCTAAGGTAGGGGAATTTAACTTAACTCCTTATTGATTGTAAACTGCATTGTAAGTTATTATTTATTTAAATCAAACCGAAATTTTCCGTTTTAAAGGCTTTGTGTAAGGACGGCTCTTGTTCATTGCTATCTTAAAGTAAGTTTTGAAAGTTGTACTGTCGTTAATATTAGGTGCAGTGTGTTCATGTTATCCAGGGGCATTTGGATGTTGCTAATCCATAAGTTCTAAGTTAATACTCCTGTTAAGATTGTGAATCATTTGTATTATAAGTCGTTATAATTTTTTAAAGTAAGTTCTTACTTGGGATAATTGCTCTGCATTTCTTAACTTATATTAAATTTTATCAAAAAGCTTACGTAATTTGTAACGAAGACTGGTTCATCAACAATATGTATGTATTAAACCACTGAATGAAGTATTTGAAAGACCTTAGGACCAGACCAGCCCATAAGGACTTGTTGCCACTTAAGAGGCCGTAATTCCCCATTCCAATGATAGAAAGTGCCTATGAGTTTTTGTATTTAGGGTATATGGCACTGGATGGACCAGAAAAGTAGTAAACAAAAAAGTAAAAATGCGTTGGAGTATTTTTGGTAAATGACATGGGATTGAAAATGAAATTCCCCACGTGCGTTGAAAGGAAAGACTACTTATGACAATAGACTACTAATACACAAAAAAAATTCAAAAACATAAGAATGCTCACTGGAACATGAGGAGCCGCATTTTGGGAAATACTAGGGGTGACAGAATAAAAAAACAAAAACAAATGTTCCAATCAAGACGTAAATATGACCTTAAGCGAGTGGCTAATAGATGGAACTAAGAAACTCTTGGTGTTTTTTTAGAGATAGGAAAAGATCGTGACTTCAGTGAGAGATGGATGCACAACGCCGGACACCTTGATCGGCGGCAAAGAAGAACACAAGTGTGTTAATTAGACCCTTGGCTGCACGGTCAATCCACGCTGGGATATCGATGTACCACAGTAAGGTACAATGCTGCGACGTCTTTGCAATTTTATTACTGAGAGCGCCGGGTTAATGAGTTATCCAAGCTATCTCTAAGAGCGGAAAAAGGTTCTGGGCACCCTCTTGCTCTTGGGGTGGAATACTGCCCCTAAAGGTGAAAAAATCAGCAATGACCAGTGGTAAGAGAATGCAGAAGGCAACGGAAACCACTACATTAAAGACACATAATGTTTATCCCCAGTGCTCGTGGCACGTAATTGAAAAAGTGTCATGATGATCTCTCGATTGGCAACAGGTGCCAGAAGAGTCCCCCATTCGGATCTGCGGGAGAGGACTGCCAAGCAGGAGGTGACCATGATGAAAATATCGAATAAGCAAAGGAAGGATAACATTCTACGAGTTGGAGCGTGGAATGTTAGAAATTTGAAAGTGATAGAGAAGATAGAAAATCTGGAAAGCAAAATGCAAAAGCTCAGTCTAGATATTTTGAGGCTCAGTGAAGTGAAATGCAAAGAAGACAAGTAATTCTGGTCAGATGACTATAGGGTAATACCAACAATAACAGAGAATGTTATAACGAGCAGGAATCTTTAGGGATGAAGGACAGAGAGTGAGTTACTGTGAGCAGTTGAGAGATACGGCTGTTCTTATCAGAAAAGACAGCAAATCAACACAATGATAGATCGAGATGAAGAGAAAGAGAGACGAAAATGGGGGATTGGAAAGTGGTTGTAAGGGAAGGAGCAGCAGAGAGGGTTGTAGGAGAATATGGGTTTGGTACTAAGAATGAGAGACTAAAAAGACTAATTGAGTGGTGCAATGAAATAAATACCTTGTTCAAGAATCACAAGAGGAGTAAGTATGATTGGACAAGGCCGGGAGATACATGACAATTTCTGTTGGATTACTTCACGGTCAGACAGAGATTCAGAAATCAGACACTGGATTTCAAGGCGCACACAGACTCAGATCACAATGCGGTAGTGATGAAGAGTTGGCTGAAGTTTAAGAGATTAGTCAGGAACAATCAGTACGCTACGAACTGGAATACGGAAATACTAAGAAATAAAGAGAGAACTTTAAGGCTATAGATAATAATAAGGAACAGCTCAATCTGAAGTTCAGTTTAAGACGAATGCACGTCTCTAAAAAGGACAACACAGAATATGAAAAGAAAAACGTAGGTACAAATAAGGTAACTGCGAAAAACCTTGGGTAACAGAAGAAACACTCCAGCTGAGCAATGAAAGAAGGAAGTACAGAAATGTTTAGGGAAACGCAGGAATACAGAAATACAAGTGGCCGAGGAATGAAATAAACAGGAACTGCAAGGAACCTATGATGAAATCGCTGAATGAAACATGTAAAGAAATCGAAAAAGAAATGATTGGCGGAAGGACTGACTCATACAGAAAACTCAAAAGAATCCTAGATGAAATTAAAAGCAAGGGTGATAACATTTTAAGCGCAATGGGAAATCCACTGTAATATTCAGAGGAGAGGGCGGGTAAGTGTAAAGAGATCATTGTAGGCCTTTATGACTCGGAAGATTGGTCTGAAGTGATAACAGAAGAAACAATAGTCGATACAGAAGCGATGAGGGACCCAGTATTAGAATTTAAAAGAGCTTTGGAAGGCTTAATATCACATAAAGCAGAAGTAGATAACAGTTCTTCATAATTTCTAAAATCATTGGGAGAGTGGCAACAAAACGACTAATCACGTTTGTGTGTAGTACGTATGAGTCTGGTGATATACCATCTGACTTCCGGAAAAAACATCATTCACACAATTCCGAAGACTACAAGAGCTGACTAGTACGGGAATTGTCGTACAATCAGCATAACAGCTCGTTCATCCGAGTTTCTGACAATAACCATACACAGAAGAATGGAAAATAAAACTGAGGATGTGTTATATGACGATCAGTATGGCTTTAGGGGAGATAAAACCATCAGAGAGGCAAGTCTGACTTTCTGGTTGATAATGGGAACAAGAGTAGAGAAATATCTACAAAAGTTCATTGGATTTGTCGACCTGAAAAAAGCGTTCGACAAAGTCAAATGGTGCAAGATGTTCAAAATTCTGAGGAAAATACGGACAGGTTATAGGGAGAGACGGATAATATGCAACACGTACAAGAGGCAAGAGTGATGACCAAGAACGAAGTGCTCGGATTAGAAAGGGTATAAGACAATGCAGTCTTTCGCCCCTACTGTTCAATCTATACATCGAAGAAGCAATGATAGAAATAAAAGAAAGATTCAAGAGTGGAATTAAAATTCAGGGTGAAAGGATATCAACAACGAGATTCGCTGATGACATTGCTATCCTCAGTGAAAGTGTATGTCAGGCTCTTAAGTGTGATTTGCGGAGTATCTATGTAGAAGTACATGAAGAAGATTTACACCATCTACTGAACGAATTGTCTACTGAGTATAGAATGCAGACTGAGAGTAAATGGAAGAAAGACAAAAGTAATGAGAAGTAGCAAAAACGAGAACAGCGAGAAACTTAACATTAGAACTGATGGTCTCAAAGTAGATGAATTAAGGAATACTGATGCCTAGGTAACTTTATAACCTATGATGGATGGAGCAAGGAGGACATAAAAACATTTCTCTAATGTGGTTACTCTATGGGATTTAATCATCACTGATCTTCAAATAAAGGAGGTGTACCTGCAGGATGTTTTCATCCTCTTCCTCGCCGAATTGAGGTCATCATCAGAGTTAGAGCCGGTTCTGCTTAGTGTTAGGCTGATGCTGAAACGTCCCCTTAGAAAAATTAATGAATTACTGTGCTGATAAACCTCTTACGTTATTTGATTTTCAAACAGCTGAGCAGAACTGAACGTACTCAGACATTTCTGTCTTTACCTATTCTAATCAACACTAAGCTGACACACAATATTTTTAGCGCAACGCAGTCTGACTTTCAATAATCCCTACAAAAGAATGGCCCTGACTGACAATACCTATACCTTTCATGAATCACTTAGCTCACAAAAATCTTCGTTACTCGAACTACTGCAATACAGCGAGCGCCAATACTGCCAGCTAAATAAAAGATTCTAACTACTGAAGGCACTAACTACTGATAGGCATAGTTAGCAAATGAAAGATTTTGATAGAGAACAAACAATGTATTTACCTTAATAGCGTCCAAAAGTCATAATATATATATATCAGTTCATGACATCCAGTCTTACAAATTTACTGTCTCTGATGGACACACGTCCAGATCATCCGCTCTCAAAACTCCGCCATCTCACCCCCCACATCCACCACTGCTGGCGGCTCACCTCCAACTGCGCAACGCTAAGCGCTGTTCACATCCAACTGCCCAACACTACAATAACAAATATTCCAAGAATGCAAACCAGCCACAGACTTCACACAGCACAGTCAGTGATTTTCATATAGAGCGCTACGTGGCGTTGCCAACATAAAAACCTAAACAGCCTACTTACAATGTCTCTTGAAAGTGTCCAATATTCGGGTGTACTTACGTGTTGTGAATATGTGCGCTATTGCAGATTCCTCCACACAGCCAACATTATATCCTACAAAATTCCTTGAGTGATCACTTGTGGGTAATAGCGATTGAACCTACTGTCCTGAGAGGCTGCCATGCTGGTACAACTTGTTAGATTTGACACCACTGTGGCAATCCGTGTTACAGCCTGTTTCCTCGAGTGGCGTATCGCTTGTTCTTGCGAATCATTTGGATCCCGTTCCAGCCTTCCCATCCCTTCCGGCCACTAGAAATCGACTGCGGGAACAAGTGACACGATCCAGTAGGCCGTAAAGGGAGTTGACGGTAGTGGGGCTGCTCTTCCCACGAGAGAGAATACGTCCCACAAAGTTCATAAGAGCACGGAATAGCATTTACCAAGCCACAGTGACATTACGGTAGGTTCCTCGGGGCCTTCCTTGTCATAACAGTGTCTCCGGATGATGCTGCTGTTTGCGGGTAGTATATCAGTTAGGAGAAGAGAGGCAGAGCAATTTGCCAGCAGAGGCGGCTGACGGCCCGCGGGGGAAGGCGCGACGTCTGCGGTAGTCGGATGAGGCGCGGTGGGCTGAGGGAGGGCGCAAGGAGGAGGCGGAACACAAGCGGAGGCCGCCGTGTCGATACAGGCAGCGGCAGCGCCGGCACGGGAACGGTGAAGTCATGCGCGCCGGCTACGTGACCCGAAAGCGCGAACCGCAGGCCTGAGTATCTGCCAGGCTTATGAAAACACTGCGCGGAATTTATTGCGAGTTTCCGCGCTGGCGAGGCGGAGCTCGCCGGGGGCGGCGTCTGTGGGCGCAGCGTTGCGGCGCGCGCCTCCGGCTGAGGATGACGGCGCCGCAGCCTTATAGGAAACAATAAAGGCTTATCGCGGCTGGCGGCGCAACTTGGTGGCTATCTGAGGCCCGGGATCGGCGCTGCCGCAGCTCGCAATAACCCGACGAGGTGGCAGCGCCGGCCCGCCGAAACAGCGACGCGGCGCGGCGCGGCACTCGGCGGACGGATGGCTCTTATCTGGCCTTCCTCCTCTTGTCTCGCCCCAGTGTCAGCCTCTGCGCTAAGTACCGAAGAAGGGAAGTATATAGTCTGTCGAAACTCGAGCTGGTTCCTCTCGAGTGACACTGTTAGATAGCCTCCTTGGGCAAACTAAGAAAGGAGCACGATGTACGAGATGGCACATAAATTATGCTCGATACTAAATGACTAGTTTCACAGTTGTCTTGATTATACGTATTATTAAAGTTATAGCAGTTTCAAGTCAGAGTTGAGGAATAGAAACCGGATATGTAAAAAAAAAGCAGTCATTGCATTAAATTGAGATTTTATTGGTTTCAGGTATTTTTAGGTTTTTTCATATTGAGGATTAAGTAGTTCAATTTAAATTCCCATTCAGAATGCTAACCTGTTCTTACAACTACTTTATTAGTGGTTCTTTTATAGCCCTGCCAGCACTGTATCCACTGAGAGAATCTTCTCCACCTACAGGCTTATTTGGTCAAAATTAAGAACTAATTTAGGAGAGAAAAGATCCGATAAATCAATCAAGATCAATAAATTTCTGCATGCTTCTGAAAAGCAGTAAATTGTACTTAACAGTCATTACGATTCTATATGAAGCTACTTTTTTTCTGGAACTGTAAATGTTATTTAACTATATTATGAGAAGGAAAGTTGCTACTCACCATATAGCGTAGATGCTGATTCGCCGATACGCACAACAAAATGACTTTCAAAATTGAAGCTTTCGGCCATTGGCTTTCGTCAACAATAGACACACATACGCACACACACACAACTCACGCAAACGCAACTCACACTCACGACTGCAGTCTCAGGCAACTGATTCATTTGTGTGTGAGTTGCGTTTGCGTGTGTGTGTGTGTGTGTGTGTGTGTGTGTGCCTATGTGTGTCTATTGTTGACGAAAGCCAATGGCTGAAAGCTTTAATTGTGAAAGTCTTTTTGTTGTGCCTATCTGCGACTCAGCATCTCCGCTATACGGTGGGTAGCAACTTTCCTTCCCATAACATTGTTACATTCCATACTGGATTTTTCCATTGTTTGTTATCTAACTACACTCCTGGAAATTGAAATAAGAACACCGTGAATTCATTGTCCCAGGAAGGGGAAACTTTATTGACACATTCCTGGGGTCAGATACATCACATGATCACACTGACAGAACCACAGGCACATAGACACAGGCAACAGATCATGCACAATGTCGGCACTAGTACAGTGTATATCCACCTTTCGCAGCAATGCAGGCTGCTATTCTCCCATGGAGACGATCGTAGAGATGCTGGATGTAGTCCTGTGGAACGGCTTGCCATGCCATTTCCACCTGGCGCCTCAGTTGGACCAGCGTTCGTGCTGGACGTGCAGACCGCGTGAGACGACGCTTCATCTAGTCCCAAACATGCTCAATGGGGGACAGATCCGGAGATCTTGCTGGCCAGGGTAGTTGACTTACACCTTCTAGAGCACGTTGGGTGGCACGGGATACATGCGGACGTGCATTGTCCTGTTGGAACAGCAAGTTCCCTTGCCGGTCTAGCAATGGTAGAACGATGGGTTCGATGACGGTTTGGGTGTACCGTGCACTATTCAGTGTCCCCTCGACGATCACCAGTGGTGTACGGCCAGTGTAGGAGACTGCTCCCCACACCATGATGCCGGGTGTTGGCCCTGTGTGCCTCGGTCGTATGCAGTCCTGATTGTGGCGCTCACCTGCACGGCGCCAAACACGCATACGACCATCATTGGCACCAAGGCAGAAGCGACTCTCATCGCTGAAGACGACACGTCTCCATTCGTCCCTCCATTCACGCTTGTCGCGACACCACCGGAGGCGGGCTGCACGATGTTGGGGCGTGAGCGGAAGACGGCCTAACGGTGTGCGGGACCGTAGCCCAGCTTCATGGAGACGGTTGCGAATGGTCCTCGCCGATACCCCAGGAGCAACAGTGTCCCTAATTTGCTGGGAAGTGGCGGTGCGGTCCCCTACGGCACTGTGTAGGATCCTACGGTCTTGGCGTGCATCCGTGCGTCGCTGCGGTCCGGTCCCAGGTCGACGGGCACGTGCACCTTCCGCCGACCACTGGCGACAACATCGATGTACTGTGGAGACCTCACGCCCCACGTGTTGAGCAATTCGGCGGTACGTCCACCCGGCCTCCCGCATGCCCACTATACGCCCTCGCTCAAAGTCCGTCAACTGCACATACGGTTCACGTCCACGCTGTCGCGGCATGCTACCAGTGTTAAAGACTGCAATGGAGCTCCGTATGCCACGGCAAACTGGCTGACACTGACGGCGGCGGTGCACAAATGCTGCGCAGCTAGCACCATTCGACGGCCAACACCGCGGTTCCTGGTGTGTCCGCTGTGCCGTGCGTGTGATCATTGCTTGTACAGCCCTCTCGCAGTGTCCGGAGCAAGTATGGTGGGTCTGACACAACGGTGTCAATGTGTTCTTTTTTCCATTTCCAGGAGTGTATATTTCTTATATTGCAAGAAGAATCAAAAGACAATATTAATTATTTTGATAGTAATATTTGCCTGCACTAACTGTGATGCTTCATTTTTAATCTGTGTAAGGCTGACTATGTGACAGTTCCTTGTATTAATTAAATTTTCATAATTAAATGTAGTTGGTTTTTTGACGTTCTTTTTTTTGGATTGTGTTTTTTTAAAAACGCATATTTTTCGTCTGGATAAGTTACAACAACCCTGATTCAAACTCTTGAACTGAAGGAAGCTCTGTTAATACATTGATTCGTGCAAATTACGCAACATGAACAGATAAACCATGAGTACCACTGTATTGTGTGACTCTTATTACTCTGAGTAGTCACGGATTTTGAAATGGACTGTATACCATTTTTTATGTTTGTCTTAGACGCGGTGCAGTTTGCACAAACCTGCAATTTGCTTCAGTTCCACAATTTTAAAATGGCCGCGCAGCCGAAACAGCACCAGCACAATTAAGGATACAAATTTAGCTAGGCGTAGAAGCATGTTGCCATTTAGAGACTTGATAGTGGCTGAGGACTTACAGGCAACCAAATTAATGGTTGAGTAGAACGAAAAACCAGTCCGAAGTTGCAAATTTTTCACTCGATGGTTCGTTTTCGGGTGGAGACCCATTTTCAAATCATCGTAACATAATCGGAAATGTCATTTCCGAAGATATGAAAACCATGTCAAAAATGTGCAACGAAAAGAATCTGTATGCGATGTAACTGTTCGTTGCACATTTTTGTCATAATTTTCGCGTCTTCAGAAATACCATTTTTAACTATGTTACAATTATTTGAAAATGGGTCTCGGCTCGAAACTAGTCATCGAGTGAGTAAAAAAGTAAAATTTTCAACTTTTGACTGATTTTTCATTCTACTGATTAAAATAAGTTGCTGACGCACAGCTATTCCAGCATGCTGGAAATTCGCAATGGTGTAGTCTATGAGGAGTTGTTTCTGCGATGAAAAGCGAAAATTTCGTTCTCAGAGCTCGTAGTGTCGTAGCATTTATCGACGTAGTAACCTATTAATTTACCTATGATAATGATTGTAGAGCTCCGTTGCTGCGACTTAAATTATTTGGGAAAATAATTTTATTCGATTTACGATTTGCATAATAATTTTATAGCTCGTCAGCAGTACGCTTTTGTGGGCTGCATTTTTAATTCTGCAACAGTGTTGTTCTCTGAAACATGAATCGTCAGGTTTATCATTTATTTACGACCTATGCATGTGCGCGCAAAACTAGGAGCTATAAATTGCGGAATAAAATGCAGCCGTAATGTTTAAAAGTGAGTAGAAGAAAACGTGGTACTGATGAACATATAAATGTAGACCTACATCGTTGACGTCAATCTGTTGTAGAATTATGAAACATGTTTTATGCTCAAGAATTATGACGTTCTAGGAGAAGGAAAAGCTCACGTATAAAAATCAACATGGATTCCGCAAACATAGATCCTGCCAAACTCAGCTCGCTCTGTTCCTCCATGAGATCCACAGTGCCGTAGACAATGGCGCTGAGTTTGACGCCGTGTTACTTGACTTCTGGAAGGCGTTTGACACCGTTCTGCACTGCCTTTTCGTGAAAAAATACGAGCTTATCGAGAATCGGAGCAGATTTGCGATTGAATTCGAGACTTCCTTGCAGACAGAAATCAACACATCGCCATTAACGGAACAAAATCGACAGATGTAAAGGTAATTTCCGGAGTACTTCAAGGGAGTATGATACGACCATTACTGTTTACATTATACGTAATGATATAGTAGAAAGCGTCGGATGCTCTTTGAGGCTATTCGCAGATGATGCAGTTGTCTATAAAAAAGTAGCAACGCCAGAAGATAGTAACTATTTTCAAGATTACCTTCAGAGAATTGATGAATGGTACAGGCTCTGGCAGTTGACGCTGGGCGTAAAGAAATGTAACATGTTGCGCGTAAACAGGAAAAGAAATCCACTACTGTACAGAAACCCTATTGATGCGAAACTGCTGGAAACAATATGTACCGCAAAATATCTAGGAGTAATTATCCGGAGTAACTTTAAGTGGAATGACCACATAAAGCAAATAGTGGGAAAGGCAGATGCCACAGTGAATCGTGGGAAGAATCTTCAGGAAATGAAAGTCATCCATGAAGAAAGTGGCTTATAAGGCACTTGTTCGACCAATTCTGGAATGGTTTTCATCTATCTTGGATCTCTACCAGAAGGACTGATAGAAGAGAGAGAGAAAGAGAGAGAGAGAGAGAGAGAGAGAGAGAGAGAGATAAAGAAGATCCAACGAAGAGCGGCGCGTTTCGACACTGGATCATTCCGCCGGCGCGAGAACGTTACGGATATAATGAACTACATTGTCAGACGTTACAAGAGAGGCATTGTGCATCAAAAAATGTGTTCAAATGTGTATGAAATCTTATGGGACTTAACTGCTAAGGTCATCTGTCCCTAAGCTTACACATTACTTAACCTAAATTATCCTAAGGACAAACACAGACACCCATGCCCGAGGGAGGACTCGAACCTCCGCCGGGACCAGCCGCACGGTTCATGACTGTAGCGCCATAGACCGCTCGGCTAATCCCGCGCGGCGTTGTGCAGCACGGAGAGATCTACTGTTGAAATTTCGAGAGAGCACTCTCCGGGAAGAGTCGGACAACATACTACTTCCCCCTAGATACGTCTCGCGTAATGACCATGAGAATAAAATTCGATAAATTAAAGTCAACACAGAGGCTTACCGACAATCATTCTTCCCACGCGCGCGCTGTTCGCTGGTGGAACAGTGTTGGAGGGCTCAGTTAGTCGTGCAAAGTGTACCCTCCGCCACACACCATTAGGTGGCTTCCGGAGTATGATGTTGATCTAGATAAATGTAAGATGGATGAGCATCCGAAAGACGCCTTGGCATAAATAAAACTACGTGAAAAATGATTGGTTCCTGTATTTCTTCAAGTAACGGTGACAGGTTACATTAGAAGAAAAATTTTTTATAAGAAATTATTTATATCATTAGATTTGTGCACCTGTGTAAATCATCGTGAGGTTTGGCAGAGGGCTGTATTCCCGTTGTATTGTCCTATCAAGGATTTAACGGATGACTGCTCATACGCCTTTGTAAGAGACGTTATTTTCCTAATTTTGTCTGCGTGATCACTGCAGCATAGTTACTTATGGGGGCTGAAGAATATTCGTATTTTTTGCCCCGAAAGATGTTTCGCAGTTTTATGAGGAGATTCTCGCGAAAGATACAGCTAGCTTCTCCTACTGTCTGACAGTATTTGCCGGCCGCTGTGACCGAGAGGTTCTAGGCGTTTAGGTCCGGAAACGCGCGCCTGCTACGGTCGCAGCTTCGAATCCTACCTCGGACATGGATATGTGTGATGTCCTTAGTTAGGTTTAAGTAGTTTTAAGTCTAGGGGACTGATGACCTCAGATGTTAAGTCCCACAGTGCTTAGAGCCATCTAAACCTTTTATAACAATTTTTTACTCTCGAGACCTCTTCTTCTTTGTCTCTTCTTATCCTCTCATTCCCTTTTAGCCTTTCTTGCCCTTCCTTCTTCCCGGAGGAATTAACTAATGACACGTAGCCCTCCATTTGCTTCACCTAAAACTGATCTTATGACATCATTCCATTTCATATCTCTGCAAACCATTACTCTAGAATATTTGTATGGAAATACTGCAGTTGTGACTGACTAATCCTGTAATCAACGGATACCAGGGTTGCACGGTCGACGACGTGCAGAACTTCGTAATTTTTTACATAAAGAGCAATTTGCCAGACTTTGCACAAAGCTTATATTTTATCGATATCTAGCGTAAATTCAGTTATTATCGATGGATTATCCTCCTACATATCCGTGTCAAATGTGAAAATACTGAGATTGCAGCTAATGCTATTCGCTAAATCATCAATGTATAACAAGAACAGCAGACACAGGGGCACAGCAGATAGGTGATGATATAACGGATTGGGTGCTTGGCAGTGATATTTGTAGCTCTCTTATTCAAATTTAGAGCCTGAATGAAGACAACAGAACAGTAAAACTTTAACTACCAACAAAGATCTAAAAAACGTGCATGCATGGACACCCACGGACACACACACCCATACACCTTTCTTTTCACTGTCAGTTTTAGATCTTACAAAATATGTGATTTTCATACACCGGTACATATAGGGTATTTGGAAATATCCGTTACAAACTTCTAGGACCTGAGAGAGGAGTGAGTACATAATATTTTAAATAGGAACCCACGTCTGGAAACGTAGCGTTTCTGTGCTACAGCCGTTTGAAACCATGTTTGCTAGGTAGATTTGCAATAGGGTATTTATGGCTGGGAGGTGGTGGTTACATCAGATCGGCTGATGTCATCTGAAATCCATCCTACCTCTGTGACCTGGTTTGAACCTCTTTCACTGTTAGTTAGTTACTTGTTCCATTGATCAATCTGACGACAATCGTTATGGTGTTAGCGTTTCAAGCGCATAAGAAATGCACAAATGAATCAAGTTTTTTTTAAAAAAAATAGCCTAAAATTTTTATTACATACCCCAGTCCCTTAAACGGCACAAAATGCGTATATTATACCTATATACGTATTTATTCATATTCAAGAATTCATTTATTGTATAGGAGTTGTCAAGGAGATATGATTTCAATTTATTTTTAAAGCTATTACTGCTGTCTGTCAGACATTTTATTTCATCTGGTAATTTATCGAAAAGTTTTACAGCAGCATATTTTACCACTTTCTGTGCCTTCTTTCTTCTGGTATTGTAATCACGAATGTCACTGTTGTTTTTAAACTGGTCCATGTTGTTGAGAACGAATATTATTACTGAGTAAAAGTACCGTGGGGCTGTTGTAAGAATTCCTAACCTTTCAAATAGAAAGCCCCACACATTATTCTAACCACTTTCTATTGAGCAACAAATAATTTTCGTGTTAGTGTTGAGTTACCCCAAAATATTATTCCGTATGGCATCAGAGAGTGAAAGTATGCGAAGTATGTTAGCTTGCTAATTTCTGTATCCTCAAAATTAACAACTATCCTGATTGCAAAAGTTTCTGGAGAACCAAAATATGAACTTTCTAGTTAAGATTCTCATCTAGATGTACATCCAAAGCTCAGTATGCTCTACCCCAGCTTCTGACTTCTGTTGATTTGTTATATTTATTGAACGAATTGTACTCTTTGCAGTAGAAAATTGGATGTACTGTTGTTCAAAGTTCAGAGCAAGCCCATTCGCAGAAAACTAATCAATAACTTTTCCAAAGACATAATTTGTATCATTTTCTATTCGAATTTCTTTTACTGGATTAATAATGATGCTTGCATTATCAGCAAATAGTTTAGGTTCTTCTTTCAGATATGAAGGGAGGTCGTTCACATATAACAAGAACAGTTGGGGACCCTATGATCGAAATCTGTGGAATACCTAATGTAATTCAGTGAGTGATACATCAACAAGGTTGAGTACATGTTTGCAGAACACACCGACATGATCCTTCTGAATGGCTAAGCTCCCTGTAATGATAGATCTGCTCGTCGCCTTTATCAAGATCGTTTTCCGCTGCGTCCGTCTCTATCGCATACCCTTTCTGCCACAACTGCGCAGCGGCTTCGGGTAAAGGTACGCCGCACACCCGAACCTCAGAGGTCGCACTGCATCGCGTTGAAGAGAACCCGCCGACGAGCACATGAGCGAAACTGCTCATGTGCTCGCTAATGAGTAGAACTGTAAATCAAGTGATGGACAGGGTCACTCCTACTCAATTACCTGTAAAAGAGGTCAAGTTACCGACATGTTTTCAAACGGTAGGTTCCAATTCAGAGTATTATGTAGAAGTTTTAGAAGTATGTAACGGGAATTTCCGAACACGTTGTACACAGAAACAGGAAAAAGCAATGGAATTACAGTGGCATGGCAAAATATGTCTCTGGCTGAAAGTTGGAGTAACAGGGATGAGCCAGTCACTCTGCAACATACTAAAAGCTTAGGCTGGCGCTCAGGTACAGGCACTTCACAAAATTTTAAAGTCTTTATCAAACTCTTCCCATCAGCTAAAACAGAGGGCAGATACCCATCTAAATTTGCTTCTTCTCTCTCATCCGAATACAAAGTGCGCTAAATTAAAAAGCGGTGCATATCAATTTGCATGCCTTAGGCACCACAAACAGGGGTGGGGGTATGAAGCTATGAGTTAGGAGGCAATGCCCAGCTCTGATGTGAGTCAGGATCATGTGATATCGCAGGAGTGACAGGTACGAGGAACGAAACGGCCGAATGGTTTCACCGACCGCAGGTTATTTGTGCTTCACTGTCAGCTACCCCTTCACCCACAGTTGCATCGCGCAGCGAAATAACAGACTGCAGGAGAATGTAGCACTGTGTCATGTTATGTTCCCTGCAGATCTACTAGGCTGGTAGGTGTGCTTCCTAATTTTCCCAATTCCCATGTGCCTTGACAGCTAGCAAAAGGGCACGTGCTTCCCCTGCTGTTCAAAGAGTAGATTGTCCTCAATCATTTGTGTCATTTTCTCTACTGAGTACGTTTGTTTGCGACAGTTTTATTGCGCTCAGGGGATCGGAGCGGATAATCATTTTACTTTCAAGGCGCTTCATCTGCTCCAGTGCCTTCAGGATCGCATGTAGCTCCACGGAGAATACACTGTATTCCCATGGAAGGCGAGTCCTTAAGACAAGGGGCATACCAGATATTACATCAGAGGCCGTAGACGGTTCACTATCCAGAATAAAGAGACACGTCCTGCTACTCAGGAAATTATCTGTTCAGTCACATCTCTGGTTTCTCTGATTAGATATCCCACGAGAAAGTATTTTATCTAGCAATCAGGTAGTGACCTCAAAGCTTTTAAAAATCTAAAAATATTGAATTAGCCACAGCTCCTCTCTCCATAGACTTACGATTCCGTGTATGAGTTGAGTTGAGCGTGGCAGATGTTGTTAGAGTATCACGAAGTGAAAGAATTCTGTTACGTAGCAAGCAAAATTACATTTGACGGACGAAGCAAACAGGACTCAAAATGAAAACTATCATAGGCAAAGCATGCGCTCCTGACCCAAAGAAATATTTTTTGTCTCAGTCATCGGTCTTCTGATTGGTTTGACGCAGCCTGCCACGAATTCCTCTCTTGTGCCAACCTCTCCTCCTCTCAGTAGCAATTGCAGCTAAAATTCTCGATCATTTGTGGGATATATTCCAAATTCTATCTTCCCCTGCGGCTGTTACCCTCTGCATCTCCCTCTAGTACCACAAAAGACATCCCCTAATGTCTTAGCACACATCCTATCATCCTGTCCCTTCTTCCTTTCAGTATTTTCCATATGTTCCTTTCTTCGCCGCATCTGCGGAGAACTACCTCATTCCTAAACTTATTAGTTTATCTAATTTTCAAGACTCTTCTGTTGCACCGTACCTCAAATGCTTCGATTATCTTCTGTTCCGGTATTTCCACCGTCCGTGTTCACTACCACACTGTTCTGTGCTCCAAACGTACATTCCCAGAGAATTCTTCCTCAGATTAGGGCCAGGGATGCATTCTTTGTCTTTGCTCGTTCACTTTTTATGTCTTTCTTGCTTCATCCGTCAAGAGCAATTTTGTATACAAGACAACAATTTCGATGTTTCCTTTATCGCTAACTTTATTTTGATGCTCGTCATAACTTTCGGCTTTCTTCAGTTTCCTCTCAATCCATGTTCTTTACTCATTAGACAGCTCATCATTTACACAGTTTCTGTAACACTTCATCACTCTGACGGAGTTAAACAACGTTATCAGCGAATCCTATCATTGATAACTTTTACCCTGAATTTTACTCTCACCCTTGAATTTCGTTTCCGTCATTGCTTCTGCGATGTGTAGATTTAACAGTAGGGGCGGAAGGGTAATCCGAATACCTCATTCTCGGTCCTCCAGTCTTACTGTATCCTCTACGTTCTTGTGCGTATTGTTTAAGGGGCAGACAAATGAAAACGAGACAGATGAAAAAAATAAGTAAACTGTTTATTATTTCAAAGGTTAGCACCATAACTGTTAATGCATTTATCACACTATGAGGCAAGAAGGTCAATGCCCTGATAGAAAAGTGTTAGTGGTTGTGTACGCAACCATGATTGTGCCCAGGCGTGCACCTCTTGTCCAAAGTAAATCCATGGCTACGAATATCTGCCTTCTCGGCCCCAAGACTATTGAAATCGCTTGCGGAGAGCACGAGACTGTATGGAGCTTTCTCGTCAAAACTTTTTCAGCGCAGTCGAATCAAATTTAACAACATTCTCTTGCATGGTAATACATGCCAGCCCACGTGGTGCCAATGTTGTTTCGATTACGTTGCAGACGTTTCGTTAGAAAGCCCCTCACACAGCCTCCATATAGTCCCGAACACTCCCCAAACCATTTACCATGTTTTTGGAGTCGTGAAGAAAGACATTCGTAGAGGCCGATTTGCTGCGTACGAAGATTTGCACGCCTGGGTACGATCATGGCTCTTTCTAAAACTGCAAACATTTTTCGATTAAGTCATTGACCGTCTTGCCTCATAGTGGGATAAATTTATTGACAGTTACGGCGATTACTTTTCTAATAATAAACAGTTAACTTAGTTTTTTCCATCTGTCTCGTTTCTATTTTACTCTTTCGGAAATACTATCCATTTATCCCGATAGCTTATTCGTGTGTCTCAGAATTTCGAATATATTGCACCACTTACACTGTCGAACACTTTTTATTGGTCTACAAATCCTATGAACGTGCCTTGATTCTTCGTCGGCCTTGCTTTCCTTATCAAGCGCAACGTCTGAACTACCCTTCCGAAGGTTTTATCTTAGGTAAAGCCTAACTGATAGTCATAAGCAGGTTCTCATTTATCTTTTCTATTCACGAATGAGATTTTCACTCTGCAGTGGAGTGTGCGCTGATATGAAACTTCCTGGAGGATTGAAACTGTGTGCCGGACCGAGACTGGAACTCGGGACTTTGCCTTTCGCAGGCAAGTGCTCTACCAACTGAGCTACCCAAGCACGACTCACGCCCCTCCTCACAGCTTTACTACTGCCAGTACCTCGTCTCCTACTTTCCAAACTTTATATCAGCGCACACTCCGCTGCAGAGTGAAAATCTCATTCTGGAAACAGCCCCCAGACTGTGGCTAAGCCATGTCTCCGCAATATCCTTTCTTTCAGGAGTGTTAGTTCTGCAAGGTTCGCAGGAGAGCTTCTGTAAAGTTTGGAAGGTAGGAGACGAGATACTGGAAGTAGTATAGCTGCAAGGACAGGTCGTGAGTCGTGCTTGGGTAGCTCAGTTAGTAGAGCACTTGCCTGCGAAAGGCAAAGGCCCCGAGTTCGAGTCTCGGTCTGGCACACAGTTTTAATCTGCCAGGAAGTTTCATATCTTTTCTATTGTTCTGCATATGTTTCTTGTCATCAACTTGGACGCATGAGCCGTTAAGCTGATTGTGCAGTAGTTCTCCAACTTATCTGTCTTTTATATCTCCGGCATTTTTTGGATATTCTATTTACCAAAAGTCTGATGTTACGTTTCCAGTCTCATAGATTCTACACGCCAGCTTGAACACTCGTTTCTCGCCAGATCCCCTAATGATCTAGAAATTCCTTAGGGATATTATCTATTCTTTTTGCCTTATTTTATCGCAAGTCTTCCAACGCTCTGTTAAACACAACATACCCTTTGCCTTCCATCTGACTGTCATTTCTGTGTTTTCATGCCAACCAAAGATGTTACCCCTAGACCAACAACATTGTACATTTTAGACATGTACATCCGCTGAACACCTGGTATTTTTGTTTTCAGTACCATGAAATACAATGAATGAAGCAACAGACAGCCATATTAATAAGGACAAATAAAAATTATAATGTCTGAAATGCACACTAATATGAAGAGATAAGCAACCACTGTCGAACGTCTGACGACTAAAAATAACTACTTATACCGTTATGTATCCAAATCTTTTCCAATTTCACATGTGTCGATTCCTGTCGGAACATGACAATCTATAGTGTTATAGCAATCGTCTGAAAATGACAAGGTGGGTCACACACTGTTGTTCGTTCATACTATCAGTCAACTTCGTTATTTCTGTAGAGCAACGTAAAGTTAACATTATTATTGTTCATGTATTTTATTTGTCGTTTTTAGTTAATAGGTGTGCTAATGATATCTTTTCTCTCTTCATTTATACTAACGTTCACTCCATTAAGGCAGTGTAAAATGGTTTTCTAGGGATTTACCGCTGTAAAAGGCTACTATAGACAATAACTGACTTAAAGTATGCTGCCTTAATGTATAATTATAACGAAATGTAAATGAAAATCGTTGTATTTGTCACCTCGCAAATAATTTGTCCCTAATTTTCAGGGATAATATTGGACTGCGCCACATAGGGGATTCTGGAGGCTGCGTATGGAGTTCTGTCTGTTTAGCGAACTCACACACAGATGAGATCTGGAACAGTGAAGCAAATTTACACATTGTTAAGACTTCCACAATACAATAATTATCGAAACATTTGCCTTTGAGGAGTAGTAACCACAAGACAATTAAGCACACTGCCGCTCTGCTGCCGCTGAATACTAAACAGAACTGCCGCAGATGTTAACACAAGTGGAATACCTTCGGGAGGAGTACAATCGCAAATTACCACACGGGCAGCAGTAGCCTTATACGGCATGCTGACGGAGCGGGCGGGTGGGGGGAGGGGGAGGGAGGTGGGAGAGGGAGAGAGAGAGGGGGAGGAGGTTGGTATGTGAGGTGAAGATGTGGGATGGAAGAAAGGAGCAAGCAGCAGGACGTAGCTGGCGCATTTGCGAACTGTTTCACGAATTTTGTCAGTGGTACTGCAGAGATGAATATGGTGGCAATTTACAGTTTATTGTTTTCTTTTAGATTTCGTGTGACTATGTCAACGACAGAGAATATGTTCTTGTGTTAGTTTCTATAGAATACAAGATATCTGCGATAGTATGCACAAAACGTATGCCTAATACATTACAATGAAATAGTTAGTTTACTACTGGGCAAAAGTGAAGGCGATGCTTCACACCTTAAAGAACATTTTACAAATCGCGAAGTAACGCTTTCATAACAGTATGTCAATATTCTTTATTGGAAGTACCAGTTTCCATCATACGACAGACCATCCTTAGGTATCTACATTACAGTTAAAAAGTACATTTAAGGGAAACGCTCTACAAAATCGTAACGATACATCAACAGAAAGAAACGATAATTAATTCTTTTAAAAATATTATTCAGTAGTTTTCTGTAGATTGGCTCACTCTCTGAATTTCAAAAAGTCACAACATATTCAGGTCTGCACATCTGAAGGTACTGTACCAATGACATGTGGAGCACATGGTGAGGAAACAATAACTAGGGTGCAAAATTTGAAACATTTGCAGTGACCATATTGATGAGAACTTAAACTGTAAAAAACGTAGCCCGCATCTTGTGGTCGTGCGGTAGCGTTCTCGCTTCCCACGCGCGGGTTCCCGGGTTCGATTCCCGGCGGGGTCAGGGATTTTCTCTGCCTCGTGACGACTGGGTGTTGTGTGATGTCCTTAGGTTAGTTAGGTTTAAGTAGTTCTAAGTTATAGGGGACTGATGACCATAGATGTTAAGTCCCATAGTGCTCAGAGCCATTTGAACCATTTTTTGTAAAAAACGTATTTCGATCTGCTAAAACAGCTTAGTTCCACATTTGCACTTAGTACCATTGCAAATCTCAGTAAGAGAAAAATCGGAAAGTTGACATAGTTTGCTTATTTTCGTGGGGTAATGTCACATAGAATATTGTTCTGGATAACTCAACTGTAAGAAAGAAAGTGTTCATTGCTTACAAAGGCGCTGTAAGAACAATATGTGGTTAGCCCACCCACGACCATGTTTTAGGCATCTGAAGTTAGGCATTTTGACTACTGCAACACAATATATTTATTTCCTTATGACGTTTATGGTAAATAATCCACTGCAGTTGAAAAGGATACATAATGTTACATAATTAAAGAACTATAAGAAAAAATTACACTCATGACTCACATTAAGGTTGCCTCCAGCACAAAAAGGGATCAAAATGCCACCACTAAAATTTCTGATCACTTGCTCAATTATATAAAATGTTCGACAGACAGCAAAGTTTATTTTGAAAACAGACTGAAAAAGATTCTCCTTGACAATCCCTTCAAGTGCGTGGAAGAATCCCTAATCATGTAATATGTAAAACGTAACGGGTAGGAATTATTAATGCACAACAGTACCAGGAAAACAACTCTAGATGATATCATACATCCATATTTACATCTGAATGTGTAACGTGGTTGTAAAATGATTTCTTTCACATCACTAAGATTAATCGAACATATGATCTGCAGAACATGAAACTAACTAACACAAAATTGGAACATACAGACCACACGCATTGAGATACCACGCCTCAATACATCACTAGTAAATCAAAACGTAGGTTTTTACCGTACTGTGTCGAAAATTTAATCTGTATAGAAATTGTAAGAGTAAACTGTTGTTGTTGTGATCTTCAGTCTTGATACTGGTTTGATGTAGCTCTCCATGTTACTCTATCCCGTGCAAGCTTCTTCATCTCCCAGTACCTACTGCAGCCTACATCCTTCTGAATCTGCTTAGTGTATTCATCTCTTGGTTTCCCTTTACGATTTTTACCCTCCACACTGCCCTACAATACTAAATTGGTGATCCCTAGATGTCTCAGAACATGTCCTACCAACCGATCCCTCCTTCTAGTCAAGTTGTGCCACAAGTTCCTCTTCTCCCCAATTCTATTCAATACCTCCCCATTAGTTATGTGATCTACCCATCCAATCTTCAGCATTCTTCTGTAGCACCACATTTCGAAAGCTTCTGTTCTCTTCTTGTCAAAACTATTCATCGTCCACGTTTCACTTCCATACATGGCTACACTCCATACAAATACTTTCACAAAGGACTTCCTGACATTTCAATCTATACTAAATGTTAACAAATTTTTCTTCTTCAGAAACGCTTTCCTTGCCATTGCCAGTCTACATTTTATATCCTCTCTACTTCGACCATAATCAGTTATTTTGCTCCCCAAATAGCAAAACTCCTTTACTACTTTAAGTGTCTCATTTCCTAATCTAATTCCCTCAGCATCACCCGACTTAATTCGACTACATTCCATTATCCTCGTTTTGCTTTTGTTGATCTTCATCTTATACCCTGCTTTCAAGACACTGTCCATTCCATTCAACTGCTCCCTAAGTCCGTTGCTGTCTCTGACAGAATTACAATGTCATTGGCGAATCTCAAAGTTTCTATTTCTTCTCCAGGGATTTTAATACCTACTCCGAACTTTTCTTTTGTTTCCTTTATTGCTTGCTCAATATACAAATTGAATAACATCGGGGATAGGCTACAACCCTGTCTCACTCCCTTCCCAACCAATGCTTCCCTTTCATACCCCTCGACTCTTATAACTGCCAACAGCTTTCTGTACAAATTGTAAATAGCCTTTCGCTCCCTGTATTTTACCCCTGCCACCTTTAGAAATTGAAAGAGAGTATTCCAGTCAACATTGTCAAAAACTTTCTCTATGTTTACAAATGCTAGAAACGTAGGTTTGCCTTTCCTTAATCTGTCTTTTAAGATAAGTCTTAGAGTCTGAATTGCCTCACGTGTTCCAACACTTCTTCGGAATCCAAACTGATCTTCCTCGAGGTCGGCTTCTACCAGTTTTTCCATTCGTCTGTAAAGAATTCGCGTTAGTATTTTGCAGCTGTGACTAATTAAACTGATAGTTCGGTAATTTTCACATCTGTCAACACCTGCTTTCTTTGGGATTGGAATTATTATATTCTTCTTGAGGTCTGAGGGTATTTCGCCTGTCTCATACATCTTGCTCACCAGATGATAGAGTTTTGTCAGGAGTGGCGCTCCCAAGGCTGCCAGTAGTTCTAATGGAATGTTGTCTACTCCCGGGTCCTTGTTTCGACTCAGGTCTTTCAGTGCTCTCTCAAACTCTTCACACAGTATCATATCTCCCATTTCATCTTGATCTACATCCTCTTCCATTTCCATAATATTGTCCTCAAGTACATCGCCCTTGTATAGACCCTCTATATACTCCTTCCACCTCTCTGCTTTCCCTTCTTTGCTTAGAACTGGGTTTCCATCAAAGCTCTTGATATTCATGGAAGTGGTTCTCCTTTCTCCAAAGGTCTCTTTAATTTTCCTGTAGGCAGTATCTATCTTACCCCTTGTGAGACAAGCCTCTACATCCGTACATTTGTCTTCTAGCCATCCCTGCTTAGCCATTTTGCACTTCCTGTCGATATCATTTTTGAGACGTTTGTATTTCTTTTTGCCTCATTCATTTACTGCATTTTTATATTTTCTCCTTTCATCAATTAAACTCAATATTTCTTCTGTTACCCAAGGGTTTCTACAAGCCCTCGTCTTTTTACCTATTTGATCCTCTGCTGCCTTCACTATTTCATCGCTCAAAGCTAGCCATTCTTCTTCTACTGTATTTCTTTCCCCCATTCCTGTCAATTGTTCCCTTATGCTTTTCCTACTCTCGAATTCCAGTCACCCATGACTATTAAATTTTCGTCTCCCTTCACTACCTGAATAATATCTTTTATCTCCTGATACATTTCATCAATTTCTTCGTCATCTGCAGAGCTAGTTGGCATATAAACTTGTACGACTGTAGTAGACGTGGGCTTCGTGTCTATCTTGGCCACAATAATGCGTTCACTATGCTGTTTGTAGTAGCTTACCCGTACTCCTATTTTTTTATTCATTATTAAACCTACTCCTGCATTACCCCTATTTGATTTTGTATTTGTAACCCTGTATTCACCTGACCAAAAGTCTTGTTCCTCCTGCCACCGAACGTCACTAATTCCCGCTATGTCTAACTGTAACCTATCCATTTCGATTTTTAGATTTTTCTAACCTACCTAACCGATTAAGGGATCTGACATTCCACGCTCCGATCCGTAGAATGCCAGTATTCTTTCTCCTGATAACGAGTACACTAAAATACCAAAACGCATGTAAAATTAACTGCATTATCCAGACGCGTCAATTCACGTATCTGTTTTTCCAAGACTTATCATATTACTTGATCAAAATTAGGAACAGTATGAAATTCCAATCTCGCTGTTGCAGGTAATGTTCTAAATTGTTTCACAGATATAAACGAATTATTATTTTTCAAAATCAGACTCCATGTTACATTATCAGATGGTTCGTTTAAGTACTTACATACAATGACAGAAAAAAACGCAACAGCAAGGAGATCTCTGACATAAATGAAGGTTGGTAGGAGTGTTTTACATCTGTAAGATGACGTCTATTAAAATTTCGCGTTAGTCGCATAGGTGTGGCTCTAGTAGTGCTACTATGAGGATATAAATCAGGTTTGCTTTAAATAAACGCTGTAACGTTCGTTAGCGCTAGTTACCTTCCAGACTGGAAGTGGTGACTTGACGTTAATCAAGAATGCCTTTAAGGTGAAAAAGATGCCATTTCCAACAACCCACTGAGTTTGAACGATATAGTGTAATAGACCTAAGAGAAGCTGGATGTTCCGTCGGTGATATTGCATAATGTCTTGGCATTAGTGTAAGCACTGTATATCATTACTGGCAGCGGTGATCACAAAAATGTACGGTCGCTAGAAGACCAGGCACCCGGTAGCCACTTGGCACTGCCGAAAGGGAACACCGTCGAGTTCGGTGTATGGCTCTGGCGCATCATATTGCATCTGCAGCTGCAGTTTGAGCAGGAGTTGACACCACAGTGGCACAACTAACTACTGCAAGTCAGTTCATTCCAAGGACAGCTCCGAGCCAGAAGCCCTGTGGCACCGTTTGCGACTTCAGTGTTGTGAAGCAAGAGCTCATTGGTAGAAGGGGGGCGGGGCAGGATTGTGTCTTCTGAATAAAGCTGGTTCCACCTCCATGCCAGTAATGGCGGCGTGTTGATTAGAAGAAGGCCGTCGAGGATGTGCATACAACCTACCTGCATGCTAGACAATTTGGACCTACACCTGGAGTTATGGTCCGGGATAGTGGTTGACGTTCCTAACATGCGGCTGTCCGGCGACGGAGACTATCTGGAAACATGCAGTGACTGGAGCTCCAGCACAGGTTGGCTTGACTGCATTTTATGTGCTACCGAATACAACTGAAATCTTGTTTCGCAGAACAGAGCGGATCGGGTTGTGGCTGTGGAAAGGGGGCAAGATCAGTTACTGTTGGTTGCAGAAACAAACAAACTTTATTTGCTAGAAACACTTAATTAGACATGCGCTCAGAAGCATTCAAAAACAATACGACTGAAGGCCCTAACACAAGTTATTAAATTTATCTTAAGGTATACACACGGCTGAAGGCCCAGCTTACAAAAAGACGGAAACAGGCGTGTTGGGAGAGGTACGTTTCTACCTTTGGGTGTCATATGTCACCTTCCCAAGTCTGGACAAAGATCAGACGTGTTTGTGGGTACCAGACCCCGACTGGCATTAACATCAATGGCGTGTTATCTACCGCCGCAAACTCAATTGACGAGCACTTTTCTGAGAACTATGCTCAAGTCTCCGCGTCAGAGAATTATCCCCCTCAAATGGCGGATGGAAAGGAAAGACCTCTCGTTCACTGAAAGTCACAGTGAACTTTATAATGCTCCATTTACAGAGTGGGAGCTCCTCAGCGTCCTTGCGCATTGCCCCGTCGCAACTCCTGGGTCAGATCGAACCCACAATCAGTTGATCAAACATCTCTCGTCCGACTACAAGCGTCATCTCTTCGTCGTCTTCAACGGGATCTGGCGGGATGGTGTCTTTCCATCGCAATGGTGGAAGAGCACCATTATTCCACTGCTCAAACCCGGTAAAAACCCGCTTGATCTGGATAGCTATCGCCCATCAGCCTCACCAACGTTCTTTGTAAGCTGTTAGAACGTATGGTAAGTTGGCGGTTGTGTTGGGTCCTGGAGTCACGTGGCCCACTGGTTTCATGCCAGGACGGTTTCCGCCAGGGTCGCTCTACCATTGATAACCTAGTTTCCCTCCAGTTTGCCATCCGAACAGCCTTTTCCAGACGCCAACACCTGATTTCCTTCTTTTTGATTTACGATAAGCTTATGACACGACATGGCGACATCATATCCTTGCCACATTATATGAGTGGGGTCCCTGAAGCCCACACCTGATTTTTATCCAAAATTTCCTGTCGCTCCATATTTTCCGTGCCCAAGTTCGTGCCTCCCATAGTTCCCCCCCCTCCCCCCCCCCCCCGCATATCCAGGAGATTGGGATCCCCCAGTACTGGTGTTGCCGAGGGGCGTCTACATGGAGCCATACACAAGGCGCAGGGGTGGGCTCTAGCCCATGGCTTCCAGTTTTCAGCAGCAAAGTCGCGTGTCATGCACTTCTGTCGACCTCGTGCCGTTCATCTAGAACCAGAACTTTACCTTAATGACGGTCCAATCACTGTAGTGGAGACACGTCGATTCTTAGGATTGGCTTTCGACACCCAATTGATTTTGCTTCCCCACCTTCGTCAGCTTAGGTGGCAGTGCTGGTAACACCTCGATGCGCTCCGCTGCCTGAGCAACACTAACTGGGGTGCATATCGCTGTACACTGCTGCAGCGCTACTGAGCCCTTGATCAACCGCGCCTTGACTTTGAGAGTCTGGTTTATGGTTCAGCGGCGCCCTCAGCGTTGCGAGTACTCGACCGAGTGCACCACTGTGGCGTTCGATTGGCAACAGCAGCTTTTAGGACGAGTCCGGTGTCCAGTGTCCTGGTGGAGGCTGGAGTCCCTCCATTGAAGGTTAGGCGTGCACAACTGCTCGCCAGTTACATTGCCCACATTCATAGTTCTCCTGAGCATCCGAGTTACCTACTCCTTTTCCCATCCACGGCGGTTCATCTCCCGCATCGGAGGCCCAGGTCAGAACTTAAAATTTCGGATTGCGATCTCTTCTATCTGAAGAGCAGTCCTTGCCTTTACCACCTACACTCCATTCACGTACACTTCCATGGTGTACACCTAGTCCGAAGGTTATCCTTGACCTTTTACATGGTCCTAAGGACTCAGTTAACCCCGCAGCTCTCTGCTGTCACTTCCTCTCGATTCTTGACATGTACTGGGACCGTGAAGTGGTTCACACTGATGGCACCATGGCTGATGGTCACGTTGGCTTCGCATATGTTCATGGAGAACATATTGAACAGCACTTCTTGCCAGATGGCTACAGTGTTGTCACTGCAGTGCTGGCGGCCATTTCTCTTGCTCTTGAGGACACCCGCTTATGCCCTGGCGAGTCGTTTCTTCTCTGTACTGACTCCTTGAGCAGCCTACAAACTGTCGACCAGTGCTACTCCCATCATGCTTTGGTAGCGACCATGCAGGAGTCCATCTATGCCCTGAAACGGTCCTATCGTTCCGTGGTGTTTTTGTGGACCCCAGGCTATGTCGGAATCCCAAGAAATCAGCTTGGCAACAGGCTGGCCAAACAAGTTACACGGAAACTACTTCTGAGATCGCCCATCCCTGTAACTGACCTGCCATCGTTATTACGCCGTAAGCTTTTCCAGCTTTGGGAGATGGAATGGCATATTTCCAGTACGCACAGCAAAGTGCTTGCCCTTAAGGACACTACGAATGTGTGGAAGTCCTCCATGTAGGCCTCTCGCAAGGACTTCAGTCAGCTTCGCATTGGCCATACGTGGCTACCACATGGCTACCTCCTCCGTGGCGAGGACCCACCTCAGTGTCACTGTGGCCCACATACGACTGTCGTCCACTTCCTGCTGGACTGCCCACTTTTAACCGCTCTGCTGTTGGATTTTAACCTTCCCAGCACCATACCTTCGGTGTTGGGGACAATGCCTCAACAGCAGATTTAGTTTTATGTTTTATTCATGAGGGTGGTTTTTATCGTACCATCTAAGAGTGATCATTTAGCGTTCTCTCCGAGGTCGCCACCCTCCCTCCATTTTGACTCTGTCGGACTTTCTTTGTATTTGTCTGTCTTGGTGGTCGTCTTTTCCCTACATGTGTACATATCACATTGTCTTTTTGGGGTGACATTTTAATGTGTTGCCGAGTGGCTGGCTCATCCTCTTTGATTACTGTGATCATCCAGCCCAGATCATATGCTCTATGGTTTTAATACTTTCTTCCACTTTTCCTTGTGATGTATGTTTTCCCCGTTTTTTGTTCGTTCCATTTCGATTTCTTTTTAGGTGTGGTGTTGGGTGTTGTTGTATCTTGAGCCTTGTTTGCGTCAGGAAAAATGGACTGATGACTGTAGTTTGGTCCCTTTATACCACAAACCCACCAACCAACCAACCGAACTTCGATATTAATGCACGTGACTACATGAATAACAAAAATTCCTCTATTTGGATTGGAAATGACTATCTTGCACGCAGCAGAATAAAATTTCACTCCTGCAGTTTTATTTTCCGTGATCTTACCTGAATTAATTTTTAGAAACGCCAGAGCAAAGTGAAGAGGAAATAGTTTATACGATCTTAGGTGACTTTCCCCCCAATGAACCACGGACCTAGCCGTTGGTGGGGAGGCTTGCGTGCCTCAACGATACAGATAGCCGTACCGTAGGTGCAACCACAACGGAGGGGTATCTATAGAGAGGCCAGGCAAACGTGTGGTTTCTGAAGAGGGGCAGCAGCCTTTTCAGTAGTTGCAGGGGCAACAGTCTGGATGATTGACTGATCTGGCCTTGTAACACTAACCAAAATGGCCTTGCTATTCTGCTACTGCGAACGGCTGAAATCAAGGGGAAACTACGGCCGTAATTTTTCCCGAGGGCGTGCAGCTTTACTGTATGATTAAATGATGATGGCGTCCTCTTGGGTAAAGTATTCCGGAGGTAAAATAGTCCCCCATTCGGATCTCCGGGCAGGGACTACTCAAGAGGACGTCGTTATCAGGAGAAAGAAAACTGGCGTTCTGCGGATCGGAGCGTGGAATATCAGATCCCTTAATCTGGCAGTTAGATACAGTGGGAATTAGTGAAGTTCGGTGGCAGGAGGAACAAGACTTTTGGTCAGGTGATTACAGGGTGATAAATACAAAATCAAATGCTGGAGTAGGTTTAATAATGAATAAAAAGTACGGGTAAGTTACTACAAACAGCATATTGAACGCATTATTGTGGCCAAGATAGACACGAAGTCCACACCTACTACAATAGTACAAGTTTATATGCCAACTAGCTCTGCAGATGACGAAGAAATTGATGAAGTGTATGATGAGATAAAAGAAATTATTCAGGTGGTGAAGGGAGACGAAAATTTAATAGTCGTGGGTGACTGGAATTCGGTAGTAGGAAAAGGGAGAGAAGGAAACATAGTAGGTAAATATGGATTGGGGCTAAGAAATGAAAGAGGGAGCCGCCTGGTAGAATTCTGCGCAGAGCATCACTTAATCATAGCTAACATTTGGTTCAAGAATCATGAAAGATGGTTGTATACATGGAAGAACCCTGGAGATACTAAAAGGTATCAGATAGATTATATAATGGTAAGACAGAGATTTAGGAACCAGGTTTAAATTGCAAGACATTTGCAGGGGCAGATGTAGACTCTGACCACAATCTATTGGTTATGCACTGCAGATTAAAACTGAAGAAACTGCAAAAAGGTGGGAATATAAGGAGATGGGACCTGGATAAACCGAAAGGACCAGAGGTGGTACAGAGTTTCAGGGAGAGCATAAGAGAACAATTGACAGGAATGGGGGAAAGAAATACAGTAGAAGAAGAATGAGTAGCTTTGAGGGATGAAATAGTGAAGGCAGCAGAGGATCAAATAGGTAAAAAGACGAGGGCTTGTAGAAAACCTTGGGTAACAGAAGAAATATTGAATTTAATTGATGGAAGGAGAAAATATAAAAATGCAGTAAATGAAGCAGGCAAAAAGGAATACAAACGTCTCAAAAATGATATCGACAGGAAGTGCAAAATGGCTAAGCAGGGATGGCTAGAGGACAAATGTAAGGATGTAGAGGCTTGTCTCACAAGGGGTAAGATAGATACTGCCTACAGGAAAATTAAAGAGACCTTTGGAGAAAAGAGAACCACTTGTGTGAATATCAAGAGCTCAGATGGAAACCCAATTCTAAGCAAAGAAGGGAAAGGGGAAAGATGGAAGGAGTATATAGAGGGTCTATACAAGGGCGAAGTACTTGAGGACAGTATTATGGAATTGGAAGAGGATGTAGTTGAAGACGAAATAGGAGATATGATACTGCGTGAAGGGTTTGACAGAGCACTGAAAGACCCGAGTCGAAACAAGGCCCCCGGAGTAGACAACATTCCATTAGAACTACTGACAGCCTTTGGAGAGCCACTCCTGACAAAACTGTACCATCTGGTGAGCAAGATGTATGAGACAGGCGAAATAACATCAGACTTCAAGAAGAATATAATAATTCCAATCCCAAAGAAAGCAGGTGTTGACAGATGTGAAAATTACCGAACTATCAGTTTAATGAGTCGCAGCTGCAATATACTAACGCGAATTCTTTACAGACGAATGGAAAAACTGATAGAGGCCGACCTCGGGGAAGATCAGTTTGGATTCCGTAGAAATGTTGGGACACGTGACTCAATACTGACCCTACGACTTATCTTAGAAGAAAGATTAAGAAAAGACAAACCTAAGTTTCTAGCATTTGTAAACTTAGAGAAAGCTTTTGACAATGTTGATTGGAATACTCTCTTTCGAATCCCGAGGGTGACAGGGGTAAAATGCAGGGAGCGAAAGGCTATTTACAATTTGTACAGAAAGCAGTTGGCAGTTATAAGAGTCGAGGGGTATGAAAGGGAAGCATTGGTTGGGAAGGGAGTGAGACAGGATTGTAGCCTATCCCCGATATTATTCAATTTGTATATTGAGCAAGCAATAAAGGAAACAAAAGAAAAGTTCGGAGTAGGTATTAAAATCCCTGGAGAAGAAATAAAAACGTTGAGGTTCGCCAATGACATTGTAATTATGTCAGAGACAGCAAAGGACTTGGAAGAGCAGTTGAACGGAATGGACAGTGTCTTGAAAGGAGGGTATTAGATGAACATCAACAAAAACAAAACGAGGATAATGGAATGTAGTCGAATTAAGTCGGATGATGCTGAGGGAATTAGATTAGGAAATGAGACACTTACAGTAGCAAAGGAGTTTTGCTATTTGGGGAGCAAAATAACTGATGATGGTCGAAGTAGAGAGGATATAAAATGTAGACTGGCAATGGCAAGGAAAGCGTTTCTGAAGAAGAGAAATTTGTTAACATCGAGTATAGATTTAAGTGTCAGGAAGTCATTTCTGAAAGTATTTGTATGGAGTGTAGCCATGTATGGAAGTGAAACATGGACGGTAAATAATTTGGACAAGAAGAGAATAGAAGCTTTCGAAATGTGGTGCTACAGAAGAATGCTGAAGATTAGATGGGTAGATCATATAACTAATGAGGAAGTATTGAATAGGATTGGGGAGAAGAGAAGTTTGTGGCACAACTTGACCAGAAGAAGGGATCGGTTGGTAGGACATGTTCTGAGGCATCAAGGGATCACCAATTTAGTATTGGAGGGCAGCGTGGAGGGTAAAAATCGTAGGGGGAGACCAAGGGATGAATACACTAAGCAGATTCAGAAGGATGTAGGTTGCAGTAGGTACTGGGAGATGAAGAAGCTTGCACAGGATAGAGTAGCATGGAGAGCTGCATCAAACCAGTCTCAGGACTGAAGACCACAACAACAACAACATCTGGAATTGGGCCATCTTGAGCGCTAAAATACGAAGCAAATTACAGAATCAGAATTAACTTACTCTGTATAGATCAATAAATAAATCAATTCTGAATTTGTAATTTTCCCTGCATATTACCACTGAAGATGACTATCTACAAAACTATATCTATAAACAGCCATCTGTATCTATCAGTAGCGATCTTCAGAGCTCAAATACAAAGAAAGTTACAGAATCGGAATTAATTTACCTTACATAGATCAATAAGAAAATTAATTTTGAATCTGTAATTTTCCTTTTGTTTTAGCACTGAATATGTCTATATATAGCAGTGCTAGGATGCACAGAAACTTGTAGATAGAAATTAATTTACTTTACATATACCAACAAGTATATTAATTCTTCACCTGAAACTTTCCTTGCATTATGGCTCTTCAGATGGCTGTTTATAGCCGAAATCTAGATATGCAAGAATAATAAAAAACTAATGGGATCGCGACTGACTGCTATGTGCCTCTCCTTCCTTACAGACCACAGTAACTATGCACAAAAATTCCTTATGGAATCAAGGTTGATTAATATACGTTTTGTAAATAAAAGCTGCCGTTTCTTGCTGCAATGTATTTAGCTTCTTCCAGAAACGTTTTACTTTAAGACTTCTTTAGTGAAAGCTAGAATGGTACAGTTTTCTTTTGATATGCGACAAAGCAGATTATAAAACAGTGCAGTAAGTGGTTACTTACAGTTCTTCGCGTTTTTGGCTGGCATCTGTCTTTCCTCTCATGTGATCACATGCTTAAGATCGCACTACAATTCCACATACGAAACGTAAATATGTTTTTGTAATGAACTTCTTTCTTCACAATTTTCATATTGTTTGCACTAATTGCTGTGGAACACTATTTGTCTTGTGTCAGTAGTTGTAGACTATTTTACCGAACACTGTGATTTTCAGTCGTTACTAATGCGTGTTCACTTTGTGTCTCTTCCAGTTTGTTTACGGAGATGTTGCAAACCTAACGTAGTAGAAGCTGAAAATTAACGTCTATTCATGTCCGTTCCGTTTATATCTTTGTGTGTGTGTGTGTGTGTGTGTGTGTGTGTGTGTGTGTGTGTTTTTGTGTGATTGTGTGTGTGTGTGTGTGTGTATGTGTGTGTATGTGTGTGTGTGGGTGGGTGGGTGGGTGGATGGATGTGGGTTTTAATGTGGGTGAACTGGTGGTTATTCAGGCGAGCTGTAGAAAGTTCAATACGAATGCAATAGCTGTTGTCAGATAGTCGCTGAAAATTATGGTGTTCACCTGATTTGAGTTTTGGTTTAAATTTTTTGTGGAAGAGTGGGAAGGGATTGGCTTGTGTTTCTATTTTGATGATAATCTTCTGTTGGAATGTGACTCTGTTATTTTATCTATTAGTATAAACAATGAGTTGATTGTTATGTGTACTTGATTACTGAACGGGACTTCCTGTTCTGATTAGTTTTTCTGCATGATTAGGAGGTGTTTTTTTGTTGTTAATTCTAATTACTTTCATGTCTTCTTCTCTAGAGGCTGATTTGTGATTAAGTTCTATTAGGTGTTCAGCAAATCTGCAGTTGTTTGTCCCATAGTTCCAGGCTCTCACGTGTTCTTGGTTTTGGCACCAAATGTTCCTCTTTTTTTGTCCTATTTATCTGTCTTCACAAGTCGTACACTGTAACTACAATTCATACGCAGAAGCGAAATTCGCGCACTCGGGCTTCGCAGCGCGACTCCTCACATGCCGGCGATTAAAAAATGTCTGTCACAAAATTTCGTCCGGCGAACACATCCAGCAGAAAAACGACTTTAAAGAGTGGCAATCTGGCAACACTGTAACCACATGTATGGTAACTGCCTCTGCCAGTATTTATTAGTCATATTGTACAGTTGGTGTAGGGAAGAGAGCTCTGAGAGAACATGCAGGAAGTCGAGGGTTCGATTCTGGGTTGGGACGCATTTTTTTATTTGTTAATTTCATTCTAACATTCCATACTGTAATATACACCGTTTCTTAGGTCACATTTATTCTAAATTTAAAACATTTTGTAACGCCAAACATAACAAATACTTGGTTAAACAAATAAGAAATAGACAGTTGAAACAAATGACCTGTCATAGGACAGAATAACTACAAAAACAATATCAGTTTCGAGATGCTAAATATGATAGCACAGTACGTTAACACAACATCTACTTGTCATTTATACTACATGTAAGATAAGCGCTCAGATATCGCACATTAGCAACGAGTGGCAATAATAATGTCCATATTAATGACTGCATGACCTTCACAACTGAATACGTTGTCCTCAGAGCAACAGATGCTCAAAACGACCTCTCTGCACGTGAAAACATTGCGCTACCCGCCGGATCATACAGCTCTGGACCCTTCGCAGGAAAGCCTAATAAGAGCAGCATGAACACACGCCACCAATTCTTCCACATTCGTCGGCAGGGTAGAATGCATGTGCTCCTTCTGGTGTCCCCACAGGAAGAAATCCAGGGGATTTAGGTCAGGTGAATGCGGTGGCCGTACAACTGGACCTCCACGTCCGAGCCATTTCTCTGGAAATCTTCCGTCCAAATACTGTCGCACATTAATTCCATGTTGGAACCATATCCTCTGCCGAACATGTAGAACAATATCTTCCAGCGCATCAGGCAGATAGTTTGAGAGGATGTATGGTACCTTAATGCAGTCAATCGGTCAGGCAACATGTAGGAGCCCAAACACCTGTCGCCCAATATTCTGTCCCAGACGTTGATACCAAAGGGAACTTGATATCCACGGTAGCGGATGACGTGCGGATGAACCTCATACCAATGGTGGGCACTGTGCACATTGAAGACACCCTCACGACTGAATGCTGCTTCATCCGACCATATTACGGTGTTCACGAAGTCACTGTTGGTTTCCTATTGTTGTTGGAACCATTCATAGAATTGCATCCGTTGATGCAGGATGCAGGTGTTGCGTGAAAGCATAATGATAGGGCTGCAGCCCATGCTCGTGCAGCTCTTTAACAACCGGTGTTGCGAGACACGCAGCTGCCTTTCTATGCTACGTGTACTTCGCTGAGGTTCTTGGTGTATGACCTCCAGAATAGGTTGCTCAGTAGCTGGAATGCGGCGAGTCCGTGGGCGACCTCTGTCATGCGATGGTGCAGCTCCCGATGACGAAACACATTTTTATCTGGTGGCGTCGACGATCGGCAACACCAGCCCGGTTATCAGCTGCACCAAGGACCAGAAGCATATCCACATATTCATCGTCTGTGTTTGCCATATCTCTACCATACTGGTTTAGTGGTTTACAATGAGGTTAAAAAAAAATGGTTCAAATGACTCTGAGCACTATGCGACTTAACTTCTGAGGTCATCAGTCCCCTAGAACTAATTAAACCTAATTAACCTAAGGACATCACACACATCCATGCCCAAGGCAGGATTCGAACCTGCGACCGTAGCGGTCGCTCGGCTCCAGACTGTAGCGCCTAGAACCGCACGGCCACTCCAGCCGGCTTTACAAAGAGGAAATTTGATACGTGTACGCCTGTACAATGGAGTCTGTCACGAGCGCGTTACTCCGCTCGGAACTAGTCCCTGTGTGGTGGACAGTGCATGTGGTATAAACACGCCGTCAAGTCTTGCGCGCTGTTCACCTACCTCGCGTTACCCCGCTGAAAGGTATTGTTATGCACGATTTATCACGACACTGCTAATTGCGAAATGTTCGGTTTCAAGTTACACTATTTCTCAGCGGTACCTAACGGTAGTAGACGTCACGTTTCCACAATCCCATCGATAGAATAGTAATAATAATAATAATAATTATTATTATTATTATAACGCATTGAAATATGTACAGCACTAAACAGCATGTTGTTACCAGACTCAATGTTGAAATGCATAATTAATGGGACCATGTTGATAACACATACAAATACTAACAGAGTTTGGACATTATTCGCAAAGCACGTTGCTAGTCCTACTGGTAACGTAGGGCCCTAACGAAACGTAATGGACCTGAACGAGGCAAGATTAATAGTTGGTACTAATCTATGGGACCGTTGGAGGAGGGTACAAAGAAAACGGGATTCGCATTTAGTAGATGAACTGGTGCGAATACATTCACGCCCACGACGTGGAAAGGGCTTCTTTCAAAGCTGTCCAATATTCCACTTCTGCGATTGTGGTATGTAACTGCAAATGTTTTCTAGAGGGATACGCTGCAATCGCTGTTGACGATTAAGATGTCAGATACCATACCACCTGGACTACATTTACCAAATAAAATCCATATGCCTCAAGTCAGGAAAGAACCAACGACCTCTTGCAAGCTTCCCCAAAACTCTACCCCCTGCACAAACTGTACAACACGAGCGACATTGCTACCAGAGGCAGTTACTATATATGTGGTTACATTGTTGCCAGATTGCCACTCTTTAACGTCCTTTTTCTGCTGGATGTACTCGCCGGACGAAATTTTGTGAGAGACATTTTCTTATCACTGGCATGTGAGCAGCTGCGCTGCGAACCCCGAGTAAGCGAATTTCGCTTAACCCTGTATACAGGGTGTTACAAAAAGGTACGGCCAAACTTTCAGGAAACATTCCTCACACACAAAGAAAGAAAATATGTTGTGTGGACATGTGTCCGGAAACGCTTACTTTCCATGTTTTTATTACTTCTCTTCAAATCACATTAATCATGGAATGGAAACACACAGCAACAGAACGTACCTGCGTGACTACAAACACTTTGTTACAGGAAATGTTCAAAATGTCCTCCGTTAGCGAGGATACATGCATCCACCCTCCGCCGTATGGAATCTCTGATGCAGCCCTGGAGAATGGCATATTGTATCACAGCCGTCCACAATACGAGCACGAAGAGTCTCTATAGTACATTTGGTACCGGGGTTACGTAGACAAGAGCTTTCAAATGCCCCCATAAATGAAACTCAAGAGGATTGAGGTCAGGAGAGCGTGGAAGCCATGGAATTGGTCCGCCTGTACTAATCCATCGGTCACCGAATCTGTTGCTGAGAAGCGTACGAACACTTCGACTGAAATGTGCAGGAGCTCCTTCGTGCATGAACCACATGTTGTGTCGTACTTGTAAAGGCACATGTTCTAGCAGCACAGGTAGAGTATCCCGTATGAAATCATGATAACGTGCTCCATTGACCGTAGGCGGAAGAACATGGGGCCCAATAAAGACATCACCAACAATGCCTGCCCAAATGTTCACAGAAAATCTGTGTTGATAACGTGATTGCACAATTGCGTGCGGATTCTCGTCTGCCCACACATGTTGATTGTGAAAATTTACAATTTGATCACGTTGGAATAAAGCCTCATCCATAAAGAGAACATTTGCACTGAAATGAGGATTGACCCACAGTTGGATGAACCATTCGCAGAAGTGTACCCGTGGAGGCCAATCAGCTGCTGATAGTGCCTGCACACGCTGTACATGGTACGGAAACAACTGGTTCTCCCGTAGCACTCTCCATACAGTGACGTGGTCAACGTTACCTTGTACAGCAGCATCTTCTCTGACGCTGACATTAGGGTTATCGTCAATTACACGAAGAATTGCCTCGTCCATTGCAGGTGTCCTCGTCGTTCTAGGTCTTCCCCAGTCGCGAGTCATAGGCTGGAATGTTCCGTGCTCCCTAAGACGCCGATCACTTTCTTCGAACGTCTTCCTGCCGGGACACCTTCGTTCTGGAAATCAGTCTCGATACAAACGTACCGCGCCACGGCTATTGCCTCGTGCTAATCCATACATCAAATGGGCATCTGCCAACTCCGCATTTGTAAACATTGCACTGACTGCAAAATCACGTTCGTGATGAACACTAACCTGTTGATGCTACGTACTGATGTGCTTGATGCTAGTACTGTAGAGCAATGAGTCGCATGTCAACACAAGCACCGAAGTCAACATTACCTTCCTTGAATTGGGCCAACTGGCGGTGAATCGAGGAAGTACAGTACATACTGACGAAACTAAAATGAGCTCTAACCTGGAAATTAAGCGTTTCCGTACACATGTCCACATAACATCTTTTCATTATTTGTGTGTGAGGAATGTTTCCTGAAAGTTTGGCTGTGCCTTTTTGTAACACCCTGTATATTCTGTCTGGTATATGTCTATTTCTTTTCTCAGTTTTGGTGTGTATTTTTGGATTAATTGTCTGTTGTGTATGCTTTGTTTAAGGCCTGTCTTTTGAAAATGCTGATAATTTTATGTGTGAGCCTGCGTTTGAGCATGTACCATCTTGTATTTTCTCTCATATTTTCTGGATTATTTTATGTAGTTGTTATGGTACTGTTTTGATAGTGTCGACCTGTTGTGTTATTGTCTGTGGTTTTATGTTTTCTGCTTTTATTTTCCATTTCAGATTTGCTATTTAGTTCTGCGAATGTGTTACCATGGTAGCAATTGTTTTCGGCTATCTACATTATTATGTCAAGTTCTTTTTGGAAGTTTTCTTTGTTGAATTGCACTGTGTTGAGTCCATGGACGATGTGTCGAAGTGCTGCTTGCTTTTGTGAGTGTGGCTGTTTCTAGGACTGGGGAGTGACAATTTCACTTGCTGTGGTTTACAGTGAATTTGAAACCAATGCTTATTGTTTTGTTTTTCGATTGTTATATCCCGAATGTTAAACTGGCTATTCTATTCTACTTCAGCTGTGAATTTTATATGTTTATGTACCTTGTCGATGTCAGTGCGTAATTTTTCAATTTTTGTATGTTTTTCATCTATTAAGCAGAGGGTGTCACTGATATACCTAAACCAATACAATTTGGCATATTCTTTTGCTGCTATCTTTGTGAAAGTGATCTGTTCAGTGTGGTTTATAAAAAATATTTCTTTAGGATCCATAACTAGGGAGCCAATTTGTCTTTAATCTCTTCTTAGTAGATGAGCTGTAAATATAAATTCAAAAATTACATACTGACATTCACAAGGTACATAAAAATACAAAATTCACATTTTAAAGGGTGCCAAATTAACTTAATGGATAGAACAATAAAAAATAAAACAATACCCGTATGTTTGGAATCCATAGCAGGTGACATTATTATTCCCCAATCCCCGAACCACCCACACTCCCAAAAGCAAGCATCACTTCTGAAACATGCTCTAAAGACTCATCACAATGCCACTCAACGAAGAAAACTACACAGAGGCACAAAGCTAAAGAACAAAATTAAAAGTAAAATAAAAGCAGAAAAAGTACAACCACAAGCAATAACAGAACCAAACACACTCACAGACACTTAGTACCATAACAACTACGTCGAACAATCTGGAAAGTATAAGAGAAAACACAAGATGGTACACAATTGTGTACAAACAGTACACAATGATATACAAAGAGAAAAGCACATATAAAATCACCCGTATATTCAAAAGACAGGGCATAAACATACATAATTCTATCCAAAAATACACCACAAAACTGACAAAAGACGTAGACATAGACCAGAAAGCAGCTGTATATAAATTACAGTATACTACTTGTGATGGCAGATATATATGACAAACAGGCAGAACATTTTATGTTAAATACAAAAAACACACGAAAGCCTGGAAGTGTGGAACAAACCATTCCACATTTGTAGAGCACCTAGGAGAACACAGTCACAAAGTAACCTCTAGAGAAGAAGACACTGAAATAATTAGAATCAACAAGAAATAACATCTTCTAACCCTGCAAGAAAATTACCACTTATGAAAAATCAAAGCAGAAAAGAAAATTTTGTTGAATGACGAAGTACATACGACAAGCATCTCATTGTTTACACTAGTAGAATAAGTAATAGTCACATTCCAACAGAAGATTATTGTCATAATAATAACACCATCTACCCAGTTTTTCCACGCACTTGTTCATGAAACCCTCCACAAAAAACTTAAACCAAAACTCAAATCAGCTGAACAAAAAAGCTGTCAACCACTCTAGACGTTAGTTTTCAACGTATACTTCGTTGGTAGGCAGCATTCATGTAAACAACCAGGAAGAGATGTAAAGTGAATCCATATTAGTAACGACTGTAAATCACAGTTTTCGGTAAGATATCTACAACTAGTGACAGAAAAGCTGTAGTCTTCCACAGCAGTTCGCCGTCCGGCGTTTGAAAGATGATGGAAAATGTAGATACCAACCAGAAACGCGAAGAACTGTAAGTAATCACTATATGTAGGAAAAAAGACGAAAACTGTATTATATTCTACAAATATCGCGTATCAAAACAAAACTGTATCATTCTAGATTCCGCTGAAGAAGTCTTAAAGGAGAAGGCGAAATGCGCCTGGAAGGAATAAAATATATTGCAGCAAGAAAAGGCGGTTTTTATTTACAAAATGAATGTGATTGAGGGAGTTCGTCTAGATTTTGTGCAGCGTACTTAGTCGTAACTTCGAACAGTGGATCACATCCTTACCTGAAAAAAATTTTGGGCTTCTTTGCTAGCTGCATAGCGGTTTGTAACAATTCTTGTGTATTCAATACCCAATACCACTGACAAAGAAGACATATTACAGAGGACGCTTTCAAAGAGACAATAAGCTGCCTGTATCGCTATGTTGCCAAATTTCAATAATAATAATATAATAATAGTTTAAGCGGAAATGCTCGGGAGGTTATTAGAACCATGCTGTTCTACACTGCGCTTTATGTGAAGTACCAATATGAATAAACTGTGTCGTAGTCACGTCCTGTTATGGTGCTGGTTTGTGGTATATACGTCACTAAATACTCTTTGCTTCATAATTCTGAACGAAAGCGCAACGTATCACAAGCTTCCCTCCGCCATGCCATTTTGGTAAATTGTATGTCCTCTTCAAGGCAGTTCAGCAGACCAGCAACAAAAAGGTGTGAAACCAACTTGTAGTGTCCGCTAATTCTTTGGATATTTCAATCGCAACCACTTAATGCACCAAACACTAGTTTTCCCAAAAAATTATTTTTTTTATTATTCAGGTTACAGTTTTTTTTGCTGTAAGGCTTCATGGTCGAAGTAAAAAGTTATTGATGGTAGATTTGTTGACAACTGACCCTCCCTAACCCCTCTACACCGGGGGGTAGTAAATACCTTCCAACAGTTGGACTGCTACCATCGCTACTTTCACTCTCTATGGCCCGTCTTCTCTTCCTCACTCTTGGCCATAGTAGATTGATTAGTCGGCAAAAAAAGCTTGCTACATCATAACACCTGTCCACATTAACTTGAGGAGTGAACACAATTCACAAGAAAGCTGACAGGCCTCTCTCGGCTTCATGGACGAAGCAGAGCCAAACAGATAGATGAATAAGATGATTCTCATTCATTCATGTGAAGTGAACCCATATTAGTAACGACTGTTTCTGAGATATTGATGACAAACAGTAATAAATAAGCATCTACATCCCAGCAATAAGTTGCAACAGTTACACAGTTAAGTAATTCAGACAATTAAGTCAATTATTTGAAATTATGATGGTCACAGTTCTGAGTAGTCGGAAAGTTCATTTACTTGCTATGTCTGCATAGCTACGACTTCAGCGATTTGACAACTGGCAACTCCCTCTCTACTCTGATACCGTTCCCCGCTAAATATTCTGGAAAAAGGTTTGCAGTGCGGACAGAGTCAGTAAATTAGAAATGACTCAGAGAGATAATAACTCACAGGTTCTAATATCTTTATGAAAGTATTCTCAGCAGAAAATGAAGCAAATTCTAATAATATTCTGAACCGTCACTACAGCGTTAATATCAGTTACTAAAATATTCTTCTAGCAAGTCTTTGAAGCTACAGGTTCGTTTTACAAGATGGCGGTGGCTCCAAATGGCTATCTTTGCTTTCTAGTTTAGTGCCTATCTAGTCCTCACAGCCCAGGGGCTATGAGCCTAAGTAACCAGAAATTATTTCCAAGCTGGCAATGGGTGCATATCTGAGTAGGTATGCATCAGTTCCTTCAAGGTCCGTGCTGATGACTCCCTGTTGGCTGCTATTGCCAACCTACATCTCGACAACACATGGTAATGAGCGTCTGCCTCTGGCAACCTTTTGACTGCTTCCGTCACAAGGTAACCATTCTCGTAATTCTTCCACTATTCCGCTGCCTCCAACAAGATAATTACACCTTACTTCCGCCGGGGGATAGAATAGGCCCGATGTATTCCTGCCTGTCGTAAGAGGCGTCTAAAAGGACACGTTCCAGCCTTTATGTGATGGTCCCCTGCAGGGTCTGCATCCATTTTTCCAAATTTTCCTGAAGAGCGAGCCAATTGTGCATCATGTCGATCGTGCACTGATACCTTCAGCATTCTTTATCATCGTGGCTTTGCAGTTCTGCCCATTCTCCATCTCTTGGGTGAGGACACTTTTCTGGGTGTGTTGTCCTCCATCCTCTGAGCAGTGTCGTTTTTGGCGCTGACGATGACCTCATATCCAGCACGGCAGCCAGTCCATTGTGGTGGGGCCGCCATTTACACTGTTGGTTGTAGCCCCCGGACTACACGGGGATCGCTCTGCTGATGCCTGTACCGTTAGCTGCCCACATATGCCACAGAGTAGATGCTCGTCACCCTGGGGCATTGGGACTCACAGCAATGGCCATCCTGTCAGCTGGTCTTTGCTACAGATGGGTGACGTCTGTGGGGAGGGCCCCTCGTTGGAGTGGGTGGCATCAGGGCAGATGGAACGCCATGAAGCGTACTATGTCATCACTTGCTGGCGGGCAAATAACAGAAGTCTCTAAGCGCTCAAGTGCTCAATTTAATGCTCGGAGTATGACCCCAAATCGCTCCCCTCCCTGGTCACACCATGGGAGGAATGCCAGGCTGCAGATGACAGTGAATCTTATTTGCCCTGGTAGCTATTATGTACGAGAGCTGATGGGGAATCCTTCATGTCAATGAAGCCTCAGTTTTTTGTTGAGCATTTAGAGGACAAGTTTGGGGAGGTGAAGAGATTGTCGAAAATGCGATCTGGGTCAGTGTTGATCAAAATAGCATCCCCAAGGGCACTACTCGCCTGTGGCAAGGTGGGGGATGTTTCTGTTTCCATTACGCCCAATAAGAGCTTAAATATGGTCCAGGGTATTATATTTCACAGCGATCTTCTTGTGCAGTCTGATGACAAGCTGCGCGCCAACTTAGAGCGACGAAGTGTTCATTTCGTCCAGCTCTTACATAGGGGTCCAAGTGGTCACCAGTGGTCACCAGAGTCAAGCCATATATCCCACCCCTGAAGCGGGCCTTTAAGTGCTAGAAGTCTTCCTGCTGCACTCCCAGCGTCATATGTCACGATTGTGGACATCCATCACATCCCAATACTCCATGTGCCCCATCTCCCATCTGTGTCAACCTCGGTGAGCCACTTTTCCTTTTCCCATTGCAGGATTCTCCAGAAAGAACAGAAAGTCATGGAATATAAGATCCTGAAGTGACTGACCGACACTGACACTAAGAATAAATTTGAAAGGCTCCATCCCGTGCACATGACATCATCTTATGCCGCCGCTGTAACTACTACTCCAGACCCATCCATTCTGCCAATTCCTGTAGGATCTCAGGGCCATAAGACTATGCCTGCCCCCTTGATGGCGGGGTCACTTCCCTCTCTGTTGCTTCCACACCACCAACCATCGGAGCAATGTCTCCTGACCACTGGGGATATCAGTCGCCACCTCTCAGCTGGAGAAGCGTCATTCTTCTTCGGCCTCTCTCGCTAGAAAGGGGTCCCTTGGGTCAATCACCAGGTTGCTACCAGTGTTAAAGTAGACACCCACCAGTCACTGAAGCATCCACAAGTAGTTGGTTGTAGGGCTTGTCCTCAGTCCTTGAGACTGAATACGTGAAGCCCTCCCAGCCAGAAAAACCTAAGGAGCAGCGAAAGAAACCAAAAAAGGAAAAGACCCCCAAGAACCAAGACATTGCAGGGGCACCCACACCACCGCTACCTGCGTCCGAGGATGAAGTGAAGATTATGGCGTCCACTAAGGACCTCTACTGTGTGGCAGCCTACCTTCTTTATACAGTAGTATTCAAAGCCCTGAACAACAGGGAACTGACATGCATCGAGATTAGAAAATAGTGCGTTGATAATGGCTAGGCACTAGCCGAACTCTCGATTTGTGTAACAAAACCTGCAAAAAAAGGACGACTGATTGCTGCTCTCTACAATTTATAAATCACAATGGATGTTGATCGCACAGGTACTCAATCGGTGGTAGCAGGTGACTCTAGGGCGTAAACTGCCTCATTGAGCGTTTCATGCCTTCTCTGCCTCACAACAACGTCATCCTCCAGTGGAATTGCTGCAGTTTTTTTCCACTACCTAGCTGAGCTATGGCAACTGTTAATCTTTACACCTGCCTCCTGCATTGCCTTCCAGGAAACTTGGTTCCTGGCAATGTGGACCCCTGCCCTCTGTGGCTATATGGGTTGAAATGGTTCAAATGGCTCTGAGCACTATGGGACTTAACATCTATGGTCATCAGTCCCCTAGAACTTAGAACTGCTTAAACCTAACTAACCTAAGGACATCACAACACCCAATCATCACGAGGCAGAGAAATGCTATATGGGATATTACAAGAATCGTATATAACAAAGTGTCAGGTGTCAGGTGGAGTTTGTGTCTATGTCCTGAACTCGATATGTAGTGGACCTGTGCGCCTTCAAACTCCTCTTGAAGCTGTGGCTGTCAGGATAAGGACGACACAGGCAATGTATATCTTCCTCCAGATGGTGTAGTACCCTTGAACGTATTGGCTGCACTGATTCATCAACTCCCAAAAGCTTTCCTACTTTTGGGAGATTTTAACGCCCATAACCCCTTGTAGAGTGGAACCATGCATACTGGACAAGGTATAAATGTCGAAAATTTACCATCTCAACTCGACCTCTGCTCCTAAATACTGCGGCCCTACCACATTTCAATGTGACTCATGGTACTTACTCGGCCATTGATTTTTCACTTTGCAGCCTAGGACTTCTCCCATCTGTCCACTGGAGAGCCCACGATGACTTGTGCGGTAGTGACCACTTCCCTATCTTCCTGCCACTCCTCCCGGTCTTGTCCACGGACGCCTACCAAGATGAGCTTTAAACAAGATAGATTGAGAAGCTTTAACTTCTGCTGTCACTTTAGAATCTCCCCACATGGTACCATCGATGTTGCGGTTGAACATGTCACTAGAACGATCGTTTCTGCGGCGGAAAACGCTATGCCTTATTCCTTGGGTGTCCCTGGCGACAGACAGTACCTTGCGGGTCACCTTAAATATCTGTGGTATTTAAAGAGCTTAGGCAGGCTCTACAATGACATAAGTGGCACCCTTCTCTGGAGCACCTAACAGTTTTTAAATGGCTCTGTGCCCGCGATCTCCAGCTTATAAAAAGACGGAAACAGGAGTGTTTGGTGCCATATGTCACCTTCCCAGTCTGGACGAAGATCAGACGTGTTTTTGGGTACCAGACCACAACAGGTGCCCCTGGCGATAACATCGATGGCGTGTTATCTACCGACGCAAACGCGATTGCCGAGCACATTGTTGAGCACTACGCTCGAGCATCTGCATTGGAGAATTACCCCCAAGCCTTATGCACCCTCAAACATCAGATGGAAGGGAAAGTCCTCTCGTTCACTACACGCCATAGTGAACCCTATAATGCCCCATTTACAGAGTGCGAGCTCCTCAGCGCCCTTGCACTTTGCTCGACACAGTTCCTGGGAGGAACTGGATCCACAGTCAGATGATTAAACATCTCTCGTGCGACTACAAGTGACTTCTACTCATCATCTTCAACTGGATCTGGTGCGTTGGCGTCTTTCCATCGCAATGGCGGGAATGCACCATCATTACGGTGCTCTAACCCTGTAAAAACACGCTTGATGTGGATTGCTATCGCCTCATAAGCCTCACCAACGTATTATGTTAGCTGCTAGAACGTGTGGTGTGTAGGTAGTTGGGTTGGGTCCTGAAGTCACATGGCCTACCAATGGCTCTATGCCAGGCCGCTTTCAGCCAGGGCCGCTCTACCACTGGCAATCTTGTGTCAGTGGAGTCTGCCATACGAACAGCCTTTTCCAGACGCCAACACTTGGATGCCGTCTGTTTTGATTTACGGAAAGCCTACAACACGACATGGTGACGTCATATCCTTGCCACATTATATGAGCGGGGTCTCCGGAGCCCGCTCCCGATTTTTATCCAAAATTTACAGTCGCTCCATACTTTCCAAGTCCAAGTTAGTGCCTCCCATAGCTTCCCTCATACCCAGGAGAACGAGGTCCCGCATGGCTCTGTATTGAGTGTATCTCTGTTTTTAGTGGCCATTAACGGTCTAGCAGAAGCTGTGGGGCTGTCTGTATCATCTTCTGTAAGGACCGCTTGAGCACATCCGCTCATGCCCTGCTGAGTCGTTTCTTTTCTGTACTGACTCCTTGAGCATTCTCCAAGCTATCGATCAGTGCTACCCTCGCCGTCCTTTGGTAGCGACCGTCCAAGAGTCCATCTGTGCCCTGGGATGGTCCAGTCATTCCGTGGTGTTCGTGTGGACCCAGGACATGTCGGTATCCCAGACAACAAACTTTCTGACAGGGTTACCAAACAGGCTATGTAGCAACCACTTTTGGAGTTTGGCACCTCTGAAACTGACCTGCGTTCAATGTTATGCCACAAGGATTTTCGCCTTTGGGAGACAGAATGGCATAACCTTGGTATGCACAACAAACTGCATGCCATTAAGGAGACTACGAATATGTGGAAATCTTCTATGTGGACCTCTCACTGGGAGTCCGTGGTTCTCTGCTGGCCCCGCATCGGCCACACTTGGTTGACCTATGGCTTTATCCTGTATCGTGAGGACCCCCCTCAAAGACAGTGTGGCGCCCTGTTGACAGTGGCCCACATACTATTGTGCTGTCCTGCTTTGTCTGCCCTACGACAAAATGTTCAATAACTGGAATCATTGGCATTAATTTTAGCAGACAACGTCTCATTAGCTGCTTTAGTTTTACGTTTTATCCTTAATGGCGGGTTTTGTCATTGTACCTAAGTTTTAGCGCCTGTCCTCGTCCCTTTGTGTTAGTGCTTTTAGGCTGGAGGTTTTAACGTGTCGCCGAGTGGCTGGCTTATCCTTTTTATTCTTGTGATCTGCCAGCCACAATCATCTGCTCTCTTGCTTTAATCCCTTCAACCGGTTTCTTGCATCTCTCTGTGGTTTTCTTGTCCTGTTTTGTCCATTTTAGAGTTTGTTGTCCGTCTGTCATTCACGTTGGGTTTTCCTTTCTCCTGGTATTGTGCTTTACGTCCCGTTCATTTTCTTCTTTTCCTTGTGGAATTGTGTTAATGAGAACAAGGGACCTTTGACCAAGCAGTATGGTCCTTCCACCCCTTTTTAAACCAGACAACCATTCTCGTAACTCTTCCACCATTCCACTGCCTCCAATAAGAAAATTACACACTTCTTTGTTACGTTAGGCATAGTATGTGGTTCAAGCACTTGACCAGACTATTGGTTTCAATGTAGGAGCAGTGCAGCCCTTCTGTTGGGCACAGTACTAGAAGAGGGAGGCGTCACAGGTCCCTCAGCCTGACTGCCTTCATCCCCAGGAAAGATAGCCTGTACTGATTCTGACAGCGGGTTAAGTGGACATGGGATCAACTGGAGTACGGGTACTCCTCACACCTCTATGAAAATGGAGCTGTGATGTCCAGGACTAGAACTAGTGATCTATGCACTAGACCACTATGGGCACTTCTTTTTACATTAATATTTTAAAGCCTTACATGGCTCAAAATCATACAAGAATTATACTTATCCTCCTAGTCTAGAATAAAACATTACAGTCTTACTGAGTAAGAAATAGAGTAAAATAGTTAATGCAAGAAAGAGAAGGTTTTTTTCTGAATTGGCCTCTCAGGTTTTGCGCCAATGACAGGCTTCTCTTCTGATCTAAGAGATGCTCACTCAGCTCTTTCCTTGCATGCTTTACAAAAGACCCTTCAACAACATTGCACAAGATTTGATGACTTGTGAAAAAAGATACAGTCTGTAATACAGACATTTGACTCAAGTGCACAAACTATATTGACATTTTATGACTTTTTCAGAATATGGGAGAAAATTGTACACATTCAGAGCGTTGTAGGTCTATTATTGTTTACACGTATAAAGATCTAGTGGATAAAAATGGGAACTCAATGACGCTCTACACAGACAGTGCAGTTCTCTATAGAAACATAGCAACATCAGTGCAGGGTCTGGCAACTGGCCCTAAATGCAAACAAGTGTAAATTATTGTACATATCTAGGCGAAAATATCCATTACATTATACACTCCTGGAAATTGAAATAAGAACACCGTGAATTCATTGTCCCAGGAAGGGGAAACTTTATTGACACATTCCTGGGGTCAGATACATCACATGATCACACTGACAGAACCACAGGCACATAGACACAGGCAACAGAGCATGCACAATGTCGGCACTAGTACAGTGTATATCCACCTTTCGCAGCAATGCAGGCTGCTATTCTCCCATGGAGACGATCGTAGAGATGCTGGATGTAGTCCTGTGGAACGGCTTGCCATGCCATTTCCACCTGGCGCCTCAGTTGGACCAGCGTTCGTGCTGGACGTGCAGACCGCGTGAGACGACGCTTCATCCAGTCCCAAACATGCTCAATGGGGGACAGATCCGGAGATCTTGCTGGCCAGGGTAGTTGACTTACACCTTCTAGAGCACGTTGGGTGGCACGGGATACATGCGGACGTGCATTGTCCTGTTGGAACAGCAAGTTCCCTTGCCGGTCTAGGAATGGTAGAATGATGGGTTCGATGACGGTTTGGATGTACCGTGCACTATTCAGTGTCCCCTCGACGATCACCAGTGGTGTACGGCCAGTGTAGGAGATCGCTCCCCACACCATGATGCCGGGTGTTGGCCCTGTGTGCCACGGTCGTATGCAGTCCTGATTGTGGCGCTCATCTGCACGGCGCCAAACACGCATACGACCATCATTGGCACCAAGGCAGAAGCGACTCTCATCGCTGAAGACGACACGTCTCCATTCGTCCCTCCATTCACGCCTGTCGCGACACCACTGGAGGCGGGCTGCACGATGTTGGGGCGTGAGCGGAAGACGGCCTAACGGTGTGCGGGGCCGTAGCCCAGCTTCATGGAGACGGTTGCGAATGGTCCTCGCCGATACCCCAGGAGCAACAGTGTCCCTAATTTGCTGGGAAGTGGCGGTGCGGTCCCTTACGGCACTGCGTAGGATCCTACGGTCTTGGCGTGCATCCGTGCGTCGCTGCGGTCCGGTCCCAGGTCGACGGGCACGTGCACCTTCCGCCGACCACTGGCGACAACATCGATGTACTGTGGAGACCTCACGCCCCACGTGTTGAGCAATTCGGCGGTACGTCCACCCGGCCTCCCACATGCCCACTATACGCCCTCGCTCAAAGTCCGTCAACTGCACATACGGTTCACGTTCACGCTGTCGCGGCATGCTACCAGTGTTAAAGACTGCGATGGAGCTCCGTATGCCACGGCAAACTGGCTGACACTGACGGCGGCGGTGCACAAATGCTGCGCAGCTAGCGCCATTCGAAGGCCAACACCGCGGTTCCTGGTGTGTCCGCTGTGCCGTGTGTGTGATCATTGCTTGTACAGCCCTCTCGCAGTGTCCGGAGCAAGTATGGTGGGTCTGACACACCGGTGTCAATGTGTTCTTTTTTCCATTTCCAGGAGTGTATTTCTTTATTGGGAATAAACTACTTGGGCAAGGAACCACGAGATACCTAAGAGTGCCAGTCAGGAGAGAATTAAACTGAAATGACCACATAGAACTAGCTGTAGGAAGAGCAGATGCCAGGCTTACATTGCCAAGCTTAAATTCATTAGAAGAATATTATGGGAACGCAATCCATCGTTGAAAGAAGTGGCTTTTAAAACACCTGTAACATCTATTCTTGAATGTTGCTCATCAGTATGGAACTCTTGCCAAGTTGGAGAAATGGAAGAGACAGAGAAGATCTCACAAAGAGCGGCATGTTTCATCATGGAATCGTTGAATAAGTGCGAGAGTTTTATAGAGAAAATGCAAGAGAGGCATTGTGCATCATGGATAGTTTTACTGCTGAAATTCCAAGAGCGAAAGTTTAAAGAAAAGTCAGGCAACATATTGTGCCTACCACACATGTCTTGCGAAATGACCACAACATGAAAAATCAAGAAGTTAGAGCTCATTTGGAGGCTTATCCACAGCCGTCCTTCCCATGCAGCATTCGTCAATGGAAGTGGGAAGGGGGAATTGACTGTGGTGCGAGAATTATCCTCCGCCACGTGTCGTAAGACGAGTTGCCGGCTATAGACGTAGATGTACTGGCCTACGCCCGCCACTTCTGCTGTCGCCTTCCTAGTGCTCGGTCCAGTGAGCAGCGTCCCCGTAGCTTCGTCGTTTCCTCGGCGCTAGCGACAGGCTGTCCTCAGGCAGACGCGCACTCGAAGCTCCTGAACACAATGGGGGTGCCGAGCGACGGAGGCGGCGGCGGAGGCGTCGGAGGCGGCGGTGTCGCCGCCCGCGGCACGCTGTAATTTTCCGCGTATCCGCCGTCGCGGAGGCGGGCGAAACTTGTGCCGCGCGGGTTAATCGCTCGGAAGTAATCGCGCCGGTCGCTGCGCCCTCGCTGCAGGCAGGGCGCTCGCGGCCGGCGAGGCCTCTGAGGGCGCACGGCGGGGTGGCGCGCCGGCCGCCCACCCTCAATTCCCGTAATTGTCTCATTTAACACTTCTATTTATAGCGTCTGTTCCGCCGCTCATCCGGACTCGGTGCGTGTGAACCAGAAGACTGTTCCCGGACGAAATGCAAAAGATACACTCCTGGAAACTGAAATAAGAACACCGTGAATTCATTGTCCCAGGAAGGGGAAACTTCATTGACACATTCCTGGGGTCAGATACATCACATGATCACACTGACAGAACCACAGGCACATAGACACAGGCAACAGAGCATGCACAATGTCGGCACTAGTACAGTGTATATCCACCTTTCGCAGCAATGCAGGCTGCTATTCTCCCATGGAGACGATCGTAGAGATGCTGGATGTAGTCCTGTGGAACGGCTTGCCATGCCATTTCCACCTGGCGCCTCAGTTGGACCAGCGTTCGTGCTGGACGTGCAGACCGCGTGAGACGACGCTTCATCCAGTCCCAAACATGCTCAATGGGGGACAGATCCGGAGATCTTGCTGGCCAGGGTAGTTGACTTACACCCTCTAGAGCACGTTGGGTGGCACGGGATACATGCGGACGTGCATTGTCCTGTTGGAACAGCAAGTTTCCTTGCCGGTCTAGGAATGGTAGAACGATGGGTTCGATGACGGTTTGGATGTACCGTGCACTATTCAGTGTCCCCTCGACGATCACCAGTGGTGTACGGCCAGTGTAGGAGATCGCTCCCCACACCATGATGCCGGGTATTGGCCCTGTGTGCCTCGGTCGTATGCAGTCCTGATTGTGGCGCTCACCTGCACGGCGCCAAACACGCATACGACCATCATTGGCACCAAGGCAGAAGCGACTCTCATCGCTGAAGACGACACGTCTCCATTCGTCCCTCCATTCACGCCTGTCGCGACACCACTGGAGGCGGGCTGCACGATGTTGGGGCGTGAGCGGAAGACGGCCTAACGGTGTGCGGGACCGTAGCCCAGCTTCACGGAGACGGTTGCGAATGGTCCTCGCCGATACCCCAGGAGCAACAGTGTCCCTAATTTGCTGGGAAGTGGCGGTGCGGTCCCCTATGGCACTGCGTAGGTTCCTACGGTCTTGGCGTGCATCCGTGCGTCGCTGCGGTCCGGTCCCAGGTCGACGGGCACGTGCACCTTCCGCCGACCACTGGCGACAACATCGATGTACTGTGGAGACCTCACGCCCCACGTGTTGAGCAATTCGGCGGTACGTCCACCCGGCCTCCCGCATGCCCACTATACGCCCTCGCTCAAAGTCCGTCAACTGCACATACGGTTCACGTCCACGCTGTCGCGGCATGCTACCAGTGTTAAAGACTGCGATGGAGCTCCGTATGCCACGGCAAACTGGCTGACACTGACGGCGGCGGTGCACAAATGCTGCGCAGCTAGCGCCATTCGACGGCCAACACCGCGGTTCCTGGTGTGTCCGCTGTGCCGTGTGTGTGATCATTGCTTGTACAGCCCTCTCGCAGTGTCCGGAGCAAGTATGGTGGGTCTGACACACCGGTGTCAATGTGTTCTTTTTTCCATTTCCAGGAGTTTAGGTGTTATTGTGCAGTTGATCAAGTTCAGCGAAGCTGTGTGTTGGACCAATGATGTACAAATAAAAGTCGTAAATCGTGATTTATCGACAATTTTACTACACTAAAACCTAGAAATCTGCCATATAGTGGGTGGGAGAATAAATCATCCAATTCCTGGTAGGACTAAAAGGTTAGAGGGTTCAGTTCATTTATACAGCAACGCTTCCAATATTTCTTACTTTAGATATGATACACATACTGGAGATGTATACTACTCTGTATTTACATGCTGAATTTTTTTTTCATCCTTGGAACTATAATCTCTAAATGTTATCATGTCAGACTGTAGCGTCACAAGTTTGTTCCGAATGAACGTTTGTTTTAGGATAGCTAGCTGCATGTAACTTCGGGGGCTGACACCTGCTGGCCTAACCGAGAGACACACGTGCATCTGTCACTACCTGCCGTGGGAAAGCTATCCACTGTCTCTTACGGGACGCGTACATTCACCACCTATAAGAACCTAAATAAAGGATATTAAATATTATTCAATCATTTTCAGATGGCACTGAGCACTACGGGACTTAACATCTGAGGTCATCAGTCCCCTAGAACTTAGAACTACTCAAACCTAACTAACCTAAGGACATCACACACACCCATGCCCGAGGCAGAATTCGAACCTGCGACCGTAGCGGTCGCGCGGTTCCGGACTGAAGTGCCTAGAACCGCTCGGCCACCAGCGGCCGGCTAATCATTTTCAAAATCAGTACAGTACCTTTTGAAATTTTGGAGAAGATTGTATCCAAATTTCAGCTTTATAACTATCATATTTTCAGAGATAAAGAAATTGCTAAAGAAGTCAAAAACCAACACTTAGGAAACTAAATTCAGTTAGGAAACATAATAGTTTATCCTTTGGTATTATCTAAAAACATAAACAGAACTCTCAGGGTGCTGAATTAATTAATTGAGATTTTCATATTAAAACTTTAATTATTTTTCGTTTTCGTAATATAAAAATCATTCAAAATTATTATTGGTGGCTAAGATTGTTGTGGGGGTATATGTGAGTGAATGAGAGTATGTACATCGGACATTCTTGAATGTTGCATTATATACCGTCTTAAGAAACCTGCAAGAGTTGCGCAAGCCTGACGTGGGAAAATGTTCGCAGGGAATTTACTCACTTTGCTGATGATGTATGTCTAGGTGTGATTGCTATTGTAACAGAGCTGCCAGAAAGTCAGCTGGGGTATTATCTGTATCTAAAGGATATTTCCAGATTTATTGCCTTTTCGTTTTCGTTTATTAAACATTACTTTAATATTTGTATATCAGAATGACGTAGATGCGTCTGTGTGTAAGGATTGGTGCTGGCCAGTTTTGGTGCGAGTATGATCATGAGCGAGGATTCTGATTGGCAACGACTATGGTTATCCAATCAGAATTGAGACGGTTCCCGCTCGTTACCTGGTAGTTATACTGGGAGTGAGGCCACAAGAGTCTCTTGCTAGCTTTGAACGCGGACGGTCATGTTACTAGTGCGAGTCAAAATAATGTGAAAAATGAAGGAATATTGAGTTCCTCGCGTTTGATATATGCCGTGAATAACGCTGATGCGGTTATGGACAGTTTTGTGAAGTTTGGAAGTCTTAGAACTGTATTGTTGAAATGACATTCGCGTGTGAAAATTTGGCCTTCACTGTATCAGTGTGGCATGTTTCAGTATTCAGCCACTGAGCATTTTTGCGAGGAATTTCTTTTTTGAAATCCACCACAAGGACCGAATGTATAACTCATGATAGTGGTGGAATTAATGACTGGAAACATTGTTTAACTCGGGTCGGATTTGGACAGATTTCTGGCTGCTGTACGTGCGAAATAAGTGTATGAATTGTGAACTTGACGAAAAAACCAGTAGTTTAAATGTGGACTGAATAGTACCGTTTCTTTGGTTGTAAGAAAAAATAAATACTTATGTGTGGAAATTTCGGACATTATTTTCCAGAAGCCAATCTGTTATCCAACCGCCCGACACATTTTTTATTGACAGTTTTTCTACAGAAGTTTATTTCATTACTAGAATTGCGCGGCCTCAGTAATTTTAGATATTAGATAGTGTTTTTTTATCAATGCTCCTTTTACATCAACTTGTATCTACGTTGCCTAGTGAAGGGTCATCGAGCAGACGCCGTCCTGAGGTAGGTGAATTTCTGTTTTGCAGGGTGCACAGCACACGGAATTTCAAGCCCCGCCATGCCGCAAAACTTTTGAAGCATATAGTAAACAAAAGGAAATTTATCATTGACGTCAGTTTATACTCGGACATTGGTTAACCACATATAGTCTATTAAATGTATTCACGGTTGCAAATATGGACAATCATTAGCTGTAGAGTGGAATTATGGCAATGAAAATTTGTTCTGGACCAAGTCTTGAATCCGAATTTCCCGCTTATCGCTAGCAGTTGCCTTACCATTTGGCTACCCATGCATGAGCCACGGCCAGAACCAAACTTCCATATGCCGTCAACCAAGTGTCTACACCCTGTACTCGTACATCCATATTCCTATAAAGGTGTGAGATATTACCTGAAAGTCGCTTGCCCAGTGTCGGCGGGTAAATACGATATTCTAGTGCTTCTATTATTCTGAATTACGATGCAAAGTTCCTTTGGACAAGCAGGCAAATTTCTTCCTGAATCACGGCAACAGACAAGTCCGCCCTCTTCGGTATACTACTTCCACCAACCCGCTCTCCCTTCTGCATGTAACAGAGGAACTTCCATTGCACTTTTTGATGTTCCTGCCCTCGCTTTTAATTTCACCGAAGGTTACTGTGATCATTCTATACGGTGAGTCAGTCTTCCTGACAATCACTGGTGTACAACAGCGTAATAACGCAACAGAGAGACAGCTAAATACACTATTGACAAGATTTTCTCGATTGCAAATCTTTTACATTGCAGTAGGATCTTTGTTCCAAGGTACATGATCATTTTGCACCTAGAAATATGTTTCTACATATTGAAAAACCTTAATTTTTTGAAGTACTTTTTGTAATTTCAGAAAAAGACTGCAGCACATAAAAATTGAAGGCCATCATTTAATAATGGTGTTACGAAATATATTGAACTTGTGTTACAGTACTGGATACAGGAGAAAGCCTGGAAAGTATTCCACGATACAAAACTCTCCCCTATATATAACTTCATTTCATGCACTATGTGGTTTTATCGTCGTTACTTCATCGTTTTTATACTGGTGTTACTACTTCACACACAGAATTATGTCAGAAAGTATATTACTAAAATGTTAATGATTCACAGAAGTAAACGTTACAGGAGGAATGTGGTTGATCAGAAATGCACAGCAAAGTTTTCTTAGTGAATAGAGTCTTTTTTCGTTTTGTTTTGGATCATCACCATTCTGTCATTTGAAAGACAGTTCTTAAAATTATAGTGAAAGTTAGCACTTATATTTAGCCGCTTGCATAATGAAAGTGCATATGGAAACTGGACTTACGATCTTTTGCTATACCGCCTCAATTTACCTAAGGAAGGTAGTGTTATCGGACTATCGTTCTACACTCGATGTCTTTTGTACTCATGACAGTTATCGCGTTGGTATCTATTTCAATTTCGGGGTACAGTGCGGTGGTTAAAAATTACTGCAACAACAGTGAAATTGGTAGGTACACATTTAAGTAAATATTATATGATTAATATCTTCTCCCTGGCAGCCGCGCAATCAAATAGCAAATATTCGAAGTAGGTCATACAGTGAGGAGACGTATTTTCACAGCGTTTTGATACTATGACGCTGGTAGGCTGATAATCACACCGGCACTTGATTTGATAAGAGTAACGACTGAAAAAAGGCACTTACCATTAATTCCAAAGTCACCTATGGTCCGTTGCGTTATGGCATGCACTTTAAATTGCGAATCAGTCCATCCACTGTCAGCAATAATCCATAACTCAGTGTACCACTGGACCACGGTTTTCCTCTCATTTATCAACGGAAACTGACTCTTAACTCCCGCTATAGATTTCTCCACAGTTGGTAGATTTTTTTTGTTTTCTATTGTACTCCTTTTTGTTCGTGTATTCTCTTATCCCCCCCCCCCCCCGCCCTCTCATGAACCATGTACCTTGCCGTTGGTGGGGAGGCTTGCATGCCTCAGCGATACAGATAGCCGTACCGTAGGTGCAACCACAACGGAGGGGTATCTGTTGAGAGGCCAGACAAACGTGTGGTTCCTGAAGGGGGGCAGCAGCCTTTTCCGAAGTTGCAGGAGCGACAGTCTGGTTGATTGTCTGATCTGGCCTTGTAACGCTAACCAAAACGGCCTTGCTGTGCTGGTACTGCAAACGGCTGAAGCAAGGGGAAACTACAGCCGCAATTTTCCCCGAGGACATGCATCTTTACTGTATGGTTAAATGATGATGGCGTCCTATTGGGTAAAATATTCCGGAGGCAAAATAGTCCCCCATTCCGATCTCCGGTCGGGAACTATTCAGGAGGACGTCGTTATCAGGAAAAGGAAAACTGGCGTTCTGCGGATCGGAGCGTGGAATGTCAGATCCCTTAAGCGGGAAAGTGGGTTACAAAATTTTAAAAGGGAAATGGATAGGTTAAAGTTAGATATAGTGGGAATTAGTGAAGTTCGGTGGCAGAAGGAGCAAGACTTATGGTCGGTTGAACACAGGGTTATAAATACAAAATCAACTAGGTATAATGTAGGAGTAGGTTTAATAATCAATAAAAAAATAGAAATGGGGGTAAGCTACTACAACCAGCATGGTGAACGCATTATTATGGCCAAGATAGACACGAATCCCACGCCTACCACAGAAGTACAAGTTTATATGCCAACTAGCTTCGCAGACGACGAAGAGATTGATGAAATGTATGATGAAATAAAAGAAATTATTCAGATAGTGAAGGGAGACGAAAATTTAATAGTCATGGGTGACTGTAATCTGATAGTAGGTTCAAATGGTTCAAATGGCTCTGAGCACTATGGAACTCAACTGCTGTGATCATCAGACCCCTAGAACTTAGAACTAATTAAACCTAACTAACCTGAGGACATCACACACATCCATGCCCGAGGCAGGATTCGAACCTGCGACCGTAGCAGCAGCGCGGCTCCGGACTGGAGCGCCTAGAACCGCACGACCACCGCGGCCGGCTTGATAGTAGGAAAAAAAATGGTTCAAATGGCTCTGAGCACTATGGGACTCAACTGCTGAGGTCATTAGTCCCCTAGAACTTAGAACTAATTAAACCTAACTAACCTAAGGACATCACAAACATCCATGCCCGAGGCAGGATTCAAACCTGCGACCGTAGCGGTCTTGCGGTTCCAGACTGCAGCGCCTTTAACCGCACGGCCACTTCGGCCGGCTAGTAGGAAAAGGAAGAGAAGGAAACGTAGTGGGTGAATATGAAATGGGGGTAAGAAATGAAAGAGGAAGGTGCCTGGTAGAATTCTGCACAGAGCATAACTTAATCAAGGACCATGAAAGAAGGTTGTATACATGGAAGAGGCCTGGAGATACCGGAAGGTTTCGAATAGATCGTATAATGGTAAGACAGATATTTAGGAACCAGGTTTTAAATTATAAGACATTTCCAGGTGCAGGTGTGGACTGTGACCACAATCTATTGGTTATGAACTGTAGATTAAAATTGAAGAAACTGCAAAAAGGTGGGACCTTAAGGAGATGGGACCATAGGTTGTAGAGAGTTTCAGGGAGAGCATTAGGGAACGATTGACAAGAATGGAGGAAAGAGGTACAGTAGAAGAAGAATGGGTAGCTTTGAGGAAAGAAATAGTGAAGGCAGCAGAGGATGAAGTAGGTAAAAAGACAAGGGCTAGTGGAAATCCGTGGGTAACAGAAGATATATTGAATTTAATTGATGAAAGGAGAAAATATAAAAATGCAGTAAATGAAGCAGGCAAAAAGGAATACAAACGACCCAAAATGAGATCGACAGGAAGTGCAAAATGGCTAAGCAGGGACGGCTAGAAGAAAAATGTAAGGATGTAGGGGCATATCTTACTAGGGGTAAGATAGATACTGCCTACAGGAAGATTAAAGAGACCTTTGGAGAAAAGAGAACGACTTGTATGAATACCAAGAGCTCAGCTGGAAACCCAGTTCTAAGCAAAGAAGGGAAAGCAGAAAGGTGGAAGAAGTTTATAGAGGATCTGTACAAGGGCGATGTACTTGAGGACAATATTATGGAAATGGAAGCGGATGCAGATGAAAATGAAATGGGAAGTATGATACTGCATGAGAAGTTTGATAGAGCGTTGAAAGTCGAAACAAGGCCCCGGGAGTAGGCAACATTCCATTAGAACTACTGACAGCCTCGGGAGGGCCTTCCCTGACAAAACTCTACCATCTGGTGACCAAGATGTATGAGACGGGCGGAATATCCTTAGACTTCAAGAAGAACATATTAATTCCAATCCCAAAGAAAGCAGGTGTTGACAGATGTGAAAATTACCGAACTATAAGTTTAATAAGTCACAGCTGCAAAATACTAACATAAATTCCTTACAGACGAATGGAAAAACTGGTAGAAGCCGACCTCGGGGAAGATCAGTTTGGATTCTATAGAAATGTTGGAACACTTGAAGTAATACTGACCCTACGGCTTATCTTAGAAGATAGATAATATTGTGGGGAAGGCGAAACAAGACTGCGCTTTGTTGGCAGAACACTTAGAAGATGCGACAAACCCACTAAAGAGACAGCCTACATTACACTTGTCCGACCTCTGCTGGAATATTGCTGCGCGGTATGGGATCCTTACCATGTAGGATTGACGGAGGACATCGAAAAAGTGCAAAGAAGGGCAGCTCGTTTTTTGTTATCACGCAGTAGGGGTGACGGTGTCACTGATGTGATACGCGAGTTGGGGTGGCACTCACTGAAACAAAGGCGGTTTTCTTTGGAGCGAGATCTATGTACGAAATTTCAATCACCAACTTTCTCTTCCGATTGCGAAAATATTTTGTTGTCACCCACCTACGTAGGGAGAAATTATCATCATAACAAAATAAGAGAAATCAGAGCTCGAACGGAGAGATTTAGGTGTTCCTTTTTCTCACGCGCCATTCGAGAGTGGAATGGTAGAGAAGTAGTATGAAAATTGCCCGATGAACCCTCTGCCGGGCACTTAAGTGTGAATTGCAGAGTAACCATGTAGATGTAGATGTATACAGGTTAAGGAAAGGAAAAGCTACGTTTCTAGCTTTTGTAGACTTAGAAAAAGCTTTTGACAATGTTGACTGGAATGCTTTCTTTCAAATTCTGAAGGTGGTGGGGGTAAAATACAGGGAGAGAAAGGCTATTTACAATTTGCACAGAAACCAGATAGCAGTTATAAGAGTCGAGGGGCATGAAAGTGAAGCAGAGGTTGGGAAGAGAGTGGGACAGGGTTGTAGCCTCTCCCCGATGCTATTCAATCTGCATATTGAGCTATCAGTAAAGGAAATAAAAGAAAAATTCGGAGTAGGAATTAAAATCCATGGAGAAGAAATAAAAACTTTAAGGTTCCCCGATGACATTGTAATTCTGTTGGAGACAGCAAAGGACCTGGAAGAGCAGTTGAACGGAATGGATAGTGTCTTGAAAGGAGGATATAAGATGAACATCAACAAAAGCTAAAAGAGGATAATGGAATGTAGTCGAATTAAATCCGTTGATGCTGAGGGAATTAGATCAGGAAATGAGACACTTACAGTAGTAGATGATTTTTGCTATTTATGGAGCAAAATAACTGATGATGGTCGAAGCAGAGAGGATATAAAATGTAGACTGGCAATGGCAAGGAAAGCGTTTCTGAAGAAGAGAAATTTGTTAACATCGTGTATAGATGTAAGTGTCAGTAAGTCGTTTCTGAAAGTATTTGTATGGAGTGTAGCCATGTATGGAAGTGAAACATGGCCGTTAAATAGTTTGGATAAGAGAATAGAAGCTTTCGAAATGTGGGCTGCAGAAGAATGCTGAAGGTTAGATGGGTAGATCACATAACTAATGAGGAGGTATTGAATAGAACTGGTGAGAAGAGAAATTTGTGGCACAACTTGGCTAGAAGAATGGATCGGTTGGTAGGACATGTTCTGAGGCATCAATGGATCACCAATTTCGTATCGCAGGGCAGCGTGGAGGATAAAAATCATACAGGGAGACTAAGAGGTGAATGCACTAAGCAGATTCAGAAGGATATAGGTTGCTGTAGGTACTGGGAGATGAAGAAGCTTGCACAGGATGGAGTAGGATGGAGAGCTGCATCAAACTCTCTGTACTGAAGACCACAAGAACAACATTCTTTTATTAGTCCCCTACACTTTTATGTTCGTATTTTCATATTTTCTGCTATTAATGCACTCTTTCTCACATTTGCTTTAAACATTTCGTTTTCATTTACCGCTCCTGACATCTAAGTTACAGTTACAATGTAATCAACAACTATATTTTGCGACCTCTCAGGCTTTCTCGGCGTGATTGTTTACTGTGTGGTTTCGAGTGTACATCCAAACTATTTATTCCTTTTCATGCACAACATTTCAACAGAGGGCCCAGTCAGTTTCTTCAAGTACTGCAAGCGTTTGTTGCTGGCTGGACTAGAAGTACTCTGTGAACTAATATTGATGTCACGCTACTGTTTATAATTGAGTTAAATTTAAAAAACAGGACTGCTGCTATAATGCACAGTTTTCCAGCGCATCGTCAGCACTCACTTTCTTGGGACGTAAAAATAGTCTTTTGTAATAAACATGTTTTCCGGAACTGTTGATGTCGAGTGATGCTTAACATCATACGTTCGTATTTTCGTTTCCATGATTAGTCTACCGAAGGCATGATTGTTTTTTATTCTGTAAAATTGATGAAAACTGTAAAATGTTCTTATTTTTTGTCGAGTTCATTGTGTAAGTAATATGTTGGTAAATTAATGCTGTTGACACTCAGGTGAAGAGGACTTCATCTATGTGTATTTTAATTTGAGCTCGTAACGAGGGAGTGACTTAAAGATTTCTATGCCAAACATTCTATGTTTGTTTGTGAACAATAATTTTGTTAAAATATTACGTTTTTCCACTGGAAACGATTGTGATTGGAATTATTCTTAAAATAATTTTAATTCCCAGGCACAATAATAGTTATATTTTTAGATTAGAGATTTCGATCAACCTGAATGGTCAGTCTCAGATTTTAAAATAATTATTAAAATTTGTACATAGTTTAGTATATTACATATACAATAAATTGAGTGTTATGCTAAATGATAAAACTGTAATATTTTCGCTAATTTGAACTAGTTTTTATATATAGTTATTTAAATATCCCCAGTGGGCTAGAAGATCGTAAACTTACTCTCCAGTCAAAGGGTTTACATGCTAAACAAACATTTCTAATTCTATTGCCTTTAAAACTATATTAGATGATTTTACACAACAATCAATGCATTAGGGCGATTGGAAAGAAATGACGTGTCTTCGCATGTCGATGGGTCACTGTCAGCTTATTGTCTACTGCAAAGTCATGCCAAAGCCATTTAAGGTCAGGGTGGCCTGTTTATTTGTAAATAACTAGTTTCTATTTGTAATTTATGGAAAAATGATCAGCAACATTACCAGAAGGGGTACATATTCTGCATCTTAAAATTTTTGAGTTTCGCAAGAGTAGTAACGCAAAACGCTGCAGTTGCTACCAAAATCATTTGCTATTTTTATCCGAGTGCATTAGATGTTCGTAAACGCCAAAGCTGATTTTCTAATTTCAAATCCAGTAATTTTTTATCTTTCCGACTCGTATCGATCAGGAAGATCCACAACTTAAGCAGTGACATGTTAAGGGCGAAAGCAGAAGCAGATGTGTGCCAGTCAACCGCAGAACTGTCAAACACTCGTAAACCTATCTTTATCAACCAGCCAAAAACATTTGCACATCAATCACTTGCAACTTATTGCTTCAGCGGCACGATACAAAAGCGGATTTTGATCGACTGGTCACTGCAGATGACAAACGAATCCTCTTTGATATCGAAAACGTGCAAGGCAGTTTCTGTCTCTGTATTAATCGCCACGTAGTACAACTAAGCCAGGTTTACAGCCCAAAAAGTCGTTGTTGGGTGTTTGGTGGAGTATTCTCAGGGTCGTTCATTTTGAAATGCTGGAACCTAGAGACATTATGACGGAGATCTTTAGTGTGCACAGGTGAATCGAGTAAATCAACCTTTAATTGAAAAGTGCCCAGCGATTGTCAACATAAATGGTGTTATTCTGCAACATGGAAATGCAAGACCGCGCTCTGCGCAAGACTAAACTTCGAATTTCCGTTTCTCCCGATCGCTAAAACATTTTCTAAGTAGCAAAACACTTGAAAATGTGGATGATGTCCAGAATGTCATCTCCAGATATTTTGTTCAAAACTAATTGATATTTGTCAGTCCGGGATTGAAAATTTGCAAAGGAAATAAGTTGATGACGAAGGTGATTACATGAGAGCTTAAAAATACAAACTTGTCGACAATTTATCTGTTTGAATTTAACGTAAAAAGACGACACCACTCTTGGCTCCCCGTGATATAAACCTAGAATTTGTATTGCTGCATCTATGGTAAAATGGCGATACTGGTGCAGCATGAAAATCGTCGCCGGCTGGTGTGGCCGAGCGGTTCTAGGCGCTTCAGTCTGGAACCGCACGACCGCTACGGTCGCAGGTTCGAAACCTTCCTCGGGCATGGATGTGTGTGATGTCCTTAGGTTAGTTAGGTTTAAGTAGTTCTAAGTTCTAGGGAACTGATGACCTCAGATGTTAAGTCCCATAGTGCTCAGAGCCATTTGAACCATTTTTTTGAAAATCGTACTCGTGATGGAGACGGAATAATGAGTACTATAATAGTGCCATGTGGAAATGTAAGAAGCTAAGAGGAGGATGGAAAAAAAGGAAGGGATGGAGCTATGTGAAGCCTTGTTGTCTACTAGAAGAAGGTAGGGTATGTCTCGGGTTGCATTCAGTCTTCATGTGTTGGTAGTTGGTTGATGTTCTGGCGGGACAGTACGGATGAGGCATAGAGGTGCATGGATGTATTACTACAGTGGCACAGTAAGGTACCTGGATTGGTGGTTAATGGCTGGGACTGTGTTTTTCGATGTACTGGGGCCAAAGGTACTCCAAGGTGTGAGAAATGGAGACACTGTTATACACTCCTGGAAATTGAAATAAGAACACCGTGAATTCATTGTCTCAGGAAGGGGAAACTTTATTGACACATTCCTGGGGTCAGATACATCACATGATCACACTGACAGAACCACAGGCACATAGACACAGGCAACAGAGCATGCACAATGTCAGCACTAGTACAGTGTATATCCACCATTCGCAGCAATGCAGGCTGCTATTCTCCCATGGAGACGATCGTAGAGATGCTGGATGTAGTCCTGTGGAACAGCTTGCCATGCCATTTCCACCTGGCGCCTCAGTTGGACCAGCGTTCGTGCTGGACGTGCAGACCGCGTGAGACGACGCTTCATCCAGTCCCAAACATGCTCAATGGGGGACAGATCCGGAGATCTTGCTGGCCAGGGTAGTTGACTTACACCTTCTAGAGCACGTTGGGTGGCACGGGATACATGCGGACGTGCATTGTCCTGTTGGAACAGCAAGTTCCCTTGCCGGTCTAGGAATGGTAGAACGATGGGTTCGATGACGGTTTGGATGTACCGTGCACTATTCAGTGTCCCCTCGACGATCACCAGTGGTGTACGGCCAGTGTAGGAGATCGCTCCCCACACCATGATGCCGGGTGTTGGCCCTGTGTGCCTCGGTCGTATGCAGTCCTGATTGTGGCGCTCACCTGCACGGCGCCAAACACGCATACGACCATCATTGGCACCAAGGCAGAAGCGACTCTCATCGCTGAAGACGACACGTCTCCATTCGTCCCTCCATTCACGCCTGTCGCGACACCACTGGAGGCGGGCTGCACGATGTTGGGGCGTGAGCGGAAGACGGCCTAACGGTGTGCGGGACAGTAGCCCAGCTTCATGGAGACGGTTGCGAATGGTCCTCGCCGATACCCCAGGAGCAACAGTGTCCCTAATTTGCTGGGAAGTGGCGGTGCGGTCCCCTACGGCACTGCGTAGGATCCTACGGTCTTGGCGTGCATCCGTGCGTCGCTGCGGTCCGGTCCCAGGTCGACGGGCACGTGCACCTTCCGCCGACCACTGGCGACAACATCGATGTACTGTGGAGACCTCACGCCCCACGTGTTGAGCAATTCGGCGGTACGTCCACCCGGCCTCCCGCATGCCCACTATACGCCCTCGCTCAAAGTCCGTCAACTGCACATACGGTTCACGTCCACGCTGTCGCGGCATGCTACCAGTGTTAAAGACTGCGATGGAGCTCCGTATGCCACGGCAAACTGGCTGACACTGACGGCGGCGGTGCACAAATGCTGCGCAGCTAGCGCCATTCGACGGCCAACACCGCGGTTCCTGGTGTGTCCGCTGTGCCGTGCGTGTGATCATTGCTTGTACAGCCCTCTCGCAGTGTCCGGAGCAAGTATGGTGGGTCTGACACACCGGTGTCAATGTGTTCTTTTTTCCATTTCCAGGAGTGTAGTATACAAGCGAGGGAACGTAGGCGGATACGGAAGATGAGGTGGAATGCATGTGCTTATGAGTTTTCAAGGGATTTGTAGGATGGAGCTCCAGGTAGTAATGGCAGAAGCTAGGATGTGCTGGATGAAGGCTTTACAAGTGAGGGTAGTTGAACAGTGTTCTTCTAAGCTTCGTGTAGTAGAACTGAGCTATCACCAACAGGTAAAGATCAAAAATTGGAGAGGACGCAATAAAAATTCTTCATGTAACGTGCGATAAAGTGCTTCGTAAAAATGAAGAAAATGAAGAACGTAAAATAATACATACATTTTATTATGAAAGCCGTAAACATATTACGTACTTATAAATGTAATAAAATCCTCAATAAAATTTTGGCGAATTACTGGTCATGAGCCACTAGAGGAAATTCCCTATTATGATCTTTTTTAACGAACCATTATACAACATATTCTTTTATCGACACGCAGATCAACGCGAGAGAGACTCTTGTAACGTGATATGAAGGCAGGAGATAGATAAATAGCTTCGGATAATTTTCACTTCCAGTTTGAGTATACAGCATTTTCTGACGATAGGATAGCAGTCGTATGAGAGAATACTTGCTGAAGAAATTATAAAAATAACTTAATTCCACTTTCATGAAATATTTCATCCAATTATTTCATTGGTTAACTTTGCCAGGAATATAATGCAAGAGAAATATTAACAGTTTCTGTTTCCGTGTTTTTGAGTGGATGTGGGAGAACGCAGGAATGGTTAACAATGATTGAAAGTTGAATAATGATATTCCTCTCAGAACGTTTTCAAGTCGTCTGGGAGGCGACACTCAGTTCTTCCACTCAGCCACACACAGTCATTGTTACCTCCAAGCCCTCTTCAGGTCGCTGACGAGCTCCGAGAACGTGTTTACGAGGTGAATGAGCCGCGACAGCGCCTGTACAGACTCATCACTCGGTTCGCCTCTGCTCTGCCTCGTCTTCAGTAGGCGCTACGCACACTGCTGCTGCTGCTGCTGCTACTGCTGACGCCGTGGCGCTATGAATACCAGAGCAGTCCCGTCCCCATCCCAACGCCACCCTGCGCGCCACCACTGGTCGGAAAGCCGCCTTTGATGCCAAGGACGAAGCAGCGTCCGGCAGTGAATATCAGAACAGTATCTCACTTGCTCCATCTTCAAAACAAGCTGAAACCGTACGCACTCCCGACTAACTTTCTTGTGCATCATATACATAAATGTCTTTTCTGCACTACCTAGTCTTTCAGCCAATCATAACGTGAATGTATTGCTACTGTGGTTCATTACGTGACACATTACATAATCTCTATGTATGCTACTTTCTACAGACTGAGCCATCCGAGAACCATTCACGAATAATTTGTATACCCACAGGTTTCTGCCCGTCCTGTACTCTGAAAAGGTGGTTCTGTATTTGGATAAAACTATATAGGTTTTGGTAAGTAACTGTTTCCATCCTTGTCCGCAGCTAAAAAAAAAAAAATAAAAATAAAAAAAATAAATCCATGCATGACGCGTATTGGTAACGCAGCTCATCTGAACATTAAGAACGTGGAGCGAGTTATTTTATCTGTTTATTTTACGTGTCCAAGATTTAGGAAACACAAAATAATAAAAATACAAAACGTTAAATGACCTTGGGCGCTCATGAAACGCAGACATGACGACTCGTCTTCATGTTTCGAGCGCCCAAGGTCATTTACCCACCAGGGCCCCCGGGGTCAGCATGGCGGCGGTCCCTGTCCCGCTGAGATAATTTGTCCTTTTAGGACAATTATCTGAGCAAGCACCCACGCCAGCAAAAGGTTGGCAAGTGAAAAAGTTTTCTTTTTGGAGTGACGACATATGAGTATTGATAACTGAAGTTGGTTAGCAACCGCTCCAGTATATAAGGGGCATGGTATTGTCTGTACATTATGTCCTCTGAATCGACTTCGAGAACTTCTATTGTCGCTAACGAGCTGCCAGAAATAGTAATACACTTCTATTACAATGGAAACTTTGTACAAACTTGCACGAATTGCTGTTTGTGGACGACTGCAAAATGCGTTGGATGTTTTTCAATTAGATGTAATACAAACTATACGGGAAGATATTCTGTTGGAATTTCGTGTTTCGAAATTTAATTTCATGTTAAATTCGTATAGGTTGTCAGAATGTTATATATTTAATAAATGTGAGAATGTTCCAATGATTTGTGACATCGTAAATGATGCATAAAAAAATAACAAAATTCTGCGAGACACTCCTGACTTTTTTAATAGATGGACAGCAAGCTTCACACTCTCCCCAATTACGCCATAGCTGTGTCCAGCGATTTGCAGGTGCTGACAGAATTGCCGATGCTGTTCGTGTGAAGCTCCTCCTCGACCTCACCCTAGGTTTTTGTGCTTGATGTCCGAACAGCGGATGTCTCGGATCGATTCCCAGCTTCCCTTTCTCAATTCCTGCGGTGTTCTTGTGCGGATATCAGCGAGCGATACCCCCATAATTTCAGAAATTTTTGAATGAGAAAGAAAAACAAACAAACGCTGTAAACGTAGGTGTGCGTTTCTCAGTCTGTCTTCTAAGATAAATCGAAGGTTCAGCATTGCCCCGCGTGTTCCTACATTTTTCGGGAGTCCAAAGTGATCATCCACCAGGTTGGCTTCTGCGAATTTTTGCATTCTTCTGTTAATAATTGGCGTCAGTGTTTTGTAACCACGATTCATTGAACTGTTGGTTCTATAATATTCACACCTGTCGGCACCTGCCTTCTTTTGGAATTGGGATTGTTATGTACTTCCTAAATTGTGTCTCATTAATCTTGTGGACCAGGAGATTTTTTTTGTCGTCGTTGGTTCTCCTAAGGATCTGAATAATTATGAGGCAATGTCGTGTCTTCCAGGTGATTTGCTTCGTTTAATTCTTTCTTCCGTAAGACTCTGAAGTTTATATTTAGCCTCTCATGACGTTCTGAAGCAAAACTCGCTAAAATATTTTTTTTTCTCTCGTGATGAAAGACGTGGAGCGGAGGGAGGCGCAGGTGCAGATTATCGTGTGGAGGAGGCCGGCAGGCGGGAGCAGGCTCAGGCCGCAGCGCGGCTGTGAGGGACGGGACGGCCGCCGGCGAGTTGCAGATAAGGCGCCGCCCACGCCTACCGCTGTCGCCCACGCCTGGCGCTGTCGCCTGCCGAGACGAGCAGCAACTTTGCGAATGGCGCCTTCGGACGCGCAGCGAAGCGGCCCTGACGTTATCAGCTAACACTCGCCTCTCCCTTACCCGACGAGCACGGAGGCGCTGTTTCTCCGCCCTCCGTGTAACTCATTTGAGGTTAATTCTATAGGTGTTGAACAAAAAGAAATTTCCAGTTTTTTCCAACTTTTCTCTCTTATTAATGACTGTCCCTTTTTCACCACGTGTTCGACAGGTTGCTTTCTTGTTGTCTGCTTGGTACAAATTTCGCAATTGACTTTAAACTAACTTCCTGAGAACTTGAAATTGTAAACTTATTTCAGAGCTTGATGACTATCTAATATTAATGCGTATCCTGTCGATCTGTTCGATGGGGAGTGCCGGTGGAAAAGATTGTTAACTCCTTATACCTACGCGTATCAGGATGCGTTTTAGGTCGTGTACAAGCTGATGGACTCGACTAAACAGAGAGAGGGGTGAGGGGAAATGAAAAGTGAGGGCAAAGGATGAGGTGGACAGAAAGAATGGAGGATCATATGGATAGATAGAGGGTGGAGGAAACGATGGACGGAGAGGGACGGGGTAGGAAGAGATGGGCAGAGAGGGGAAGGAGGAAATGGACAGAGAGAGAGAAGGATTCAGAAGATGGACAGGGTTCTGTTTCCTGATAACACACGTCCCCAATATCATCAATGCTGTAACGCTGAAGTTACTCCAACTCAAGAGGGAGACAGTCGAACACCCCTTGCGATTATCACGCCTTCGGTCCCTTACAGAAGGCCTTGAAGGGTCGAGGATTCACGTCGGACAAGGAGCTGCAGCAGGCAGTTACGGACTTCTTCGCGCAGCTGGACGTGATGTTTTATCAATAGGGTATTTTCATCCTGGTGCAAGAGTGGGATGGATGCCTCAACGTTCACGGCGATTTTGCTTGGTTACCATACAGAGTTTGGATTGTTCGGCCTTCAAACGGAAGCATTTTGGTTGCCCTTTGTAGTAACAGGTAGGAATTGTGCTGTGTACTACAGCAGTCCCCACCACCGAAAGGCGGGGGGGCCGAGTGACGTAAAACGCTTCTTGCTCGTTATAATAGGAGTGGCTGTCAGTGACGTTTAGCCTTCTGCTAAACGCTGTTGATAGCAAACTTGGAGTTTGTTAATGTAAAATCTAGAAGCATCCCTAGCTACATAGTAGAAGTATGGGAGAAATCTAAATATGGTCGGCCAGAGGCATCCTGGAGAGCAGAACGACTCGCCAGAATGGCCGAAAATTGATAAGTAGCGGTGGATTGGTTCGTCGTCTATAGGAAGGGAGACCCTTTGCGCAACCACGATTCTTTAAAAAAGGCATGTTTTTTATTCGGAAATTCTCAGTCAGATCGCTGAGACGTCGACACCGTGCCGCTCGTGGCCAGACTCGGTAAGCCCCAACATGTCCGTTTTTCTCACTTGGAGTGCTGCTCTCAAGTTTGTTCTTAACGTGCTGCTGGTGTCTGCTACTTCTCTTAGCATCCACCCCCGCGGCTTCAGATACTGATTACTGTTGTGAAAGCAACAGTCTCCTTTGCTTTCTCTAATGTTTAGAATTAGACTTCAGTGCAGTAGTTAGCCTGGTCACAAATAGATAGTGCTAGTCAGACCCCTGAATTCTACGATTCTTCTGCTTCAAGTACCCTGTCGACTCCCAAAATCCGCCTCTCTTTTAGATTCCATGTGACTGTTCGGTGCTGATCCTACCTTCAATGCGAATTTTCTCTTTCTGCATTTGCTTCTCACCGCTCGGAAATTTCAGACTGGCCTCAAACACCCTATCTTTCCTCCATCCTGTGTTAAAACACGACATTACAAGGCACTGTTCATCAAATTACAGGCCCAACAGCAGCCTCGTTAGCCGAGTGGTTTAAGGCGCTGCAGTCATGGACTGTGCGGCTGGTCCCGGCGGAGGTTCGAGTCCTCCCTCAGGCATGGGTGTGTGTGTGTTTGTCCTTAGGATAATTTAGGTTAAGTCGTGTGTACGCTTAGGGACTGATGACCTTAGCAGTTAAGTCCCATAATATTTCACACACATTTTTGAACAGCAGCCTCGTTTCATCAGTTCGAAACCTTTGCAATACGCAGATGCCACCGCAGGCTCTAACGCCAGTCGAAAAAAATGGCACATGTCACTTATGTGCACCTTCCAATAGTCGTAACACAATTTTTTATTCTGCAAACGTTTTCTGCCTCCCTGCTGCTCACGCCAAATGATGACTCACATTACCAGCGGACCACACCCGATGTTGACGGTCCTCAACCCCACTGCCTTCCTGTCTTCACGCTATCCGCAAATTGTTATTAACATTATTATTATTATTTGTGATCTATTTCATTTTAGGTTGTATTTACTCATTGCTAATTGCTTTATTTATTTCGGAATTACTGATTTGATTCATATAAACGCTGCAGCAGAAAAATAAATAGATATTAGAGCGTGTAAACAGGCAGATGCTTGAACACAGGGATACTTCAAATATTTGAAGGCACTATATAAAATATGTATTTGCTTTCCCATATTGGTTTCGTTTTATTGGTCTAAAACATCTCCAGTGGTACAGTTCTTGTCTGATTTCCGCTAAGTTTGAAAGTCTGTTCTGCTTCTTTATTTATGTTCGCTGGCTATACATTTAGCCATGAAAACGTAACCAAACACGTGTCGCAATATTTTATCGTATTTCACATCAGGAAATGTGTAGTGATTCAAGCAATGTGAACGTAGGCCGAAAAAATTAGCACTAGACGCAGGAACACCTGGAAAATGTGCAAGCAGATAACGTTGCCAGATATACGCGGAAATCACACTGAAACACAACGCTAACAGTGTTTTAAACCAGTGAAATGAAACGCGTGTAGTTAAGTAAATAACCTGTTTTTAATAGATACTAATACGAATTTGACATACCTTTAATAATGGTGAAGCGGCCGCGTGGTATTAGCCGAGCGGTCTGAGGCGCTGCAGTCATGGAATGTGCGGCTGGTCCAGGAGGAGGTTCGAGTCCTCCCTCGGGCATGGGTGTGTGTGTTTGTCCTTAGGGTACTTTAGGTTAAGTAGTGTGTAAGCTTAGGGACTGATGACCTTAGCAGTTAAGTCCCATAAGACTTCACACACACACACACACAATAATGGTGAAGCGGCTGGACATTGTTGCTACACAAATGAAGAACTTTGTACAGTCTTTTCTCAACTGAACTGAGAACTGACTTAAATCGGGCCTCAAATAATGGCTATAAATTTTAGCTACATTTTCCGAACCGCGTGGGTGATGAAAAGAAAAGAACGTTAAAACTCATTTCCTCGGTTCGAAACTGTCATTACAAACTGATCATTAGCTCAGTTCTCAAAGAACAATGTTGTTGGATGAATTGTTCCTCCATTGGTCTCAAGTGACCACAGAAAATTTAGATTTAGTTGTCCTGTTTAGGATGCCTTAGTCAGGTAGCCCCCTCACTGAGATAACCTTTGAAGAGTGTCCTTCATAACCAAGATAAACCACACTTGTTAGTTCAAACAAAGTTAAAGTGAAATCTAATTCATTTCTCTGTACGGTTAGCAATGTAACTGATAAAATCACTAACAGAGGAAGGGATATTATAAATTTGATTTTCTGAGACATCCTTTGTCATGAAAGACTGTCAGATTTTTCTTCAGTATTTTGTGTTGATATCTTCATAAGTGAGACTTGCCGATTATGTTTTAATTTTCACTTGCAGGTTATTGAAAATGGGGTTTATACAAGTATACATAGAAACATGATTTCTGAGAACACACTACAAAATAAGTAAAGTGCAGATTGTTGACGTATATGGGTTTGGTGGCTGCAGTTGACGGAGCTTGAACCCAATCTCCATCAAAGAGTATAGAGGCTGGGCTGTCGCTGTAATGTTACAAAGTTAAAGATGTAGGCTTTTGCCATCCTTATAGACTGTGCTAAGACTTCTTGGGTAGTGGTCCCGCGTCATTCTTATGCATTTTCCTATAATCCGTGTCAGCCTTACCGAGTATTTGCTACGCTCTGAGTACGATTAAGTAGACGTAACCCCAAATTATGGGGGAATATTGTACTGGCTAAATTTTTGTTCAAAGGTTTATTAATCCTCCTATTGCTAGGATTTTTTTTCTCACTAAGTACCACTGGCGTCAAATAGACCCCAAGTAGTTTACACTGGAGATACTGGCGATATTGTAATGAACTAACATAAAAACATATTACAAACTTAACATTAGTGGTTCTATTTTCATAAATATTACCTTCAAGAAACTAAAGGGAATTTATGTTGGGCCATATTCATCTCAGTGACCCTCAGTGCAAAACCATGAGTAAATTTTAGTGTGCTGTAGATGTGAAACTGAACAAAACGTTATTGGATACAATTGACGCAGAGACTAAAAGTCATATATTTTGAAAAAGTTAGCTTTCATAGCAAAGGATATACGATTTTGAAAAAAATTAACTTTCAAAGCGATTGAGATACGATCTTCCAGTATTCGAATGGGGTCATATTGATTCCAGTGTTCTTAGGAAGGGTACAACAACAGCTGATGCAAGAAATCCTGACAATGGATCCCAAAATTAGAGGGAAATAATATTTTCACTCTTGCGGGTGTTTTGTGTAACAGTTATTCAACATAACACTCATCATTCTATTTTGATAAATGTTACATACAAGAAACCAACACACAACTTAAGTTGGAGTCATCTTAACGCCAAGGTACCCTGTACAAAAACCACGAATAAATTTTAATGTGTTGTAACTATAAAAAAGAACGAAACATCCTTGGATGCAATTGACTCAGAGTGAGAACGTCAAAAAGTTTGAAAACAATAGTTTTGGAAACAAGGGAGATAAATATTTCCAATGAGCTTATGGAGTCTTTCTTATTGTTCCCAGTGGTACTAAGTGGGTTAATTTGTGGAGCTATCTGCATACATCATTAAACTGATTCATTTCAAAGTTAAAACAATACAGTCTTCCTCATTCCTTTAAAAGGAAAAAAGGAAGGAAGAGCCTAGCTCCAAAATTTGCAATTGAACATGTGTCAGATCCTATTTTGGTAGTGAATAAATTTACTTGTGTGATTCTGTGCAATACGAAATAATATTTGGAGAACGCAAACATTTCTCTCGGATACCGATCCACAGGCTCCTTCCAAAGCTACGCGAGCTCTCAGCTTACTACGTATTTCATTAGAGTAACTCTCGCCTCACACGTATTTAAACATGCAAGTAAACAACGCGTCGGGCTCTATAGCGGATGGGGAAACTCGCCTGAGTTTCGGCTGCGGCCCGCGCGAGCTGCTGAATTAATTACGCAGTTTATACAAAGCACAGGCAAAATTTCGGCTAATATTTAAAATTTCGCCCGTACGAAGATAATAGTTTAACGAAGTGTGAGTCAGTTGGCGCTCGCATCCCTACGCGCCGTGCATACTGATGGCGGCCACCCCACGCTACCCGCCAGGACCGGCGACGCTCTGTCGCTGGCAGTGGTGCCAACCTAACCAACCACACTCTGCCCCCCCCCCCTACCCTGCCCTACCAGCCGCGTGGATGCTGTTTGTGTACAGAATCAGCGGCGACGAGAGAAAACGTGAACCAGACCGGGACTCGAACCCGGGATCTCCTGCTTAGTAGGCTGAAGCGTCAGTCACTGAACCACCCAGACACAGTGCATATTTCAGTTGCATGGACCATCTTCGCACCCTTCCCGGGTGCCATCGATGTTGTCGTTGAGCAGGTCACTACAACGATCGTTTCTGCGACAGAAAACGCGATCCCTCGTTCTTTAGGGTGCCCCTGGCGAAAGATTGTCCCTTGGTAGTCGCCGGAGGTCACTGAGGCAATTAAAGAGCGTCGGCCAGCTCCACAGCGACATAAGCGGCGCCATTCCCTAGAGCACATATCAGCCTTTAAGCGGCTCCGTGCCTGGGTTCGCCATCTTATAAAACAACGGAAACAGGAGTGTTGGGAGAAGTAGATGTCGACCATTGGGTGCCATATGTCACCTCTCGAAGTCTGGCAGATCATCAGACGTCTTTTTGGGTACCAGACCAGAACAGGTGTTCCTGGAATTAACATCAATGGTGTGTTATCTACCGACGCAAACGCGATTGCCGAGCACTTTGCTGAGCGCTATGCTCGAGCATCTGCGTCGGAGAATTTCTCGGAGCCTTACTCACCCTCAAACACCGGAGAGTCCTCTCGTTCACTACACACCACAGTGAACCCTATAACGCCTCATTTACAGAGTGCGAACTCCTCGGCACCTTTGCACATTGCCCCGACAC